>NC_059328.1:30697500-31322500 GCF_018350155.1 Leopardus geoffroyi
AGGGGACCCCAGGATGCCAGGGAGCACGGGGGAAGAAGATCGCACGAGAGGTGCCATGTGGCTGCTCCTGGCAGCCCTGATGTTGGGGGCCACGGGGAGGGGGGCAGCGGGCCTCTCCAGGGGGCGGGCCCTCCGGGTAGAAGATGCCCCTCGACTGGGCAGCACATGCCTCCGGGCTGGCAGGACAGTACCAGCGGCTCTGCGCACGGGAGTGGTTCGGAGGGCGGGGATGGGGTAGACCAGAGAGGAGGCGCTGGGGAGGATGGGACCGGGCACTCTTCCCAGGACGGTGAGCTGGCTGCTGGGGGCTGACAGCCCTGGACAGCTATGGAAGAAGGACCAGGGCCAGGCAGGGAAGGCCAGGGGGCCAGCGGGCGTGGGAGAAGGCTCCATCTCAGCTGCGTAGCTGTTGAGGTGTGAGAGAAGACGAATCCGGACAGGGTCTGCACGGCTGCTCGGCCCTTCCAGCACCCCCAGGTACCTGATGACCTCGGTGAGGCACTCCCGAAAACCGATGCTCCGGAAATCAACTGCCAGGGCTCGGGCATCAAAGAATCCTGCAAAGTGAGGCGTGATGAGGGCATGCCAGGCGGGGGACAAGTGCTGATCCTGGGGTCAGGTCTGTGTGACCCTGGGCGTGTCACCTCACCTCTCTGAGCCCTGGTCTCCACATCTGTAAAGTGGGAATAATCACCCCTTCCTGGGGTATCTGGGGTGTGTTGTGAGGACCAAGTGAGTTCACTGAACTATGAAGCAGGATAAAATGTAGAGTATTGTTTTCATCGAAATTCATGATTAAGGCAGAGAAGAAACTTTGGACCAAGGTACCGTCGTTTAAGTGGACGCTTTGCCAGGTGTGACAGGCCTGCGCACGTAGAGGTGTAGAACACCCCTGCCTGCTGGTGGGGGCGGATGTTGGGAGGTGGCGGCAGCAGCGGTCAGAGCTTGGGGACTCCTCAGAGAAGGCAGCATGATGTCACAGTGAAGCCTGAGGTCTTTGGACCTCAACTTCTCCACTTGACTAGCTGCCTGACTGTGGACAAGCCTCTTAATCTTTCTAAGCCTCAATTTCCTTGGCCGCAAAATGGGCATATAGTGATACTTGCTGTGAAGGTGAAATTAAATGCAACGGTGCACAGAAACAGTCAACGAATTCATCATTTACACCTGACCCTTGAACGACATGGGGTTACGGGCACTGATCCTCCCCCAGTGCAGTCGAAAACCTGAGCAAACTTTTGACTCCCCAGAAACTACCTAGAGTGAGAACTGCCAGAGATAACTTTTTACCGTGATAGCAATTTACTGGAGAGACGAACTGCTCACGCGGAGATGATTAGTGTCACATGGAGTCTTAAGCAGATACTCGCAACACTTGAGCTCACCGCAAGAGCAACAGGAGGTAGCTAGGAAATTATCACAGTAGCACGGTATGTATAAACTACGGCGACTTTTATGCAATTAAGATTATAATGCATCTTCACATTTATATTTCTCTCCACTGCAAATGGCACCATGTGCAGTCTGTAAGTATTTGTATGAGGAAGTTTTGATAAGTTGTAACGTCAATAATAGATGCGTGTCTATTTTACGGCAGCGAATGATAAAACAGACCAGCATCTACATTTATTTCACGCATTCATGACGTACCTAACTTTTTCTTACGTTTTCCCAATATTTCTAGGCTATGTGGTGCATCTGCAATTGTTTTTCAAACTGTCCCAAATCTCTAAAAAATTTTCTAACACATTTACTGCGAACACTCTGCATAGAAGAGGACCCGTGCTACTCAAACCTGTGTTGTTCAAGGGTCAAGGGCATATTACTGGCTTGGCCCCTGTGGGCATTTGAGTCTGTCCCCTAGCCTGAAGGGCTGTCAGGAAAGCAGGACCCCGCTCTGGTCCTCAGCTGCTGCCATCAGGCTGGGACCCTCTCTTCGGCTGGTTTCAGTGAGGTCTGACCAGGTGGACTGCCCACAGAGGTACTTCATTCTCACTGCCTTTATACCTGCCCCGCTATCAACCACCTTCTGTGCAAAGACAGAATAGCCTCTGTGAGCACTGGCCTCATGACTATGGCAGCAAATATCCGGTCCCTGGTTCATAGCTGAGGCCCCCACAGAGGGACAGCTCTACGGGAGACGATGTTTGGAGTCAGGCCTCCTTGGGGGCAAGACCTTGTTGCATACTTAACTATGCGACTTTGAGCAAAACCCTTCAGTTTCTGTGTTTGCTGTTCTTTTTCAACTAACATTTTCTGAGTTCTTATTGAGTACTTAATTTGCATTATCTGATTTAATCCTTAGAAAAACCCTGTCATTACTCCCATTTCAGAGATGAGAAAACTGAGGAATAGAGAAGCTAAATCATTTGTCCAACGTAATAGAGCTGGCAAGTCATAGAGCCAACCTCACAATTCATGGGATTCGAATCAACTCAATTCAGGATTCTAACCCAGAGGCGGTGCTCTAAGCCACATCTCTGTCTTCCCATTAGCCCTTAGCCAGAAAATGGTGATGGCGACAACCCCCAGCCTCGAGATTCTTATAGGAATCGAATGAGATAACAATGGTGAAAGCATTTTGAAACTACAAAATGCTGCCCCAAATATTAGTCACTATTTTTCTTTTAATTGGGTAACCATAAATGTAGTTTGAAGTATCTCCCCCACTGGTTGACCAAAATCAGAAGTTTTCACTGTTGGCCATGCATTCCTTTGGCAGAAGTTCTCAAAGCAACCACCTGCATCAGGGTCATCAGGCATGCTTGCTAAACTTGCAAATTCCTAACCTCCAGGCCAGACCTCCTGGCTCAGAATCTCCGGGGTGTGCCCCAGGGCTGCCTGCCCCTAGAGGATCCTGCGCAGTTCACTGAAGCTTGAGAAGCACCAGGCTGGGTCAATTAAAATGCAACTGTCCCCTCCAAAGGTAGCAAGTTAAGGTTTTAGGACTTAGGTTCTTGTGTCAAGGTCTGTGGAGCTTTCCAGCTTTCTCGGTTGTGAAATCACCAAAATATACAGTGAGGCTTAGTCTTTTGAAAGCCACAGTTCCATGACTTCACTGTAATGCACCAGCTCAAAGTAACGGAATGAGTTACAATTGTATGCTACCACAATCCCACGACCGATCTTGAACTGTGAGCATGACATACGATCCCAGCACTGCTGAGGACACACTATTACCCCAGCACTAGCCCAGAAGGCACCCCAGTGAACATCTGTGGCTAAAAATCTCAGGCAGGCCCCACCCAGGGGTTCAACTGGGATCCCAGTGAGAATGAGTTCATTCAGGCTAATGCTTAAGGAGGGTGGGGGCAAGGGTGGGGAAGCCAGAGGGGGGCTAAGGGTGGGGAAGCCAGTCTGTGTAGAAGAGCTCCTCCAAGGGCTAAGGCCGGAAGGAGTGGAGTTGAGAACAAGGTTGGGACACATGGGGACACTGACAGTGGAGAGGGCGATACTGAAAGAAGAGAGACAGGCTTTGTGGCTGCTCCGCCTGGACCTGCTTTAGCCCCACCATAGACTGTGAGCTCCATGAGGGCAGGGACCCCATCTGCTTTGCTCACCAGTGGATCCCCAGGGCCTCGCCCCCACATATTTGTTGCTTGAATGACTCATGGGAGAGAAAAGCATCAGTACCTGTCCCACCAGTGGCGTGGAGCATTTTCAAGTGATCCACTGTCATCTGCAGGACCTCGGCCTTCTCCAGCTTGGAGGAGCCCTGTGTGCGCAGAGGACAGAAGTGTGAAGGCTTCCAGCTGACCTCTCTCTCACTTCCTGGTGGCGTCAGCAACCTCACCAGCTCAAGGTCGTCCTCCCACTCCACCACTGCCAGCCTTTCGGCTTCTGCTTTGGCCAAGGCGCCCAGCCGAATAGATTCTCTTCAGGTCTCATTTTCGTCCGCCCGCCCGCTGCACTGTTGAGCGTCCCTCCTGCAACGTCCCCCCTTCCCTTGACTTCCACGACACCCCGTGTTCTTGCTTCTTCTTCCACCTGGCTCTTGCTCGCTAGACACACTCTCCCTGGGAGGTCTCGTATGTGACCTCCATGACTTAGTGCACCGTCACCGGAGTGCCACTCCTGCGTGCCCATCTGCCTTCTAGACCAGCTTTCCTGGGAATCAACTCCATACCCACCACGCCCGAGATCTAGCTCATCATCTTAGCCCCACAGCGATTGCTCCTCCTCTATTCTCTCTTGAGCAATGATTCCTAAGCGTCCAGCATCACCTGATCTCCCAAGTGAAACCTGAGTGTCAGACTCTCCACGTAAGTTCTTGAGGGCAGGTACCAGGTCTAGGTCTAGCTGGGCCTGTGAAAGTTTGAGTGAACGGACGTCTGTGGAATGACTGACTTCTTCTCAGGAAGAAAGGCACATGACCCATGACCATGCCTTGGAGCACAGGGTAGAGAATCTTCGAGGCAGTCTGATTGGTTTAACTGTCTGGCTTCCACTGTAGTCTTCCTCTTCCACAGGTGCAACGGCAGGGGGCTCGCTCCCCGGGTAGCCTGTTCCACTTTCAAATGGCTCTGGGACTGTCACTAGCACAGAGGGCTAGGGGGCTTTAGAACCATACACAGTTCGGTGTTCCCATTCCGTTCTGCTATTTACTTAGCTGTGTGATCTAGTGCGAGTTACTTTACCTCTCTGTGCTTCAATTTCCTCACCCGTGCCATGGGCACAATAATCCCTACCCTTTGGGATCATGGGGTGATGGACACAGAGCCACAACATCTGAGACGCCACAGTAAATACAAATTTCCATTCCCCTTATCCCTGGCCAGTGACAGATATCAGTACACAAAACCCCAGCACCTCAGGCAGCTGCCACCAATCAGTAAGACATGCCATGAAAAACGGACCTTATCTGCCACTTGCATGGTACTTCCTCTAGCACAATGGGGAATGTCACACACCTGTTTCTCAAAGGCAGTGGGGACCAAGCGTCGCAGTTCAGAAAGGCTGCTGTTGATGCGGTCCCGGCGCCGTTTCTCTATAATCTAAAAAACAACGACAAGAATTTACTTGCAGCCACTTCACCAGTTTCCAACGTGCTTTGATGGCCACTGACTCATATTTAAAATACTGTGAAGGAGAGAAGTCTAGTCTTACTTTATGGAGGAGGAAACTGAGGCTCAGAGAGGAGCAGTGACTTGCCTAAGGTCACATAAGAAGGAAGTGCAAAGCTGGGAGTAGAACTCAGCTCTCTTGTCTTGGTCTGTTGGGGTGCTATTCAAAATGCTTAACACACTGTACATCAGGGTACCGACCAGTCAGAACAGGGACACCAGCCCCTGCGTGGGAGCAGTTCCTGGAGGTTCCTGCAGGTCGAGGTCACCTCCTCAGTTGCTGGGTCATGAAGAGGCTTTGCTTCCAGTCCGGAAGACCTTCCATTCACACTCATTCTCACCTCACCAGACTGGTAGCAGAATGCTGACAGCGGGGCAGACATTATGACCCCCATTTTACAGATAAAGATGAGGGCTGGAAGGAAGTGGTTTGCCTAAGTGAGTGGCAGGGCTGGTCTCTGCCACATTCCAGGTCTTGGGACTCCCAGGGCAGAAAGCATAGCCGCATCCTGGGAGAGAAGGGGGTGCCGGGATAAGACGGCCAATAGCAAGCCGGGGAGCTTCCTTCTCTATCCCCCTGCCCTACCCCTTGGCAGCAGAGAGGAAATGAAAATTCTGGGCTCAGAGAGTAGAGACAGAAGGCTGGAATAAATAATAAAGCCTAACTGTGTGTCAGGTGTGGTTCTGGGCGCATTATATTAACTCAGTCGTCAAAACAGCCCTTTGAGGTAGGCACTGTCATTTTTTCAGTGACACAGTTGAAGAAATGAGGCACCGAGAGGTTGAGTGGCTTGCCCAAGGCCACTCCGCTAGCCACTGGCAGAACCAGAATTTGCACTCAGGCAGTCTGGGTGATATTTCCGACCAGGGTTCTCTGGGCTGGGCCCCTGGGGACCCAGGGCAAAAATTTGCCGGTCTACTCCGCGGAGACACTCACCCCTCTGCGTTTCTTCCTAGCTTGCATCTGCGAAGGGCTCGGGGTGGACAGCGGCCTGGCCATCTGGCTGCAGACGAAGAAGAGAAAGGCTGATTTTTCAGAGCTCAGGGACCATCTCCCTGGCCTGGGCTGACCTTGGAGGAGGCGGGGATGTGGGCGGGCAGAGCCCCCTCCCAGGCAGCCGTGGTCTCCCAGGCGGCTCAGGGCTCCCAGGCCGGGAAGTGGCGCAGGGCAGGCGTGGGTGGGGGCCTATTGCTCCCCCGGCCAAGTTCCCCCTGCGCTCGGTTTCCTGCACTAGGGTCGCGCGGCGGCTGGGGCCGCGAGGGGCGAGGGGGAGGGGGGCTGGGCTCTCGGCCCGACCCCCCTCGGCCTCGCCCCCTGCCCCTCGCCGCGGGCGTCGGGGAACCGCAGCCGGCCTCGGGGCTCCTGCAACCCGATCCCGGGCGGGGCGGGCGAGGGCGCGGGCGGCGGCGGCGGGGCAGGGCCGGCGGGTTGGGTTTCAGAGAGAGCCGCTGGGAAGAGCGTGGAAAGAGCAGATGCCGCCGCTTCCCACGGGCCGGGCGCGCCCGCCGGCCGCCCTCCGCCCCGCCGGCAAGCTGCCGCCTCCTCCCACGCAGCGCGGCCCGGGCGAGGGGGAGGGGGCATCTGGGTCACAGGCCCCCTCGGACTCTTGGGATGCCGCGAAGGCCCCGGGCCCGCATCGCGTCGGGCCTCGCTTCGCAGGTCTGGCACAGGATGGATGTTTGCTCGCACCCGGGAGTCTCCGTCACCCGGAAGAGGCTCAGCCCCGGGGGGGTCTTTCCTGCCCAGACTGACCAAAATCTTCTGCAGCCCAACTGCTCGCCCCCCTAACGGTTTCCTGCTTAGAGGTTCTTCTGGAATGGAGGGGATTCGTAGAGTTACACTGAGGACCATTCATTTGGCCAACACCCTGGAGGCCCCATTCAAGTCCCGCGCTGGCCTAGATGCGCAGTCCGCCAGGTCCCAGCGCTCCAGACACTCAGCTCCCGGAGTGGCTGGGGAGGCGGAGAGTGTGAGATGCCCTATCAACAAATAACTTTAGACGAGGTGACTCCCCTGCCATTTCAAAATGCAAAATGCCACCCACATGAACAGGCACCCATGAGCTTGCCTCGTCCTCCCTCTCCCCCTCTCCTGTCTCCCCTGGGCCCCCATCTCAGCGAAGGCACCCATATCCCAGGTCTACAAGGCTACCTGGCTACCACTTTTTAAAATTTTTTTTTAACATTTTTATTTATTTTTGAGAGACAGAGCGCGAGCTGAGGAAAGGCAGAGAGAGAGAGGGATACCCAGAATCCAAAGCAGGCTCCAGGCTCTGAGCTTGTCAGCACAGAGCCTGACGTAGGGCTTGAACTGGGAAATCATGACCGGAGCTGAAGTCGGAGGCTTAGCCGCTCAACCGACTGAGCCACTCAGGTGTCCCTTACCACTTTTGATTCTTCTTCTGTCCTCACCCGCTCATCCAAACGTGCCCATTCTGTGTCTAAGACACATCTCACCTCTATCCTCCTTATCTCCACCACTGCTCTGAGGATCAAACCTCTATCATCTCTCACCTGGATGGCTGCAAGACCCTACAAACAGGCACAGTGCTCATTTAAATGTACTTGTCACTCCCTTAAAACTCCTCAGGCTCTCAAAAATAAATAAACGTTAACATTAATATATATATATATATATATATATATTAAAAAGGGCACATTTAAAAAATATATATATACATATATACATATATGTACGTATATACACACACACACATATATATGTGTATATATATATATATATATATTAAAAGGGGCACAGTCAGTCAAGTGTCCAACTTCAGCTCAGGTCATGATCTCACAGTTGATGGGTTCAAACCCTGCATTGGGCTCTGTGCTGACAGCTCAGAGCCTGGAGCCTCCTTTGGATTCTGTGTCTCCCTCTCTCTCTGCCCCTCCCCCACTTGTGCTTTGTGTCTTTCTCTCTCTCTCAATCTCTCTCTCTCAAAAATAAATAAACATTAAAAAAAAAAACCCTCCTCAGGGCCTTCTCAATGCTTTTAGGATCAAGACCACTGTTTTTCAGGTGTTGTTCCTGTGGTTACATGTACTGTTCCCTAGCCTAAAATTCTCTAGTTCCCCCTGTCTCCCCACCTCCAAGCCCAAGCCCCTTTGCCTAGTACCTTCTCCCACTGTTCAGATCTCAACTCAGATGTCATCTTCCTGGGGGAGCCTTCTTGACATCTGCCCTCCCACTAGATAGCCCCTGCTCTACCCTCTCCTAGCACCCTGCATTCACAGCATGTATTGCTCATTTGTTGTTTTTTGTTTATATGATTATATGATTATTTGATTAATGTCTATCTCTCCACCAAGTGCATAAGCTCCCTGAGGTCACGAACCATGTCTGGCTCATTCACTATTGTAGCCCCAGTACCCAACAGTGCTTGGAACAGGGCAGAGCTCATGGTTGAGCTCCCTCCTCTTGCCCTTGTCCTTGGCATCACTGGGGAACAGAGAAGTGACAGCATAAAAGCTACCTGCTAGGCCTTTGTGGAATGGGCACCTGTGTGGCTCATGAGGAAGGTGCCAGCCCAAGTGACTACCCTCCTGGCATGAGAGGTTAGATCATCTTCGTCAGCTGCTCAAAGAAAGAAGGTTGCAGGAGAGTCCACATCAACATTGATCAAATCCCACTGCTGTGTCCCTGGCTTTGCCCAGCTACGTCTGGAAAAGGATATCTCCATCCAGACATCTGGATGAGAAGGGCCGGTAAGAGGCCTATGAAGCTCCTGGGAAGGATGGCCCAGCAAGCTGGGTCCAGGGCTCCGATAGCCAGATCCTGAGGTCTGGAGGGCACCTTGTTTACAAAGCTATACTCAGGACAAGCCCCAAGAGTCAAGGGATACTAAAACATGGCCTTTGTCCCCCCTAGGCTGGATAAGGAGTCTCCAGGGGTATTGGGTTAGCACTGCGCACGTCACTGCCCCTCAGCCTGATCCCTCCTCAGGGACCATCTGTCAGAGGCTGACGCACCCCTTTCAGGGCATGGTGGCTTTGCTATCTCTTTTCCCACTCACTCGGTCACTTGTTCTCTGTAGTATTATCCCTCTTCCCTGACTCCCATATCTCACAGCCAAACTTCACTTCACAGTTGTCTTGGCATTACTACATATCTTTCCCTCCTTCAAGCCTAACAAAAGCCCCATTTTACAGATGAGGATGCTGAGCCTTGGAGACCTAAGGCAGCTTGCCCAGCCTATGCAGCTGCTAAGGAGCAAAGCCAGCATGGGAATCCATGTCTTCTGGCTCCAAATTCAGCATTGTTTTCCCTCTTGATTCCTATTTCCTGTCTGTCTGAATAGCCCTCCAGTCCCCTTATCCTTAAAGCTCCCAAGAGCTCAACCAGAGCTCACTTCCAGGCTGTGATCTGGCCCTGACATTGGGGGGAGGTGTGAGAGTTTTTTGTCTGCAAGTCTGAAAATAAGGCAGATTTTCACAGACCCAGAGAAGATATGCTGACCACCAAGATCTGCTCCATGGGCCTCAAGTGGTCCCTAGCCTGATTTCTGGGGAGGTCTCTTGGGGGGCGGGCAGATTTCAAGGTGGTCTGGCTGCCAGTCCTGACTGCCCTCAACACCCATTCTCAGTTTTCCCCTCAGGAACTCCCCCCGTGGAACCCTTGAAGGTGACCCCACTCATTTTGCATCAGCCAAAGAAAGGCAGAATCACAATGTCCCCCAATGAAGGGATTTCAGGGAGTGCTGAGCCCCCTTGTAAAATAAGGAAACTCTGAGAGGGGAAGGGTCTGTTCCAGGCCACACAGCAAATTAGAGGAAATTCCAGAACTGGAGCCAAGTCTATTGGCTTTTAATCCAGTATTGTCACCCCCCCATGTGTGTCACTCCCTCACGTGTGTCACGCAGCCAGTACTCCTTGTTCTAGACAGTACTTCCACATTCACTTGTCTCAGGTATTGCACAACAGCCTTGTGAATTAAGTAGTATTGGGGCTATTTCACATTAGGAAAAATAATCATTTGATAGATGGAGTGACAGAGACACAAAGAATTCAGAATCGTGCCTAGTAAGTCTTCAGACTTCTAGTCTTTTCATTAGACCATTCTGCCTCTTGAACATGGCATCTTCCAACTAAATGGCAACCCCTTCGAGAGCAGCACTTGCCAGAAGCTACCTTGGGCCAAATCAGGGAGCTGTGCCCTTTAGATACATTATCTCATCAAAGGCTCACCCTGTGAGGTAGGTATTAGCATACCAGTGTTGTAAGGGAGAAAATGGAGGTTCAGAAATGCCCAAGTTAATGGTGGTGAGAATCAAACTCAGGTCTATCTAACTTCAAAGGCCACCATGTGCCCTAAATCACGTAGGAAAGACCCACAGACCTTGACCCAGTGCCTGCCATATGACAGGTGCTCACTGAATGTTCACAGAGAGGGTAAGGGGAGAGAGGCTATACTCTCATGTGTCAGGAGGCTGGGTTCAGATAGGAGTGATTTTCTTATATGGGGCAAGATGCCATCACTAGGCAGATGCCCACAGGGACAACAGAATACACCCTGCTCCTTATTCTCACATCTCTGAGTGGGGGGGGGGGGGGCGGATTTGCGCCCTGCCTCTGACCCCAGGGAAGCTGGCTGCCCCAGTCCTGTGGCCCTTGCCACTGTTTATCTGACTTTCTTTGTACATGAAGCTCTTCTTCTCTGAGAGTTCCCCGAGGGCAGAGGCTTAGCAGGATACATCTGGGTCCCCCAGGCCCAACCCAGGGTCTGGGCCACAGCAGGCATCGTTCAACACTCCCTGAATTGAAGCATTGATGTCTGCTGGGGGGAGGGCCCTTTGGTAAGTGCTACAAAGAGGGGTCTATAAGTCAGCCTCTGCCAGATGTCCAACTGCTTTCTCTGCTCTGAGGGGGTCTGCTCCTCTAAGAATCTAGACAGTGTCTAAAAATGGGCTCTGGCTAAAAGCACAAAATGCTGTATAGGAAAAATCTACCCACTGATCCTTTGTGGTGGCCCAAATGCCACCACCTTCAAGAAGCCCTCCCTGATGCCTCTGGTTGTAAGTGACCCCTCCCTGCTTGGGTGCTCTCACAGCCCACAGTCTGTCTCTCCGTCTGTCTTCTATCCTATCCATGGTCTTTGTGTGACCTGGCAGGTCACTGGCCAGGCTGCAAATTCTTAGAAGACAGAGCCGGCTCTCTGGCATCGATTTCGTCCCTCTGATTCATGAAGACCCAATGACATTGAATTTGAGACCCCCCTTCCACCAGCAGCACATGGGGCTGGGCCCTTCCCTGCTGCTAGCAGGCCCGGACTCAGAGAATTGCTTCTCTAAATAGCAGTTTCTGCTAAACAATTTAAGAAAGCTAATAAGTTGCATAGGAAATTATATCATACACCCCAAAACCTAATTAATGTACAGGATGCAAGGGGGTTATCTATTGCCTTATCTCCTGTTATAAGCTATAAATACTTGGAAGCTGGTGGCCTTTTACAAGGATTTGTGATTGAGGTAGGATATCCTGGTCTCAGAAAACTGAAGTCATTGAAATTATGAAATGCCCTCAAAAACATCCCTAAGAGGGAGCTGAATCTTTCTTTCTTTCTTTCTTTCTTTCTTTCTTTCTTTCTTTCTTTCTTTCTTTCTTTCTTTCTTCTGAGCATGCTGGAGTGCCAGTGGAGGGGGAGGGAGAGGGAGAGGGGGAGGGGGAGAGGGAGAGGGGGAGAGGGGGAGAGGGAGAGGCAGAGAGTGAATCTCAAGCAGACTCTACGCCTAGTGTGGAACCCAACTGGGGGCTCAATCTCAGGACGCTGAGATCATGACCTGAGCCGAAATCAAGAGTAGGACACTTAACTGACTGAGCCACCCAGGCGCCCCCTGAGTCCCCCTTTCAAATCTATTCTAGAGAGTCAGGTTTGGATGAGCCAGGAGAGATCAGATAGCCCTCTCTCTTTCCCACTCCATGTCCTTCTTTATTTTTTTGATGAGGAAACAGGCTCAGAAAGAAAAAATAATGGCCCAAGTTCACGTGGTGAGTTGGTGGCAGATTTGGGGCTGGGACCCAGGCCCACAGACTCCCACTCAGTCCCTGCCTCTCTTTCAGGGCTCTGGGTATCACATGTTGGGTGCCTGACATGAATTAAATACTTGCTGTGTGCTAAGCCCTGTGCTAAGCTCATGACATACACTATCTTATTGATTTTCCCAATAAACCTGAGATCAGTTATATTGTTTATAACCATTTTACTGACGAGGAAACTGAAGCTTAGATTGTTCACAGAACTGGGAGAAGTAGCAGAACTGTACAAGTGCAATTTGTTCTACAAGTCTGAAGCAAGTCAGAATATTTAGAGCTGAAATACATTGGCAGCAGGGTGTGCAGTAGAAAGAGTGTTGGAATTGGAGTCTCCGCCCTCGCACTGACAAGTCAGCTATTATTTTCTTCAGTACCAAAGCCTTAATTCCAAAGTCCAATTTGCTCAAGGGAGGGGAGGTTTCCCTTCCCCCTGGAAGCGTTTTGTGTACTGCATGAAAAGTGCACCCAAGCTAGGGTAGAATTGAAAAAGTACGGCTATTCTGCCTACTCAGGCAGATTCTGGACCGGGGTGTGTGATACCAATAGTCTATGAAGGTTTCCTAAGATCTTCAGGGAAATCTCCTCCAAGAGCCTCAGCCTGGCACTTCCACGCAAGGAGGATCACCAACTGGGCACGGCATCCCGGAGCTGAACTCCACTTCCATCCCGACACCCTCAGCCCTGAATGGCCCAGAGCGCAGAAGATCCAGGCACTCGTGCGTGTCACGGCTCACGCTGCACAAGTGTCCCCGCCTCCCACCCTCACCCCTACCCCACACACACCTGCGGGCAGTCGCCCACACCTGCATCTCCCGGGGCCATATGGAAGACGAGTCCTGGGCCCGCTGAACCCGTCCAGGCACTCCCAGTATCCCCATCCCGGCCCTCACCTCAGCTCGCCCTCGCGGCCCACGTCGATGGGTCCGTCGGACTCGCTGTCAGAGCCGCTCGGTTCCCTGGGCCGCTTCATGGCCAGCGCTGGCTCCAGGTCTCCGCGCGGCGATGCGGGCTACCCGCCGGAAAGTCGGGCCCCGCCCCGGCCCCGCCCCGGCCCCGCCTCGGCCCCGCCCAGCCCCGCCCAGCCCCGCCGCCCTTTCCCAGGGCCCTCTCCTGCGCCGCAGCCCCTGGCGCCCCCGCGCCCCCTCGCCCCCGCGGTGACGCGCAGGCCGAGCCGTGGGAAGGCCCCGGGCGGTCACCGCCCCCTCCGACGGCTGGGAGGTCCGGCTCCGTTCCGCAGTCCTGGCCGCCGCGCGCTGGGTGGCCTTGGGCAGGTGCCCTTGGAGCCCCCCGCCCTCCCCGGGAAGCCAGGGGTCCCCGTCCGTCCCTGGTCTGAGCGGGGCGCTGCGGGCGCTGCGGGTCTGCCCCAGTTTTTGCAAGCGTCGAGCCCACCGGCTCCTGCCTCCTGGCGTTCTGGAGGAGGCAGACACTTCGGGTTTGGTGAGGTTGGTGGGGGTGTCTGTGGCCTGATCTTCGACAAGAATCTCCCAGCAGCTTTTCCCATAGGGATACAAAGCAAGTGGAATGTGTGTGCTGGAGGGGGCAGGAAAGGCTCTGACATGAGAAGAGGCTGTCATCCCCGCCAAGAATGGCTGAGGTTGTGCCTGCGCCACCCGAGCAGAACAGCTCAGGCCAAGAGAACCAGACTGGATGGTGGGGGTGGTGGGTGTCCCTGGGAATCAGTTTCCAGTTCACCAGAGGCATTACTGGCCTGGGAGACCAAGAGTGCCAGGAGAGGGCTCATTCTCCAAGCTGTGGCAGGGCCTCAAAAAGGGGGGTGGGGAGGTACTCTCCAGCCTCCCTTCCTGGGTCTCCTCAAGAGCAGGGAGGAGGAGATGGGAAGGTCTTGATGTGGTGGGTCAGACACCAGAGGTCTCTCCCCTTGACCTGCCCACAAGGACACAGAGGAAGCCACCCCTTCACTTGGGAGAATAGGATTGTTCATTTGAGAATAACTCTGCTTTCACCCCCACAGTAAAACCTGCTTGGGGACACTTGGTTAGGGTAGTGTGAAATAACATTCCTGTGCCCCCTTCCACACACGTTCACAGACACAACCACGTGGCCAAGTACACAAACGCGTACACACTCTGATACACGGGTAGCAGGAGCAGTTTGCACCTGCAGCCTGTGTTTCCTCTTCTTTAGGAGGCCCTGGTGGTCACCCCAGCCACACCTCTGGTCTCTTATTCCAGGTGCCCTCAAGCACTCACATGCCTTCTGTGGACATATACTAGTGGGGTGGAAATCTCAACCGACACAGAAGTTGCACAATCCATGCACCACTATGCATTCCCTGGAAAGGCAGAAATCAAAGATGCCACCAGATAGCTGCCCTGTGAAATGACTCAGATTGCAAGGCCTGGCAGTGGAGCAGATTTACAGGGGAAGGTCAAGGGCTCTGTTGAGGGCATGTTCATGGGAGATGCCCCAGGTCCTCAAAATGGGATGCACAGTTAAAGAGGGGGTCTGGAGCTCAGAAAAGAGGTCTAAGCTGGATACTTAAATCTGGAAGTCATCATGTAATAGGTGGCACATAAAAGCTACAGGAGTGGACGGATTACCCAGAGAGAAAGTGTGGGTGGAGATAGAGCGAAACAGTTAACAGGGAGCTACTTACAACACCTGAAACTGTTTTGTAAGTACTAACTCATTTCATTCTGGACAGCTCTATAAAGTAGTAATATTGTTATCATCCCCACTTTACAAATGAGAACCACTGAGAGGACCAGAAGTAAATGGAAGGACTGGAATTCAACAAGAGAATTGGGTTCCAGAACCAAACCATTAGGCTTTATTCCCTTGTATAGCTCTTAAACATCAGGCTCTGTATTCTGGTACTGAGTCTAGAGTTATGCCATCAATATAATAGCCACGAGACACATGTGGCTACTAAGCACTTGCAATGTGGCTGGTCTAAATGACTATGTGTAGTAAGTGTGAAGTACACACCAGAATTGAAAGAGAGAGAAAAGAAAGGAAGGAAGGTAGAAGGGAAAGAAGGAAAGAAATCCCATTGATCTCTTTAGAGAGGGAGGCAAACCATAAAAGACTCTTAAATGCAGAGAACAGGGGTGCCTGGGTGGCTCAGTCGGTTAAGCGTCCAACCGACTTCAGTTCAGGTCATGATCTCACGGTCTGGTCTGTGGGTTCAAGCCCCGGGTTGGGCTCTGTGCTGACAGCTCGGAGCCTGGAGCCTGCTTCGGATTCTGTGTTTCCCTCTCTTTCTGCCCCCTCCCCCGCTCACGCTCTGTCTCTCTTTCTCTCTCTCTCTCTCTCTCTCTCTCTCTCAAAAATAAATAAAAACATTAAAAAAAATTAAATACAGAGAACAAACTGAGGGTTGATGGGAGTGGGTTAAGGAGGCATTAAGGAGGGCAATTTTCAGGATGAGCACCGGGTGTCATACTTAAGGGAGAATCACTTCAGGGTTCTACTCCTGAAGCCAAGACTACACTGTATGTGAACTAACTTGAGAATTAAAAAAAAAAAAAAATCTCATTGATATCTTTAATATTGACTCACATGTTAAAATGATAATATATATATATATATTGGATTAAATAAAATATTAAAATTAACTTCGCTTCTTTTTCTTTTTTTTTTAAATTGGCTACTAGAAAAAATGTTGCATATGCAACTCTCATTATATTTCTATTGGGCAGTGCTAATCTAGTGCAGGGTTACTTGACCTTGGCACGTTTGGCATTGGAAAACTATTGGGGGGGGCGGGGAGTTTGTTCTGTGCATTGCAGGATGTTTAGTAACATCTCTGGCCTCTACTCACTAAATGCCAGTAGTACCTACACCACTTAAAAATGTCCCTAGATAGTACAAAATGTCCCCTAGAGGAGAAACCACTGCTGGCTGAGACCACTGGTCTAAAGAAAGTCCAACATTTGGGCTTTGAGTGGAAGAGGAAGAGCTGCCAAAGGAGACTGGGAAGGAACAGCCAAGGAGGTGGAGGAGAGCCAAGGGGGGTGTTACAGCAGCCAAAAGAGTGTTTCAAGTACTTCGTCATGATCCTTTAAAATGTCAGTCAAGTCACGTCACTCCCTGCTGAGAACCATCCATAGGTTTGCCATCACATTCAGAATAAATGCCAACTGCTTACCATGGCCTCTACATAGGGTGACTATATAATTTAGCATCTAAACCTAGGGCACCCTTGAGAGTGAAAGGAGGCAATAGTAATAACTATGCCGGGACAGCCCAAGGCATGCAGATGTGTATGGTCATCCTAAGCTCTGGCCCCTGCCCTTGCCTTGCTCACTCAGCTACTAGAACCTTCTTGATGCTCCACCAAGATTTCAGGTTTGTTGCTACCACATGGCTTTACGTTTGTTGTTCCCTCTACCTGGAACCCTCTTCCTCCAGATCTTCTTAGATTACCTCACTTTGTTCAGGACTTTACTCAAACCTGACATCCTCACAGAGGATCCTCCTGACCTCCTATCTAAAATAGCCACCAATCCCCTAGTCACTCTGTGTCCCCTCCCTCACTTCATCTTACTTTGCAGCATCTATTAATGTCACTGCCATTATATTATGTATGTTGATATATTTAAGTGATCCCTACACCCAGTGTAGGGCTTGAACTCACAACCCCAAGATCAAGAGTCACATGCTATACTGACGGAGCCAGCCAGGTGCCCTGATATATTTGTTAATTGTCCGTGTCCCCAACCAGAAGATAAACTCATTGAGGGTAGAGATTTGTCCCTTTCGTTCACTGCTGACTCTCCAGCATCCAGCACAGTGTCTGGCATGTAGTAGATGTACAATAAATAAATACTGGATGGCAGAATAAACTCATTTGAGAAGCTTGTCTGTGATGGCAGAGTAAGCTAGGACAATAGCTGGAGGGTGATGTAGAATCCAGGGTGTGTTTGCTTCTGCTTTTGTTTTGTTTTAAGATGGGAAAGAGTAGAGTATGGATCCAGTAGCAAGGACTTTTATGAAAAGGCTTCCAGCTTGACAATGGAGTTCCCGGGGGTGGGGATCATTTTCGTTGTTCATGACTACGTCCCTTAATACCTAGGAAAGTGCCCAGCTCATAGTGGGCATTCTAAAATAGTTATAAAAGAAATAAATGAAGTAATGATGGTGTTGATAACACAATTCTATTGCATTTACCGTATTCCAAGCATCGTACCAAGTATTTTGACATCTATGAACTCGTTTACACCTCACAACAGTCTTAGAGGTTACTGCGACTCTCTATTATAATCCCGCTTTTTTGAGACATAGGGAAGTTAAATAACTTCCCCGAGATCACACAGCCAGTAAGCGGTCGAGCTGGGATCTTACCGAGGTAGGCTGGCACCAGCTGGTAACCACTGCATCCTGCATCAGAGTGGGGGAAACCAAGCAGGAGACTCCTGCATCAGGCCAGGCAGTAGGGACTGGTTTCAAGGTGGAAGAAGAAGGAACAAATCCAAGTGATGCTGGATCGTTGTCTGGGTGACTGAGTGAGTAAAGGTGACAGGCACCAATGGGAACACAGGAGAAGGTGAGAAGTTCAGTGTGGCCATACTGTTTGTGAGACCCATGGAATACTGGTAGGAGAACCTGGAAAGAGGCCTGGCCTGGAGTAGACTGGAGACTAGCAGACTGGAAACCATGGGGGTACAGGAGATACCCAGGGCAGCTAGTGCAGAGCAAGAGGGAGGAGACCTGGGATAGAACCCTGGGGAGCAGCAGGGAACTCTGGGAACGCTGGGAAGTCTGGGAAGGGAAACTCTGGGAAGAAGGAGGAAAATCAGAAAAGAATGGAGTGCCAGGGGCCAAGACCAGAGAAGACCAAGAACAAGCTCTGGGTCACCAGTCCAGGGACTCAAAGAGGAAGATGTGCAGTCACAAGGTCACAGAGGCCCTGGCATGAATGGGTGGGTCAAGGCAGTGGCCAGATCCGTGGATTGGGAAGTGTCTGTGGGATGCAAAAGCAGTTTTGAAGAAGAGGCAGGTCCATGAGAGAGCCCAACAGGGCCTTAGGAGGAATTTGCTCGCTGATGGAGGGGAGTCAAGAATAGGCAGAAGGGTGAGCCCCGGGGAGCCTCAGTGCAAAGGGAGGGAGGCAGAGGCGGGACCTCTGCTCTCCCCACTTACCCTGTCCTCCCTACCCCAGAGCTGAGTAAGCCGGGAGATTTCCAGAGGCAGGTATCAGCTCTCGTGATACTTCTCCAATGTCCGGCCCCCACCCTAGGTCACTCCCGTCTCCTCTTGGGGCTGGTATTCAGATTCCTGAATGGACATGGCCAGAGCTCCAGAGAGTTAGGTTGCATGAGACCTCTGCTGGGTCTGGCACCGAGCCTCTGACTGTTGGGTGGTAGCGGTATCTGGGGGGTGGATGGCTGGTGCAGAGATGCTCAGGGCAGCGGTTGGGAGTTACTAGTTGTGCGGAAATTTCTTTTTCAGCTTTTTTATTTACTTTGAGGGGGGAGGGGCAGGGAGAGAGGGGGAGAGAGAATCTCAAGTTCGACGTGGGGCTCAAACTCCCAAACCGTGAGGTCATGACCTGAGCCGAAACCGAGGGTTGGACGCTTAACCAACTGAGCCACATAGGTGCCCAGCGGTGCAGTAATTTTCGTCAGTCTCTGGGACACAAGGGCAGGACGCAGGTCAGGTTTGCTCACGGTCAGCTCCCCTGTGCCTAGCAATGTCTGGCACTTGGTAGGTGTTTGGTAAGTATTGGCGGAGTGGGAGCGATGGGGAGGTCAGCTGGGGGACTCCTGAAGTCCTCTACTTCTCTGTGGAGGAGGTGGTACCTGGCCTCTTGGGAAACAGTAGAGTCACAGTGGGCACAACCCGGAGCCAGGGTCTGGGGGGAGATGCCAAGGAGGGAGGGCTGGAGCACCCGGGTGCCACTCAGTCTTCCCTCACCCCTCCACTTGTGTCTGGGGACGCTGAGACCCACAGAGGGGCAGAAACATCTGGAGGGCCTCACGGTGAGGCAGCAGGTGAGCCTGGATATTAGAGGCCTTCCTGTGCCTTGGTTTTCTTATCTGTAAAATGGGATGATAACACAGCTGCCCACTCCTTAGGCTTGTTGTGAGGATAAAACGAGGTAAGATGCATAAAATACCTGGTGTTTAGGGTGAAAACTTGGAAATGTTAGCATTTGGGATAAGCCTTTGTCTCCATACATTTTCTCTCTGGGAGCTTCATCTGCTTTCATGGCTTTACCTCCTTTAAGCCAAATTTGGTTCCCAAATTTATATCTCTAATGCAGACATTTTTTTCAGAGCTTTGTACCCATGTACCCAACTACCCGGAGTCTTGTTCCTTATACTCGTGTTGGTCCACCAATGTGCCAAGATCTAGAGGGATGGTGTGCTGGGCCTGCCCAGGGCCTCCCCCAGGCTCTCTGTGCCAAGGACCACTTCCACAGGGCTCCCAGCCCAGATGTCAAGCATCCCCATCAGCACTTTCCTGCTTGCTGTTCCATCCTGAGAACCATCTGAGCCTCTTTGCCTCACCCCCTCCCTGACCCCTGCTCGTCCCCGGCCCTTCCTGTCCTCCCCTTGCCCTCCTCCCCTGCTCCCCTGGGACCTATCAGTGCTCACTCCCCACCTCCACAGCTGCTGCCACAGCTGGTCGCTGACGGAATGTGCAGCTGCTGAGAGCCACATGTGCGGAACAGGCAGTGCGCAGCTACCCCTGGGGCCAAGCGGGGGTGGGGTGGGACCATCTGTCTGTGTCTGTTCATCCATCTACACCACACACACACACACACACACATACACAGAGTCCTGATCTCCTCCAGGGAAGGTGGTGGACAGTATTGGTTTGGACCCCTTCTCTGTCCCCGGGCTGCAGAGTCCATGCTCCATCTACAGGGATCCAGTGGTCCCAGCTTGGGGGTCCCTGAGGGCAGACTGGCTGGGCTGGTTTAGCTGTCCTGGTGCCTGTATCCTCCCTGCCCCTGTGTGTAGGCAGCACTACCTCTGCCCCCCGCCTCCCCCTCCCCGAGACTGCCAAGGACCAGAATGGCGGCCTGGGTGATCAGAGCCTCCCTTGCTTTTCCAGACCCTGGGGGGTGGCCCGCAATGGAGGAAGCCAGAGGCCTCAGACACATTCCAGAGCCCCCTGGGCAGCGCCTGAGGCTCCAGAGGAGTCTCAGCCCTGGGGCAGCGCCAGCGGCATCTGTCCTGGTTCCCACACTCTGGCCTCTGGAATCTCTGCGAATTTCTCTTCCATGTGTGCATGATGTCAGCAGGACAAGGACGCTGGGAGTGGAGGGGAGGGGGGTGGACTGAGGACACTTTGCTCCCTGAAGTCAGATGGCTGTGAAGAGTGGAAACAGGGGAGAGTCCACCCAAAAATGAAGGGGTGACTTGACCTCTTGCTCCCAAGCCTGACTGGGTCCCGACACTGCTCAGTACATTCCTCTCAGAGCCCCCTGCCATCTCTGGGGCCTCAGTTTCCTCATCTGCAAAACAGAAACAAGACTAGCAGCTACCTTCCTAAATGTAATATGAAGGCTATAAAATCTTGACCCTTGGGGGATGCCCTTCATGCTCTAGGCACAGCTCACCCTCTCATCGCTTCCCTGACCTCTACCCCACTCCTGCCATTTTTCATATGTTTTAGGACATATAATATAGGTTCATACTTCTGAGTCTGTATTCTGTCCATCTTGAAAGACTTTCTCTTTATCTGGAAAATTCCCACTCAGCCTTCAGAACCCAGCACTTGAGTCCGTCTCCAAGAAGCCTGTCCAGCCTCCCTTGGGCACTGCTACTGCCCCTTTGTACTTCTTTGGTGCCCTCTGTGGTAGCCTGATCTTCCTGTACTGCTGTCTGTTTACTTCCCCTGACTGTGGCCTTCAGGAAGCTGTCCTTTCTGGGGCTGATGGCCACTCTCAGGAGCCTAGGCACAGCACCCACGACATGCGGGTGTCAGAACATAATCAGGACATGGCTGTATGCGTGGCCTTCACCCAGATGCTACCAGGTAGAGCTCCCCACATATCCCCACTGGTCTGGTCTTAACAGGAAGAGGGAGTAGCATAGTCCTTACCAGCTGCCAAAGCATTTCTTAAACCCAGAAAACAGCCACAGTTTCCCTTCCCCTACCCAGGTCAGCCAAGTCAAAATCCTACTGTAGAGATGGGGAAAATTGAAGCCCAGAGAAGAGAAATTGGTAGTAAAGAGTAGATTAGAATTCAGGGCTCCAACCCTAGTCTAAGGCTCTTAGGCCCTTTTCCCACCCCTAACTCCCTCCTGGAGGTTAGGGCTGAGAAGTGATAATGGGGTCAAGGCAGGGCCCCATTGGTTTGAATTGGATTCCACCATGCTCCCTGGTATTGACAAGGAAACCTCACTCTATTTGCACCGTTAGTGATGATGGAGAATTTTAAGATCATCTGGCACAAGCCATCCTGGGGGTAGATGGGTGTGGGCCCTAGGGCCCAGAGAGGGTGTGTCAGTTCAGGTCTTCTAGGAGAAATACCCTAAGGTGAATTAGAGGTGCAAGAGACTCATTAGGGAAACCACTTGTAAGGATAAAGGGTGGGAGCAGGGATGAGTAGGAAGATCCTTTTGAGCCTGACACCTGTGAAAGACAGGGAACAGGAAGGAGGACTGGGTAGGAAGAGCCTCACACTTCAGTACAGCTCTGACAAGGTCTTGGTCAGTCCTGGGGTAGAGATTCCCCATTAGGGGAGTCCCACAGCCAGCAGAAATAGCCCGACTCTAGTTTCTCCATTGTGCCCAGTCACTGACTGAGGGCAGTCCCGGGAGACCATGCTGTCTACTTCCTGAAAGTCACAGTGGATCTGAAGTTACAGCCGCTGGAGACTGTTCGCTAATGACAGCCCTTGCCGCCGCTTCTCTTGAAGGCACAAACGAGTGATGTACCCTCCTGGCAGCTGCAGAGGGTCCGTGCTTTGCAAGGTCACCCAGCCCAGCAAGCAGGTGACAAGTTCACACTCCTGGGATGTGGCTGCACTGTCCTAACATGGGGGTGAGCTTTAAACCACTTGGATCTTCGCAGGGCTTCCAGGGGATGCTTTGCCAGAGGAATGAAAGAATGACGATTCAGAGGAAGTCAGGTGAAAACATGGTGTTTCAAAGGGAATAGCACTGAATCTAGAGCAACGGCCTGGCATGAAATGTCCTTTCCGCAACTACTAGTGTGTGTCCTCAGACAAGTTCCTTCTCCTCTCTAACACTTGGCTTTCACCCTTGCAAGATGTGGAGGAGAATATCTCACTCATGCTTCCCCTGCCCAGATCCAAAACAGTCGGGCAAAAGGAACAAGTATTTTTATCTCTGTAAAGATGGCTCTTCTTCTTACACAGGTGCCCATTAAAGGCCACTCCTCAAACTTTCCCCTTGGAGTAATCCAAGTGGCAGAATATTATTTGTACGATCTCTGAGGTTCAAGGGGACATAGCTCAAACTAACAATGAAAGCTCAAAACATTTTTTAAATGTTTATTTATTTTTGAGAGAGAGAAACAGCACGAGCAGGGGAGGGCAGAGAGAGAGGGAGAGAGAGAGAATCCCAACCAGGCTCCACGCTGTCATACAGAGCCTGATGTGGGGCTCTGTCCCACAAACCGCGAGGTCATGACCTGATCCGAGATCAAGAGTCAGACATTTAACCAACTGAGTCACCCAGGCACCCCCAAAGCTCAAATTTTCTGGTGTGTGTTTCATCTTAAAAATATACAGGAGAGAGTTAGTATAGAGTAGCACTTAAGATACGGACAACTTGAGTTTAAATCAAGCTCTGTGAATTACTGACTATGGACTCTGGGTGAGTTACTTTACCTCTCTGAATCTCAGTCTCCTCCTTTGTAAAACAAGATAATAGATAGTACCTACTTCATAAGGCTATTGTGAAGATCAAATTAATTGATTTATATGAAGTGCATAGAAAATCTATTATATTTACTGTTATGATGTGAATTTGTCATTTATTCCTCGAGTTACTTGTTCATAAAAAAAAAATTTTAATGACTTACTGGCAAATAAAACTGACCACCAATAAGGAAAAGGAAAGAAAGGCAAAGAAGTAGAACAGTTAGTTCTCAGGTCTCAGCCCTCAGGTCTTTCAGCTTTGCAGGTTGAAAAGTGAGGGCACAACAGAGGAGATAGAATTATGTGCCTGATTTCTCCATCCCATTGTTCCAAGGCACAGTCACACCTCTTCCATGTTGTAGGGATTTTGCTCCCAAATCCAGCCCAAGATCCTGTCAGAAAGTGGAGGATTCAGTTAGGGCACCAGAGAGTTCAGTCTGTTTGCTCAAGGCCTGGGCAGGTGGAGATGTTGGACCACCAGCTCTCCCACCACCCCTCTGCACCCTGCCCTTTCCCTCACCTTAGACATGGCCCATCAGCGACAACCAGGATAAACAACTCTGGTACTGCTGGCCTTATGGACATTATAAAAACTTCACAATGAGACGGAGACATCTCAGAACACAAAATTTCCATGACGTTCCCAAGTAGGTGACCTCAGGACCCCTCAAGGAATCTGCTGGATGGGAGGTGTGAGGAAGGAAGTGGATGAGGAGTCACATTTCTCCTTATCCCTGGTCGGCTGGGAAGGTGGAGAACTTCAGGCTGGAGAATCAAGGAGGTACAGTTGGGCCTAATCTTGCTTGGAGGCAATGAAATGGCTAAGATAAACTTGGAGGTCCCCAGTTATACCAGGCTGATGGGTATAATGGTATGTGGGACTCAACCTCCAGGATGGCCCCCGATTATCTCCACTTCCTGGTGTTGACACCCTTGTGTAGTTCCCTCCCACACTGTATCAGGTTGGTCTGGGTGATCAATAGCACATGGTAGAAGTGATGATATGTCACTCCTGAGGCTGGGTCTTAAAAGACAGTCTTTTAAAGTAAGTTTGCCTTGCTCTCTCTTGGATTACTCTGGAAGAAGCCATAGCTATATCATAAGGACACCTGGGCAATCCCATGGCAAGGAACTAAGACTACCTGCCTACAGCCATGTGAGTGATCCACCTTGGAAGCAGATCGTCCAGCCCTTGACAAGTCTTCAGGTGACTTCAGTTCCAGCCAACAGCATGACCACAACCTCCTGAGACACTCTAAGCAAGAACCACCCAGCTAAGCTGATCCTAGATTCCGGCCCCAAAGAGACCGTGAGATAATAATTGTTTGTTGCTCTAATCTGCTAAGTTAATTGGCATAATTTGTTACAAAGCAATAGATAACTAATGTGCCATAAGACTCCCATGCCTTTGGTTTCCTACCCAGATGGGTGATCCTTTGGTGATCTTTTTAGGAGGGATATTCAAAATATTTTACAACCAGTTCCGAAATGACATTGGCTGCAAACAGCTGGCCCAGTCCTAACAGCCCTGAATTTGACTGTTCAATTATAGGCACATTTATTGACATCCACTTAGGGCTGGGGGACCCCAAAATGAAGCGGGAGATTCTCCTTTGGGATATGGAAGAAAGAACTATGGGCCTATATAGCATGCAAGGGAGAAAGTGATCTATCCCTTATGATATCCTGGGTTTTGAGAGAGCCTAGTTGAGGAAGTTGTATTTGAGATGAGTCTTGACAGGACCTCAGCAGAGGGGAAGTCGAGTGGCAGCAGAAATGAGGGTGGTGGACAGAATGGTGGAGAGGTATTGGCCCCGTGTCAAGGGGGCTGTGGAGGGCGCTGAGGAGTAGGGGGAAAGAAATGTGAAGGCTGAGGCAAGAGTCTGAGTCATGCCCTTCCTCCTCCATCTCACACCCTCTCTTATCTCCTCTTCTTCCTCCCACCCCATTCCACCCTCCCTTGGTAGTTCCAGATGGGAACACTGAGTCCATTGAGCCAAGAGCACTATCAGGAAAAGCGTGCCTTCTGATGGGTTCAGGCTGCAGAATCTCCCCTCAGGGTGGTCTTCATGTGGGGGAAGGTCTACAGAGAGACACTGGTACCTGGATGGAACTGATCTCAGGCCTGCTCACTACATGAAATGCCACTGGCATTTCTTGAGAGGACCAGTTAGTAAATATAATTGTGACGAAGGAAAAGAAGACAGTAGAAATTTATTTTAAAAGTCATCTATTTATTTGAATGGCTTTTATGAGGCAGGAGCTCATGTTGTAAAATTCAGGTATAGGACCAGCATGAGGAATGAGAGGGATCCACACTGACAAGCACACAGCACCCTGTATCACGTGACTGGGTAAATGCTGTGAGCCCCACAGAGCTGGGGCCCGGGGAGGGCTGATGGCAGACCATAGAGGGGCTGAGCTGAAAACGAACGAGCTGTCTCACCCCCTCCTCAGACAAGGGAACTCACATAGATAACGAAGCGCATGCTCGTTAAACAAGGAGGCACTTAGGAGATTTACCATAAAAAACAACCCAAGGAGGTTAGGTTGTAAGGAAGACCAGGGCAGCCCATGTTTGCCAAAGATATAAATAGACCTATAAAGATATAAATAGGGCTTCAGTCAGGTAGATACAAGCATACTATGTATAAGGCTTCACTTTAAATCTTGTTCTATATTGAGGGGGGGAAGGGGACTGAGATGCTTTTTAAGTGGAAACCAGAAGCTAAAGATACACATGCTAATAAAGTACTTGATATGCACACAGTTTAAAACACACAGGGATGAACTAGGTTATCTCTGAGGTCTCTTAAAGATCCTAAACTCTGGGAGCCTGAGTGAAATACCCTTACATGCTCAGTTAGTCGGTTCTGAAGAACCCAGTTCACTGGGCCTGGGCCAGAAGGTGCAGACAGGCGACTCCAGGGCTGGCTTGAGCCTGCAGGATGTGTTTTGTTTGGCCTGTGCAGTGCTTTCCAAACTCAAAAGAGTTGCCAACATTTAAAAGTCCAGATTTTTAGCTTCTCTTGAAAAATGGGGTGGGGATATCTGGCCACACCAGCACACATTCCCATGTGGCAGAAACCGTGTCAGACAACAGCATATGCATGCTTCCTTTCACTAAAGACTCTGCCTCTCTTCTCTCACTTATGTTTCCTGCCTGGTCCGTGGAGGCCCTTGTGACCAGGCCCAGACATCCAGTCCGTGGTGACCTCATGATTTTCTACCTGGTGGAAGCTACAAGCTTAGCCTTGAGGCCTTTATCCTAATTCCATGGTGGGCCCATCTTAACAGTGGACCCACGGAGGCATTTTCACCCACAATCCAGGAGTATGGGAGGCAGTAACCCCAGTCTGTAGAACTTTCATTTGTCTTACAGGGACCTCTAATCCTAAGAAGATGAATAACTGAAAAGTTGCCAGCCATATTTCACTTTCATAAATTCAATCCCAAAGGCTTTGGGGAGATACTTCCTGATCAAGGCCAAGAGTTAGTCATTTCTGGGCCAGACTAGAACACCCAAGCAGAGAAAGGAATCCCAGCCTAGATCGGGCTGGGCCAGGGGAGCAGGGAAGAAGGTAGCTTTTCTGGCCATGACCATGAGATGACCAGGACAGTTGCGTGAGGTTAGCAGGTTTTGCAGGTGTTAAGAAAGCTCCACTCATGTCATAGTGTGAATGACACCATCTGGATTCGTGCAGTATACAATCTGCCCAACTGTACGTGTTAACCCTGGGACTATTAGGGGGAGAAAAGAAATAAGTGGAAATGGTGAGGCAAATGCAGTCCAAAGGGGTGTCCTAGCACAGATTCTATCACTTCTTTCCCAAGACTGCAGGGTGTAGGACTGGGAGGTAGAGGATTATAAGTCAAGATCTTGTTGGCCAGAGTCTGGAAGCTGGCAAGAAAGATAAGTGGCCCCCATGCTGCACATGTGCAAATGCCCATGAGATGATGGGAATGGCCAGAAGCAGTCCCAGGAAACAGGGCTGGCCATAGTATAGGGGGCCCAGGATCCTTAGTTAACAGAGATAACCATCCTGTCCACTGTCCACACACACACACACACACACACACACACACACACACACAGTTGTCAGCAGATATATCTGACCCATTACACGCTCACATAAACAAACATACATGCAGTTTTTATCCTGTTGTACACACTCAGATGAATGTGTCCAAACACACAATCACAGTGGTTGCTGGTAAGAGCAATCAGCTTGTCACACAGGAAATTTTCAGTCCTTTCCTGCAGGAATCTAGCACAGCACCAACTAACACAGGAGAGAAAAATCAACCCCTGAATAAAACCACCAACTCTGGCCTGTAGTGCCATCTTCTGGCGGGACGGGGTATTGTACTTTGCCTCAAAATGGTGAAACCCAGTAGTTTCCCAGGCACGGGATCCAGGGAAGCCACCAGCCCCAGGATGCCATCCCCCCTCCTCCTTGTGTTCTGCCCTAGTGGGGTGAGACCCCGGCGTCCTGAGTTGTACCACGGCATCAGAGAATGAACATTCAGGGCCTTGAATGCCCTCTGGAAAGCAATGCCCAACACCAACAGGGATGTCAAAATAGGGTTTCATCTTTCATGCCAACTCTAACTCACTGGTAGGGGCCGCCTGGAAGGCTGGGTTGAGAAGCCTTCTGAGGCCAAGTCTGGGCATATGGGAGAAGAGTATCATGATGGAACAGTGATGTCTACAGGTGGGACCACTTCCACACTTGCCATTCTTGCAGTGGATTCTGCAACCGTGGTAATTTCCTAAACCTGCAGGGTCCTAGATTTCTCATGATGCACAATTCCACCGCGAGGGTATGTGTGTTTGTCGCTCACACCCGCATAGCACAAGACAATTGCCGCTCTGACTTTTGCTGGAGTTTTATCTCTTGCTTGATCAGTAACATCTGCGCCAGCTAAAGCCCTCACTGAAACTCTTCATGAAGAACTTGTTCTTGCTTCCACAGAAAGCTTGCAAATGACCTGTCAGATCAGAGTGCTGAAGTCAACATTGGGCACTTTGCTTTATCCAACACTAATATTTAGCGAAACCCATCCATCTACCAGCACTTGTCACTTCCCGAGAGGCCCCATGAGGGCAATGACAAACTTACAAAGCCATGTTGGTCAGGTGTTGGACAGCCATCTGGGCTCAGCCCTCGCCAGGGGTCCCGCTCCCTGCTCCTCACCCGTCCGTTTAGGAGGGCACGTTCAAGTCAAATTTGCGCATCAACAACATTTCAAATTACAACAGGCCATGGGTCACTTGAAAATAGTCAAAACTTGAAATCTAAAATCCTCAAATGCCAAGAGTCGGTTGCAGTCAACGTCAAGGCACTTAGCTGGGTGGGGCCTGAAATTTTTTGCAACCCTAATGATGCTCATTGATGGGCATGGAACCCCCACCCCCATGATCCCTTTCTGGCAGTAAAACCAGCATCTAACTCCACTGCTTAGGTGGATGTGAGCTGGTCTCTCCCAGTATGGGGCAGACTGGAGATGTTTGCCTTAGCCCAGGGTCAGATAAATATTTTCAGCTCCTTGTTCTCTGTTGAAAGAAGTCAACTCTGCTGTTGTGTGCAAACGCAGCCATAGACATGTGAACCAACGGGCATGGCTGTGTTCCAATAGAAGTTTCTTTACAAGAATAGGTGGTGAGCTAGGTGTGGCCCATAATTTGCCAAACCCTGCATTAGCCCAATACAAAGGTCTTCAAGCTGGGTTCCAGGGAAGGGCGGCGGTGGGGGGGGGGGGGGGGGGAGGCGGTGGGGATGTCTGGAAGTGCTTCAGGAGTTCTACAAACGTTTGGCTCTAATTTAAATCCCTCTTAGCTATTTAGGAAACTGCAACAAACATGTACCCACTTTGTCATGAAGCTTCTCTGGCCACCTCTATGCTGTCTGGGCTGGATGGCAGAATGGCTAAAAGCCTGGGTCCCAATAAACAGACATGCGCTTGAGGACCAGTGCGGCCACTTACTAGCTGCGTGACTTTGGGCAGGTTACTGTCTCTAAGTCGAGTGGATGATGGCCATCGTGCTGGTGCAGCCTCCTGGACGCCCCTCTGGCTGAACTGTGGGAAGATGGCGTTGTCACAGTGGAAGATGGCCAGGGCAGCTGAGGCCATGGAAGGTCACTCGGGCTCGGGCTAGTGCTATTTACTAACTGTTATGGAGGTATTTCAATACCTTTATCACCAGTTTGGTGTACTGGTGTACACCAGTTACACCAGTTGAATATCATTGTAATGCCAGATCCGCCGCGGGTTTGAACTTCTTGCTGGTTTGATTTCTTCTGGCATTTTCTGCCACCATCCCCACCATTCTGATTGGGCACTCAGGAAAAGGAGGGAGGAGTTCTGCATTGATCTTAACAGCCTCAGTGCATAGAACAGGGCTTGTTGTTCTGTTCAGTGGCAGTTTCCACTGGGTCTGGGACTTATGTTGGCAAGCACTTCCTGGGAAGTGTTCCACAGGACTTGTCAGGGAGCGGGACTGTTGGCTTACAGGGGTCCAGCATTTCGGGAACTGTGGCCCCTCTGCCCCAGTGCTGCAGTCCAGTGGGGGCTTTGGTGCTCAGCTGTCTTTTTAATTTGCCTGGTGAGACAATCAAGGATGTTCCTTGCCCCGGAGCTCCTCCTCGCCACTGGAAACAATCAGAACGTGTGTCTGGCTGCTGCCTCGCCTGCCTCCAGGATTCTGGCCTTTGACTGTAGCCACTGAAGGCTGTTTTCCAGGCCTGAGATGCTCATTTAGGGTTTTAATAATAGAATTGGACCCCAGTGTTGCTCACTGCCCAGGGCTATCCATGTCTATTACTGGTGGCTCCAGTGAAATCACGACTTTTACTACACCTTATCTTTCTGCTTCCAGCATCATATTTTTCTGCTTCCTGAGAGACTTAGAAGAATCAGGGCTGTTTATCACTAGGTTCTGGAAGCAGGACCTCTTGGTTCCCAGAAGCCCTGGGGTTTATCTTAATTAGGCGCCATCTGCTACCTAATATACATGTCTGCCCTGGTCATCCAGCCTGATACTATTCCATGAACCTCGGCTGTGCCCAGCTTTGCAGGCTGCTTATGGCTGTGGCTGGCTCTGTGAGCCCTAGAGGCTCATCCAAGGGGGTGATTCTGATGGGGGGAGGACAGAGGCCCTTTAGTGGTCTAGTCAAGATCAAAGATAACTCCCTCTCTCACTGTCTTTCCTGCAGGCTGTTCTTAGGTCTCACTATCTCTGGGCTTGGAGCAGAGGGAGGAGCTCAAAAACCAGACCCTCTGCCCTGAGGCGTCCTCTGTTGGCCGGAAGAATCCTGCCCCTCCTGTGATAAGGCAGTCATTGGCGGGGTCTGCCCCAAGCACTTAGCAAGGTCTAGACCTACCCCCCACCCCCCAGTTCCCCTGCAGCCCCCAACACAGAGTGAAAATCAGACCCAGCACTTCTCTTCTGGCCCCAACTGTTGCACATTTTAAGAACCACCTCTGTCTTCCCACTTTTTTCTCCATCCTGGATTATCTTTCTGCAACTACTACCCTGCCCTACACTGCCCAGAACCATTACCCATTCGGACTCTGAGCCAAGTCCTCAAAATGACAAAGGTCAGAAGGTCAGGCCCCACGTGGCCCTTCATCCCGTTTTCCCGCCCTCATAAGCCGTCCAACCCTCCTGCACACACCTCCAGGCTCCTGTCCCTATCATGGTTCCTGTGGCTTGCTTCACGGAGTGCTTGCTCACGCTGGGACTCTTCTCGGAGCCAGGCCATCAGTCGCTCACACAGACAGCTGCTCACCCTTTCTGGGTCTTCCTGAGGGACAAGTTCTCAGTGTCCCCACCCTCCCTTCATAGCGAGAGCCAGGCTCGTCTGCAAAGGAGGAGGCTGACTCATCAAGGAGTGAGAGTTCTCCGCGGGAAGTGGTGACAAAGGGGCTGCAGAGGCTCCTGCAAGGGTGGAGGATCCACTGGGGCACTGCAGGGGGAGGTCACTTCATCCTGGAGTCCCTTGCACAGCATCCCAGTGACAGAGAGCTCAGTACTTCTGCTCGCAGTCCCATAGCTGGAGAATCTTGCTAATGCACACACTTCAGCTCCTTGCTCTCTAGCTGGTCACTGTCTCAGATCCGACCTTCCCACGTCACCCGGGGTGGGCCTTCCCTCCCACGCAGGCAGGACTAGCCCCTGAGCTTTCTTCCTCTGCATTTGGGTCCACAACAGTGAACCCAAAACCCCACCTCTTCCCCCACTGGCGGAGCTGCTTGGCAGCACAGCAGGATGCCATCATTGAGGGAGGAGGGGGGGCTGAGCTGAGGGGGTTGGGAGGCAGGAACAAAAGGAAATTTGGCTGAAAGCAAAAGCAAAGGGAGCACTGGGCAGGCTGCCACCACCGCTCCTCCCTGGGGGAGCTTGCAGTGCCCCCTGCTGGTGGAAGGAGAGCTTGTGCGCAGGTTAAATTGGCTCCTCTCTCCTTCCGCAAACCCTGCCCCTGGCAACTGACCCCTGGTGCATGACTCAGAGTAGAGGATCACAGGGAGCAGATGGGTCATCTTGTCCAGTGGTTTCCAAACGTGTGGCATTAGAGGTAGGGTTGCGGCAGACAATTGTGCATTTTGCCCATCTGACAAAGGCCCCTGGCCTGAGGAGCCAGTGGGGGCTGAAAAACAGGCTACATGCTACCGATCAAGGCAAGGACCCCAGTGTGGGTCTGGGCCAGCCCCCAGGAAGGGCCGTCTTTTTGAAATTCATTCTAGAGACAGTGGTCTTCTCTAACTGAACAAATGTACCATACGGACTAGCAGCGGCCCTATCACAGGGCAATCTTATTAAACCAAGCTTCTTGAGCTGAAGGAGACTTTGAAAACCACCTACAAGATGGGGGAACTGAGGGCCATGAAAGGGAGGGACTTACCCGAAGTCAGACAGCTAATGCCAGGACGGAGCTTAGAAGCCAGATGCCTTCTCTCTCAAAGCCATGTTCCTTGCATCCCACTGAGCTGGTTTTCATCCCAGGCCCCTTCCCTTCTTACCTGGCTCCTCTGACCAGGCCCCACCCTGGCTCCTCTGACCTGCTGCCCTCGTTCCCTCAACTTTCTCTGCAACCCAGCTACTCTGCAGTCTTCCTCTCCTTGCCAGAATCATGGCACAGTGTTTGCCAGAAAGAGGGGCTGGTGAGAATTCTGGCTCAGTCCGCATAATTCCCCACCAGTCCCTCACTCGTGGGGATGGGAGCAGTCGTGTAGGACAGAGTGGTGAGGAACTAGAAGGGTCCACTGGACGACATGGTGAAGTATATGACAGGGGGCTGTGCCTGGAGCTGGCGGCTCAGCTACTGTGCAGACGGGGCCTGCTTCGCAGGTGCAGCCTGCTGGGGTGTCTGTGCCACGCCGTAAGGCACATGGGCGGCCACTGTGCCCATCTCCTGAGCCCCAGCCACATGGAACATCTGGTCGTCAAAGAAGATGTGTGGGCGGATCTTCTCAAGGAGGGGGCCCTTGGGCGCTCCCGCAAGGAACAGGGCTTCGTCTGTCTCCAGGCCCCAGCTGCGCAGGGTCTTGAGAGCCCGGGCCCCAGAACTGGCCGCGCTGCGTGCCGTCACCAAGTAGGTGCGGATTGGACACTCCAGCCGCAGGCCCTTGGAGTAGAACTTCTTCTGCAGCCTACCCAGTGCCTCTAGAAAGCCCTTCAAGGGGCCCTACAAGAAGGCAAGGGAACACTGTGAGCTCGTCCGTCTCCCAAACATTTGCCCCCTCCCCCCTCCAGCTGGGCTCCTTCCTAAAGGAGTGAGTGTCTTGTTGTTTGGGACAAGAAAGCTTCTCGGGATCCCCAAATCTCCCACTTCTATGCCTGCTAGGGCCACTGTGTGCATCAAGGGGACTGTAGGTACCTATACTGGTCTGGTCTCCACACTGCTGTGATTGGGGATGTCTGTGCCAGAATAACCATACCAGAGCAACTGTTACTCTGTATGTCCATCCATGTGCCCACCAGGTACATGGGTGTCTGTCCTGCAGCTGTGTAAGTGTGGCCTTCTGTGCTCATCAGCAGGGAGGATATTAAAAATATTTAGTAACTATGGCATGGGCACCCTCCAGTCAGAATGGACTCCAGCTGCAAATAACTGGGACAGACAGACCAATGGGTACCTGCTGAATATCGACCCTACCCATTGGGCACAGGTGGCTCAGGGTGTCGTGTTCCAGCTCTCTAGGGTCAGGGAAAGGATTTACTCTCTACTGTGCCTAGAACAACAAAGCTTAATGAGGATGTGTGAATAAAGAACCAGATGCTGATGAAGAGGGAAATCGCAACAGCAGCTGGAGATGAGGGCCTGTGGGCTTCTAATCTTGGAGACCCCTCACTGGCTGGGTGAGACAGTGAAACAGGGGTCACTGGCAAGCAGTGTTCTCCTGGGACCCTGCCTACCACTTAATGGTAAAACTGTCCTGCCCTGGATTCCCGGGGATTTCAGAGGAATCCCAAAAGAATGCAAGTTGGATGACAATCCGGGGGCCACAACTACAGAAAGCCTGCTGAGCTCTGGAGAAAGAGGTTCTGGGATTATTGAGTAACAAGATTTTTGTTTAAAGCGCAAATAGGAGCTCCCAGGGGGTCTGAGAATCCCAACACCTCTAACCCCAGGGCGTTTTCACAGGCTCCAGGGCACAGTCTCAGGGAGACTCCAAGCCATGGGAGGGCCCCTGAGCCTCCCGGCCAAGGGATAGATGGCAGGAGGTGGGAGGGCTGGTGTGGCCCAAAGCAGGTAGGCTGCTGCAGACCCCACCCTCATCTAGATCTCCTGCCCCCTGAGGAGCCGTCCAGCTTTTCCTTTTCTCCAGTGAGGTAAATGGGAGCTTCCTGAGGACCTGGGAGACTACTCAGAGGGGTGAGGGAATTTCAGAGAAGGAACAAAGGCTCCAGAGAGAAGATGGCAGCTCTGGGGAGAGGGCGAGGCCTTTGAAGAGAGGAGGGAAGCTTCGGAGAGGGCAGGGGAACTTAGAGAACGGGGGCTTCAAAAGGGGGGTGGGATTGCACTGAGGTAGATGGGGTTCATTGAGGGGAGCCAGGGGTCAGGTGAGAGGGATGAGGGCTGGAGGCCTGGTTGAGGGGACCCAGTTGGATTCTGGGCTGAGCTTGGGGTTTGGTTCTGGGCTCAAAGTTCCAGCCAAGGGCAAGTTCTGGGGACCCTCCTTGCCCCTCTCAGGGGTTCTGGGGAGTGTGTGGAGCACCTGAGCCAAAGGTTTGTTCTCGTGGGCCTTCTCATGCTCGAAGAACCTGTCCAGCCCATGGGCCTTGACGATGCGCTCCGACTCATCGGAGAAGAGCACAGCATCCCCATCGAAGGCCACGCGCAGCTGACTCTGGGATACAGCCACGTCCCTGCTGGGGCTGAAGATGGTGGCGGCTGCAATCCCTGGGCAGAGAGAGGCAAGCGTTGTCTGCTTTCATCTAGGTAATGGGGGGGAGGGTGCCCTGACACCTGCCTCAGCTGCCTGGGGCCAGGAGACTGCTATCTCAGGCTGTTCATGTCCCACTGGCCTCACCCAAGACTCAGAGCAAGGCTAATGAGGGCTCATTTTCAGAATATTTAAAAACTGGCCAATAAAAATGGACAGTGGCTTTTGCTCTGAGTAGGACTTTGAGGATGCTGGCCCAGGTCAGGGTTTCCTTTTAGTTGCTGCTGTGTGGGAAGGTCTGGGGTGGGGGCAGCAGGAAATAGGGGTCATTCAGAGAACACAGGGAAGCAGCTGTTTATCAATCAGTAGGGAGAAATTTCAGTTCTTTAATATCTAGTAAGGACATGCTGGTATGGACCAGCTAAATGTCAGTCCTGGCTGGAAGGAAGGGCCCCCCAGGTCACTTTTGTCCTTCTAGGAGCTACTTACAGGCACCTGATGTTGACTCGCTAGGGGCTGGGAAGGAGCCCTAACCTGGGCTTGGCCTCAGTTACCCTCTCCTGTTGATTCTGGCAAAGTCTCTCACCTTCTCTGGACCAAGGTAGAGTTAAGGGTGTTTGAGCTCTGTCTGGAGCTGAGATTCCAGGCTGAAGCCTATAGGCACCCCCAGTCCACTGCCACAGTGACCACCAGGTATGCCCCACTCAGGCCTCCTTAAAGCAACATGGGTGACCATCAAGGGCAGTCCCAATGCTATGTGACTGTGTACATAGAATCTCTGCAAGCCTGGGCTTCTCCAGGGGTCAGGGATGCCTGTGGGAGCCCTGGCCCCAGACCAGAGCAGCACTGGACAGCAGAGAGCCAGCGCTAAGAGGCTGGAGGCCTGGGGATCTGTTCTCTAGCTGCCATCTCTCCAAAGGCTGCTTCAGCCCTGCTCTTGGGAATCTAGGCTCACAGAGGCTGGACTAGGGCAGAGCTCTGCGAGGAGAGAGCAGTGCCAGGCTCCCTTCAGCAGCCTGAGGATGCTCTAAGTAAGACCAGGTCCTGGGCATCAGGCCAGGCACCTTCTCAGCACCTGCAACACTGGAGCCAAGATGAACCAGGACCACCCGACTCTGGGCAGGGCCTCCCTCCTGACCATCCCCTGCTTGCTAGCCTGAGCTCAAATTACAGACATATAGAGACACACATGCAGGCCAGTGCCAAGGCCCCAACCAGAGGGTGTGACATCTGCCTAGGGAAATCACTTCCGGTTTCTGGTTAAAGAAAGCCTCTTGGAGCCCAAAGCAACTCAAAAGAGTGAGGCATCAGTGGGAAAGAGGCCAGGCTTCTAGGCAGGAGACAGCATGAAAGAAGAGGAAAGTGGATATATTGTTGGTTGATAGAGAAACCCACCAGTAGTGTTCAGCCTGAGGAGCCATCTCAGGCAGGGGGACAGTCCTTCCTCCCCTGTGGGCCCGTTTTCTTCCACGAGCAAGGGGGATATGCACCCTGTCAGGAGGGCCGAGACTGTGGATGTCACCCCAAACTGCCACTTGAGAGAGACACATGGACTCTGGGAAATTCTCTTCGTCAGTACTTGCAGCTGTGTCTCCTAACTTCACCTCGGCACGGCCAGGCCAGCTGCTGCAATGCCAGCCATTTCCCAGACCACAGTGCTCAGGATGTTCTAGATACTGACCTTCTTCCCCACTGGCCCTGCGAGGGGCGGAGGCTGCTCATGGTCACACAGGAATCAGAACTACTGACCCGGAGGGTTCTTAGAAGGGAGTACAGGTCATAGGAATTAAGGAAGGTACTTCCTTTCCAGTTACCATGGTAACCCTTAGCACCTGCTCAGAGCTTTAGGACCAGGCCCCGCACCCCCCGAAACCCCTCTGTCAGACTCCCCCATATTCTCCCTTCCCAGTTTGACTCACCTTCATCAATGGCTTCCCGCACTTTTTCCGCATCAGCTGACAGGTAGAGGTTGGTGTGATAGGCCTTGAGGTAGCAGATGGGGCTATTCCCACCTGTCATGCAGAACCGCTCAACGAACAGGTCTGGGGAGGAGGTAGAGAATACCCAGGTGAGGCCCGAGTCAACCCTCAGGGCCTCAGAGTGGTCCCTTGGTGTCCAGTGGGTGCCATATGGGTTCTGAGTGGTGGTGGGGCAGCAGAGGGATTCTCTGAGTGATTTTACGTCACCATTCCTTTTCTCTGAGCCCCTCCATCCTTCATTCATGTAACATGGATGGGCAACCAGGAGTGACTGCCTGGCTCAGGGTAATATCTTCTTGCCAGGTAGTCACAGTACTACAAAAGGTGGGTCCCCAGCCAAGCCTGGCCCTCCTGGCCATAGCTGATTGGATAGGGGCAGACACCTGACCCAAGCTGGGCCAATCAGATCCTCTCCAAGCCTGGGCTGATAGTGACTCCCTGCCCCTGTGTGCGGAGGCTGTAAAAGATTTGGTGGTTGGTTAAGAGGCTGTCTGAGCCCACTGAGTAATTCCATCGCTACCCTAGCCCCCATGAGGGACAATCCACAATGGAAGGGCTAATGCCTGGTGCAGCAGGGGCCCTTGAAGGCCATGCTCCAGTACTGTAGATGGTGTCTCCTGTTTACTAGGTGCTTACGTCCTAGGGCACTTAAATATTTTGAATATCATTGCTCCCAGCGATTTGAAGTTAGGATTTTAAAAATGCCACCGAAGTTCTGTTGGTTGCTTAAAACAAGAACTTGTAAACTTATAAAGCTAGCTCTGGAGGATCTATTACTTCCAATCAAGAGTTTGGACTAAGACACAAAGTCCCTTCTCTCTGACAACTGCACCTACTTCACCTAGCAGCCTTGTGAGGCCTGTGAGCCCCACTGCAGACAGAGAAACTGAGGCACGGAGGCAGCAAGTGCCCTGCCCAATGCATAGGCAGGATGGCCTGTGCAGTGGTGTACCGGAGCTGGCTTGTACCAGCTTGCGAGAGCCTAATGTTAAGCATTCAGGGATTTTTTTTTTTTTTTTTTTTTTGAGCCAGTTAGATTGTTCAACTGTTGACAACTTGAAATCAGCCATGGTGGGAATATTTATGCCCTAAGATGGCAATCAGAGTTTTTGTTTGTTTGTTTTGTTTTCTTAAAGACCCAGCTTACCAGCATACCCCTGGGCTCAGGTTCCAGTTGGTATCACCTCCCTCCTGCAGAAGTGTGGCCCTATCCCCAAGCCTCTAGTAAGGGTGTCCCATGGCCAAGCCCCTGATGCTCACCGTAGTGGTTGATACTGTTGATGAGACGGACGCCCACTTGAGCGTGGTTGTTGGTCACGAGGACAATGTCAAAGATGTCCTCACTATCGGGGTACAGCTCCCGCAGCCGCCTGTTCACAGCCTCCAGAGCCTGGATGGGAGAGAGGACCCTCTTGCTCAGAGCCCCAGGGACTGATATCTGGAGTTGGTAGCCAGGGCTGGGGAGGAGGGGGGTCAGCTGGGATCTAATGGTGGGAGAGTGGGAGAGGGGAGGTCAGGGACTGGCCAGGGGTGAGAACAGTGGACTTGGACTGTCTCATCCTAACCTCACATCATGCTGGTTGATGGCTGCACAGGGGCGCCTCACTAAAAGGGTGAGTGGAGGCTGAAATCCAGTCCATTTCCACTCACCAAGCTAGTTACCTGGAGCGGGGCTACATTAGCGCAGAGGATGGGGAGGCTTCTTCCCACAATGGCTCTGTCCCCTTGCCAAGCCAAGTTCCCGTGGGCTGGCATCTGCCCGGGGGTGGTGGGGGGGGGGGGGTGGCTTTCCTTACTCAAACACCTAGGAGTGCTTTTTCTGATCCCCACAAAAGCACTACGTGGCACCCACCTTCACGAAGGGGAAGGCCGGCCCGGGGCTGAAGGGCTCGTTCTCATGTTCCAGCTGGTAGCGCACATACTCCTCCACGCCCTGCTCCGTGTAGATGCGCTGCTCCTCGTCCATGCGGAACAAGGCTCGGGAGGACACAGCAATGGTGACGGCATTCTGAGGCTTGGGCTGTGCAGGTGCAGGAGGAGGGCTGTTACTCACACTCCCTGAGGCAGGTCGCACATGCCAGCTTCCCTGGGTACTGGGGACAGGGAGAAGACCCAGGCCCCGTCTCTGCCCTAAGAAGCCTCTCAGGACCCCCTCCATGCGGGACCCAGCCAGGAACTGAGGGAGATGGTGGCTCCCCACCAAGGAGCATGATCTGGTGGGAGGGATATGCCCTCGGGCAGTCTGCAATCTAGTCAGCTATCTGGACACAACGGAAAAATGAATACAGTGTATGTAGCCAGAGTATTGATGCCCAAGATGGTCTCCTGATGGGTTCCATTACCAAATGAGAGCTATATGCCCCTTAGGAAGAAATGGTGCCCAGAAACGTAGCAGTTACATAAGAAAATTTATCTCCAGCCCGGATCTTTCTCCCGAGCTCCAGACTTCTACATCTAACTGCCCAGTTGACCAACAGACACTCAAACTCAACGTGCCCAAAGCTGAATTCCCACCACCCCTTGCACCTCCAAACCTGATCCCCCACCCACCTCCTCATCTCATTCTCAGCACCACCATGGACTCAACACTAAGGTCAGAGCTGAGATGTCAACCTCAGCTCCTCCCTGTTCCTCAATTCCCCCTCCCCCACCAATCAATCAATCAATTAATCAATCACTAAAACCCGTCAACTGTATAGAATCCATCTACTTCTTTGCGTCTTCCCTGCCAAAGTCGAGCCCATCACCATCTCCCACCCCAGGTCATCCATATTGTTGTCAGGGGATGTTTCTCAAGTTCACATCTGATGATGCCCCTCCCCCTTTCAGTGATACCCACTCTTCTTTTTTTTTTTTTTTTCAACGTTTATTTATTTTTGGGACAGAGAGAGACAGAGCATGAACGGGGGAGGGGCAGAGAGAGAGGGAGACACAGAATCGGAAACAGGCTCCAGGCTCCGAGCCATCAGCCCAGAGCCTGACGCGGGGCTCGAACTCCCGGACTGCGAGATCGTGACCTGGCTGAAGTCGGACGCTTAACCGACTGCGCCACCCAGGCGCCCCATCCCACTCTTCTTAAGTTCTGTTCCATAGCCTTGAGTATGGAGTAGAAAGCCCTTTGAGACAGACCCCTATCTCTCTCCACTGTCACCTTCCTGTTATCCTACTTTGTTCAGTCTGACCTTTCTCATGTCCGAACATACCCTTCTGTCTGTCTCTGAGCCTTTGCATGTGATGTCCCCTCTGCCTGATCTGCTCTTTCCTTGACTCCATCTAGCTAACTTCTTTTTTAGTGTTTATTTATTTTTGAGAGAGAGAGAGAGAGAGAGAGAGAGAACATGAGAGGGGGAGGGGCAGAGAGAGGGAGACACAGAATCCAAAGCAGGCTCCAGGCTCCAAGCTGTCAGCACAGAGCCTGACACACAAACCAAGCGATCATGACCTCAGCCAAAGTCAAATGCTTAACCTACTGAACCACCCAGGCGCCCCTCCATGTGGCCAATTTCTACCCAGCCTGCAGATCTCAAACTGCATGTTGCCTGCAGGAAGTCACTCCTTGCTCCTAGTCCTGGGCTTGCTACCCCTCCCATAGATTTCCTTTTTTAATCAAATTTAGTGCAGCCTTCATTTAACGATTTCCATTTCTAGACAGATCTGGGGAGGAAGCAGGAACCATGCTTAAATTCTGAGAGAGCAAGAACCAGGACTATCTTGTTTATTTACTGTATCTAGAGTGCTTAAAACTGTGCCTAGCACACAGCAGGTGCTCGGTAAATTTGCAATGCTCAAGTAATCTGTTTCAACGAGAAACAGTATTTGCCACGACAAACTTAATGCGAGCTGGACATTCCAGCGCAGTACCTCGATCTGCTCAGATTGCTTGACATATGGTAGGTGCTCAGAGAATACTTTTTGGTTGATGCAAATTTTACAACCATTAACTGGTCCTTTGTGCCAGGACCCTGGGCTCTGCCTGGGAGTGGCCCTGGTAGTGACTTGGCTCCTACCCTCAGAGTCACGGGCTAGTAGGGAAGAAAAGCAGGTAAACAGAGACACAAAAGGGGGTTAGAATGAGTAATAGAACACAGGTGAAAGCAGAGTTTTGATGACAGGGGTTCACAGTAGGCTGCCACAGGAGAGGAGGTATTTGCATGGAGCCCGGAAGGAGGAGTCAGGTGAAGGGAGGCATAGGAGGTGAACACGTGCACAGTGCATTCACAAAGGTGAGCAGAGACCAGGGCAGGTGTGGGTGGAGATGAGCCCAGAAGAGGGGGCAGGTGCTAGAAGGCCTCTGTCGGGGCCTGGGAGGGCCTCAGAGCTCCCTCACCACCTGCAGTGGAATGGGGAAAGGGGCGCCACCACAGACAGCAGCTGGACCCTTCATAATCCGCGGGGAGGATCAGAATGTGGGTGCTTGCCTGTGGGTGCAGCACATCTGTGTGGCCTGAGCATTCCTAGAACTGATTCCCACTTTATAGATGAGGAAACACAGGTGCAGGGTGGGAGTAACACTCATAAATGGGCCTCAAATTCTGACCTGCTGCTGCCAGCACTGTGGGCCATGCGCTCAACCCCATTGCTTCCCTCTGGAGTCAAGCCTGGGTCCCAATCAGTTGACAACATTGAGCGATTACCATGTGACAGGCACCATGCTGGAGACATGGCAGGAAACAATACAGGCATGATCCTCGCTCCCATGGAGCTTATGATCTACCCCCAAGGCAGAGATCTGTGCCATCCTTTAGAACAGCATTGTCCAGTAGAACTTTCTGTGATAATAGACACGTTCAGTGCTGTCTGTGTGGATACGTGTGGCTACGGAGCAACTTGAAATGTGACTAGTGAGACTGGGGAACTGGATTTTTAATTGCATTGAGTTTTAATCAATGTAAATCTCAGTGGCTATGAATGGCTAGTGGCTAATGGAGCTCTAAACCTCAAAGTAGTAACAGAAGACCAAAGAGTTCCCCAAGCTCATGTGGTAAACCTCGGTTTGCATTTGACTTTTACCCCAACCAAGATGGTGTCTGTGGCCAGCAGGGCCAGGGAAAGGCAGTGACAAGACAGGTGCCTCTTCTCTGGGACTCAAGCCAAGTGCCTCTCCCAGTTGCCAAGCACCGCTTGATCATGGGTTGGGTACCTCCCAATCTCCTTGGCAACTGTGAGCTTTCAAGGAAAAAAGGTAAAGTTAAAAGACCAACAGGAAAGCGGTGATAGAGGCCTGGCCAGGGATGGTGAGGGTGGGATAGGGGGAGTGGGGAGACCACTCTTACAAACCCAGGAAACCTGCTGGGCTTCAGGACAGGGCCTGAGCTTGCTCCACCCCCTGGGCTTCCTGCCCCCAGGGACAGGCCCATCACCCCTTCAAGGACAGACAGCCAGCTGCCCTCTCAGCCCCTTCAGGCAGGTTCCCAAGTCAGCCGCTCCAAACCAGGCAGCCAGCCAAGGTCTCGCTCCTCACTTGCTGTCCCACAGTCCCTGCCAGACTACTGCATTCTGGGTCCCCTCTGGCTGAGCTATTCAGACCCCATCCCATCCCAGGAAAAACATCCCAGTTGCCTTTCTTCTCTTATAAATGGGGGAGTAGACTCAGAGAGGGGCAGAGTATTACTCTAGGTCACACAGCAAAGTCAAGGCAGAGCCAGGTATGGAAGATCCCAAGTCTCTGGTGTCTAACTTGGCCTCTGTCCACACAGCAGCACCTCCCCCCATAAACCCCTCCTTGATTGCTCCCAGATGACCCCAACCCCTTCCATGTCAGCCACTTCCTTGGGACCCTTGGCCCACACAGACTTCCCCTTACAGATTTGAGAGAAATGATGAGGGAACACCATGCCCTAAGGTGGAGGTTCCTATGGGCAGGGCTCTCTTTCTCCTCAGAATGGAGGTCCCCAGGGCAGGACCCTTCTGCCAGCTCCATCTGCTTTGACACTGTACAAGTGGGATAGGTTCTTAGGGCCCGGAGGGCATGAACCGCTGTGAGAGAAACAGAGAGAGTGGCCTCTCCAGGCTTTAGGCAGAGCTGAAGGGACAGGTGAAGGGCTGACCAGAGCTGGGGAGAAGCCAAGCACTTGGAGAGGCCCCTGGACCCGGTTGCAGAGGAAGGCCACCCCTTCACGTGTTGTCAGGCATACCTGGGAACAGTTCCTCCAGAATGCAGAAGGAAGTCCAGATTCCAGACCAGGAATTGGGTCAGAGCAACCCTTCTCCCAGACCAGGGATTCAGCCCGAGAACACTGGGCTCCAGGGAGCCACAGTCCTGCCAGTTCTCTCTGCCTTCCACGGGCGGGCGCTGGGGGGCCGGTGAGGGGGGATAATGCAGGAAAGGCGGCCCTGCCCAGCCTGCCAGAGGAGCTCTCATTTAGACTGACAAGATTCTGCCTGTTGGGCCCAAGAGAGGAACGTAGCCAAAAGCTGTTATTTCTAAAAAGTCATGCTGGGAGAAGAGCTGCTGGAAGAGAGAGTGACAAGCTAGGTCTGGACTGAGGAGTTCTCTGACCCCATGAGGAGAGGGGCTCCTATGGGCTTTCAGGGCTTAAATATTTCACTCAAGCCCCCGGGAATGAGAATAAGCTCTAATGGGGCCCAGGAGGCCTAAAGCCCCCAAAATAGCCTTTGGGAGGGGAGGCTGCTACAGGAAGGAGCGGGGGGCTGGGAGGCCGCCAGGTCCTGGCCTCCCAGAGGACCATGAGGCATCAGGGGTCATGACTGACAACTGGACCTGAGCTCCCTGGTTCCACGGAGGAGATACATTGGTGAGCTCCACACACGACCCCAGTCCCAGTCTCCATCCCCTGGGCCATGCCATGACATTAGTCAAACTTCCTCCTCAGGCAGGGACCAGCCTCCTCACTGGTCTGCCTGCTGCCAGACTCACCCTTTCCCAGCCATCTCCCACACAGCCCCAGAATGATCTTGCTAAAATGAAATGGGACCAAGTTAATCTCTTGCTGAAAAATCCTGCAATAGCACCCTAATCGTTGTCATACTTTTTAAAAAGAAGATTAAACTTTATTTCAATGAACTCCTGGGCAGAACCCCAATATGTAAATCAGATATTACTATAGTTTATGAGTATAAATTTATTTTACTAATTTACTATTTGATTCAAATGTATTACATGCACATGATATATTATAATGTCAACCAATGGAAACGGCACAGTTGTACAGGTGATAAATTTGAAACTGGGGGTTAGGCTGCCAATGCAGACTTACGCTTCATCATCTAGTTATTTGTTTCTGTGTTTGTTGGTTTTTGCACAGTATTGAGAAAGTCCTGAGTCACACCAATAAGCAGTTGCAAATGGTAAAAAAAAAAAAAAAAAAAAAAAAAAAAAAAAAAAAAAAAAAAAAAAAAATTGTATTGTTTTAAACTGCAAGTCTCAAGATACTCAGCAATAGTAATTGCCAGCAATTTCAAGATAATCTTCTATTAAGCAGTTCACAGGGAAAGCTTTATTCTGAATTTTGCTAAAAAAGAAAAAACAAAAAAAGAACCTGTACCATAAGTTAATATGTTGGTGGTATCCAAGGTGCTAAGACGTCCACATAACACATTTGAGGGAACTGAGATTTATTACACATTTTAATTGTTTAAAAGGAAGTTGGAAGGAAAATGAAAATAAATTTGATCTGCATATAAGCAGACCCCCAGAAACATGGGGCCCCAATGGAACCTAGTTTTAAAACCCCTAACCCACTGAATACCCAGGCTCCTTAATATGGCACTCAAGGCCCCATGTGGGTCTCTGGCATCGCTCTGATGTATCTCCCAAAGATCCTGCATTCTCCCACTCAAAGACATCCCCAAGCCTTTTGCCCGTCCTGTTTTCCTGTCTGCTTGGGAAATGCTGTCTACTCAGGCTTTAAGGTGAGCTCAGATACCACCTCTACAAAGCCTTCCTTCGTGGGCCGTCACTTGCTCTCCTATGCTCCCTCTCCCCCCATCCCAGGCACCTTGTAGGGTCTTTTATCTGAGCTCTCACTATGTCCAGGGTCTCCCTCAGTGCACTGTGAGCTCCTGAGGCAGGGACTCAACCCAGTTCATCTCTCAATCCCCACTGCTGAGCAGGGAGGGCCTAGAGGTGCTGCAGGAAATGACTGTTGACAGGGTGGGCCTCCTGGGGAAGGCCGGAGGGAAGCAGCAGGATGCTTTAAGGTCAGGCAGGTGCTGTTTAGAGGATGCCTCTGGGCCAACCTCCGTTCAGTCCCCTTCCCAAGCTGTGAGATCTGGGAAGCAGGGATGAGCAACGCCAAGGCGAATCTGTCCTATGGGGAGAGGAGCTCTCTCCTCTGTGTGAGTATCAGAGGGCTGGGACCACCTTGGGGGGCACGGGGATGTTGGTGACTACTGCGATGGGAGCAGAGCCCGCAGCTGTGCGGCGGAGTCCAGCGTCGGGAGCCCTGAACACAGAGCGAAGATCCCAGTGCAGCTTAGGACGCGGGCAGCGCAGCACCCTGAGCCCAGGGCGCAGGGCCTTGAGCCAGAGTCCGAACGCAGGCGCTGGGGTCCGGGGCCCGGTGCCCAGATCGCAGGGACCTGAGCGCACAGCGAGGAGCCGGGTTTCCAGTGTCAGGTTACCCGAGCCCGGGGCGCTTCGGTAGGCGCCGCAGACCCGTTTTGCCAACAAGTGCTGCTGTCCGCGCGCCCCTGGCCGCCCGCTGTCAGAGGAGCTGGGCCCTGATGACAGCATGGGGGAGGGGGTCCTGGCGTGGAACCCGAGCGCCGGTTAAAACAACAACATCAACACCCGCGCGGAGCTCCCAAAATAAACGGGAGCCAGCGCCAACTGCCCGGCGCATTCTGGTGCTGAGGAGCCGCCTCCCCTCCCGGAGGGCCGCCACGGGCCCCTCTCTAGGGGGCTTACGACCCTCCCCCGGTGACCCTTCCCCAGCCCTCCTCCGTACCCAGGCCCTGATGTTACCGATTTGGGTTTCTTCTTGGGCGCGAGGTTGTCGTAGAAAGTCTTGGTTTCCTCCCATCGCGGGGCCGCCGCGGTCTCTGACCCTGGCCTGGGCTCGCGGGGCTCGCGGGGGTCCCCGAGTTCCATGATCCGGCTGCGACCCGGCCGGCGGGAGCAGGCGGCGGCGGGGACGCGGCGCTGGCGGGGCTGGGCTGCAGCAGGGAGGCGCGTCCCGGGCGTGAGAAGGGGGCGGGCCGCGGCGGGGAGTGTGCGCGCGCTAGCCCGCGGGGAGGCGGGGGGCCGGAGGGAGGGTGGCTAAATTCGCCCTCCTCGCTGCCCTCGCGTTGCTCTTTGCGGGATGTGTACTGGGTGGCAGCGGAGTCCAGGAATGAATGGCGGCGGGGAGGGGGCACTAGGGAGGGTTTGGCCTCTGGGACTCCCAGGGGGAGGGGCCCTAAAGCTGGGCTTGCGGGCTGCTGCGGATTCCGGATTTCGGGGATCGTGTTCTTCACTGGTGCTCAAGGGCACCCAGAAAGGAGAGGCCTCCAAACTTTTTTTCCCAGGATGGTGATCCCCAAAGAAGAAAATGAAGAGCTAGATTCCACCCTCCCCGCTCCCCGCCCCCCGTCCACCCCGCCAAAAGCTAACCCGCCTCTTTCCCCTTTGGTGCCAGGACCCTGGGGATCCGATTGGCGTCCCCTTCTCCTAGACCCTAGTCTATTCTGAGGAGGGAGAGGGGGTGGTGGTGGATGGACAGCTCCGTCCAGGAGCAGGACTCTGCTCCTAGCCGGGCACACAATAGAGGGCCCAGCTGGGCAGCTATTCTCAACCAAGCCGAAAGGGTCTTTAAAGTCCCTGGTAAGACCAGGTCCCCTCAGCCTGGCGGGGGACTCAGGCACAGGAGACACCCGGGGACTCTGAACCCAGGTCCTTGCTGGCCCCTTGAGGGCCAGCAGAGGGCGCGGGTTCACAGGTTCCACCTGCAGAGCTTGGGGTGGTTAGTCACAGGGTATGGAGTGACTGAAAGGAGGAAGAGTAGAAAAGGAGTTTGGGAACCAAAGACGATTGGACCACCACCCTGGAGTTCCAGAGCACTGTCTTCCCTTGGTGCAGAGCCTAGGGTGCAGCCACTTGTGCCACCTATCCGAAGGCACAGGTCAGGAAGCAGACAAGGGGCATCTCTGTGTGAGCCTAGAAGTCAGCACAGGTGTGTGGGAGCAGGAGGAGAACATACTGGCTTAGCCTGGAGGGTGTCTGGCTGGAAGGGGGCACAAAATAAAAGGATATTCCCAGGTCCTGGGGGGAACCAACCAAACCTTGTGTGGGAGGAAGGGGGAAATAATCAAAGCTTTTAGGATTGGGGTAAGTACTTTAGACTTGCCCTTCTCCAGACTTGATAGATTGTTTCCATGGATGGCCCCAAACTCCAGTCTGACTGCCCTCTGGCAGTGTGGCTTTGACACAGAGACCTAGATGAGCCTTAGCAAGCTGCAGCTGTGTGCCACATAAAGCTAAATGGGGTTAGAAATTCTAAGCAGAATGAGCCGGTCAGCAGATAAAGATGCGGAAAGATGTGCAGAGGGCAGCAGGGACCCCATGAAAGAGAAACCATGCTACCCTGATAGGGAGCCGCCACTGGTCCAGACGGTTTCCCAAGCCCCAAATGAGGCCAGACGATACTGTCCATCTCTCAGTCTCCATGAGATGCTCCACACCCCATCAACAAATGCCCCTCAAAAGTTGGCGGCTATTGATTTTGTCTGACTAGCAACCTTTCCCACCTTCTTCTTCTACAGTTGACACTTGTAAGACATGGGTACGAAGTACATGAGTTCACTTAAATGCAGATTTTTTTAGATAAATATAGAGAGAGTACTGTAAATGTGTTTTCTTTATGATTTTTTAAAGCCATGTTTCTCTAGCTTACTCTACTGTAAGGATACCGTGTGTAACGCATATAACATACGAAATATGTGTTATTTGGCTGTTTATGTTATTGAGGTTTCCAGCCAACAGTAGGCTATTAGTAGTTAAGTTTTGGAGGAGTCAAAATTTATACGTGTATTGTCGAATGCTTGTTGGTAGAGGGTGGTCAGTGCCTTTAAGCCCCGCATTGTTCAAGGGTCAATTGTACTAATGGGCCCTACCTCCCTGCCTCCTCGGGCACAGGAGCAAGCATGTGAGCTAGACCTGACCAATTGGAAAACCCTGTTTCCCTGGACACAGTGATTGAACAAAGAACGGGCATGCGACCACAGCTGCGCCACTCTCCTGCATTCTTATATAGGGTTGCTGGGAATTTGGCTTTTTCTTCTCTGGGATTATTAATTTGGGACAATGTGAGCTAGGAACCCATCTTTCCCCGTGGCAGGTTAAAGCACGTGAGAGGAGCCCATCTGGAGTGGACAGTGAGGTCACAGAGACAGAAAGCAGAAGCAGAGAGGGAGAGAGGCTGCAACATGGAGCCTCTGGATCCATCAGTGCTGGAATTCCCAGTTACAGGAGCCAACAAGCCTCCCTTTACACCTGAGCATGTTTGAATTGGCTTTTGTTCCCCCCAAACCAAAAGCCTCAACTAATCCAGTCCTCTTACTCATACTGACATGAGTAGGCCTCTAAAGATTCTGTCTGACTCCGGCTTCAGTTCCTTTAAGAACTTTCCCTAGATCCCTCTTTGGAAGGGTTGGAACTCAATCCTAGATTCTTCTTTCCACCCTTTTTGGCTTCTGGCCATCGTCTCTGTCTTCTTTGTCACACCCTGACCACTGGCTTCATGCAGGGATTCCCTGGCTCTCTGCATTCCTGCACTTTGGCCAGCACTTCCCCTCAGGGTCCAGCTCTTCTGCAGATGAATAAACTGGGAACACACCCCTTTGCATGTAAATCCAGGATCCCTGCACTTGAACTGCTCTCCTGAGCAGCCTTAACCCAGCATGCCTGGTCCTGTTGGCTGGTCTTTAGTGAGACCTGGGGCAAGAAGCCACCTACTCCATGAAGCCCCCCTTCACCCTTCTCCTGACCCCCCAACCCCCCCACACACAGAAAGCACAATAAACAGTAACCTTGACGTTAGAAGACCTGAGTTCACGTTGCAGCCTTACCATTCCCTGAATTTTCATTTCCTTGCCTTTAAAAAAAAAAAAAAAACAGGGGCGCCTGGGTGGCGCAGTCGGTTAAGCATCCGACTTCAGCCAGGTCACGATCTCGCGGTCCGTGAGTTCGAGCCCCGCGTCGGGCTCTGGGCTGATGGCTCAGAGCCTGGAGGCTGTTTCCGATTCTGTGTCTCCCTCTCTCTCTGCCCCTCCCCCGTTCATGCTATGTCTCTCTCTGTCCCAAAAATAAATAAACGTTGAAAAAAAAAAAAAAACAAAAATAAAAAACCAAAAAAAAAAAAAACAAAAGGAAACTTAAACATGTGCTTGGCTCAGCTGACCCGGAATCAAACAGAAAGCTGTTTAGTAACTATGATGGACTGTGTCCACATGAGGGGTCAACTGTTTGAGGCTTGGGAGGGCTTCACTGAGAGAGACATCATTGAGACAGGGAATGGGTGGCCCAGGCAGAGGCAATGGCTTGTGTACAACCACAGAAACATGAGAGAGGCCTTAAGGAAAATGGAGGACAATACGGGGTGACTCAAATGCAGGGGGAAGGGGGGGGGGTGGGGGAAAAACAGGCTTCAGAAGTCAGCAGGTGGCAGGCAGATCATGCCGGGCCTTGAGGGACTTTTAAGGAGCTTATCACACTGAGGAAAGAGGGGAGATTTTGAAGAATTGACATGGTCCAGACTTGCACTTTAGGGAAAACATTCTGGTTTCTTAGGGACAGCTGGATGGCACAGAGGGTAAGCCTGAAAGCAGGAGGTAGATCAACCTGGGTCAGAGGTGATGAAGGCCAGAGGGGGAAGTTCTTAAGAAATGGGAACCCAGGACTTGTGCACCCCAAGGTAGGCAGGGAATAAAACTCCCCATCCCCCCAGTGAGGCTTCAGCTGGGAATAGCAGCCCCAAGTTCTCAGGCTCCTGAGTCACCTTCTGGGTTCATGGCTGCCCTGAGGCCAGGTCAACCTCCTTCCTCTGTCCTAATTGCTTCCTGCCAAGGAAGCTGGCCCCCTCCAAGCGTCCTTGAGAAAATCCTTGTTAATGCAATTGAGCGTTTCAGGACAAAGCAGGCACCTCCAGCTGCCACTGCCCCCAACTACCTGCAACAACAAACAGGGCCTCTCTGGCCATTACAGGGCAGGGGTAGGAGGACGAGAGGGAAAATTCTAGGAAAAACACGTCAACACTAACTGCATCCCAGGGAGGCCTCAGGGCCTGGGCTGAGCTCCTGTGGATGGTGGAGCAGGTTACACACTATACAACATCCTTGACCAGCAGGGCAGGTGAGACTGAAATCCAGGATTTGTTCCACTTGCCAAGCTGTGTACCATGGCATGACAAGGCTATATTTGTTCAGAAGAAGGGGTATACTTTTCTCATTAGGCCAAAGGTGCCATCCACTGGCCCAGCTGTATACTTAGGAGGCTGTTTACACTCAGAAGGGGTGGCTTTTCCTAATTTGCTCAAAAGGGCACCATATGGCCTAATTATAATCTTGGCTCTTGGCTTTTCTCTTCACTCCCCACTATCCACTCATTTGGGCTCTATGATGCTTTCCATTGGACAGAGGGAGAAACAAAGTCCATTGTTGGCTGCCATTAGCTCCCTTCTGGGGAAACTGCTCTGCTCACAGGCCCACATATCAGTACCTGGTCTGGCTATTGATGAATGGACCAAGGCCTCCCTCTGTAAGCCAAGCTGAGCCAATCAGACCCTTTTGCTTGAAAACTGGAACTAAGAGATGCAGAGTATTGTCAGCTATTGGTGAGTCTTACAGTGTTGGGGCTGCAGCCACTTTTGCAGGGAAACCAAGGAAATCTGAAGAGAAACCGAGGAAAAGAACACAGATACAAACATTGCCAAGAGGAAGAGAGCCTGTGAGTCCCAGAGAGGAGAAGGGAGAGACCTTGTGGCCAGTTTCAGTTCTTTTGAGGCCCAGCCATTCTTGATTTTTCATCTTCAGGGTCCCTTGTAATCTGCTCCTCCTTTCTTTGAACTAACTCCGGTGGGTCTCTGTTCCACATAACCAGAGTCGTTGCTAGAATAAGGACCTCAGCCCCAAGGGAGTCGTTGAGGCACCCCCAACGATGAGCTCCCCACCCCCCTCCCCGGGGCCTCTTCTCCCCTGTCCCTAACCCCAACCCTCTCTTAGCTTAGGGAAGAATAAGAGACCTCAGCATGGTCACACCTTTTATTCACTGTCAGTGAAAAAACACACCATACAGCACAGGGTTGAATAGTGAGGACAGTCACTGCGGGCACAGTCGGGAGCAGCACATGTGGAGAGGACAGGGAGCCACACTAGAGAATGAGTTGGGATGCCCCCCTCTGCCACCCAGCTCCCCTATTTCCCCAGGTCTCCACATGCCCACAGCCTCCACAAAGCAGGAAGGGCCATACACCTTGGGAGGCCTGGTCCTGCCCCACCTTCTGGCAAAGGTAAAAGAAAACCTTGAAAATTTCAGAAAGAAAATTCCATGTTTTTCTGAGACTTTTCAATTGCAGAATTTGACTTTTTTTTCCCGAAAATGATAAATAAAATACGTAAGAAATATATTCTTGCTTCCACAGTGATCTCTAAAGTCAGAACAAAACCTCACCCAGGGTGGATCTTCAGGAAAATGTGTTGATTTTGTAAATTTTTGTGTAAAAACATTTACAGTGTCAGCTTACTACCCTGTGTAGAAACACCACATTATTCTCTCATTCTTTCTCTTTCCTTTCTCTTCCCTCCCCTCCTTCTCTCTCTCTCTCTCTCTCTCTCTCTCTCTCTCTATCTCTCCCTCTCTCTCTCTCCCTATCTCTCTCTGCAGCATGATGAAATTCTACCTCTAGAAATTGTCAGGAAAAGATTCAGTGCCTTAGCTTATGGGCTTCCTTTTTCTTAACTTTTGATTTGAAGGTAAGTTATATAATCCTGATTATAGCTCAAAGGACTGGAGTGGCCATGTGAAGTAGACCTTGCTGATGATTTTTAGAGATAAGAAATAAGGGGCTCATCAATCAGCCCCAAAGGATGAACGAGGACAGAATGCAGTTAGAAGGTAGATTCTGAAACCTTGTAAATCAGACTTGCTGCAAAAAGAGACAAAACCTCAAAAGGAGAGTTTGAATATACTCTATGTATTGTTTTCACTGTCTATATATTTTTGTGTCTCTACAAGTCATACTTCAATCTCCACTAACCTTGAGCTTTATGGCAAGTCCCTCATACTGGCACAGGGATTGGAGGCCTGCCTCTCTTCTCAGGGCAGGGTCAGTGCTCTACCACAGGAACTCCTGAGCATGCAGCCTGTAGGACATCCAGGAGCATGTGGGAGCAAGACGTGGCCTGCCTGGGCTCCTCCTATCAGCAAGATGGTGTTCCCAGTTCCCAGCCTGGTTTTATGTGTTCACATCACTGGGCTGTCTGACAATGTTTGGCCAGACTGGCAAATATCACCCACAGGATACGTTGAGAAGCTTGGAGTGATCAAACATGCTCTCAAGGGTAGGACTTACCCACCAACTGGAGAAAGACAAAAACAGTTCTCGTAGGGAGGAATAGGATAGTAAAGACAGTGCAAAGAAAGTGCAGGGTGCTTCCAGGGATCTGAGTCAGGGGCTTCCCAGGACAGCATTGACCTGTTAACAGAGCTGCCCAGAAGCAGACAACAAGATACTTAAAAATGTCAGGAGTTCAACCAAGCTCCTACTTATTTTTGGAAGACCACCACCTCAGAAACTTCTTAGCAGGAAGCATGTACAAGACCATAACTAACTTAGCCTGCCCTACAGGCAACTTCATATGACTCAGATCCAGACAGAGGAGGAGGGAGAGACTCTGAGGGAAGAAACCCTCTTAGAGCCTTGGGTTCGAGCCTTAGCACTGTGCCACTCCCTGACCGTGTGCTTTTGCACAAGGGATTTCCCCCCCTTTCTGTGTCTCACTTCCCAAGTCTGGAGAAAGAGAATGAAAATCTCTATTTCCTAGGCTGGAGAATAGAAAGAGATGGAGTAGATGGCAAGCCTTTGAAAGTCATGAAGTTTTGTGATCGTGAGTTATGTTAGATTCAATATTTGGGGGATGGGAACCCCAGTTTGTAAAAAGCCTTCCACTGGAAGTCTCAGCTAAGCCAGGCTGTTGAATATCTATGCATCTTCAGTGCTGAGTGGTAGCACAAGATACACCTAACGACCAGCTCCTCAGAGCAATGGAACATTCCTTGAGGCATTATTGGATAAAAACTTGCTGGTTACTGCCTGAGGATGTGAATTCCCAGCCTTACCACATGGCTGGTCATAAGCAGAAGGCAGAAAGAGTGTGGCAGCTAAGTGGCCTTGCTACCTCCAAGGGCAGCAAGAAGGAAGGTCCAATAGAGTTTGGGACCAAAGGTCAGCATCCTCAAGCAACCTGCAAAGAAGGGAGGACAGGTGAGCACTCAGAAGGGGCATGCCGCATCTCTTTCCTGGAGATACAATCCCATACTCCTGACTCGGCAATCACTCCCTGCTCCTACCCTGGGCTGACAGCACCTGTATACGAGATTGTTGTCACCAACAGCTTAAGAGGAAATCTGTCACTGCATATCAAAGCTAATTTCTGATCACAAGTACAGTAGAAAATAAAGTGAAAGGCTTGAAGGAGCAAGATTAATTTTCTGGCAGTCAAAGCATGCAGCTGTATAGCTCACGGATCCAAAATCAGAAAGCAGACATTGGAAAGCAAAGCCAGTGCACCTGGAAGATGATGAATTACCTGGCAGACTGAGGATCTGGGGTTAGAAAAAGCCTTTCAAATGGAGCACATCCCCAGCACTTTTTAGGCATTTTGGTCCATAAGTGCAGTCTGGCAACCTGAACAGTGGCCAGGTGGTCCTCTTCTTCTAGGTCCTTCTGTTTCTGTGGCAGTGAAAGAAAAAGCCCCTCTTTGAAACTAGACCAAATCCGGAAAGGAACTACCAACATGTGGAAGATACACTAGTCTCACTCTCAGCAAACCCGTCTTTTCTGTTTCTGAAGTCGGCATCCAACCAGAGCAAGCGCATAATAGAGAGTTGCTCACGGAATTGAAAATGGTCATTAAAAAGGAAGCAGCAGAAGCTGCTGACAGTGACACTTCAGGACTTGATCTGATAAGAAAAAGTGTTATTTGGTAAGTTTGCTGGTATCTTCCCTCTTTTTTCTCAGCTCTCCCTCCCCCCCCCCCAGCAAAATTAGCATTTTCTATATTCGTTTAATCATTTTACAAGAAACCAAGTAATATAAAGTATGTTTTAATATCCTAAACTAATAAAATGACTTTAGCTCTTTCAAAGGGTTCTAAAAAAATAAGTATTACATAAATATCAGTGTTTCTTAAAACTTCATTCACATGGTTCCTAGACTTCCAAACACTTTTCGTTTCATCTCTCTGCAGCTCTGGGTGGAGCTGAGCTGAAAGATTTCATAGTTCCTTTCGAACTAACTAGCCTTTCCATGCCCTCTGCTCAGCTGTGTGTGACGTTTCCATCTGAGACTCTGACCACTGCCTCACCCTCCTTTATGAGCTTCCAGAGGGCATGGAATGTGTTCTGTAAAATACCATAACTTTAGCACCTAGAGGTGCCTGGCATTGAACAGGTGCTCAATAAACGTTAGGTGAAGAAAGGATTGAATGAACGCTCCAAAGGCTGGGGCTGGAGGGGCCAGGTAGAGTCAAGGGGGCAGGGCAGAGACCACCTTTAAGGAATTTACATCCTCAGCAAAGGACAGGTCCACTTTGGCCCTTTAATTGGGATCTGTGGGACCACATCCTGTAAAGCATAATCCCAGGAAGAATAGACTTTCAAAGCAGACCCACAGCCCCCCGTCCTCAACCCTGTCTCTTGGGGTAAAAGCCAACTCTCTATGCCCATGTTCAGGGCCATGACTGGGGGGTGGGGCTAGACCACAGAATACCTGAGGATCTGTCTCTTTTCCAGGGTGAGGTGGTCCCTCAAGGATCTTGACTGAGGGGAGCAAGGGCTTGGGCAGAGGGGTGGGTGAGCCAGAGAGTGAGGCTAGAGTACCCCTCCCCCTGAGAGGTCATCGGGTTGGGAGGTGGCCACGCCCCTCCTGGCCAGGGGCCCTGCCCCTCACCACCCTCTACTTCTGCATGTCGCACTGAAGCAGTAGCACAATGGATGGGTCACTCTTGGCAGCCTCCTTGAACTCCTCCAGTGTAATCTGGTCATCCTTATCCTGGTCCATCTTCTTGAAGATCTTGTCCACACGCTGCTGGGGCGTGAGCCCATCCTGGTTCATACGCATCATGATCACAGTGCCCACCATCTTGTAGATAGCCTGGCAGGGGTGGAGGGGAAAGAGGGGAACTGTGAACACCCACAGTGAACAGAGACAATGGTGGTGTGGGGGGGGGGGCGGTGCGGTGAATGAAGGAAGTCAGGGGTGGGCAGAGAGAACACTGGGAGATGGCAAGGATACTGGAAGGTGATGTATGGTCACTAAGACTGAATATTTAATGGTTATCTCATAACCAAAGATGTCTAAAACCCAAGTCTTCTCCTCCAACTTGCTCTCCCCCCAGCATTCCCTTTCTCATTAAAGAGCAAATTCATTCTTTTAGTTGTTCAGACCAAAACCTTGACGTTCTTGACTCTCCCTCAAGTCCAATCCTTCAGCCAAACTCGTCAGCCCAGATTTTGCATTAGGACCCATATCCAACCACTTGCACTGCTCCTGACTGGCCTGCAGTGGAAACCTCCTAACTGGTCTCCCTGCTTCTGCTGCCTTCCCATGCCCTTCGTCTATTCTCCACACGGAGAACAGAGAGCTCTAAATGGTTTCCCTCTTGCTCAGAATAAAGTTAAGTCTCTACCCCAGACTGTGAGACCGGGATCCTGGCTGCCTACCTGACCACTTCCACTCTCCCCTCTCTCACTTCTCTCATACCACCCTGCTCTCCTGGCTACTCCTTGAATGCTGCAAACACAGTCTCACCTCAGAGTCTTTGCATTTACTGTTCCCTCTGCACAGAATACTCTCCCCCACCCCCAGATTAATCTACATGATTAACTCCCTCACCTTATTCAGGTTGCTTCTCACATTTCACCCTATATACACCTCCTCCATCGCATTAGCTCCCCTTACTTTGTTTTTCTTATGTCCTAACATTTATTGCTTCACATGCACAGGGTTTTTTTCTTGTTGTTTCAAAATATTCTCACTGTAGAAGGAATGTCCCCCCCCCCAAAAGAAGTAACTTTGAACAGTGCCTGGCACATGGTAGCACTCAATACATACTTGTTGAAAAAATAATGAGTTAGAAACATAGGCTCTGAAGTCAGATTTCCTATATTTGAATCATGAACCACTATTTGCTATGTTTCCACATCTGTAAAATGGGGTTTCTGCCAGTACCTACTCCATAGGGTTATTGGGTAAAGCACTTAGCATAAGGCCAGTCCTTACACTGCACGCCCAACCAATGCTAGTTAGCCACTGGGTCCTGGGAGGCGGGATGCGGGGGCAGGTGGGGTGCAGCGGGGATGTTCCTGAGGCCCGACAGTAAGGTGACTGGAGATGGCTGGAGAGGACGTGCCCCGAAGCCAGGAGCGCGTCACCCCAGCACACCCTGGCCTCCCGGATCTGCCCCAGCGCACCTCGATGATCTCCAGCATCTCCAGGCGCGTGATGCGCCCGTCGCCGTCCAGGTCGTACATCTCAAAGGCCCAGTTGAGTTTCTGCTCAAAGCTGCCGCGGGAGGTGACGGAAAGGGCACAGATGAACTCCCGGAAATCGATGGTGCCGTCGCCGTTCTTGTCAAAGGTGCGGAATGCGTGCTGCGCAAACTTGGAGGCGTCGCCGTAGGGAAAGAACTGAGGCGCGGACGCGGGTAGTGGTGAAGCCGCAGTCTAGATGTCTCTGCCCTCCCGCGCTGTCCGGCCCGCCCCCTGGGGTTGCCTAGCCCCGCCCCAGCCATCCGGCCCGCCCCCTGGGGTTGATTGGCCCCGCCCCTGGCCGTCAGCCCACCTCCTGGGATGGCCTGGCCCCGCCCACCTTGATGTAGAGCTGCTGGAATTCCTCCAGGTTGAGGATGCCGCTGGGGCAGTCCTTCAGGAAGCCTTTGTACCACTGCTTCAGCTCCTGCTCGCTGAATTCGGTGTTCTGAACCAGGTCCTCCAGCACCTCTGGGGCCAGTTTGCTGTTGGTCTTCCCCATGGCAGGGCCTAGAGGACAGGGGCTCCCTCAGTTTGGTTCAGGGCAAGGCCGCCTCACCAGCGGTCCCCAGGTCCCCATAGGACAGGTTCTTTTTCTCCACAATAACCCCTCCCATAACAAGTCCCACATTCTCACAGCCAGGATTCCTCCTTCCACAGCAGGATGGGTCTCCTGCTCTCACCTCCACCCTCCACAGCCTCCCCCCCTTCCTACAGCTAGGCTCTATCCTTCACACACTTTCCCACAGGACGCCCTGCCTCCCCCACCCCCTTCCCCTCATCATACATTTCTCTCCCATAGCGGCCCCTCCCCGCTCCTGGCAGCAGGTTTTCCCTCCTGGCACCCAGGATCACCACCCCCAGGTCTCGGCTCCTGGCCTTCTGGCTGACTGGCGCTGATGCCACAGCCTGCATCCTCCCCTCTCCCGTTTACACCTGGCATAGGCCCCCACACCCCTTAGAGTCTTAATCCCCTCTCCTTGCTATTTAGAGCTTTCCACGCTTGGCCCCTACCCGCCTCTGCAGACTTTTTTCTGCTCAAGGACCTGAGGAAGGTTCCTCATATGTCCTGCCCCCGGCACCATCTCCCAAGTTCTTCCTCAAGGCTTTCTGGGCCACCCCAGCAGGAAGCTTGTCCCTCTCCTCCTCTGTACAAATAGAAGTCCTAGCTGATAGCATTGATGACCCTGGCTAATCCTGTTTTTCATTAGTCACTCATTCCCTGAGCATTTATTGAGGCTGGCTGTGCTCGGTCCCATGCCAGTGATGGGGATAAAGTAGATACGGGCCAACCCTCAATAGCTCATAATTGGGCCAAAGAGGTAGCTGGCTGATTGTCAGGGGCCTTCAATCCATGCCAAGGAGTTTGGCCTTTACCCACAGGGATTTTAAAGCAAGGGCTGAGAAGATAGCATTCAGTCCATCAGCACAGAATGCTTACAAATGGCAGGTCCTGAACTAGGTGCTGGGATGAGAAAGTAGGAATGTGTTTTAGAATTTTTTCCTTTGGCTACAGTGTGCAAGATGACCTGGGTGGGGGAAGGTACAGAGAAGAGAGGGGCCTGCTGCATGGTTCAGGTGAGAGATGGTGACACTGAGCAGAGGCCGTGGAGTGACATGGATGGACCGAGCCATGTTAGGAGGAGGCGCTGGCAGGACTCGGGTGACTGAATGTGGGGATGAGAGCAACACAGAATTTGAGGCAGAGGCTCAGATTTGGGGCTGAATGAGTGGAGGTGGTGTTGCTGAGAAGCGGGTTTGGGGAGGATGAAGAGTCATTCCCCCACTGGAACAGGAGCCCCTCATGTAGCCTGTGACAGAGGAGTTTCTGCAGAGGGAGGTACAGGCCCTCCCCAGGATGTATCAGGAGTGAGGCCTTGCCAGGCCCTGAAGGCCAGGTAGACATTCTTGGCTGACCTCCATGGGAGGAATATCCCTCCAGGAACTGTTTCCAGGACCTGGCCCTGGAGGTGAGTTTGACCTGCCTGGAGTCTCTTTGGGAAGGCACCAGACTCCGACCCCAGGGTAGCCTGTCATGAAGATACTCTGGAAGAGGAAGTTGTCAGGCTAGCAGAAGAAATTCCTCTTCCGTAGCCCACTGCATGCCAGTGTGGCTTCTAATCCTTACTGCTAGGGGTGCTCTGAACAACCAGATCTGAGATTGGTCTGTTCCATGCCCCCTCCCTTGCTATGTGGCTTCAAGTTAGTTACAAGATATCTCTGGGCCGCACATGCCTCCAGTGTGCCATGAGAAAGATCAAGCAGGAGTGGGGGCAGCAACATCCTCCCCCGCCTACCACTCCCAGAGGATGAGGAATCCTCTATGCTCCCAGGAGAAGCCAGGGAGGGGGAGGCATGCCATCCTCAGGAACCCCGAACGTGGGGTCCAAAACAGCTGCACTGGGCACAAGGATGCCTCTGGAACACCTATGGGCAGAAGAAGGAGGCAACATCCCCTGCTGACCCCTCCCCAAGTCCAAAGCACACTGCAGGCTCAGGGTGTAGCCAAGCGAGCTACAGAACCCAGAGGGAGAGGTGTCCAATAGGGGAGGTGGAGCCTTTCCCGCGTTCTTCTGGGGGATGTGCCTGAGCGTCTGTGTGAGGGGCTGGGTGTGGGCGGGAGCATGTCAGTGAATGAGACCGCAAATCTGTCAGAGCACACATGTCTGCGTGTGTGCGTCATGATGTCTATGTGGCTCCGGCCTTCCGTCCCTTGACTTCTTCTTGCCTTGTGCTCCCTTCCCACAATTCTCTATCTCTTGGGGTCACACCTGTTCCCAGCCCCAGTTTGGTCCCAGGCCCACTGAGGATTATGCCTCTTCCTTCATTTCTCTTCATTTCCTCTATTGTTCTTGGATTGCCAGTCAAAGCTGGCAGTCCCTTTAAGATATCGCCTTATTTGGGGGCGCCTGGGTGGTGCAGTCAGTTAAGCATCAGACTCTTGATCTCGGCTCAGGTCATGATCTCACAGTTTGTGAGTTCAAGCCCCGCTTCGGGCTCTGTGCTGAGGGTGCAAAGCCCGCTTGGGATTCTGTCTCTCCTTCTCTCTGCCCCTCCTCTGCTTGTACTAGCTCTCTCTCTCTCTCTCTCTCTCTCTCTCTGTCTCTCTCTCAAAATAAATAAATAAACCTGGAAAAAAAAGATATCCCCTTATTTTAGTGAAAACTGGAACCCAGAGAAAGGAGACAACTGGCTCAGAGTTACACAGCAGGTCAGTGGAAGGGTCCAGATGAACACCCAGGCTGAATCCATGCCACCTGCCTGGACTACTCTTTCCAATTTATGACTACTCTTGTCCAGTACAGACCTTCCCCACTCCTGCCTGCCTTCTGGGAAAACTTTAGCTTTGATCTCCCTCTTGACCTCAGTGGGTCCATCTTACTGTGCTCCAGCCCACTGTATCTGACATCTAGGAAATATCCACCCCTCGGGGTGGCCCAACAGCTCCTCTGACTCCCTCATCTACAACCAGACACCCTCAACCTGTGGCCATCTTCTCTCTCCATTGGCCCTTCCTTCCTTTCCTCCTCCATCCCAGAGTGGAAGTGCGATGTTAATTACCTTTACTTTCCCCTCTTCCTTTTCCCTAGGTCCAACTTGCAACCAAGCCCTGCTGTTCTTTCTTTTGATGCTCTCCTGGAAACTTCACCATGTCCTCTCTCCCCCCGCCCCCCATCGTCAAGGCCAGGGGCACAGCTAAAGGGGCTGAGATCCAGCTGGAGCACTGCATGCGAAGCCATGCCCATGGGCTCAGCTGCCTCAGAGGAAGTGTCTTTCTTCTGATTTCTCTGTTCTGAGGCAGCTTCATCTCTGGTTTTGCCCATAAGTATACAATACAGGCTAGAGGTGGATATGCCCATGGGCCCCCTTGTACTCTAGAATCTTCTAGAATCTGGCATCAAGGTGCCCACCTGTCTAGCCTTACTTCCCACTGCTCCCCTCACAACTACATGCTTTTCAGTTAGTTTTCACACAGCCAGGACCTATTTCCCTATTGCATAGTGGCTTTCCCCTCCCCTAATATCTTTTCTTCCCCTCTGGGCTGACGCAGCTATCCTCAGCACTCAGGCCTGGCTGAAGCCTACTTCCCAGCCTGGACAGTGGACAGTCAGCAGCATGCACCCAGCCTTTGAGGGCTGTGGAACTGAGCCCCACAAGTGTGTGGACTCCAGAACTCTCTGACCCTCACCCTGTGCTCTAGAATTCCAGAATGGAACCTGATTTGGGAGAGATCTTCGTATTAAGCTCTGGCCCAAGCCAAAAAATATTCTTAAGTTTTTTGCTCAATGGCAAAGAGTTTATCCCCCTCCGCCACATAACCAAGTCCACTTTGGGGCAGATCGGAGAGTGAGAAAAGCACTTTTCCCATCATTCCGAGTTCTGCCCTCTGGTAGCTGCCTCACACCAGTCCCGCTCTGCCCTCTGTGGCTGCACAGAACCACCGTCAGAGACCCAAAGGCCATGTCTGGCACAGAGTAGTTCAATGAATGCCCCTTGGTGGATTACACAAGAGGGGCAGAAACCTCGTCTTCCTCCTTGGAATGGCATCAGTCTCTTTTGTTTATCTGTGTTCTCCTGCCATGGCACCCACTTCAGAGACAGTGGAACCCAGACCTGGGGAAAGGAAGGGTTCACTGAAGGCCAACTACAGCCCGCCAGTAGCAAGGCAAAGGCCCTGGGGGCATGTTCTGTTGGGACTGTGGCCCTGCTGAACATCTGCAGGCTCCCCTGCCTGCCTCTTGAGGGTTGTCCTCCAGCTGTGAAGGAGCTGGCACTGCCCCGTACACAAAGCTGCTGCCCCTCTGTGCTCACAGGCTTCTTCCAGAGGGCAGAGCTCCAGGTTGTGGGCTTCAAATGGGGAAGTGGCAGTGAGGGTAGGAGGGATTGAGGGAGGCAATAATCCCACACCCTCACCCAGCTTCAAAGGAGCTGGTGCTGAGACGGTTGTCATGGTGACAACAGCTCCCTGGTCAGGAGATTTTTCTCCTTCCTCTCCTCCCTTTGCTCCTCTCCAAGCAGCTGCCATAGCGGCACGTCTTCTCCCTCTCCTCCTTAACGAGGGGCAGGGCATTACAAACAAAACGTGGGCCCTAGTGACCACCTCCACTTTGGAACTGTCCATGCCACGTGGGCTGGTGGTCTGGGAGGGGACTCCGGACAGCTGAGACCGGGCCTTGGCTTGGAGAGTGTGTGGGAGGGGGAGGCCTGGGTAAGAAGCAATGCCCCCTTGGTGAGGACTAACGCCCCCCCAGGCCTCCTCTCTGAAATGCCTAATGGCTCAGGGCAAGAGTGAAATGGTCCCATCTTCCCATAATTAGCCACAGAACCAGAACGTGTCAGGGTTGGAAGGCCGTTCAAGACCATCTCATCAAGTCCACCCTCTGTCCGGCCCCCTTCCCCATTTCATGGAGGGTCAGAAAGGGAAGTAACTTGGTCAAAGGCAAACAGCAGGTGGGGCAAAGGGAAGATTTAACCCAGCTCTTCTGCCCTCCAGATTCAGGCCACCTTAGGGAAAGGAGTGACACAGTCCACATGGAGCTTTGGCAGATCCTTGTGGGGCAGCAGGAAGATAGGAGAGAGAGAGCGACTGAGTGCAAGAAGGCCAGAAAGGATCCAAATTAGAGATGTTTGAGAGGCAGGACTCAGCACCTGTGAAGGGTGAGGGGAAAGGAGAAGGCTGGGACCTTGACAGCAGTGACAGTCAGGTATGGGTAGCCTGCTGGGGGTGGTGCCCCTGGCTCATCCTCCAGCCAGGATGAAAGAGGCCAAACACGGGACCACTGCCTAGCCCTGGGACCATGGGAGGTGGCAGTGCTGTTGAGGAAGTGTGAGGAGAAGAACTGGGGGGGGGGGGGGGGGGAGGTGTTCTTCCCTCCCCCAGGTATGCTGTGAGCTCTATCACCTTGAGGGGTGGGAGATGGGGACAGTCTGAGGGGACAACGTGAGGTGGGAGTAGGCTCTCCGTGGAGGTGGGGGCTGTCTTTGGGGACAGGGACCTTGTGATGTGAAGTGCAGAGCTAGCTGCTGGTGGGGCCGGGTGGCATGGGTGGGGGCTATCTGTGGAGGTGGGAGGTTGCCATGGTGCTGGGCAACTAGGTGCTTTGCCCATAGGCAAAGGGGAAGGGTGATTACTGCCTCCTCGAGCACCAGCAACACCACACCCCCCAGCGTGGGTGGGTGTGGGTGTGGGTGTGCGGTGTGTGTGTTGGGGGCCAGAGCAGTGGGTGTTCTTACCTGAACTGGGAGTAAGAAGGCGGCTCTGCCTCCTTCCCTGAGACCCATGGGGCCTGGATTAGGGTGGGAGTCCCTGCCCGGGGGCAGCCCTCCAGATGCTGCCGCCTATGGAGGAACCAGGGGTCAAGGAGATGAATGAGGGGAACAGGAGAGGAGAATGGGAATGGAGGGTGGAGGGGGAGGGGACAAGGGCCTCTGCCCGGCCCCGCCCGCGTTACCTGAGGCCGCTCGCCGGGTCGCTGGATGGCTCTGAGCCTCGGCGGGCCGCGGGGACCGAGACTGGCTGGCGGGCTGGAGGCCAGGCTCTCCGAGGTCCGCACCGGAGCCGCCTCCCAGCTCTTGTATCACTATGTCTCTCGGAGGCGACACGATTTGCATAAGCCCCGCCTCATCCCGGGCAGATCGGGCGTTGATTGGCTCCGCTGGGGCGGAGTGGCAGGCGGGGTTTCAGGTGGGGACTGGATGGCCAGTGAGGCCCGGCTGCCGGAGCGCGCCCCGCCCGCCCGCGCTGACCTTCTCGTAGTCGCGAGGAAGGGGGAAGGGCTGTGCCCCCGACTGTACCCCGCCCTAGGGTTCAGACTCCGGGCCTCAGTCGGCGGCCAAAGGTGATGATTGAAGTGGATTCGCGCAAACAACCGCACGGTTGCTGTGGAAACGGGAGAGCCACAGCCGAGTCTCTAAGCCTTCCCTTCCAGGGCCCCAGCCGGGGGTGGGGATGGAAGAGGGGATGAGTCACAAGATGCGACCCCCTCCAAGTCCCACCCGAAATTGGAGGAGGGCGACGGGGAGCTGCAGAGAAGCTGACTGGTGGAGGGAAGAGCTGGGGTGGTCGCCCGCCCACGCCTTCGCTTCGCCCCCTCAACACACGCCCTGCGCTGCCGGCGGGGAACTGAGAGGAGGGTGGGCGGGCGCGGAGAACGCAGCGCCGACGGCGAAGCGCCCAACCTCTATCTGGACCCACGCTAGTCCTGGGCTCCCTACAGCCCCTAATTCCGATCCTCTCCAGACAGGCCTTCCTTATTGCTCACGGACCCCCAAGAGGCCTTTCGGGATCTCCCCCAGAAGGTCCCCCTGCCTACCCCCATGCACCTTCCAGTCTCCACCCTCCCATCTTCCCGTCCCGCAGACGGAGCCGGTCCCCAGCCGCCGCCAGTCTCCCAGTCTCCGGCCTCGGATGTTGACACAAACCCGAGGTGGTTTACACTGAGTGAGTCTGGAAGGTTTCAGGGCCCCGGGAACACCTCTTCCCCGCACTTAGGGGTCTCCCCAAAGCCCGGACGGGCTGCCCTGGCTGCCCTGGCAGCTGAGAGCTCCCCACCCAAGGGGGTGGGAAGGAACCTTTTTATTCCAAACTGGGAGGGGGCTGGCCGGGAGGGGAGCAGGTATCTCTCCCGCTGGGCCACGTGCGGAGGAGGGACTTCTAGGCATCTGTCAGAAGTGGGGCGGGGCGTCTGGGGATTGGCCGAATGGGAGCGGGGATGCTGAAGAGCAGCGGGGGAGGGGGGGGGGAAGAGGTGAGGCTTCTGCCGAAAGAGCCAAAGTTGAGGTGCGCCGGCTATAGGGGATGAGGACAGGCCAGCCAAGAATGGAGGCGAGGCTTCAACGACTGGTCCCCAAAATTCCCGGGCCAAGCTCCCGGCGGAAAGAACCCATGGACGTCTCTTTGTGGGAACCCGACCCATTCCTGTGGAACCCCCGTTTTGCTGTCCCTTTCTTACGGCTGCGGACTGTCTTCTCTCTGGGGCCCTAACAGAATGACAGCACTACCTGGGCCTCCAGTTAGCTGGCACATCCCTGGCCCCTTGATTGATGATTCACAGGGACAGGTGTTTAAAAGTCCTGACACTATCACTTCCTGAGCACCTTCACCTACCCTGGGGACACGGAGACAGGCAAGAACTCATCCCTGCTCACAGATAACCATAATCCAAAGCATGAGGAAGTGGGAAGCAGCAGCATGGGTTGCTGGAAGTGGTATCTGAAACTCTAAAATGGGGCCCTACCTTTGCCAATGATGCTACGTATTACCAAAGTCAAGACCATTCTCTCTCTGGGCTTCCCAGTCTACGGGGAAGTTGTGAGAGCTGGTGCCAGAGGCCCAGGGGAGCAGGGGAAGAATTTCAAGTAGAAGAGTGAAGACAGACTGTTTGCAACCCTGGACAGAATTGTGTGGGCATGACTCTGTTTCACTACACTTGTGAGCTCCTTAACAAAAACTAACATATACTGATGAGAGCTTACTTTGTGCTAGGCATTAGCACTATGTAAATATGATGTACATTTTGTATCCTAACACTTTATATGTATTACCTAATTTGTTCCTCACAAGAACTCTATGAGGCAGGTACTATTATGACTCCACGTAACAGATGAGGAAATTGAGGCTCAGAGCCCTTAAGTGACTAGCCCAAGCTCACAAAGCTAGTAAAGCTGCAGGGCTGGGATTTGAACCCAAGCAGGCTGGCTCCAGAATACACTCTTAGACAGAAAAAATACTGCCTGTCTTTAAGATCTTTCAAGTCCTTAATGGCAGGGACCTTGGATTAGAATATTCTTTATCTGCTCCTCCAAGGCATGAGAAAGGCAAACAAAGCCCAGCCTCCTGGGAGCAGCTTCTTGAACTCTGAAGTGGTAGAGACATAGGGTTCCAAGCTCTCCTGGACTGCAAGAGGGCCAGAATGTGGCTGCACCTGACTCCCCCATCCCCCACCCTGGAATCAGCATGGGATCCAGGAATCCCAGGTAAGCGAAGAAAGGAAGGCAAAGGCAGTCGGTGAAACAGGATATACTGGTCCTTCTCTGGCTGTTTAAACCAGGCAGGACCACTCATGCAGCCTCGCCCATGAATCATCCCGGGCCCTGTGACTGTTCCTGACCTGCCAGTCATAACCCATCTTCCCCTGCTTATAACACTTGAGATCCTGATCTTGATCCTGTCTCTGCCTTTAGGTTTGGTGTTTAAAACAATAATGGTGGCTGTTACCGAGTTGCTTCCCTATGTACTAAATTCCCTGCCAAGTCCTTTATCTGCATCATCTCACATAATCCCACGGATGACCCCTGCCATTAAAGATATCTAACAATCCATTCAAACATGAGCATCACCAATCAAAGTGGATGCTGACCTTAGTGCTAGACCAAAGACTTAGTAGGTCTTCGTTCTGCCAGGAGTTAACACTTTAGTTATTGGATCAAGGGAAATAGTCAGGAGAGAAGCTTAGGGATGGGTGGAGGGGTTGGGGGAGGGTGGCGCCCAAGGCCTACGATTACCTATTTACCAATCAATTTGGAAGTATTTTGGTGTTTTAACAACCAGTTCAGCTGTACCAGGCATGGGGACTGAATTTCAGCCCTAGCATACTTTATTTCATGGCAGTGGATGGAGGCTCAGAGAGCTTAGACAATTTGCCCATTGTAACACAGCTCATTAGTGACAGAGAGGACTCCAATCTAGGTCTGACTCCAGAACCCACACTCTTAGTACTGACTGACCTGTGTTCCTAGGAAGAGAGAGCTGGGGTTTCCACTTTCTGCAGCTAAAGGCTGAGCCAGGGGAATGTGGTTTAACTTCTGGGACTTTGTTGTGGCCTTACTATTCTCAGGCTTGGAGCCTTGGCAACACCTGTTCCATGTTGTTGAAAAGAGCAACCCGTGCCCCCGCAGAGTGAGGAGGGCAGGCTGTATGGGACAGCGTGCATGTGTGGGAGACCCCAAGAGCGGACACAGAGGGAAACCTCAGTAGGGTTTTGATGAGGACAGAGGTCTGCAGGCAGTGGACACTTCAATTTGCTTCACCAGAGTGCTAGCATTCCTCACATCGGTACCGACAACAACAAGGATGACTTTATGATGGATAACACCTTCCTCACTCCCTGGGTTTCCTCAGACTTGGCTCCTGCAGTCTGGTGACAGCTAGAATTCCCCTGGGTCTTAGATATTTCAGTCTTTTTTGTGGCTGGGAGAGAGTGAGATCACCAGCTTTGGGCTCCTTCCTCTCCCTTATTGGCTAAGCGGGACATTTTTTTTTTCTTTTCCAAAATAGAAATCTATTATCTTTTTTCTTTTCCTGTTAATACATGATGGCTAAACAAATGATACAGAGAGAGTGGAAATTCCTGCCCCCCCCCGCCCCCGATTCCTCCCTTGAGCATTTCCATGCAGGGGACCTTGCATTTTTGTCTGCCCTTCATTCCCCTTCTTCTGGAGAAGCACTATAGCATAGTGGGTTAGATGTGCAGACTCTGGAGCCAGGCTTTCCGGGTTTTCATCCCAGCTCTATCACTCACCAGCTGTGTGACCACAGGCAAATTACTTAGCCTCTCTGTGTGTCAATTTCCTTATTTGTAAAAAAAGGGATAATAATAACAGTACCTATGTCAAAGAGCTACTCAGTATTAAAATGAGTTAGTATATGCAAAGTGCTTAGAACAGATTTGCTTTGGGGAATTACACAGCCCATATTGTGTACAGTCTTGGTGGAATTATCAATCCGGGTGCCCTGCCTTCCTGTGGACAGGGTTGGGCATAAGACCCCAGTAGGGTTAAATGGCTACCCCCACCCCCACCCCGCCCAAGCGAATCTGAATCTTGAGTAAAGTGACTCAAGGACACTAGATGGTTACCATTGGTTTATGCCAGGGCAGTGCTCTGATGACTGTCCACTCATTCCTGCTATCTGAATCCTCGGGAGTGACTCTAGTACATGTCCACGTACAAGACCTACTTCGGCTTTTCCTTTGGTTCTATGAACCACCTACATCCCTCCTCAAAATTTCTTTTCTTTTCTTTTCTTTTCTTTTCTTTTCTTTTCTTTTCTCTTTCTCTTTCTCTCTTTCTCTCTCTCTTTCTTTCTTTCTTTCTTTCTTTCTTTCTTTCATTATCTAGAGGAGATTTCTACTTGCCTGCAGAAAACATATGAGCTTGGCATATTTCTCTCTGTTACGACTCTTGCTTGCAAGTGACACAGAACCAAACTCACAATGGATTAAGCAAAAAGAAACTGTAGTAAGAGAAAACCCAGGAGGAGATTGGACTTTGGGAATGGCTTGATTCAGGGGTTTATACAGTGTGATTAATATCCGACCCCTTTCCAGGGCTTGGCTTTGCTCTCCCATGTTGACTTCATTCTTGAGATCCACATAAAGGCAAGATATCTGCCAACATCTCTGGGCCAACACACTCTCAGGTTGGAGTGCCACAGAAAAGAAGAGAGCTTCTCTTCCCCCAGTGCAGGTAGCCAGCATTCTGGGATGGTTTTCACTGGCCTGGTTTGGGATCCATGCTAAGCTCAGAAGAGTCACTGAAAACAGGGGATACAGTGCACTGATTGGCCAAGGCTGAGTCACTTGCTTACCCCTAGATAAGGTCAACTCCTCCCAAAGAGTGTGTACCCAGAGTAGGGAAAGGTGGGTGTTCTTACCAAGGACAGCAGAAGTTGCCAAATTATAAAAACACATCCAAGCTCTACTATCAGGGTACTGACAGGAAACAGATGGCAGTCAAAGAGATGACTGAAGATAGGTCAGTGAGGGAACTATTTGCACAGATATGGGCAGGGTTGAGAGAAATCAACAAGGTATTATCCAACACTGGGGCTAGCACCCTTGGAGAGCCATTACCACCTCCAGACCCCAAGGGGCAAGGAGAGGGAGCAGAGCTGTTGTTGTAGAAGGGAGTCTTCAAGGGAAGCTATGGTCTTTGGTAAGGAAACACAGCACTGCCAGCACATAGCCTGATAGGGAGAGACTGAGGGTGAGTAGAATAAGCACCTTGACCTCCTTCGTTTTTTTTTTTTTAATGTTTATTTTTGAGAGAGAGAGAGAGAGAGAGAGAGAGAGAGGAGAGACAGAGTGCAAGCAGGAGAGGGACAGAGAGAGGGAGACACAGAATCCGAAGCAGGCTCCAGGCTCTGAGCTGTCAGCACAGAGCCGGACGCAGGGCTCGATCTCATAAGCTGTTGGTTGCCCAACTAACTGAGCCACCCAGGCGCCCCAACCTTGATCTCCTTCTATTCCCACATCCCAGAAGTCTCCTACTTATGTCTCCCGTTGGCCAAACCCAACTGGAAGCCAGAGGGCAAAAAAGCCCCACTGATGCAGTCCCCACAGCAGCCTCCTGGAGCGGCACACAGAGGGCAGAGAGTGGAGGCAAGCAGAAAACAAACCTAACAGGAATAGATGATGCCTATACCTATATCTCTCTGTATACACACATTATGTATTTGTATGTAAAGTATCTATATATCTATCCGAGTGCTTAGGCTTTCAAGTTAGACAGCTCTTGGACAAGTCACTTCACCCCTCTGCAGTTCAGTTTCCTAGTCTGTAAGTGGGAATAATAAAAAGAACTACTTGTTGTGTGAGGGTCCAGTGAAGATAGAGTCTTTACTGAAGTGCCTGTCATTCACATAAACATATGAACCATGGCTGTGAAAGTGCTGTATTTGTTGGAGCAAAGGCTAAGCTGCTGTAACAAATACACCCCAACATACAATAACTCAAAGAGAAGTTTATTTCTTGTTTACATAGAGTCTAGGGCCGCTGTCAGGTGGATGGGTGGCTCTCCTTCTTGCAGGGATTTGGGACTGGGGCTCCATCTACCGTGTGGTTCCACCATTCCCTGGGACCTCCAGCCAGTGGAAAGGGAAAGAGAGAGTGGAGGAAGCAGACGGTGAGGGTGCCCAGAGAGTTCTAATTGGAGGAGGCCACTACCCCCACCTAGGCTGGAGGGACAGAAGGGAAAATGAAGTCAGCCAGAGCCCATGCTCACTGCACCTGCTGCTGCCATCACCAGAGCCAACACTGCTGCTGCCCTGAAGGAAGCCAGGAACTCACCCTCTTGGCTGATGCTACAGTCTGGAAGTCTGAAGTCACTTGCTGTTGCTGTTGGACACTGAAAGCACAGCAACCAACGTGTGGTTACTCGTGCAGGGAATGGCGGTTATGACCCACAGGAAGAAGCCTACTCCAACTCACTATGGGCAGTCACATGAGAACCTATTTTTTCCTTTCTCCCTCCACCCGAAAGCCCACACCAGAGAAGCAATCACAAGGAAGGGGGTGAGTGCCTAAGAGCTCCCTAACTGCCTCCGGCCGCTGGAGCCTTAAGTCTGCCCTTCACGGGGTGGGGCTGAGAAAGAGCTTTGAGTCAAATGTGAAACGGAAACTTTAATTGAAATTCAAGAACCAAAAGCGATTGAGATGATGGGCTCAGGATTGGGGTAGGGATGAGTGAGAGGGTGAGAGGAATCAACTCCCTTGGTCCGGTGCTGATCTTCTTAGTGACCTCCTTCTCCTGTCTGCCATTGCCAATCCCTGGCACAGCTCCTTCCTTACCCTGGCTCTGGTTTGCTTAGCCACTGAGCCCAGGGAATGCCTGGTCCTTTGGCAACCTGCATACACACACCCCAGCAGTCCTGGCCAGCTCTTAAGACTTCCAAGGGCCTTTGGGAGTACAGGAGCAGATCACGGCATTCACGGGCCAGCCTGGCCATTAGAGGAGGTAGACCCACCATAGAGGCCCCATAGCCTCCGTCTGTACTCGTGGAAGACATTTGGCTCAAGTTAGACCAGTGAGATGTTGCCCCCCCGGAATCTGGAATTTTAAATGGAGAGGCACAGAAACCTCAGTGTCTTTACAGCAGAAGCACATTGATCGAAGCGCTCTGGGAGAAAAGTCCTCTGGTTTCCTGCGGGGGGCGCTCTGGGTCTGCCCTTCTGTGAATCGCCTTGGTTGTTCAACCCTGTCTTGGAATCCATGCGCTACTCCATGACCCTTCTAATGTTCATCCCATGCTCTCCTCACTCACCCTCCCTCCCCCCCACCCACACATACACCTTTTTAAGTTAGCCAGAGCTGGTTTCTATGGCTTTCAGCCAAATGGCTCAACTAATAAAAGGCAATTTAAGGTCAGAGACGGGAGGTGCAGTGAGAGGCAGATGCCAGCAGAGGGCACTGTGTGCTCACTTAGGCCCCAAAGGTTCTGGAGGCCTTTGAAGGGAAGATGGGTGGAGGAGCCAGGCAGTGGGGGGAAGGCTCTTCCTTGCAGTATTTTATCCTAGCAAGTGTAGGGAGGACACACAAGGAGACGATGATGAGATGGAAAGTCGGGACCTTTGCTGCAATTGTATCTATGTCATTCATCTCACTGTGTGACCTTGGACAAGTCATGTAACTAACCTCTTTGGTTTCCCCATTTGTAAAACTGGGATAAGACTTGAACCTGCTTGATGAGGTTGTTGTGAGGATTAAATAGAACAATCCCTCTTCAGTGCTTAGAACATTGTCTGGCCTATACACTGTTAATACATTTTAGCTATTATTGTTACTCTCATCTCACCGAGCACATAATCAAAGGGCCAGAGATAGAGCCAGAAAATGACAAGGGGCACACAAAAAAAGGCTACTGGACAGTAGCCACAGACTTCAGATGATTCCAGAGAACGGGAATGTTATCAGGAGGTCCTCAGTGCAGAGGAAGAGGAAGAGAAGGGATGGAAGGACAATTCTGAGGGCAAAGGTTGATGGAATGATCTGAAAAAGGGAAATAGGGACACTTACCCCTTTGAGGTGAGAGGAAAGGAAATCAGGAGAAACACTGGAAAAACTGGGGACAGATGTGGAAGTCAAGAGGCTTCCTCCCCTTACACAGGCCTCTAGTCTTTGGGAAGCATGCCATGCACTTAGTTGGGGTGGTGGGGGTGGCTGAGGAGGCTCAGCTTTCTCCACCCTCACAAGCCTGGGCCTTTTTTGTCATGTGAGTCCTACTTTGTCTTCTTTTAGTTTTTACCATTCATCCATTGATCACATATCTATTGGATGCCTATTAAGTACTAAGCTCTGGAAATATAAAAGAGTCTCTATTAGTCTGGGTTCTCAACAGAACCAAAAGAAGATAATAAGTAGATAGATAGATAGATAGATAAGAAGAAGAAATGGCTTATGCAGCTATGAATGCTGAGAAATCCCAAGATCTGCAGTCAGCCAGCTGGGGATTCAGGAGAGCCTATGTTCTACGGTCTGGTCTTTGTCTACATCTGAAGACAGGAGACCAGTGTCCTAACTCAGAGATAGTCAGGCAGAGAGAGCAAATTTTCCCTCAGCTTTTTGTTCTATGTAGGCCTGAATGGATTGGATGCTGCCCACCCACATTGGGGAGGGCAGTCTGCTTTACTGAGGCCACTGATCCAAATGCTAATCTCCCTCAGAAACACCCTCACAGGCACACCCAGAATAATGTCTGGGCACCTCATCGTCCAGTCAAGCTGACGTGTGAAATTAACCATCGTAAAGACCAACATGGCAACTCCTTTCATGCAGTTTATGGTCAGACAGGAGCACCAGACACAACAAGTAAAACAATGACTGAGACAAATGAACAGGGTCTGTGATCAAATAAGCGGGTCCCAAATGGAATGCAGATTGGAGGTTCGGGGGAGCATCTCCAAGAAGATGCCATGTTGAGGATTGGAAGTGGACAGCCAGGGGAAAGAAGAGGAAGAATATTCTGGTGAGGGAGTGAGGCTCAGGGAAGTGTGAGCTCAGAGAAGACCTTTGTGGCAGAAAAAGAAATGAGTTTGCTGAGAGAAGTGAGTTCACTGGATTTTATCCTAAGTACCATCAGACTGTTTTGTAGCTGGGGATGGGCTACACATCCCGAATTCCATTGTTCAGGGTTACTCAGGCTTTTAGCTAGAGACTGGGGCAGGGGCGGGGGGGGGGGGCCTGCAAGTAGATGTGGGAGAACGGGAGTGGTAGAGGGCTGGAATCTGGGCTAGAGAGCCAGCAGCCTGATGGAGAGGGATGACAGGTAAAACTTGGGACAAGGGTCTGCAGACCTGCTCCCATGGCCTTCCATACCAATAACATGGAAGGTAACTGGGAGCTTGACTCCCCGTTCTGGATATTGGGAGCCTCTTGGGTGCTGGGTGGGAAGGTGCCTTTGTATCAGGGTACTTGGTGGGGGCGGGGGGGGGGACCCTAACGGTAGCCAACCCACTGAGAGGGAAGCACTAAATGTATTCCTCTCCTCCTGGCAGACAATGGCTAGCTAGATTGAATTCTGGGGTCAATTCCAGATCTGAGTTCTAGCTTCTGCTCTTGGGTGATTATGTAGGAAGAGAAAGAGCAGGGCTCAAGACAAATCTGATTTGAATCTCAACTCTGCCCTGTACTCCCTGCTGGGACTTCTCCTTCACTGATGCTTGGTGTCCTCCTCTCTGAAGTAGGATTAATAATGGTCCCGGGCTCATAGGATTTGTTGTCAGCATTAAACAGAGGCAATGCATGAAAAAATACATCTCTCAGTGTCAGGCACATAGCAGGGATTCAACAAATGGAAGCTGCTTCCCTGTGCCTTAGAGAAAGCTCCAGTTTCCAGCTGAGATTAGAGGTGCCCCATCTGGGACCAGGTTGTATGACCTGGGAGGCTCTGCAGCCTAATTCACCCCCTATCTGCAGACAGAGCCTGGTTCCATGGGGTGGAGAATCTGGCTCCAGATCTGGAAAATGGGGAGGTAGCAGTGGAGGGTGGGGGAGAGCAGAAAAAGGCAGAGTTCGAAGTGATCCGGAAAATATCACACTGTCTCAAAATTGGAAACTCTGGGGTGACTCATGGGAATCGGCATTTTCTGTACACTGAAGTTCGCGGACTACTGACTTGTCTATCTTATCTATTTTCGGTTCTGAAAGACTCAGGCCAAAGGAGGAGAAGCAAAAAGCAGAAGAGTGTGTGCGCTTGGGTGAGGAGCACTGGATGGGAAAGAAAGGCCCCCTGCAATAAATTAGATGTACAAAGGGTGAGATCCCAGGTTTTGACTGCAATGGGAAATGTTTTTCCCCTTCGTTTAAAAAGAACAAACAAAACACTTTTGTCATTTGAATTCTGAAAGGAAAGTTTGCAAGTGGGGAGAGATTTCTAAGTAAATCGCCCAGTTCTGCCCCACCTACAGCCCCCATGATGGCAGGCACTGTGCTACACAGGGCTGCTGAGCAGGTGTGCACCCTTATAACTGGGACAGCTGATGAAATGTTGCCAACTGAATGCACTAGTTGGCCAAAGGTACACGGTAACTGCACTAAATAGTAAATTATTTATAAACATAAGTTATAATACAGATTCGTTAGTTCATTGGGTACCATCATGAACATCGGTCAATGGTCCTCCTAAAATAGTCACTTCTGAGAAACCCCCGTGGCTCTCTCTGCTACTTCGCCCACGTCTCTGCAGACAGCACACGCTGCGTTGCTCATTCTTTATGAAGCGCTCTGTGCTCTAGAGGAATCATCAGTTTATCTTTATCCTCAAATTACTCACATGTTAGAGCTTCTAAATAGTTTACCCTTTCCGCTGGCTTTCTTGTTGGTGCATTATACTTGTATAACTAGTAAGTGGGCAGGGTTTTAACATTTTCTTAGAAGATCCAGAACTTACAGAAAAAAAAATTTTTTTTTATTTTAATTTTTATTTATTTTGAGAGAGAGACAGCACAAGAAGGGGAGGGGCAGAAAGAGGGAAGGAGAGAGAGAATCTTAAGTAGGCTCTGCACTACCAACACAGAGCGTGATGCAGGACTTGAACTCACAAACTGAGATCATGACCTGAGCCAAAATCAAGAGTCAGGCATTTAACCGACCAAGCCACCCAGGCACCCCACAGAAAAATTTTAAAGATAAACATCCAGAAGAAAGGGACAGTGGTGTTTGGGTAAATGTTTCTTTTATTTATTTATTTTTTAATGCTTATTTACTTATTTTTGAGAGAGAGAGAGAGAGAGAGAGAGCAGGGGAGGCACAGAGAGAGAGAGGGAGACAGAGGATCCAAAGAGGGCTCTGTGCTGACAACAGAAAGCCTGATGTGGAGCTCGAACTCATGAACCATGAGATCATGACCTGAGCTGAAGTCAGATGCTTAACTGACTGAGCCACCCAGGCGCCCCAAGGGTAAATGTTTCTTTTAAATATCAGAAAGAAAAGTCTTCTGAATCTGGGGGAGAAATTTTTTTAAAGATATTAATAATTACTAGTAATATAAATGTTGAATTAAAAAGTACCCCAATTTTATTAGAAGTTAAAGGCGCCCACCTTTTGTGGCACTTGTACCATTCAGAATGGCAAGCATGTTCGGCCAGAGTTCATGGTTTGTATCAGTCAGGGTTGGAACAAATAAGCAGAAACAGTATGAATAATATAGAAAAAGGAATTCATCAAGGGATTAGAGTTCATGCAACTGTAGGGTTTCCTTAAGGTTAAGGGGGGTGGCTTCTCTCTGTTCCTCAATATCTGGGAAAATCTGACACTGAGGGCTAACATCATCTGGAACCATCTTCACACATACATCAGGTGCTTGATCCTGGTGTCAGTGGGGACCTCAGCTGGGGCTGTTGTTGTGTAGACATGAGACTGAGATCTGGCTAATGAAATATGAGTGGAAGTGATACTATCTCTTCTAGGCCTGGCCCATACAAACTTCCTGTATGATCCTTTCTCTTTTCCATCTGTCAGCTGAATGCACAGGACTTCAAAGACCTAGAAGAAGGTAAACCCAAAGGTGAAAGAAGTCTGGGATTCTGAGGGACTGTGTAAAGCAAAACCCTCAAAGCCCTGAACCGGACTGTGACATGAATGAGAGATTACTTCCTATTAAGCCATCTACAGTTAGGAGCTGTGTGTTACAGCAGCTAACATTCATTACCCTGACTAATAACCATCCCTGTTCATTTACTAGTTACAGACAACCAGAGGCTTTCATCTGGTGAATCTGGTGAACTGTAAACATCTCTAGTGGTTGAGGTCGGCATCCCCACTATTTCAAGAGCCCTTGGCACGGTCACCGTGTCAAGGGATGGTCTCGTAACTCCTATCAGCTAGCACGTGTTTGAAGGAATTTTGATGATCTCATATGCCTCTTTCTGACAATGGTCACAACTCATGAGTTTGTTTTGTTGGCGCTTTGTTAGGGAAAAGGGCAATCTCCATTGTCTTCCGTCGCTAAGTTTATAAAAGAGCTGATATCTGGATCCATCCCTTTTGCGCCCATGAACATGGAGAAGTGTTCACCTCCCATCTAAAGGCAGTCCAGGGTACAAATGTCTTCCCCTTTACCGAATCCAACAGTAATTCTATGGTGTTACCCCTCTTAATCCCCTCAATAAGGCAGTTGAACAAACCCCTCCTTGAAACACTTTCTTCATTTGCCTCCTATAACACACCTTTCCTATAACTTGCTGGCTTCACCACGGCTCCTTCTGCAGGCTCTTCAGTGGCATACTAATAGGCATCTGAAATCAAACAAGCCCAATTAGAAACTCTTGATTAACCCCTCCAGATCCAGGGCGCCCACACGCATCCACATGTCAATCCATAGCACCACTCTGCACCTAGTGGTCAGGCTGGTCACCCAGGAATCATGCTTTTTGCCTCCGTCTCACACCCCCAAACTCTAATCAATCAACAAATCCTACCAACTCCAGTTTCAAGAGATATACACCAGGATCAATCGACTTCTCACCGTTTCTGCTTTTACTATTCTACTTCCAACCACCGTCATCTTTTGCCTGGAAGACAGAGAAGCCTTGGAATTGGTTTACCTCCTCCACCCTTCTTTCCACATTGTTTATTCTCCACAAAGAAACCAGAAAGATCTTTAGAAGCAAAAACCATCCTTTCAATTCCTTAAACATACTAAATTCTTTCCTACCTCAGGGCCTTTGCACTTGTGGGTCTCTTTTCCAGGAACATCCTTCTCATTGAATGGCTATTTCTTATGCTTCAGGTCCAAAACTGCATGTCATATCCCCAGAGAGCACTTATCACCCTGTATGAATTAAGTTCTCCCTCTTGCTGTGCTCTGTCACAGCACCCTGTTTATTTTTCTGTAGGACTCGTAACTATATTTCTATTTACATGTTTATACTGCTGAATCGTCAACCTTCATGAGGTGATAATCTCCATAAGGGCATGTGCTATGGACTGAATTGTGTCCCCTCCCACCAAAATTCATAAGTTGCTCTAACCCCCAATGTATTTGGAGATATATAGTCTTTAGGAGGTAATTAAGATTAAATGAAGGATGGGGTGCAAATCTAATAGGATTGATGGCGTTAGAAGGGAAAGATCTCTCTCTGTCAATCTCTGTCTCTCTCAGGACATCTGGATGGCTCAGTGGGCTAAACGTCCGACTTCGGCTCAGGTCATGATCTCATGCCTTGTAAGTTCAAGCTCTGCATTGGGGTCTGTGCTGCCAGCTTTCTCCCCGCTTCCTCCACACCAAGCATACCTACAGAGAAAAGGCCATGGAAGGACATAGTGAGAAGGTGACTGTCTACAAGCCAGGAAGAGGGCCATTGCTGGGAACTGAATCGGCTGGACCTTTAATCTTAGATTTCCAGGCTCCAGAACTGTGAGAAAATACATTTCTGTTGAAGCCACCCAGTCTGTGGTGTTTTGTTATGGCGGCCCCAGCTGAATAGGACAGGAGGGTTAAAGAACCTGTTTGTTTCCATTTTTTTATCGCTTACACTGAGCTTAGTGACTGGTACATGGTAGGCACGGGAAAATTATTTCCTGAATAAATGAATGGACTCCACACAAGCTACTTGTACGACTGCTTCAGCTATATATACCACCCTTGTGCCGATCCTCAAACTCCCTAAATATTAGGCCCATGTTACAGGAATTTAAAGAACAGCTTTTCCTTTCCCCTGCCCCTTTACTGATTACTGGAAACATCACTGATAGCTTACTGCCCACTTCCCCCTCGTTAAGACACTCTACCCAGAACTTAACTAATCAAGACTGGCCCACAAGATGAAACCCGCGTGCCTCCCCTGGACTAACTGTAACCAGCTCTGGTGAGAAAATGAGGCCCGTCCACTTGGCCCTCGCTCAGGGCTGGGTTAATGGGTAACCAGGTTTGGGGTTTTCCAGGCTCGTTCCTGTTTTCTGTGGAAACGGTGATCTGCAGTGTGAGGACCCAGTGCGGAGAACAGCCTGGAAGAGGTGTGGGTATTACCCACCTGACCCGGGTGGGACCGGCGTGGGGAGCTACAGCAGGCTCCAGGACACGGCCCACGGTGAGGTGCTGAGGGGAGCACACAGGCCCGAGTCCCAGGCGGAGCGCTGCCGGCCTCCCTGTGTGGTCGCGGGCCAGGCGGCTCCAAGCCTGAGCCTTGGGCTCAAATGTGCGTCTGAGCCCAAGCCCCCGAAGTCCAGATGTGGACACCCAATGACCAAACCTCTAAGAGGCATCCAAAACTAACATGTCTTAAAACCAAACCTCTGAGTCTCAGCCCCCTCCCTGACACACTCCTCCCCAAATCCTCAGGGTCTCAGGAAAGGACAGCTCTGCCCTTCTAGCTGCTCTGTCTGAAAGCCCCGAGGTTGAGGTTGTCCTTGACACCTAATTCCCTCACAGTCCACACCCAGCAAATCCTGTGAGCTCAGCTCTGCCTTCAAAATACATCCAGGGGCGCCTGGGTGGCTCAGCCGGTTAGGTGTCCAACTCTTGGTTTCCCCTCGGGTCATGATCTCATGGTCCGTGAGTTCGAGCCCCACATCAAGCTCTGGGCTGGCAGCCCGGAGCCTACTTGGGATTCTCTGTCTCTACCCACCCCGTGCCCCTCCCCTACTCACGCTGTCTCTGTCTCTCTCAAATAACTAAACTTAAAACAAACAAACAAACATCCAGAATCTGTCCACTTCTCACCACCAGCGCTTGTGTCATCCAATTCAAGCCATCAGCGTGTCCTGTCTCTCCTCCGCATCCCTGCAGTGGCCTCATCACAGGCCCCCTGTGCCTTTGCCCCACAGCCCATTCTCCTCACAGCAACCCCAGCAGCTTTGAACATGCAAGTCTTTTGCTCAGCACCCTCTGCTGACTTCCTCGCCCACGAAAGCCCACAGCCCTCCCCACGGCCACACGGCCTCACATCGTCAGCTCCCCACCCCACGCCTCACCCCAGGCCCATTGCACAGAACTCTCCCTGTCACCGCCCTCTTGTGCTACCCTGGCCTGCATTGGTCTGATTATTTCAGAGAAACAGAACCAATAGGATGCACATTATGTATTTGGAGAGAGATTCGTTTTAAGGAATTGGCTCCGATCGCATGGGGGCAGGAAGTCTGAAATCTACAGGGCAGGCCAGCAGGATGGAAATTCAGGCAAGAGTTGATGTAGTCTGGAGTCCGAAGGCTGGAGACTCGCGCAGAATTTCTGTGTTACAGTGTGGGGGCAGAACGGCCTTCTCCCTCAGGAGGACCTCAGTCTTTGTTCTTAAGGCCTCCACTGATTGCATGAGGCCCACCCACATCACAGAGGGTAACCTGCTTTACTCAAAGTCCGCCGACTGAACTAGCGATCACAGCCAGAAAGTGCCTTCACAGCAACAGCGAGAAGGTGTTTGACCAAAGAACTGGGCACCACGGCCTAGCCAAGTTGACACATAAAATTAACATCACGGCGACTCTGCTGTTCTTTGAAGGCGGGCACCTTCCTGTCTCGGGACCTTCACCCTCACTCTTCTCTCTGCCCGAATGCTCTGCTCCAGGATATCCACCATGGCTCCTGGATATCCAGAAGTTCCTCCCTCCTTTTCTATGGGTTTTGCTGGATGTCATTTAGTGACACCTCCTCTGACAGCCCAGTGCTCCCAGGCTCCTGTGCTGGCTTCCCTGTATGGAGGTCTCAGGTGAGGCTTGTCTCTAAGGCATAGCTTTCTACTAGCACAATCTCACTGTGAACAATTTTGTTGCTCTGGACTAGAAACTCCTTAATAAAAGGACCTTATCCAACTGACAGTGGCCAGTGCTGTGGCTGTAATCTCTCTGCTTCAAACCCCACCCCTCTTCTATACTGGGCTTTGTGAGTCTGGAGCTGGGACTCTGAGGCCCACGTTCTGCTTTGCTAGCTGGCTCCCTGTTGGGGTCTGCCAACGAGGCCACTACAGACTGCCCTAAGGGGACCTGGGGTTTGTTTAATCAGATGAGGTGGGACGTGCACACACAGAAATGACTGTCATGAAGGAGGATGCTTAGTCACGGTCCCTAGAAACAGGAAGACAAGGCACACCATGCAGGGCCATGTGGGGGAAGCACCAGGGTGGGTCAGGAGGGAGAGGGAGTAAGGGGAAAATGTGGGAGGAGTATTGATTGATTGCAGTTTTCATTGGAAGGGATGGGCAAGGCAGGGTAAGTGGGTCTAGAATTGGCTAGTGTGAATAATTTCAGTGGGCTCTGGGGTATTGGGGCTGTCCTTAGTTGTCTGGTACCTGGCCCTGGGGCAATTAGAGCGGGTAGATAGTGAATAGTGGCCCGGAGTGTGAGAGCCCACTAGAGGACGTGGTTGGCGTTCAAGGCTCCAGACTCATGGTTGGTTTGCATATGAAAGGCATGGTCTAGGGCAAATTGTGTGCTATCTCTAAAGGCCGGTAAGCTAGCCTGGAGAGGGGCAGTCCCTCCAGAGTCAGTAAGGCCCCAAGACACCAAAGCATCAAATAAAAGAAAATAAAAAGGCATGATTAATACAGGCATATCTCATTTTATTGTACTTCACTTTGTTGTGCTTCACAGATATTGTGGGTTTTTGTTTTTGTTTTGTTTGTTTTTTATTTTACAAATGTGGCAATGCTGCATCAACAAAATCTGTTTGCCCCATTTTTCCAACAGCATTTGCTCACTTCGCATCTCTGTGTCATATTTGGGTCATTCTCACAATATCTCAAAATTTTCATTATTATATTTGTGATGTATTTGTGATATATTACTATTATATTTGTGGTGGCGATCTGTGATCAGTGATTATGACTCCCTGAAAGGTAAATGATGGTTAGCATATTTTAGCAATGAGGTTTTTTTTTTTTTTTTTTCAGTTTATTTTGAGAGACAGAGAGAGAGAGCATGCACACACACAAGCAGGGGAGGGGCAGAGAGAGAGGAGAGAGAGTGAGAATCCCAAGCAGGCTCCAAACTGTTAGTGCGGAGTCTGATGTGGAGCTTGAGCCCGTGAACTGTGAGATCATGACCTGAGCCAAAGTCAAGAGCTGGACGCTTAACCCACTGAGTCACCCAGGTGCCCCAGCAATTAAGTAGTTTTTAATTAAGGCATATACTTTGCTTTTAGACTACAGTACAGTGTAAACTAATTGTTTAAAAAAATTTTTTTTAATGTTTATTTATTTTTGATAGAGCAGGAGCAGGGGAGGGGCAGAGAGAAGGGGAGACAGAGGATCTGAAACAGGTTCCACGCTGTCAGTGCAAAGCCCTATGCGGGCCTTGAACCTACAAACTGTGAGATCATGACCTGAGCTGAGGTAGGACACAACCTACTGAGCCACTCTGGTGCCCCTAAACTAACTTTTATATACACTGGGAAGCCAAAATTCCTTTCACTCGTTTTATTATGCTATTTGCTTTATTGCAGTGGTCTGGAACCGAGTCAGCACCGGGTCCAAGGTGTGCCTGTACAGGGAGGGAGTGTGCAAGGATGGGGGTGGAAGAAGAAACTCCCCTGCATTGTTGCCCTGTGAACTTCCCGTGGGCTCTCCTGATGGCTTCCACTCTCTGTATCACTCCAGCAACGCTTTGACTCCCTGGTAACAGCAGGGCCTCCCCGCAGCAGCAGCTGAGTACAGTTTACAATTTCCTGTCACTTGCAGAGCCAGCCCCATTGTGCTGTCTCAGAGATACCAGCACCAGGGAGTCAGTGCCCTGTCCCCAAGAGGTCTGGGTCTCAGCCCCATGGAACCCTCTTCCGGATTCAGAGACACCAGCATCCTCCAAGTAGCGCCCAACCTTTTGAGGCCTGCGTTCCAGCTCTGCTGTGCTTTCCTCCAAACTTCCATGAGGTTCGATTACTCACACCTCTTCTCTGAGCTCCTTCAGCCCTGGGGGTGGTAGCTGCTTCCTGCAATTGCTACCTCTCGGTACCCTGATGGTTTTTTAACTGTTCCTTTAGTGACTTCATTAACAACTTTATACTTAGTTAGCCATGATTTATATTCAGTTCTCTCTGTTCAAATAATTGGTGGGTTCTGTCTCCGGATTGGACTCTGGCTGACTGAGAAAATGTGCCAGGAGGGGACTTTTTTTTTTTTTTTTTTTTTTTGGCATTACTTTGGTTATGTTTTTGGATAGAATTCAGTGCTAACCTTACCCACAGACAATGGCATGATAGCAGTCTGTGGCATGCGAAGACTTCACAATTCAACAAACTATGACCCACAGTCAACTGACTGACTATTGACTATTGACTATAGTCAAATGACTGTTGAAAGTGCCAGTGGGGCACCTGGGTGGCTCCGTTGGTTAAGTGTTTGACTCTGGCTCAGGTCATGATCTCACAGTTCATGAGTTCAAGCCCAGCTTGGGCTCTGCGCTGACAGTGTGGAGCCTGCTTGGGATCCTCTCTCTGCCCCTCCCTCACCCACTCTCTCTCTCTCTCTCTCTCTCTCAATAAACAAACTTTAAAAAAAGAGAAAATACCAGGGGACAAAGTGGCTGTTTCACTTGGTCATTACAGCAGTAATGACAACCACAAGGACCATGGTATAGGAAGAATATTTTTTTTATGTTTATTCTTGAGAGAGAGAGACAGACAGATCATGAGCTGGGGAGGGGCAGAGAGAGAGAGACAGATCATGAGCTGGGGAGGGGAAGAGAGAAAGAGACAGATCATGAGCTGGGGAGGGGCAGAGAGAGAGAGAGACAGATCATGAGCTGGGGAGGGGCAGAGAGAGAGAGACAGATCATGAGCTGGGGAGGGGCAGAGAGAGAGGGAGAGACAGAATCTGAAGCAAGCTCCAGGCTCCAAGCTGTCAGCACAGAGCCTGACACCAGGCTCGAACTCATGAGCTGTGAGGTCATGGCCCAAGCCTAAGTCAGACTCCCAACTAACTGAGTCACCTGGGCGTTGCAGAAGAATTCTTTTGAATGCACCAGAGTGCTTATAGAAAGAAGATGATGAGCTCACATGAATCTTCAGCTGGAATTATGACTGCATTTAAGGAGTAATTAACATATCTTAAAAATGGATGTGTGAATGTCTCAAAAATGGATACAACCATTACTGCAACTTTGCATCTCCTCATTTGGGGGAGAAGATTAGATGTCTCCATTTGTATGAAGGACAGTTTTATTTTGTTAGGTAGAAATTGTTTTCATTGTCTTATGAGAAGCTCAAATACATGAAGATGTGTGTGTAGGGATGCTGAATAGCCAAAGGGAGGGATGGCGCCATTCATTAAGCTGTTGTCTATTAACTCCAACTCACCCTTCCATACTCTGCCCTGCGATGCTGGGGCAGGGACCCTGCCAACCACATCTCTGCTTTGTCGAAAGCAGGCTCCCTATGGGCTTTGTCAGTAGGTGATACGAGGGATAGCAAGGTTGAAGGAAGAAGGAATTGGCTTCTTCTCCTGCGTGGCCCAACCTTTATTATCCAGCAAACTTCTTCACCACAGCCACAGCAGATCCCGTGGGGCTTGTGAATCCAGTTTTTGGTTTTCCCAACATTTGGACACTAGCCTTATTGTGTTTCACTCAGAAACCCCAACCACAGCTGACCAGTACCCCTACTCAGAGATCTGAGTTTCAGCTCTGCCCGGCCTCTCCACTAAGCTTGAGTTTTAAACCTTCCTTTTGCTCTCCTAGCCCCGATGGTGGTATTGCTTCCAATAATTGCTTCCTCCCAGATACCTTCTTCTGTTCGTGTCCTGTCAGCTAAACGGTTAATAACTTCATACCTCGGTGACAGTCCTTTAGATGAAATTCTCTCTGTTCAAAGACTATGGTTTCTGTATCCTGATCAGGCCCTTCCCAATACACATACCTTAGAATGTAGCACTGAAAAAAAATTTGTTGACTAGCAATAACACTTATTGGGTTCTTACGACCCCAGGCTTTGTTCTAAGTGCTCTACAGGCATTATCTCATTTCATCATCAAAGTAATCTTATAGATAGGAACTATTAGCCCTAATAAAAGGAAAAATCAATACTGATACGTAGTGAGTATTAAATGTAATGTACTGCCAGGTAAAGCAGGGAAATTTGATCCAATACGGAAGTTAGGCCATGGGAGGGGCACCTGGGTGGTTCAGTTGGTGAAACGTCCAACTCTTAATTTTGGCTCAGGTCATGGTCTCACAGTTGGTAGGACCCAGCCCTGTGTCGGGCTCTGCACTGACAGTGTGGAGCCTGCTTGGGATTCTCTCTTCCCCTCTCTCTCCGCCCCTCCCCTGCTCGAGTGCTCTCTCTCTCTCTCTCTCTCTCTCAAAACAAACAAACAAACAAACAAACAAACAAACAAACAAACAAAAGAAGTTAGGCCATGTGAGATTGTATCTTCAGATGAAGTGTTAGCAAACAACTCAGGAAGCAGGAAAGGTTTACTTTGAGGTAGACAATGTACAAGGGCTGAACAGGCCCTGTGAAAACTGACTCCATTCAAAGGCAAAGGTGAGCTTCTAAGGGCAACAGCCCCAGTTTCAGAAGGAAAAGTGATTGGTTGGTTCAAGTAAGTCTTTAGCTTGTCAGCACAAGATTGTTTGTTGTGGAATGGACCTGAGCCCCCCTTCCATTTGTGACTTGTTGGAACTTTACTGACCCAAAAAGTCATCGGGTTGAGTCCAAATAGGACAGTTGAGACACAGATCACACGTATGGCAGGCTCATCACCAGGCTCTTCGTTTTGCTGATTCTGATTACGTCTCCCAGAAGCAGTTGCTTTGAGCCCTGACCAATGCCTTCTTGCCTTTTACTAGCAATTTAGTCTCAGAGACATGCAGCAGGTAAGCCTATCTGCAGACGCTCAAGACTTAGCAAACATTTCCTTATCATCTCATTTCTACCACGAGGAACCCGAGCTACAGAGCAGTTAAGTAGCCTCCCCTTGGTCACGCAGCTAGTCAGTGAGAGAGCCAGACATTGGTAGGTAAGTCGGTGGCTTATTTTTCACAGGAATCAATTTCCTGATGCCATTTTCCCCTGCAGGTGCTCATGTGGACCAAGCCTTCCTGGTCAGGCAGGTTGACCTCAGAATTGATACATTTAACCACTTTGTTCTACTGCTTCTAAGGAGGAGAGAGAGGGAAAGAGTGGGAGAGAGGAAGAAAGAAACCAAGAATATAGTATTGTTAAGAGCATGGACTCTAGTGCTAAATAGATCTACGTTAAAATCCCAGATTTGACTTACACCACTTACAACTTTCATGAACTAATTTACTTAGCTTTTTTAAGGCTCGGTTTTCTCATCTATAAAATGGGAAAAACAATACATACCTAAAATGGCACTCAGTTTAATCTCTTTTAGATAATTTTTTTAAGCATACCAATTTATGATCCATGACTGCCCCCTAGAGGTAAAATTAAAAATTTGCACTCTATAATTATGCTAAATACAATTCCTGGAAAGCTCTTTTCTTCCCAAACTGTCCAGCAAAAAAGCCAGTAGTGTCTGCAAATCAAATGGTCCAATAACCACTGGTTTGTGGTGTCTCTGATCTCATTGAATTGCAATATCAGGCTTCTCCAAATGTAATCAGCAAGGCTTGTTGGGGCGCCTGGGGGGCTCAGCCGGTTAAGCGTCTGACTCTAGGTTTAGGCTCAAGTCATGATCTTAGTTTCATGAGTTCAAACCCCGTGTCTGGCTCTGTGCCGGCAGCGTGGAGCCTGCTTGGGATTCTGTTTCTCCCTTCTCTCTGCCCCTCCCCTGCTCACGCTGCCTCTGTCTCTCTCAAAATAAATACATAAACAAAACAAAACGGAAGCACCAAAGCTTGGCCAAGTTGGGTACTGCAGGGCACCAAGGCACCAGAGAAGTGTGACTCCCACGAAAAGTCAGTTACTCACTATCAACAGTGACTACAGCACACACAAGACACGAGGCAAACCCAGATATCTTTACAAATGAGTTTCCCACATTTCAAAGAAAAGGAAATTATCCCCACCATACACAAACTACTTCGAATAACAATAAAAGGAAGGAAGGAAAGGAGGAAAGGAGGGAGGGGGGAAGGGAGGGAGGAAGAAAGGAAAAGATACCTGGATGGCTCATTGTATTAAGTGGCAACTCTTGGTTTTGGCTCAGGTCATCATCAAGTGGTTCGTTAGTTTGAGCCCATCTCATGGTTCGTGAGTTGGTCTCCATCCTAACAGTGCAGAGCCTGCTTGGGATTTTCTCTCTCTCTCTGCCCTTCCCACACATGCTCACTCACACTCTCTTTCAAAATAAATAAACTGAAAAAGAAAGAAAGAAAGAAAGAAAGAAAAGAAAGAAAGAAAGAAAGAAAGAGAAGAAAGCTGACCAATTCATTTTATTAGGTTAAACTAAGTCCACAATCCTTTATCTTAAATTCTTTGGGGCTGGGGAGCTTAGAAAGATAGTGTAATATGTAAGTTGTGTATAACACCCCAGCAAAGTCTGAACCAGCTCCCACAATCAAATATGTTAATATTTTTGCGGTATAACATACTAAGCGGGGTAAATAAATGCTATAAATCGGCTTGCATCAATTCAGATCCGGCTTTGCTGCCAACTGAGTTTGCTGAAAAAGTGCTCTCCCAAAAAAGACACCTATTGTTAGTTCTCAGAACTCTTTGAATTTTAGAATTGCAGGTAAAGATCATGGGCCTACTAAGGAACGGATGCCAAACAAACCTGGGATGCTAGTATGAGGAAAGAAAATTTAGCCCAAACTTGTTAATATATTTGCAAAACTCCTGAAGTAAAATGCTAGCATATAGAATCCAGCAGTGTATAAAACAAACAAGCATATAGCATGAGTCTTTTCTCTCACATTCCTTGACATCTACTTTCAAAATATATCCAGAATCCCACCACTTTTCACCGCCTCCACGGCTATTCCCCCTGGTCCACGCCACCATCTCTCAACTGCATTTCTGTAACAGCCTGCTACCTGACCTCACTCGCCACAGAAGCCAGAACGGTGCCAGTGAAACACATCAGGTCTTGTCACTCCTCCAAGCAAACCGGGGGTGTCTTCCCACTTTATTCAGGATGAAAGTCAAGATTCTTACAATCACCTCCAAAGCGCTACGTGATCTCACCTCCCGGTGGTCTTTCTGGCCTCACCTCCTGCTGCTCTCCCTCAGCTCACACCACTTGAGCCAAAATGGCCTTGGAGTTCCTTGAACGGGAGGGGAGATGTGAGAGCAAGCCCCACGCTAAACACCACGGGTTCCCACTGCTCTTACCTGAAATTCACCAGTTTTTCACAAATAAACACTTCTCAATTTGTTATGTAGCTGAGGCACAGGGGTGCAAGACCAACTGTGCCAGGTATTAGAGACAAAGATCAAATATATACACATATATGTGTGTGTGTGTGTGTGTATGTGTGTATATACATATAGTTTTTTTTTTTACATTTATTTATTTTTTGGGAGACATAGACAGAGCACAAGTTGGGGAGGGGCAGAGAGAGAAGGAGACGCAGAATCCGAAGCAGGCTCCAGGCTCTGAGCTGTCAGCACAGAGCCCGACATGGGGCTCGAACTCACAAACTGCAAGATCATGACCTGAGCCGAAGCCGGATGCTCAACCGACTGAGCCACCCAGGAGCCCCTATATAGGTTTTTTTTTTTTTCTAATTATACCACACCCACTTAAAGGATGCCTGGTCAGATTCTTCTTGAGAGTGACCTTGTTGGTCTGGAATAGTGACAGGTACCTGAGGAGATCCCATAATCAGATCTCACAGCCTCATTCCTACGATCACCTCCCTGGTTTGGCCTGAGACTGGTGAGGCCAATGGGCACTGGCCTTGGTGTCAAAGTGGGAGAGACAGACACACCTGACCACAGTTACAGGGTGTGGTCCAGTTGGCTTCTGGATTTGGCAGCTATGGCTTCTGTCTAAAGGGGCAGGGTGGGTGTGAAGCTTAACAGGGACTGGTGGATGCCTCCAGATGGAGGAAAGACAGAACCAGAAGAGCAGAGGCAGAGGCGGGGGAAAAGGGCATGTAGTAAGGGCCAGAATTGGTATGGAGGTTGGTGTTGACTTACGTCCAAGGCCCCTTGTCAAGGGCTCTAGGAGCCTTGTTAACTATCGGCAGCAGGGTTTAAGAAGGAGCTCTGGAGAGTTTAGATTTATTTTGAAGAAAGATCACCCTAGGAAAAAGCTGGAGGATGGAGTGGAGGTAAAAAGCCACCAACTCTGGGGCACCTGGGTGGTTCAATCGGTTAAGCAGTGGACTTCGGCTCAGGTCATGATCTCACCGTTAGTGAGTTCCAGCCCTGAGAGCCCCCCGCCCCAACTGTGGACTCTGTGCTGGTGGCAGGGAGCCTGCTTGGGATTCTCTCTCTCTCTCTCTCTCTCTCTCTCTCAATAAATAAATAAATAAACAAACAAACAAATAAATAAATAAATATTAAACAAAGATTTTTTAAAAATGGGTTTGTGTCGTGTCTGTAGCAGGTTGTCCAAGGGCACGCAGGCGAGGGTGGCCCATCGTTTACTGGCGGTTTTTTATTCGCGGAGCCGGAGGATTCCGCCCAGCTCGGTTTTCCCCAGTACCTAACACCTACCACGCCGGGGCGCTGCAGCTCACTCACGGCAGGGCACCTCCCACCGCCCCGGACGCCTGACTGACAGCCAGGGGCGAGGTCTGTGAGCGCCTAGAGGCGGGGGCGGGCCCGGAGGGGCGGGGCCTTGCGGAAGGGGGCGGGCTGAACTCCGGCTTCCGGTCGGTGCGCGCGGGAGCAAGATGGCCACCACCAAGCGCGTGCTGTACGTGGGTGAGCAGGTCCAGAGTTAGGTGGAATCGGGGCGAACCCGCAGGGAGTGGGTCCTGGCGTAGGGCAGGATGCGTCTACGAACGCGGAGGGCAGCGAGCAGCTGTCTAGGCGGGATCGATGGCGGTACTGCTTTGCTTCAGGGAGTTAGCCCGAGACGTAACTGTCTTTCCCGCTCCCTTCCGGGATGGCTGAGCTCTAACAGGAACCCCTTCACCCACTGGACCCGGAGGATTGGTAGAGGAATATTATGGGGCTCCAGATCCTCGCGCTCATTCATTTTATAGACACTCACTGCAGCTCTGGCTCAGTCCCGGCCCCTGCCCTAAAGGAAGGGGTTCCCTGACTAACCGGTAGCAGTGAGAATAACCTCAGTAGCAAAGTTTGATGAGCGCTTTGTAGCCCAAGTAGGGGCAGTTGTGTTTACCGAAAGGGAGCAGCAAGAGCAAAACCCCGAAGATGTGAAAGAGACTTATACGTGGGACAAAGGGGTCATCTTGGGAGAAACCCAGGGAATTGAGGAAGCAAAGGGAAAGTTGGCGGGGCTCAGGTTATCAAGAGTCTTTTGTGTACGCTGCTAAGGAGTTTGTGTTTTATCCTGAGGACAGTGGGAAATCTTTGAAGGAGTTTAAGCAGTGAAGTAATGGGTTAAAATCTGAATGATCCCAGGATCGCTCCAGTTGGCTGTGTGGAGGAGAGGGAGGGCAGTTAAGAAGCTATTGCAGTAATCCTGGCGCTAAGATGGGCGTCTGTGAGAAGGGTAAAGAGGTGTGTTTCCTTAAGTATGGATGAGGGAGCAAATGAGAAGGTTGCTTATGTACCCAAAGGACTGGATGGACCCTCTCCTTGGCTGTCGCATGCTAACTGGGCTGCAGGGACTTCTCAAGAGAATGGAAGACAGTGGTTCAGAAGGCACTTGGCTTCTTTGCAGGTGGGCTGGCAGAGGAGGTGGACGACAAAGTTCTTCATGCTGCTTTTATCCCATTTGGAGACATCACAGATATTCAGATTCCTCTGGATTATGAAACAGGTGAGTCCTTTTCATGCCTTTCATGTTCAGAATACTAAGAGGAAAAAATTCTAAATATGGTTGACATGTAGAAAAGTTCAAGAGGGTGCCTCAGTAGGGCAGCATAATAGTGATCTTGATGGAGAAGGAATGTTCTGAGTCTTGTGGTTGTAAGCTGTAACATAACTTGCAGAGTCCCATCTGTTGAGTGTGAGATAACAAAATTTTCAAAATTTTCAATAGCCCAGTAGGAAGATAGATTTTGAGCTGCAGGGTGATCAGACTTCTTTCAAACTACCTGCTGGGTACCCTACCACCCCTGCTCCTTTCTTGACAGCTGACTGTTAATCAGGGCACCAGGGAAGCTCAGCCCCAACTGAGGGACTTTGGCCCCTGCTTCCCTGGGGGAGTTTTCCTTCAATTGCTATCACAGGTACAGTGCAGTTTTTCTACTTTCCCTTTCTTGTCTTTTTTAAGATTGGAGTTTTAGGCCTAGATCAGTCATCGACCCTGCACGATTATTAGCAAGGTCTTTAAACACTCTGGGTCTGGGATCTTTATCTGTAAAAATCAATATGGGCATACTTTGGAGATATTGCAGGTTTGGTTCCAGACCACTACAATCAAACCAGTATCGCAGTAAGATGTGTCAAGTTAATTTTTTGCTTTTCCATATAAAAGTTACATTAATCTATACTATAGTTATTAAGTGTGCAATAACATGTCTAAAAAAGCAATGTACCACCTTAATTAAAACATACTTTATTGCTGAAAAATGCTAGCCATAACATGAACTTTCAGAGAGTTGTAATCACTAATCACAGATCACTATAACAAATATAATAATGATGAAAAAGCTTGAAATACTGTGAGAATTACCAAAATGCGACACAGACACAAAATGAGCAAATACTGTTGGGAAACTGGTGCTGACAGAATTGCTTGGTGCAGGGTTCCCTTCTCAGTTTGTAAAAGATTGTATCTATGAGACACAGCAAAGCAAAGTGTAATAAAACCAGGTATACCTGTAAGGTTATAGTGGTTCTCTAAAGTTAGTTGGTTTAATTAAGTTAGCACTGTTGTGCTTGGCCTTTTAAGTTAGGTCAACATTTTTCTGAGGGTAAAGAGTGAGCATGCTAATCCAGGTTTTAAGATTCATGCTTTATGCACAGTTGGTGCTCAAAATGTGTATTTGGGACCAATAATTGATAAGTTAAATAACTTAATTTTTCTACTTGCCTTGTATGCAGAATTTAAGGCTTTAATTTGGCTTTGGTAAGAATTGAATGCCTTAAAGATTAAAAGCACAGTTCATTCTTTAGCCATGTTTTCTAAAAGACAGAGTTCAGTATTACTGGAAATATTGTTCAAACCGGGAAGAATCAAAGAAGGAGATTCTTTCTTACAAAATAGTGATTGGGTAGAATTTCCAATGTCAGGATATGGCATGTGATTGACTTCCCTGTCCTTGTGACCATATTTCTTCCCATTGCCCCCAGTGCTAATAACTTGTTTTTGTTTTCCCTTTTTTTTTTTTTCCTTTCAGAAAAGCACCGAGGATTTGCTTTTGTTGAATTTGAGTTGGCAGAGGTGAGAAAATTCTGTGTTACTTCTGTTTATTAGTCTTTGTTTTGTGTTAATGTTGTTACTGATTACAAAGGGAACCAGTCTCCATTTGGTTAGGTGTCTAGGCCTCTTGCTGAGGCTTCCATAGAGACATGAAGTGCTGCTTAATGGAAAGCTTCCCATCTGTTAATAATATTTAGAGAGTTAACAACACAGACCTGCCCTTCTTGCTCTGCACAGCTCCTGCAGCCCTGCTCACTGAGCATTCCTGTCTGGCCACACTGGTGATCATTTCTTAGGTCTTCCTCTAGATGGCAAATTGCTGAAGTGCTCTTTGTTAGACACACATACAACCAAGGCAGGAGGTATAAGATGTGACTTTTTCCTATTTTGTTTTAATTTTGTTTTTCTGCTGCCAAGTATGCGTTTAGACACCATAGGAAGCTAAACTTGTACCTTGTCTTTTCTCGGCAGGATGCCGCGGCAGCTATTGACAACATGGTATGGCTGAGAATCTTCATTCCTAACTGAAGTTGCTTTTTGGTGGTACAGAGAGTCCTTATGCCTAGATTGGTTTGCCTAACCTCCAAAGTTACAGGGTTGCACGGGGAAGTAAAAATTGTCATCGTGTGCAAATATTCGCTGTGAACTGATCACTTGTAAGATTGGTCCTTACTCAAACGGCCTTCCCCATTTACCAGTGATATAAATTCTAATCATCCCTATTGGCCAGTCTCTCACTGACTGCCCCATGTCTAGGATAATCGCAAACACTATGTAAGTTGGTTGCACGGTGAAATCACACGTTTTGCAAGAGAGGCAGAATTTCATGAAACATCGGACCAGTGACAAGTAAGAAGAGAAGTTCAGTAAGGGTAATGGCAGGGTGTGTTACTGCTGTGGAAGATTTGAATACTCTGGAGAAGACTTTGGGAATAATGATGAATCTCTAGAGTATTTGTGGCGTTTTTGTGATTTTCATATCAGATATGACGTGCAATGATGTCATATACTGTTGACAGAATTTTGTTGGAAAACCACTGCAAACTCATCAGCACCCGTTACATCTTTGCTCTACAAATTAGTACATAGTTAAACCTGAAATTTATAAGAAATTTATTTCCTTTACTTTTAGTTTCACCACAACAAAGTCCTGGTCCTTTTTTTTTTTTTTTTTTACCCCCCTTCTCTTTTTACTCTGAATTTGTCTTCACTGCTCTAAATGGATTTATGATAAGTGACCTTTCCCAGTACTAGTTATCTTTGGATGATAAAGTTCTCCTTTACTCCTGTTCTGGTACCCATTCACAGAACATATTCCTTAGCCCTCAGAGATCATTTCTCACCATTTCAAAGCAGATCTTGACTTTTGAAGGTGAACCCAAGTACTTGGAAACTGCAATTACCCGTGTAATTCCAGAGCATTCTGGAGTTACTTTCAGGAGCACCCCCGGGGTGGGGTGGGGGAGGGAATTGCAGCCCCTGGGCTGCTGTGTGGTAGGCACACAGCTTGTTGTTAGCGGTCAGGGATTCAGGGAGAATAAAGTATGAGCATGTCTCAGATTATTAGAAGCAAATGCAAAGCTGTCTGACTCTCTTTTAACCTGACAAGAGTTTAAGCAGCTGGATTTTCGATCTTTTCAGAATGAATCTGAGCTCTTTGGACGGACAATTCGTGTCAATTTGGCAAAACCAATGAGGATCAAGGAAGGCTCTTCCAGACCAGGTGAGCGGGGACAACCACAGATTCCACATCACATCCTCCAGTGTGGCCTTAGTCACATTTTTATTCCTGTTTACTTGGAAGTAGGCACTGAATGCCGCTCCAGATGGATAGTAGAGGATGGTTCACGTTGGCAAAGGGCATGCGCCGCCTTTGTGGGGAGTGAAAAGAGTTTGAGCTTCTCAGAGTGATTGTCTGTATTATAAGAGAAACCCTGCCCGATCTCTTCTCTTCCCCAGTTTCTCGGCACTTTGCTCATCAAGGCTGGAACTGGCAAGGCTGTGCCTTCACCCTTGATGTAGTTTTTTTTTTTACTTAATTCTTGTTGTTGTTTTTTTTTACTTAGCCTTGTACGAGCTGGACTTCAGGGCGGACATTATCGTTGGGAACTTTCCTTACCCTTGGGAGTTCCTCAGCAGAAGTGTCTGGCTCAGAGGGCCATGGAGTATGTTCCACTTTGCCGACCAAAACAGCAGTTGGCCGTTAGCTTGAATTTCTTAGCATTTGTTCGATTCTTCTCCTTTCAGTGTGGTCAGATGATGACTGGTTGAAGAAGTTCTCTGGGAAGACTCTCGAGGAGAATAAAGAGGAAGAAGGGTCAGAGCCTCCCAAAGTGGAGACCCAGGAGGTGAGAGTGAAGGCGTGCACTTCTATAGGAAACTTTTTTTTTTTAAGTTTTTATGGAAATTTGCAAATATATACACAAAAGCAGAGAGAATGAAAAGCAGACTCTTAGTGTTGTGATGAAGGTGGTATTGAGTGAGTGAGTGAGAGGCTCTAGTTCTTTTAGCCTTGTGCCCTGTGTCATATTGAGCTGCTCCGGTCTGCCTGGTCCCGTGTTGGGATTGTCTACTGACGAGGAGGAAGCCTGAGGTGAGGAAAGTGAACGAGTGGTCCTCTTCACCCCTCCTGCCCAGTCCCTCCTTCACTGAAGTGCTTTGCAGAGGCTCACTGTCTCCCTGTCGCTGCCCTGATTCAGAGGAGGCAGGCCAGAGTGGTGCCACCTTTCCTCAGTCTGTACACAGGTTCGAGGCTCTCCCTTCCCAGGAGGAGCCTGCCAGCACTCCCTCCTGACTCTGAGCATCCCTCCCTGGCTGGCTCCCCGGGCTTCCCCTTTCTTTCTTGTGACTGTTGTTCTCTGGATTTCATTCTTGGCTCATGGTGTCTGTCTCCCTTTCTCCATCTCCCCTCCTCTCCTTGGTTGAAATTTTTTGTTTTTAATGTTTATTTTTTGAAAGAGAGAGAGAGACAGAGCACAAGCGGGGGAGGAGCAGAGAGAGGGGGAGACACAGAATCCGAAGCAGGCTCCAGGCTCTCAGCTGTCAACACAGAGCCCAACGCAGGGCTCGAACTCATAGATCACGAGATCATGACCTGAGCTAAAGGCAGACGCTAAACTGACTGAGCCCCCCGGGCACCCCAGCAGTCACTGATTTTTTTTTGCAGCCTCTCCCATGCTGTTACCTTTCCTGGCGTCTGTTTCTAGTGTCCAGCTTTCAGATCTTTTGGCTGCAAGTCTCACAGGCAGCTTAGAGTTGCCCAGCACGAGTGCCCTCCTCTCTCTAATCTTGCTCTCCATCTGTGTCAATCCAGCCACACACACACCGACCCAAGCCAGAAATTTGGTTGCAAAGCAGAGCACACACATGGCCTTCACAGTCCAAGGAGTAACCTTAGACCCCCCTCTTTAGAACGGCCAGCACATCATCAAATGCTGCCAAGTGTTCTCAGACTTTCCTGAGTCCCCCTCCTTGGTTTGTCCCATTGCCCCAGTTAGCCTCTCGTGCGGATAATTGCAGAAGCTCCCTAACTAGTCTTCTGGCTGCTGACCTCTCTCTAGTCCTTCATTGAGACAGACGGAATGACCTGTTTAAAGCACAGACTGAGTTGGAATCTGTGACTCCCTCTCTGCCGCTCCCCCGCTCATGCTCTGCCTCTCAAGAAAGAAATAAACATTAAAAAAAAAATTTAAAAAATCAATAAATAAAGCACAGACTGAGCCCCTGATTCCTGCTAAGAATTCTTCAGTGGCTCCCACTGCCTGTCCCGAGGAAGAAAGTTGGGGTGTGCTCCCCAGTTCCTGTCCTCCCACCTCACCATCTGTCTCCCTTCCACTCTCCCGCTCCGGTCCCCACTTCAAGCTCAGGAAAACCAGTCTCTGTTTCGCTGTACATCTTTGCTTTTGTGCAGGCTACTCCGGTGTTTCTTGCCTGTCCCTTTCTAGGCAGTAATTCTGTGAGTGTAGGGGCCTTGTATTAAGTATCTTATTAATCAAAAAGTGAGGTAGGTGAATGTGGTTAAGAGCGCGGGATCGGGGATGGGGTGGGGTGGGATGATTTAGGCCTGAATTCCGGCTTCACCATTTAACCACTTCTCTGACCTTGGGCAAGTTACTGAACTTCATTGTACCTCAGTTTCCCCACCTCTAAAATGGGGATAAATAGCAGTACTGATTGTAAAGACTTGATGAGCTAGTATATGTATCCTTCAGAGAATAGTACCCTGTACTTGGCAAGTGCTGTGTGAATGTTTGCCGCTGTTGTTGCTAGTGGCAAATAATAGTAATAGTATCCTCAGTGCCAGCGGGCGACCTCAGCACACTGCTTGACTTTTCTCTTTGGAACACGTGTGATCCCAGCAAATGGCTCCTTATCCTCTTCTTAGCCTTGTCTCCTTGGGGTGTAAATCAAGGCCCCTGCCTCCCCCATTGTCTTCTGAGCACACCAGAGGGCTGCCCTCCCGGCTTCCATTGTAGCCAGCCTGTGGGTGCGCAGGACTGAGCATAGAAGGGAGGAGGTGGCGTCTTATTTAATTGGAGTGAGGTGGGTTTGAACGTGTTGAGAGCTACCTTCTGTGGGCCAGAAAAGTGTTCCGTGACCGCAGGGCAGGGTGAAGCGAGCTGGCACGTCTGAGGGTAAGTGTGATGAGGGAATGAGCTTGCGAGGTGGGGCTCAGGTTAGCTGGTGCTGAAGTGTCCTGTCACTGGGTGTCCGGCTGGGGGCTGCAGCCGTGGCCTTCCCTTTCACCGCCCAGGGCCTTCCCTGCCAGCATCTTGCTGCAGCCCGCTCGTGGCTGTTGGGTTCTTGGTGCATATTTGGAATACTTGCTCTCCTACTTGGGGGTTAGAGTTCTCCCCAACTTAATGATTTCTCCTGCACCCAGGGAGAGCCTGCTGCGAAAAAGGCCCGATCAAATCCTCAGGTGTACATGGACATCAAGATTGGGAACAAGCCAGCCGGTCGCATCCAGATGCTCCTGCGTTCAGACGTTGTCCCCATGACGGCAGGTGAGTGGGACTTCGGGCAGGATGCCGGTGGCTGAGCAGTGGCCTTCCCAAGGTCCTCACTGCCACAGTTCTTGTGCCCTTGATGCTGTCTCTGACCTGAGTTGACTTGAGGCATCTCAGATCCTGGGATCTAGGAACAAAAGAGTCGAAGCAGGCACTTTTGAAGCTTTATAGGTGCTGGTTTACTATTTTTTAACAATAATTGTTTTGTTTTGTTTTGTTTTTAACACAAGTAAACATGTATCCATGCTCAAAACAAAACAAAAAACAAGTACCATACACACATACTGCAACAATACTGAAGGCAGTAAGTTGAAAACTTAAATCTTTTTCCCTCTCTCCACATCCAGTTTTACTCTCCGGAACTAACTACTGTTAACGAACAGTTTCTTGAGTTTCTCGTGTAAATATTGACTTCTATTTATTCTTTTTTTACATCTAGTTTCATTATGTAGGCGTCAGTTTCACAAAGTTTGTCATGAAAAACCTCACTCCCCTGGTACTATGCCCCTGCCCTGGGCACCTCCCCCCACCCCCCCCAACACCATCTGCTGCTCCCCAGAGGCAGCCAGTTTCAACTCTTAGCTGGTTCTTTTGGTTTTTGTATTAGTAGATGAGAGATTTTTTTTTTTTTAATGTTTTTATTTATTTTTGAGACAGAGAAAGACAGAGCGTGAGCAGGGGAGGGGCAGAGAGAGGAGAGGGAGACACAGAATTTGAAGCAGGCTCCAGGCTCTGAGATGTCCGCACAGAGCCCGACGCGGGGCTTGAACTCACGGACTGGAGATCATGACCTGAGCCAAAGTCGGACGCTTACCCGGCTGAGCTACCCAGGTGTCCCAGTAGATGAGAGATTTATATTGCTGCTCCCTGGTTTTTTCATTTTAGACATCTGTTGGCTCTTCCACTTCAGGAGATAAGGAATCAGCTTTTTAAATCCCTTTCCCTGCCCCGTTATCTTCCTGACATATCTAGTTGCCATAAGCTTGGTTAAGTTGGAGGTTATTTTAACTATTTAACATCATACTATAGTAATTGCCATTCACACACAGCATTTTGTTTTCTTGGGATGTGTAATTGTCTTGTTTTCACACAAGCTCAGTCTATGCATTTATTCCTGATGCTCTCCCAAATTCTGCTGCCTGCGTAAATATCTCCTCATGTTCACACACACCAGATATTCTGTCAGTTTCCCTCTCCTGTAGAAGTCCTCCTTAGAGCCTTCTAACTCTCTTTAGCCTGGACCATTGCTTTCCCAGCCTGCTGCACAGCTAGTGTCACAGGGTCTCCTGTGTTCTCTGCTGTCTTTTTTGGTGTATTCCCTCATTTTAGTGGAAGACATGCTTCTGTAGCATCTGCAGGAAAGAGCTTGGGAGGTAAGTTTTTTGAGACTGAAATCTAAACATAAGTACCTTCTCACTTGATTGATAGGGTACAGAATTCTAGAGGAGTCTAAGGTCATTCTGATTCTTGGTCCTTTATATAAAGCCCTTTCTTTCTCTCTGGTGCTGAGCTTTCCAATACAGTAGCCACTAGGCACATGTCACTGTTTAAATTAAATAAAATTAAAATTAATTTCCTCAGTTACACTAGTCAAGTGCTTTTCTTTTTCTTTTTTCTTTCTTTTTTTTAATATTTGTTTTAATATTTGTTAATTTTTTTAAATATTTGTTAATATTTTTTTAATATTTGTTTATTTCTGAGAGAGAGGGAGACAGTGTGAGCTGAGGAGGTGGGCAGAGAGAGAGGGAGACACAGAATCAGAAGCAGGCTCCAGGCTGTCAGCACAGAGCCTGACGCGGGGCTTGAACCCACAAACCGTGAGATCTGAGCTGAAGTCAGACGCTTAACCAACTGAGCCACCCAGGTGCCCTCCAAGTGCTTTTTTTTTTTTTTTAATTGTTTTTTTAATGTTTATTTGTTCTTGAGAAAGAGAGACAGAGTATGAGCGAGGGAGGAGCAGAGAGAGCGGAGATACAGAATCCAAAGCAGGCTCCAGGTTCTGAGCTGTCAGCACAGAGCCCAACACGGGGCTCGAACTCACAAAACGAGAGATCATGACCTGAGCCAAAGTCAGATGCTTAACCGACTGAGCCACCCGAGTGCCCCTACACTAGCCAAGTGCTTAAGAGCTGTTAGATAGCCCTGGCCTAGAGGCCCTTAGGGTGTCTGTGCTGTGTTCTGAAACCATGTGCCTTTGGATAGATCTTACATCCATCATGCTGGATATTCAGTGGGGGACCTACTATATTAGTTTTCTATTGCTTTTGTCACTGATTACCACAAACTTAGTGGCTTTCAGCAACACAAATTTATTATCTCCCATCTGGAGGCCAGGTCACTCCCTTACTGGAAGCCCTACAGGAGTATGTTTCCAGGGGCATTCAGGTTGTCAGCAGAATTCAGTTTCCTGCATGTGCAGGACTGAGGTATTCCATCCTTGCTGCTGTCAACTGAAAGCTATTCCCAGTTTCTGAAAGCTCGCCACTTCCCTTCCTCTATCTTCAGAGCCAACAGTGGTGATCCAGTCCCTCTCACATTTTGAATCTCTTAGCCAGGAAAAGTTCCCCTGTTACAGGTTCATGATTCTGTTAGGCCCCTCTGGATAATTGGGGCTGCTTTCCCCACTCGAGGTCCATCCATAACCCTAATCACATCTGCAAAGGCTCTGTTGCTATATCATGTTCTCAGGTTCCAGGGACTGGTATGGATGTCTTTAGAGAGATGTTTCTCCTGTGTACCACACCCACAGGACAGTGTTTTATCCTCTGGTTGGGGAAATTTCTTTCAATTACTTCTTCACTTTTGTCCCCTCTGATTTCTCTCTTCTCTCTTTCAGGAACCTTCCTAACTGTCTTTTGTTTTTGTTTTTGTTTTTTAATGGCGTTCTGTGCTTATTTCACAGAGGTGATAATTCATCTTTCTGGGGACATTACTAAAGTTTTGTCTTCCTGTGGCTTATGTTTCAAGTCCCTTTTTCCTGAGTTGTTATGTGTTGCTTTCTTTTTGGTCTGTTTGTTTTGGTCTTTGCTTTTCACGTTAGATGCCTTCCTCATCTTTAAGAATGGGGCCCTAACAATCTGCCCGGAAACTTCCTAGGCATCAGTAAGGCTTGCTGGCTGAGGCTTTTCACCTGTGGGATGAGTCGGTTGGGGTCTTTCTCTGTCAGACCCCGGATGTTTGTTCCCTGACTTCTGTTCTCTTTGACAGCACAGAGTCCTCTGAGAAGAGTCTAGTCTCCTGCTAGAGGCTCTTACATCCAGCTGTTTGCCATCTTGGTCGGGAGAGACGGGGGCAGTATGTAAACTTTCACTTAATCTCCATTTGTCATTACAGTACCTCTGCCCTCGGCTACATGTAGTATAGCCAGTCCAGAGACCCTCTGCCTTAACCTACCAGAGAGAGTAGACCTCCAGCCAGCGACTGGGAAGGAAGTGGTTAGCAACTTTCTTAAACAGGCTTTCAGCCAGCTTTCCTGTTTTCAGAACCACCTTTACCCTGTACCTGAGCTTTTGGCATTTCTGCAACATAAAGCGAGTTGCTTCTTGGCTCTTCTGACTTAAGATCTAGCTTTCCCTTTTTTTTTTTTTTCTTTTTTCCTTTTTTTGAATGTTTCAAATTTTTATTTAAATTCTAGTTAATTAACATATAATATTAGTTTCAGGAGAACTTAGGGATTCATCGCTTAGGGTTTGCCTCACTCTTTTTTTTTTCCCCTTCCCCTGTGTTCATCTGTTTTGTTTATTTTTCTTTTCTTTTTTTTTTGAGAGAGAGAACGTGCAAGCAGGGGAGAGGGGCAGACAGAGAGGGAGAGAGAGAGAATCTTAAGCAGGCCCCATGCTCAGCATCATGGTTTTCCCAATGCCGCCCACCAGCTCCCGACCCCGCATTCCAATCCTGAGACAGGAGAAGGTGGTGCGGAGCTCCCCGGCCACCGTGCCCACTGCACAGCCCATCACAAAGCACATCTTCGTGTGGTCAAAGCAGCTCGGCTGGGACTGTCTATAGGGCTCTATGGCCACCGGCATTTCATTCTTGGCTTCGGTCACTCACTTCTGCGTCTCACGTGGAATGCAAGGCGAGGTGTGCCCAAAGCCTGAGGAACTGCTCTAGTTTTTAACCTCAGCATCTTTTCCTTTCTCCCCACCAGAGAATTTCCGATGCCTGTGCACCCATGAGAAGGGCTTTGGCTTTAAGGGAAGTAGCTTTCACCGCATCATCCCCCAGTTCATGTGCCAGGGCGGCGATTTCACGAACCACAATGGCACTGGGGGCAAGTCCATCTACGGGAAGAAATTCGATGATGAGAACTTTATCCTCAAACACACGGGACCAGGTGGGACCCGATCGGGGCGTGGTGGCGTGTGGGGCCAGGCCAGTGGCTTTGTGGGTGGAGCAGCGGGCTGTGGTTCGGGCGGAGGGCTCAGGTCTGCAGGCGAACTGGTCGATGATCCAGCACCTGCATGTGGCCTGGCTGGTGTCGGGGAAGCGGCTTCCATTCACACACTGCCCATCCTCCCTGTCCGCACTCCCTGGGGCCCACCATGTGAGCTCTCTTAGTCCCTGAGCCCGGCTGCCCCGTCTCTGTTAGGTGTTCCTCTCTCTCTTAGTGGTTGGTCCCCCAGCAACTGGAGAAAAACTACTATACTGAATGGTCATCTTGAAACTTACGACCACACTTCTTCAGGGGCCCTTGGCAGCGTTACTAGAGTCCCCTAGTTACTAATGCTCAGTCCCAGTCAGAGGTGACGGTTCCTCCCTTCGCTCCCGAAACCTCCATGTCACCCTCCAAGCATGACCTCTTGCGTCTCCTGACACGGGCCCGCTCTGCCTTCCCTCAGGGCAGGGCACGAGCTGTGGTCCGGACCCCATCCTTGCTCCCCTACCTGGGAACCTGGCTCCTGTGGTTGTCCCTCTGCTGCCTTGTGTAACCCACACCCTCTGCCCTGCTGGATCAGCCCGTCTGTGTAAAAGCATATGGTATCTGTGTTTCAAAAATTCCTTTGACTTGTGTCCCTGTTAGCTATCTTCCATGCTTCTCAATCCCCTTGAGTAAGACTTCTTGAAAAAGTTGTGTAGACTCCCTGCCTTTTGTTCTATGCCCCTTCAGCCAGACTTCTAGCCCCAGCTTTACTGAAACCACCCTTCCCACGATGCCAAGAGCATCCATCTTGCCAGTAGCCAGCTCGTGCCACCTCCCGGCAGCATTTACACTGCGCCATCTACAGACATCCCTCCGACGGCCAGGAGCCAGGGGAAAAGGAGCTCACGTGCTTGTTCTCTCTCCCCCAGGCCTGCTCTCCATGGCCAACTCCGGCCCAAACACCAACGGCTCCCAGTTCTTCCTGACGTGTGACAAGACGGATTGGCTGGATGGCAAGCACGTGGTGTTCGGGGAGGTCACAGAAGGCCTGGATGTCTTGCGGCAGATTGAGGTGGGTGGCTTCCCCGGGCCCTGGGTGCATAGCCCTGTGGGAGAGCTGGAGAGAGGCCACGGCTGCTCCCAGGGAGGGCTGCTGCTGTTCAGGCAGGGGTGGGCAGATGGGGAGGGTATCCCTAAGCCAGTCCTTACTCTCCACCCTCCCGTGTTTCTCCCCCTCTTCTGTCCCCACAAAGGCCCAGGGCAGCAAGGATGGGAAGCCAAAGCAGAAGGTAATCATTGCCGACTGTGGGGAGTACGTGTGAGTCCACAAAGTCTCGGCACTGCCCCTGCATATCCAGGAGCTGTCAGCCTGGGAACCAGCACCTGAGGGTGTCTGTCCCCTTTGTGGCAAGCAGGGGTTTGTGTCGTGGCCCTTCTTGGACTCAGCTCGGAGCAACTCTTCTGCAGGTACGGCCTGGGCTCCCTCTGGCTCTTTCCCAGGTGTGGCCGTGGGCCTGGGAGCCGGCACAGGGGCCGCCTTCCCCACTGTGGACAGGCTGTGCGTGGTCTTTTCCGGCCTTTGCTGCCACGGCTTCTCCTTGGCCCGCCAGTGTGGCTCCTGGACGTTTCTTGTAGTAAAATAAATCCTAGTTCCTGTACTGCCGAGTCCAGCTAGTTCCTAGCAGTTGTCAGAGATTATGTCTGTGGCTAAGCTGTCCTGCTGAATTAGGCTGGCAAAGGGATGGGGCATAGCTTTTCTCTACTCTCTTGGATAGTTCCCTGAGATGCCAAGTAATAGGTCTTCAAGCCAGGTTCCCTTGTCAGATCATTGTCAGGACGGTGGAAATCAAAGATAGTGGAAAAATTCCTGTCTTCTGCTGCCTGTGCTCCTAAACTCATGCTGGCTAGTCTTGTAGGCAGCAAGCGTAGTTACAGCTCTCAGCGATTCATGTGTTTATTTCTTCATATTCACTCTACAGATACTAAGTAAGCTCTGTGCCCAGCGTAGGGCTTGAACTCACAACCCAGAGGTCAGGAGCCACATGCTCTACTGACTAAGCCAGCCAGGTGCTCCCATTCTACAGAATTTTTCACACAATATTTTATAACTCAAAATGCCTTCTCTGTGCCACGTACTATGCTTATTTGTCTGGAGACAGGATGTCACCCAGCTACCTGGGTCTAACCAACCTGTTGCCTTTTTTGTGAATAAAGTTATTGGAACACAGCCACATCCATCTGGTTACATATTCTCTATGGCTGCTTCCTTATCACAGTGACAGAGCTGAGTAGTTGGCGACAGATACTATATGGTCCCCATGTTAAAGCTCTCCAGAGAAACAGAACCAATAGGATGTGTGTAGACATGTGTATATATAGAGAGAGATTTATTTTAAGGACTTGGCTCCGTGATCGTGGGGCTTGCAAGTCAGAACTCTGCCGGGCAGGCAAGCAGGCTGGGACCCAGGGAAGAGTTGATGTTGCAGGTCAAGTCTGAAGGGCTGTCTAGAGGCAGAATTCTTCCTCCCTCTGGCAAGCTCAGTCTTTTCTCTCTTAAAGGCCTTCGACTGATTGGAGGAGGCCCACCCACATTTTGGAGAGTAATGTGCTCTACTTCCAGCCTGTTGCTTTAAATGTTAATCACATCTGAAAAGTACCTTCACAGCAGCATCTGGACTGGTGTTTGACCAAAAACTGGCCGTGGTGGCCCAGCCAGGTTGACACACAAAACTAACCAACACAGCCTCAAAGCCTAAAATATTTATGACATGAACCTTTGCAGAAAGTTTGCTGATGGCTGAAACAAATGGTCTCACTCCATGCTGAGCTCACAGTCTGGTCCTCCTAATGCAGCCACTGCTTGGAGCTCAAGCTTCTCTCTGCGTGCTCAGCCAGGTGGCTTTCAAGCATCCCTCACCTGCTGAAGGCCTGAGCAGGGACGAGCCCTGTGGCCACTAGGCACCTCTCTGGTTGGGTTGCTAGGACCATTCAGAATCCATGGGGCTGGGCTTTTTGATGTTAAGATCTGGACGAGCCTGGTGCCTCCTGGCCCCGGTGACCCCAGGATAGCTCCTGTAAGGGATGTTGGCTGAGCTCCTACTTGGGGTTTCTGTCTTCCTTGTGGCTAGGATGTACCACATGGTTACCCTTGACCCTACAGAGCTCCCAAGAGAGACCTTCCCTCAAAGCACAGGCCCCCACTCTGAGGGCAGACTATGGCCATCACAGGTCAGCCACCAGGAAAGGATGTGTATAAAAGGGTATAGCACAGCCACCTCCCAAGAGGGGACTGACTCCTATGATGACCTTGTTGCTTTCTCTTGTTCCTTGGTAGCACCCACTGGGTGCCAGTGCCCCTCCCAGTGTGCTACGGACCATCTGCAGGTGTTATCCCTGTATCCACAGCAGAACCCTATACAGAGGTAAACCAAGGCCTGGGTGACATGGCTACAAAGTCCCAGAACATGGTAGAGCAGGATAGGAAGCTCGGCCTGCCTCCCCCTAGTCAAGTGGGGTCCTGGGAGGTTTATTGGGCTCTAGCCTCGGCCTATGGCAGGGGGCCCAAGGCCCTCAGGGAGACGCATAGTCCCTATAGTTGGCCTGGACCCTTTGGGGAGACCTAAGGAAACAGGGTTCTTCCCTGCCAGACAGGAGGTGCCCCAGAGGCTGGGGAGCAGTGGCCTGGCTACCTGATCAGCTCCTCACAGCATACTACCAAACCTGTTACTTGGGAAGGCTCTGGTCCTTCGGAAGTGTACCCAAGGGTGTCTGAGGTAACTTCCTGGTCTGCATGTGCATTGCCTCAGCCCCAGCACCTCAAACAGGGCTGGGTTTTGCCAGTGCACGGACTCCTTCAGGTTGTGGCCCCAGGGTTGGTCCCGTGGCTGCTGGAGTTTCCTCTTTGACAGCACCTCAGCCCTCAGATGTGGCTGGCCGTGATGTCACAGTCCCACAAGCCTGCAGCAACACTCCAGGAAGGGATTTGGGACCTACTTTTTAGTTGTGAACACAGTCTTGTAGGCTGCGGGTGTTAAAAACCAAGAAAGCCATGTTTTCAAAAAATATTAACAGGAAAATTTCTACTACATAATAAAGTGGGAAAAGCATATTTCAAAGCAATTTATATGATATGGTGTGATCCCAATTTTGTAAAAATACCTATCTATAACATGTAAACATCTAAACATGTGTATCCTAAGGAAAAAGCCTAGAAACAAATTCACTAAAATACTGTGTTTATGAATCATACAACTGTGACAATTTCAGATTTTTTTTTCCAATTTGTCCTCCAAAACTGCATTATTTTTGTAATAAATGAAAAACCTGTTTTTTAAAAGGTGGGTTGAGTGCTTTGTACCTTTAAGCAGGCTGGTGGGATCCCCTTGCCCCTGGGAACATGGGAAAAAGGTTCACAGCCTTGGCCGTAACCAGGCACTTTCCTCAGGCCTTGAAAGCAAGTGGGAACACAAAGCCCTCCCTCCAGAGACTGCAGGGTGTAGATTTTCAGGAGAAAGCACAGCTCTGAAACAAGTACACCATCACCTGCAGAACACATTCTGGACAAGCACAGAAAGGGCTCAGCAGATCCTTTTGTAAGGTCAACAGGTACCAGTTGCTAAGTGTTTTTATGGCAGACATTGTCCTAAATGTGTATGTACAAATCTGATCTTTCCAATAGCCTTGGAAGGAAAGAACCAATATCCTACCCTACCATAGAAAAGGACGCAAGATTCACATCCATTTGGCTCCAAAATGCCGTACTCTTGCTATGCTGCCTCTGTTCCTTTGGGAATTTTCCAGGACAGGTTACCTCCCCACCTGAGAAAACCATGAACACAGATGTTGTAATAACTTGGCCTCCAGGCCAGCATTGCACTGCCAAAGCCGAGACTGCTCTGCATGTGTCCTCAGCCTTTTCCCACATGCCCTCCCTTCTGGCAACAGTCCTTGATTCCTCGTTGTCAGTGGGCCTGACCAACCACCCACATGTATCCTTCGGGTCCTGTGCAACCAGATAAACCAGCCATGACCTGAGCAAGAGAAAGGGAAATGGTGGCATCTGTGCTGTGTATCTGCCAGCCTGGGCCACCCCCTGCAGCTGCCATGGTTGGCCCAGCAAACGGATAACTGGAAATCTAACACATGCGATAAATGCATGCAGTATCATGCAATAAACAGGGCATAAAATGCAGGAGCGTTGTGTCCATTCACAATGGTTTCACTGCTCAGGGCTTTCTCCATTTGATCTCATTTGCCTGAATGGCAGAAGTTGCTGGAAGTCTGACCTAGGAAGGCAGGCAGAGGCTTCCTGTTTTTCAGTTGTGCATGAAAAAGGAAGATTACAACCTCCAGTCATTCCTGCTGTGCCCAGCCTGACAGGTGAGGTATATATATCCCTGTCTATAAATCTTTGGGTGATTTGACAGACATTCCTGGTGTACCCCTAATTGTGTTGGGCTATTGGCTGGGCACAAAAGATACGAGGGTGAAGTAAAGAATTGATAAAATAATTGGCTAATTTTAAACTTACATTTGCCTAAAAGGTCATCTTTGATGTTAGGAAGATGGAAGTGTTAGATAAGGACTAGAATGGCAAACAGTTCTATATTTTATACCAGCTCTGATCTGTGACCACCACCTGAGCCCCCAGTTCAAGGTTGTGAGGCAGCATCTGGGCTCAGCGTGAGAAAGGGTTGGCAGACAAGATTTCCAGCAGAAGGCCCTTTGGAGACCAGAAAGCCGAATGCCTTCATGTACACATGGGAAAATGAGACCCAGAGGAGGAAACCATCTACCCGGTCAGCTCTCTTAACATCTAGGCCAGAGTTTAGATCCTTAACTGATGGGGAACTTTCCACCTTGCAGACAGTCTGGACCTGCTCTCTATCCCAGGGTCTCTTTCTCTGTATTTGCTCCACAGTCCTTTCCAGGTCCCCGTGGAGGGGCTGCTGTCCTGCAGCAGGGCCCCTGGCCTCCACACCTGCTGCCAGGCCTGATGTCCGGGGCCCCTCCTCAGGGTGCAGAGTGATGGCAGAGATGCGCGTCTTTGGGCACAGGGGTGGTTCCGCCTCAGCTGGGCTGTGCCTGTGGGTTGGGCGGGCCCAGGATCTGCTTTTAATGACAGTATTTCAGGGCTCGGGCAGCTGGACTCTGTCTGCTCCAGCAGGTAAATTACAGGCTTAGCAAGTCAGAAATCAAATAAACACTCCAACTGCCTGTGGCGGCTGCTCCAAGGAGAACAGTGGTTTCCGGGAACCTTCACCCAGGTCAGCCTAATTACTGCCTGTCACTCCCGTGGGACAGGGACCTTTTCTTTTGTCCACAGGCCTAGAGAGACAGGACGGCACTCCTGGGCACACAGGGTGATGCAGATTATGGTGACCAGCCTGATTTTGACAATTGGACATAAGCAGGTGCTGAGAAAACCCTGCCCTTGCCCCACACCTGGCCCCAGGCTGCCCAGTGTCCCAGATGCACTGCAGTGGGTGAAATGGATTGCTCCTTATGGCAGAAGATGGCAAACAGTGGAGTTCTAATACCAATCGTTTTGAAATTCTATCCAGATTTGGAAGCAAAAAAAAATCAAGATTGATTATTGATGTTTGCCATGCCAAAGGGAAAGGGTAGTCATGTCATCTGTTCTCAGCATCGTCATCCTGAGCCACCCAATTTCTCTACCATGCTAGGCTCAATAAAAAGAGAACTTTTCCATGGAGCTGAGCTCAGCATGGTGACAGACAGATAGGTGAATGAAACGTCCCCAGTTTTTTGTTTCTACAAAGGCCAAAATCCATGCACCGCAGCTCTTCCCTGGGTAGCAGAGGCAGATCAACGCAGTAAGATCGGGAGAGACAAATGCCATTGGCCTGAGCCCTATGTCATGTGGTTCATTCAGCTCTTGAATTGGCACACGTGCCTACCTGTGGCTAGCACAGCTTGATGATTCAGATCCACAACTACACAGCAATGAGGGCAAGTCCACACTCTAACAAAAGTGCCCAGAAATACCTGGGAGGGGCAGGGAACCGGAGGTAGACTAGACTGTCTACACACATCCAAGCCCTGTAATGGATAGTAAAGAGCCCGAGGTAGCCATTTTGGGTTCTAGGTGCCCCTCAGTTCACCCCAAATCACCACAAGCCTGGACCAGCAATGGACATGGATAGGTCCTCAGGACTTTTGTGTCAACCCCCAAATGCTGGTCAGCACGTGCTTCTCGGGGAGGAGGCTGGGAGAGAACCTGCTCAGTGACTCAGACCACCAGGCCTGGAGGCCAAAAGATTTTCACAAACCTCAGGCAGGGAAGGGGCAGAGAGGCCTGGAGAATATCCAGCCCTGGCAGGAAGAAAAGAAGGGCATAGATATGTTGATCTCTGGGGGCCCATCCCTCCATTCCCCCCCACCCCCTGAGGTCGGGCTGGGTGTGAGAGTTTTCTGCATCTGGAGAGGGGCCTGATCCAGGCGGGAGGCTCTGCAGCGGCGGGGCCGGGCCTCAGTGGCAGCCACAGGCCCTGACCACCATGTTGCGGTGCTTGCGCAGGATGACATTGTTGCTGCTGTCATAGTAGAGCACGGAGGTGGCGCTCAGCTTCGTGGGGGCGCAGCACGCCTTGGGGACCGCGTCCGGCTTCATCAGGTGCACCTGGCCAGGGGAGGGATGGCAGTCAGGTGTGAGTACCGCGGCCTTCTCCCACGACTCCCAGGTCCCACTGACCCCAGAGTCTCCAGCTGCTCACCCTCCCCGGCTCCATCCTCCGAAGCCCGGGCTGGCGCTAACCTGTAGATGTTCCCCACCCCACCCCCCTTCACCCCTTCCCCGCGCCAGCTGGCTCCCTCCCTCCACATTCACTCCCCTCAGAGGCCACGACCCGCTCACTGGTCTCCAGCACATGGCGTGCCCGGTGCCCAATCCTCTGCCGCACCACCCCTCTGGGGTCCCCTCCGCTCCTCCCATGTGCTCCTGTAACGTCCCTGATCATATCTTGTCCCCATTAGCTGTTTGCCATCTGTCTCCCCTCCCAGCTGTGAGCCAGTGAACGATCACAGAACAGGAGAGACCTAGAATCCTAGGTCCATCCTCGTGTTCAGTGCTGTTACTCCTCAAGGCACTTGCCACCCCTGATAACAACTTCTAAGGCAACTACTGTTCTGGGCCGACCAAGACGGAGGGCGCAGAGGCCCTGCATGGTGCCCAGAGTTGCATGGCTCTCAGGTGTGGCGGAACTTGGACGGGGCGTGCTGACCTGCTGCCCTCTGAACAGCCTTACTGCCAGGAGAGAGCCTGCCTGAGGAACGGCCCATTTTCAGCTTCCTAAAAATATTTCTCCCAAGCCCTGGCAGGACGAGCCGCAGTTTACACGGAATTCCTGGTCAGGGCCCCCCACTTGCAGGCCCGAAGGCGGCCCGAGGCTGTGGGGAGGCAGGAGAGAAGAGGACACCTGCTCCATCCCTGTGTCGTGCAGCCCAGGGCCCCCCACCCTCTCGGACGCAGCCAAGCAGGACCCGGATGAAGCTGTCTGGTGGGGGAATCTGTCTGGCCCCCACTCCCCTGTGCCCAGCTCTGAGCCAGCCTGCCGGGAGGACACCAGCTGGCTCAGGGCCCAACAGCCTCTCAGGGGCCCAGGGGGAGGCCAAGGCCGCTGTGGGGATGTCCAGCCAGACAGGACCTGGGTGCCACTGCTCCCAACTTCCCCACCTCCAAATGCGGTGGCCCGGCTTGGCCTTCATGGGCCCACGTGAAAAACTAGGCTACACTGCCTGCCTGCCCCAGCCATGGGCTCTGAATGACTGGGAACAGGGGAGGGTCTTGCCCAGGTCGGGGTGCTGGAGAGAAGTTGGGCACCGCAGGGGTACGGCCTTTCTGAGACCTCCCCCACGCCCCGGACGAGAGCTTTGTCAGATGAGTGACAGAAAGAAGGTCTTTTATTCCATCTGGCACCAAACAGGATGACTTGAGGAAGCTAATGTGCCATTCCACCCAGCTCATTTTTGAGCCACCGGGAGACCAAATCCAAGTGTCTGTCACTTACTGGCTGTGCATCTTTGGGTACAAATCGCGCATCTGTGGGCCTCGTTTTCTCCTCTGCCAAATGGGTAGAATGGTACTTTTCTCATTTCCAACACAAGTGTATCTAGGACATGTGCCTTGTGCCAGCTCTGCCAGCATGGGGCACAGAAATGTCCCAGACATGGTCTCTGCTTTCACAGACTCAGTGGGGAGGGAAAGGGAGACGGGGGATATTCCAGCAGACAACCAGGACCCACCGGAGCGGCACAACAAAGCAGGCCTTCAGCACTGGGAGCATGAGTGTGGTGACGACCCCTGGCATGGAAGGGCCACAGACATGAGGCGTGCGAGGGGAGCAGGGGGTGGCTGGGCCCAGGGCAGGGGAGGAGGCCCTGCAAGTGGAGGGCACAGCAGGTGCAAAGGCAGGAAGGTGAGAAACAGCCTATACAGGGAGATGAGGGTACTAGAACATGTGGGGACACTGGCGAGGTCGGCAGGGTGGCTCACGAGGGTTTCTGCGTCCCAGGCCAAGGGTTCAACCTTCCTCCTGGGAATGGTAGGAAGCGAGACCAAGTTTCTCAACTGAGAACGAGGTGCTAGGTTGTGCTTTAGTGGGATCCCCAGCTGCTGTGTGGAGAAGGGCTAAGAGGATGAGCCTAGAGGGAAATGCTTCCTTCTCTTGCCTTCACGACACCCCAAGTCCCCCATCACTGCCCGGCCTCCCCATGGAGGAGGCCAGTCCTCACCTCCACTCCTGCATCTGCCGTCTCCCCAGAGAAGCTCACCTGTTCTCAGGACTGGAGGGACGGCCCCATGCCACTCTGACATCCAGAGCTTCAGCCCGGCCCCTCCTCAGACCTGCAGGTCCCGCTTCCCTCCCGGGCCCACCTCTGACCTCACTTTCCCGGCCCCTCATGCCTCCCTGCAGCCCAAGCCCACCCAGCTATCCTGACTTGGGAGCTGCACACCCTTGTGGGCCAGGAGAACCATGTGTGTCTCATCACAACCAAGCTTTCCCAGGAAAGCAGTCCCTGAGGGCAGCAACTCCCACTTGATGTGAGAAAGGCAGTGTGACCACAGGGTCAAAGCCGCTGTTAGTGATGTTTACTCTCACTCAGGGGCATTACTTAACCTCTTACTAGATTAACATAGGGGCAGGGACACCAGGAAGTAGGCTTCTAGGTAAACGTTCTAGAAAGAAATCTCAATCTTATTATCAACAAACTTTTAAAACGCTTAGCAATAAACAGCAGCAACAATGCTCCTCACAGAAACTATTATTCAGCATTTAAAGGTACCCCAGACAGGATCAAAAGCATTTACTTCCTGTGGGAGACACAAAGAACTAAGGGACCAGGAAAAAGACAATGGGGAGGTGAACAGAAGGGGGGGGCAAAGCCCAGCCCGTCACCCAGGTCACACCTGTAACGCTCTCCTCATACACTGTGCAGCAGGTGGCTGAATGCACATGCCTGTCACTCACCCCACAGGCATCTGTGTGACAGGAGGCCGAGGATGCCAGGGGACACGGTGATGTGTGTTTAGAGCACACAGGTACACAGGTGGGATGCACATGTTATGTGTGTGTTGTGGTGTGATGTGTGACCAGAAGCAAGCATGTCTTGTAAACCTGGGTGCCCACGTATGTACGTGAATGCCTTACACGTGCATGTGCAGGGCACGGATCTGGGTGTGCACAAGCAGTCAGGGTAAGTCAGGTGTGTGTGGGTTCAGATGCCTAGGGGTCTACATGTGAACGTGGCCACATAGGGACCAGTTCCTGTACAGACATGGGAAGTTAACTGCGTGTGCCTACAGTGAAGGGTGGGGAGAGCTCCCTGAGACCCGAGCAGGCGCTTCCATCCACCTGGCTGCACGAGCCCTCTCCCCGTGGGTGGGGACAGGATGGACGTGGTACTGACCAGGGACTGCAGGATGGCGTGGTTGGTGGCGTTCATGCACGAGTCCAGCGGGAAGGAGCACTCCCCCTCACAGTAATAGGCTGAGTAGCCTTGGGGAGCAATGACCCAATCCTGGGGGGGAAAGAGGAGAAAGTGAGTGCCGTCCAGATGCCCCCCCACACTGAGCCCCTGAATCCAGCACACGGCACAAGACGACACAGGGCTGCCCCTTACCCACCTGCAGCCCCAGCCCCATCAGCCAAGCCTAGGGTCCCTGCAGGCAGGCTCCCCCAAGAGGCCTGTCATCCACCGGGAGGCCCTCGGCAGGCAGGGCTGGGCACAGCTCTGTCCCCATCACGTGCACTGGGCATCATCCTCCCCACCCACCCACTGCCTGCATCTTCTAGAGCTGCTGTCCCAGCAGACGTGCACACGCACTGCCCTCCCAGCCTCGGTTTCCCTGTTGCAGCCCTGACATGTTCTGGCTGAGGATTCAGACTATCCCCATTTCCATGGTTTTCACCAAAAAGCACCTTCTCACTATAAAAGAAAGACATATTCCCTTCAGAAAACACTGAAGAACCTAATGCATGAGAAAACTAAAGTCACCCATAATTCTAGCTGTCCCTGGAGATACACCTATCATCTCCGGGTGGGGACCGTCATGTAAGAAGGAGAGTCAGAAATTACCAGCCAGCCGAGGTCCTGGAAGCTGACGTAGAGCTCGTGCCGCCGGCAAACCTGCCGGCCGTCAGTGCCGTGAACGTCATCTGCAGGGACAGAAGCCAGGTCTGTTCTGGGGTTCCTGCTCTGGGCAGCTTCCACAGGGAGCTCCCAGGGCGGGGGACACCCCACCGGGCACACTTGGTGAATAAATGAATGCAGTGAAACAGACGCATTTGATCTCATTAAGCCCATCCTGCAGCTCTGCTGGTGTCACGACCCAGCTCGAGAAACTTCGATGGCTCCAGGTGGGTCCGATAGCTACAGAGGAACCCTGCACTCACCCCAGCCTCCCCTGAGTTCCAACCTGTGGGCCCTCCCGATGCTTCAGTAAACAGCCCAGGGGACCCTGGGCCATCAGTGGCTCCTTTTCTGTAGTGACCTCATCCCACCTCTCCTGCCGCCCCCATTCCACGGGATCGAGTGGCTCACGGAGGCCAAAGGGCGAACTCCCCGTGGAGGAGAGGAGGGCAGGAGGGCAGGAGGGCAGGGCAGGCCCACTCCTGATCCTGAGGGGCTCAGTCTGCGGGGGACACCTCCGCATAAACAGTTGTGCATCCTGCAGGGTCCCCAGGGGCTGTGCTGCCCAGAGGATGGGGCACCTGATTCTGATGGAGACTTCTGGAAAAAGCCCTGGGAGCCAGGGGAGGGCAGAGAAAGCACTTCTGGGTGGCAGGGACGGAGAGGGCAGAGGCTGGTCCACAGAACAGTGCTGGAGGGTGACCCCCGGCCTGAACCTACTGAGGACCCAGAGGGTTCTGTCCCCTCCAGGTGGCTCCCGGGCCCCACCCCAGGCACCTCCCGGACCTCACCAAAGATCCCCGGGAGTTTGTTCGGGTGTGGCAGCTCGTTGGTTTTCTTGGGAGGCCTCCTCTTCAGGGGCCTCGCTGCCCGAGGGGCTCGGACAGGACCAGGGCTCGCCCTGAAAAAAGTGACCAGGAAAGGCTGTTTGGAGCCCGGCGCCCGTCGCCCCAGCAGGCCAGCCAGGCCAGGATCCACGCTGTGCCCTGAGACGGAGAGAGGAGAGAGGGCAATCACTCGCGGGCAGGGGCCGTGCACATGGGACAGCGGGGACCCTCCTGCCAGGGCCTGCTCGGGCCCAGGAGCACGGAGGCAGAGGGCCTCAGTTTGCTCCTCTGGAAACAGGAGTCCCAGGTCCGAGGGAGATGGAGGGAGGGGGGCCTCGCGAACACAGGGTCATTACTTGCGATAACGGTGAACAATGCCATCTGTGAAGCACTTTATAGGTTTCGAGTTAGTTCACACGCGTGACCTTATGTGTCTCCACAGTCCCCCTGGACCTCATGCTTCGCTGAGAAACGTCAGAGCCACTCTCCCGGGGGCTCGCAGAACCACGGTTCCCATGTCCATCTGAGCGCTCCGAGGCCCGAGTTCTCCCTTCCACCCCATACGTTCTGGGGGTGTGGATGGATTTATGACCCAGCAGATTGGAGCAGCCACCAGCACGTAGCCAGGGCTTGCTCTGCCCAGCACTGCCAAGAGCAGGGCACTAACTGTGCCCTGACATCCACAAACGAGACCCCGGGTTCAGTGGGGCAGAGACATCTGGCCAAAGTCCTGGAGCCGCGGTTCAGTCAGATCCCAAGTTCTTACCCACTGAAGGTCTTACTCCCAGGTTTGTGGGTTAAAAAAGAGAGAAAAGGCTGTGGGCTGGACATGATGGGGACCTCCGGCTAGGAAGAGGGACACCTCTGAAAATGGGATTTGACCCCACAGCTGCTTAGAGATGAGGATGCCCTGAGAAACACACTCACGATCCCTGGAAATGTCGACTCCACCAATGAAACCAACTTCCTGTACCTCTTTGTATTTCCAAATGACCTCTTGATTTCTTAACTGTCAAAGTAACACAAGGGCAACTGTAAGGTAACCTCTGGGGAAGAAATACCACTCAGAAACCTCTGCCCACCCCAACACATCGTTTTCATCTTTCTGGAATATTTTCATGTCACCTGAACTTTTACACAATGGTCATCTTAACAAAGAAGTCTGTATGTTTTCCAACTTTTTCACATAAACATGTTCACTGCTGTTAAAATGTCTCCACTATGAACGTTTCAAATGCATAAAATTCCCTTGAGAAAATGTACCATAATATTTAGAGATTAGCTTAACTTTAGACATTTAGGTTATTTCCCGGCTTTCATTAAAAGACGAGAAAGGGGTAGATCTCTTCATTCTCATTTCCTGTAGAATTTTCCTTTTTCTTTGTTTGAATGTTTCTATTTTTCAGAGAGAGAGGAAACATGAGTGGGGGAGGGGCAGAGAGAGAGGGGAACAGAGGCTCTGCAGTGGGCTCTGTGCTGGACAGCAGCGAGCCAGTCGTAGGGCTCGAACTTACAAACTGAAACTGAGATCATGACCGGAGCAGGAGTCGGATGCTCAACCAACTCAGCCACCTAAGAGCCCCTCCCACGGTATTTTCTTAAACTAAACGACAGGAGGTGATTACTGACTTTTATGCTCCTTAGAACACAGTGCCAACTGCTCTACTTCCTGTACATCACCTCAGTGTTGCCACCCTGACACACACACACACACACACACGCACGCACAGGCACATGTACGTACGTACGTATGGAAACACACGTGCACTTCTCATACGGGATACAGACACACACAAACACGATGCTACGTGTCTGTTCCATTAGCGGGTGTCCTGATTCACTGTGAAACCATCCCAGTCCTGCTCAGCTGGCAAAGGTCAGCCCTCAAACAGCCGGGCTCTAGACCTGGGGCCCCAGGCCAAGTGGGTTGCACTAATCAGTCCAGAGACTAAACTTTGATCTATGACATCACCTCCCACAAACAAATGCACCAGACACGTTAGAGGCACCGCTCAGGAACGATCCTGCTGGGACGGGAAGGGGGTCAGCTGCAGGGGCTGACACTGGAAGGAGCCTTGGGGATACGGGGGTGGTTACTCCTCCCTCATCACTTCCCCCCACATTTCGTGGCTCGTTCCCGAAAGAAGGCTCCTCAGTGGAAGCCTTCCTGTGGGATCATCTGAGCTGCAGGAATTTAACGTAAACATCACAGTGAGGAGGGCATCTGAGTGCCCGACGACAGAACCAGACCTCAGGACTCACAGAACATGCAAGAGAAACACCAATGGTCTCCTTTTGTTTTTAACTAAAGCCATATTCCTCTTGAGAGAATAGTCTGTCTGGCGGTAGCCGAGTCTGAGACGCCAGGAGAACCGGTCAGACGAACGGACAGGCGTGATGACACCCCCTCTGGGTGAGAGGCAGCGGCGAAAATGAAACACACCCTCTGACCAGGGCTTCCTTTCCCGGGTCAGGCAGCCACCTGCTGCATGGGTCTGAGGTTCGGTGACACAGCGAAGGGCTGCCCGTGCTCTGTGATGTCGTCCACGGTCAGCCCGTCCCAGAGCTCGATCATCATCAGGCCTTTCTTCTTGTGCACGTCGAACACAGCCTTGTCAGTGATGATCCCGTCCACACAGCGCTTCCCAGTCAGCGGCATGGTACGCTTCTCCGAGATTTTGGGTTCGTTGGCCTTGGTGCAGTGCACCATGGTGACCACCACTCTGGTCTTGGGACTGGACACCAAGTCCACGGCCCCCCCCCCCATGCCTTTCACCTTCTTCCCGGGTATCATCCAGTTAGCCAGGTCACCGTATTTGGAGACCTGCATGGCTCCCAGCATGGTGAGGTCGAGGTGCCCTCCTGGAATCATGGCGAATGAGTCATCGCTGGAGAAGAAACAGCCTCCGGGGAAAATGCTCACGTCTGCTTGCCCGCATTGATGAGATCTGCATCCACCTCATCTTTGGGTGGGAACGGCCCCAAGCCCAGGATGCCATGTTCACTGTAAAGATGAACAGTCATGTCCGGGCTGATGTAGTTGCTGGCCAGGAGCGGGATTCCTATGCCCAGATTGGCATACATGCCATCCTCAAATTCAAGAGCTGCCCGCTTGACAATTCGGGCCCCGGGGTCATCTGCAGACTCGGCTATTTCATCGTGCTCCTTCCTGAGGGCTAGATGCTCAATTCTTTTCTCGTGTTTTTCTCCCTGAATCACGCGGTCGACATAAATGTTAGGAACGTGGATGTCTTCGGGGGCAAAGGTCCCCACATCCACGATTTTTTCCACCTCCACCACGGAGGTTTCTGCAGCTTTGCACATGGGCACGTTGAAATTCCTGGCGCTTTTTCTGAAGATGATGTTCCCGGCGCGATCGGCCTTCCACCCCTTCACCAAAGCAAAATCGGCGGTGATGGCCTGCTCCAGAAGATAGTGGTGCCCGTGGAACTCCCTCACCTCTCGGGGCTGGCTCATGATGGCGATGTGGCCGTCGGGCGCAGACCTGATGGGGGCGCCTCCCTCCTGAACCAGGGTCCCATAGGCCGTGGGAGTGTAGAAGGCGGGGACCCCGGCGCCCCTGGGGCGGATGCGCTTGGCCAAGGTGCCCTGGGGCGTCAGCTCCAGCTCCAGCTCGCCTGCCAGGTACCGGTGGCGCTCACACAGCGTGTTCTCCCCCACGTAGGAGCAGATGAGGCGGGCGATCTGCTTGGTCTCCAGTAACAGGCCCGGCCCGAAGTCGTCCACACCCACGTTGCTGCTGACCACGGTCAAGTCTTTGACATGCTTGCGGAGCAGCACCTGAATCAGGTTCTCTGGAATCCCGCAGAGCCCGAAGCCGCCGACCATGATCTTGGTTGGCCCTGTTGGCGATGTCTTTGATGGCCTCCACGGGATCCGCGTAGAATTTGGCGCGGGCGTGAGCGCTGGTGGCCAGGCCGCGCACACCGCCCTCGGCCTCAGCCAGCGTGGGCCCCCAGCAGCTGGCGGGGACACGGTGCCCGAGCCCCCGCGCGAGCCTCTGGAGGACGGTCATTGTGCGCTCCGGCTCCGGGTCCCGGACTGAGACCGGCGGGGGACAGGCCAACGCCGGCCGCCACCACTTCGTCGCAGAGCAAGGAGGGCATGTGGGGCGGTGACGCTCACACCGGGTGGCCCCGGCACCCCTACCCACAACAAGGGGCCCCTCCCCCAAGGGGATTCTGGACCCTGCGTCCCCCCCTGCGGAGGCAGCAGCGTTCCTGAGGGGAAGACGCGACCCTGAGTCCTCGGGGTTGGCGGGAAGGCCGCCCGTGTCCAGCCCAAAGCCCCGGGGGCAAGGGAGGTCCTTCGCGGGGCCCCTTCCCGGCACACCTCTCCCTGTTGGACACCCCCAACTCTGGGTGGTCCCCTTCCTTCTCCGTCACTACCCCCTTCCCGGGTGACCTGCTCCAGTCCCCTGGCCCTCAGGCCACGCAGATGGCGGCGCTTCCCACACCTGCGCCTCCCGCCCCCGCGCTCACCTGTCCTGGATGACCGGCCATCTGGACTTCTACCAGGGCTCCCAATGACCTCACCGCCAAAGAAAGTGCTCTGGGGTTGCTGCCTCAGACCTGCCCCCTCCTCTTCTTTCACTCAGAAACAAATCTATTAAAAATGGGCCCCTGGCTCACTCCACATTTTCTGTGATTCCTCCACTGCCCACTTTTCTCCATTTCTGCCGCTACCAACAAGCTCCTCCCCATTCCACCTGCACGCTGGGTAGCTCCTGAGCCTCTGTGACGGCGCTCTTGTCCCCCACACACCACCCTCCTTGCTCACGTCAGGGGCGGGCCGTTCTGGATACATACGGAGAAAGGTTTTATTTTATCCTAGTTGAGATTTACAGAAAAATTGCACTGACAGCCCAGAGTCCCCGGATACCAGAGCCGGTTTCCCCTGGGAAATGTTAACATTTACGATAGGGCCTGGATTTGTCACAACTGATGAACCAATATGATAAATTAACACGATATATTCGGATCTCGCTGGTCTTCCCCATGTCCTCCCTCTCTTCCAGGGTCCCCACCCGGATCCCACATGGCCGTCAGCTGCTACAACTGCTCAGGCGCCTCTGAGCTCTCACACGAGCTCAGACTTGCTTTGTAATTATGACCGTTTGGAGAAGGACCTGACGGGCACTCTGCAGTACGTCCTTCAGTTTCCGTTTGTCTGGGTTTTTCTCACGGTTAGACGGGGTGTGGGTTTTGGGGGGAAGACCACGAGATGGAGGGCCCTTCCCATCCCTTCATGTCAAGGGGACACGGGAGGTACGTGACATTCACGTGAACCCTGATCACCTGCCGAGGCAGCACGCTCAGCTTTCTCCTCTGTGAACTTACTTCCCCCACCCCGTCCCGACTGTACTTTGGGAAGCAGGTCGCTAAGCCTTGTCACACTGAGGGGTGGAGTGATGTCCTCCTTGGGGGGGCAGGGGGGTGTTTTCAGGGAGCCCTTTTCAGATCCTGCCATCCTCCACTGCTATGAAATACAGTGAGCTACCCCCCACGCTCCAACACCAGGCCCTGGTTTACCCACAGAGGGCCCAGAGCGCCTGGCGGGCTCAGTTGGTAAAGCATGCGACGCTTAACCTCAGGGTTGTGAGTTCGAGCCCCACGTTGGGTGCAGACATTACTTAAAAATAAAATCTTGGGGGCCCTGGCTGGTTCAGTTGGTTAAGCGTCCGACTCTGGCTCAGGTCATGATCTCTCAGTTCATGAGTCTGAGCCCCACATCAGCTCTCTGTCATCAGTGCAGAGCCTGCTTTGGATCCTCTGTCCCCCTGTGCCCCTCCCTGGCTCACACTCTCTCTCTCAAAAATAAATAAACGTTAAAAAATAAATATAATCTTAAAAAAAAAAGAATGCGCCCTGCCAGCTCTCAGTCTCCTCTCCCATCTGCCCTGGCCCCCCCTGCTCCAGCCACGGCCGCCCCTTCCTGCAGCTCAGATACGCCAATCTTGTGCCCATCTTCGGCCTCTCCATCCCACCTCCTGCCATAACGGAGGCTCTTCCCCAGATACCTATGGAATGAATGAAGGTGTGATCCTCATTCTACAGATGAGGAAACAGAGGCTTAGCAGGTAAGTATCCTGCAAGGTCACCGAGTGACAGCGCTGCATGGCTGGGATTCAAACCCAGGCCTCTCTGATCAAGTCTGAGGGTGTAACCGCTTCCCCTCCTGCCCTGCCCAGTAGGGGACCTCCCAGCCTACACGGTTGCTCCTGGAGAGGGAAAACACAGACTCTCTCTTAGCAGCTCAAGCGTGGGTTCCACACAAGGAGAGGAGGGAGAGCACTGGGGTAGGGGGCCCCTGCTGCGGGAACCTGGCCCCTGCACCCCGCTGACCCCCACGGCAGGGCAGGGATCGTCACCCCAGGTGCAGGGCTGAGAAAGGCCAGGCCTCCAGGGCCCAGGGAGGGGGCTGCAGCCTTCTCGGCTGCCAGCAGCGCCAGAGGAGCCCCCGGGAGAAGGTCTGCCGCCCAACCCTGGGCCTCACCATCATCCGTTTCCACATAGAGGCGGAGCCCCAGGTCCTTGTTCCGGCTCAACAACCAGCGGTCACTGGCTGCTGTCACGTCCAACACCAGCCAGCCCTCGTCCCCAGCTCGGAGCGTCTGAAGATCCAAAAAGAACAAGTCAGACTCCCTGTGGACACGAAAGAACAATTAACCGAGGGCTGGCACAGCTGCCTCTGTGTTTCTAGGGCCCTCCTGTGGACCACGAGTGGGCACCTGCCTGGCTCGGGCCAGGTGCCTCACTCTCCTCATCTCACTGCATCTACCCCACAAAGGTGTTACTGCGCCCACGCAGCGATGTGGAAACTGAGGCCCAGGAGCTCAGTGACCTACCCAAGGTCCTGCCCCAGGACAGCGGGGCACGGACTTGCAGCAGGACTGGTCTGGGTCACTCCCCACAGTGACACGAGGCCTGGGGTCAAGTATCTTTCTGTCTCTGGGGGTGTGCTCTCCAGGGAGCTCCCCTTCTGTCCTCTGGGACATGTCCCCTCCGGGGCTGGGCCCGATACACCGACAGAGGCTCGACCGGGAGGCGGGGCGTGGGGCGGGCACCTGTTGGACTGCTCTCTGACCACCTCGAACATGCTGACGTGCAGGGTCCCGTTGAGCAGGTGGGTGCTGGCCATCTTGTAAATCCGGAACTCAGCGGCTGTGACCATCTCCCCCTCTGGGATCTGGGTCAGGTCAAAGCGGAACTCCTTCCAGTGGGGCTCCTGGTGGCCCAGGGTACGGTCACGCTCCACTGCAAGACAGAGCGGGACCGGCGGTCACTCGTGTTCTGGGCTCGGGCTGGGGGTGGGCGGAGTTGGGTGGGAGCTGGGGGCCGAGGCAGCCTGGGTGGTGATGGCCCCCTCCTCTGCAAAGGGGCTTGCTCCCAGGCTCCGCCCGCTGGGTGCTGAGAAGGCTCAGTGGGGCTACATGGTGAGGCGTCTGCATAGGAGCCAGCATACACCAGCTCAACGAGAGCAGCCTTCACTTCTGGCCCCTGAACCCCAAACCCGGCCTGCCATCCCCATTCCTTGCTGGCGCTGGGACCTGAGGGTGAAGTAGAGGTCAGGTCCCTCCTCTGGGAAGACGGACATCAGAGCCAAGGCAGAAAAGAGCCACATAAGGGAGCAGAGACATAAGTGAGTGCATTTCTGAGGCAGGGGCTGTCCAGAATCTGCCGATGTACATGCATGGAAGCCTGGGGAGGGGGAGCCTTTGCAGCTGACACGGGCTGGGCCTTGAAGGGTGAGAGCGGATATGTCGAGAGAAGGACACTGCACAAGAAAGGGGCCAGCCTGACATAAGGCCTAGGGCTGAGGAACAGATTGTGCCAGCAGGGGAAACAACAGCCATAAAACACAGCAAAGGGTGAAATGATGGCAGGCCCCGTTTGGGGACAAGGGGAAGGAAGAAGGTGTGCCGGAGGGAGGCTCAGAAAGGAACAAGGAGTAGCAAGGTAGGAGTGACAGCTCCTGGAGAGACCTGGTCAGGGCCTGGGGAAGCTGGACAGTCCCATGGTGTGGTGGGATCTGAGCAGGCTTCCCAGAGGAGGGGACATCTGAACTGGCCTTAAAGGATGGGACAGAGTCTTGTCGGGTGGAGAAGGTGGCAGGGAAGGCATCCTAGGCAGAGGGGACCCCAGAGGCACCGGTGTGGGGTGCTGGGGCGTCCACAGAACAGCAGTGTGGGGGACGGGCCCTGAGTGGCTGTGGCCTGTGGAGGGCTGGAATTCTGGCCCAGGAGCGTGGGCTGTGCTTCTGGCCACTGGGGTTCAGGGCTCTGGGCAGCAGGGGCGCAGTGTGGTTTGGGGTGGGGAGGAAGGTATGTGTGGTGGGGCAGGTGAAGCGCAGGCTGGAGGGGGAGCCAGGGCGGCCTGGTGGTGAGGCTGGACTGTCTGGGCAGGAGGCTGTGGGTGGCGAGTCAATCCCACATCTCCCCAGCTGCCCGGAAGTGCCCAGGACAGTATATTTAGTACCGTCTTACTTTAGCCTCTTGTCACTTTCAAACACCACAAATCTGTGTTTCCGGAAAGCAGGGGTGGGAGCCGCCCAGCGCCGTCCTCAAAACCCAACACTGAGATTTTAATTACATGTCTGTGAGTCTTTTAAAAACTCTCTCCCTCTCGCTACTGGGCTCAGGGACCACAAGTCACCGGGCCGGTGGCGGAGACGGATGTGGGGAGCACTTCCCGTCCTCACGATGAGGACCTGATCTGGTGATGGACAAACAGCTGGGCTGGGTGGGGCCTGTGGACGCACATTTGGACAGGAGGAGACGGGCTTCTCATCCCCAGCCGAGGAGGAGAAGAAACAGAACGTCCATCCTCTGACAGCGTGCCGGACAAGCAGCAAATGCCTACCCGTGGCCCAGGCTGTTGCGGAGGCAGCATGACCCAGAGTGGATGCGGGTCCTCCCACACAGGCAGAGAGCGCGGAGGGCAGGGTTCTGGACCCTCACCGAGCGATGCACGCCAAGAATATGGACACTCGGGGCGCCTGGGTGGCGCAGTCGGTTAAGAGTCCGACTTCAGCCAGGTCACGATCTCGCGGTCCGTGAGTTCGAGCCCCGCGTCAGGCTCTGGGCTGATGGCTCAGAGCCTGGAGCCTGTTTCCGATTCTGTGTCTCCCTCTCTCTCTGCCCCTCCCCCGTTCATGCTCTGTCTCTCTCTGTCCCAAAAATAAATAAACGTTGAAAAAAAAATTAAAAAAAAAAAAAAAAAAAGAATATGGACACGCGTGTCCCCTCCCCCCTACAGACACACTCACACTCACATGCACAGCTTTGGTGACAATTTCCATCCATTCGAGGACTGCACAGACCACCCCTGGTATGTGGCTGTGTAATCCCGGTCGTGCAGGATGACATAAGTCTAGGCTGCTGGCTGTCACAGGGTGCGGCACGGAGAGCGAAGGAGGGTGGCTCAGTCACACCCTTCACCTGTGTCCTCTCAGAGCATCATAAATGTATCTGCTCCCAAGGCCCAGTGGCGGCTGACGGGCGGGTCCTGGGGCTACTGGGAATCTCCGTGTGCAGGCCCGACGCTGATTTCATGCTGGATCTGGGGACTCGGGGCACAACCCGTGAGCCCGCCAGCTCCTCAGGAGCACCACACCCTGCGGCCTCCCTCCCATGCTGACCGGGGGGGCCAGGTGAGCTGGGTAGAGAGAGCCTCATGTACCTGCATTGACCCCAGTTCCCAGCTTCCATTGTGGGTTTGTGAAATCGATGAGGCACCCAGTAGTTCGGCACAGGAAATTCCCCACCCTGGCTGTTCCAGGTAAGCACTAGAAGGGACCTTTTTAGGAAAGTAATGCTCTTCATCAGTAATTAGTGGTATTTCCTGAAGTGTGGAACTGGGTAAAGAACACTCCTTCATCTGACAGTTGAGAGGATGCGGAGAGATAACCTATGGATTTGCCTCTTTTTCTGTGGCTGTTGCTTTGAGTCAGTAGAGAGATTGTCCAAAAGCTGGTGCTCTGGGAAAGCATTTTTGGGGACCTCTATGACCCCTTTGTTTTTTTTTTTGTTTTGTTTTTTTTAATTTTTTTTTTTAATGTTTATTTATTTTTGAGACAGAGAGAGACAGAGCATGAACAGGGGAGGGTCAGAGAGAGGGAGACACAGAATCTGAAACAGGCTCCAGGCTCTGAGCTGTCAGCACAGAGCCTGATGCGGGGCTTGAACTCACTGACTGTGAGATCATGACCTGAGCCGAAGTTGGCCGCTTAACCGACTGAGCCACCCAGGCACCCCTATGACCCTTTTGTTAACAGTGCAAACCAAGCCTGCTTTAGCCAAAGAGGCAGCTTAGGGCAGCACAGGGAGCTCTGACCAGTGGTCAGGACATTCACTGCAGGCCTGACCCTGCACCAACCAGGTACATACTTGGCCTCGTCTCCTCTGTGAACTGAGAATAAGGGTACTGCCCAGCTTTCCTCACTTTATAAACAGTCAGACAATGGACTGGGAGGGGTGGCCATTCAACAAGAGTTCTTGAGGAGCCTGACCTGCAATCTCCCTACATTGTGCTAAGATGTGGTACCCTCAGGAGGCCATGTCAGAAATTTCAAAGCTGGGGGGAGGAGAGGGAAGGAAGAAGTGGAATGATCTTTTCCCAAATAAATGTGTTAATCTGCCCATTTAATTTTCCTTAGTTTATCAAGTTCAATTTATAAACAAATTTATTAAGTTCTTACTATATGTAAGATTGTTCTGATAACCCAGTGAAGAATTGGGCAAAAGACATGAACAGACACTTCTCCAAAGAAGACATCCAGATGGCCAACCAACACATGAAAAAATGCTCAAGATCACTCATCATCAGGGAAATACAAATCAAAACTACAATGAGATACCACCTCATACCTGCCAGAATGGCTAACATTAACAACTCAGGCAACAACAGATGTTGGCAAGGATGTAGAGAAAGAGGATCTCTTTTGCACTGCTGGTGGGAATGCAAACTGGTGCAGCCACTTGGGAAAACAGTATGGAGGTTCCTCAAAAAATTAAAACTAGAACCACCCTACGACCCAGCAATTGTACTATAGGTATTTATCCAAGGGATACAGGTGTGCTATTTCAAAGGGATACATGCACCCCAACATTTATAGCTGCACTACCAATAATAGCCAAAGTAAGGAAAGAGCCCAAATGTCCATCAATGATGAATGGCTAAAGAAGATGTGGTATATATATATATATATATATATATATATATATATATATATATATATATATATATACATATATATATATACACATACATACACAATGGAGTATTACTCGGCAATCAAAAAGAATGAAATCTTGCCATTTGCAACTACATGGATGGAACTAGAGGGTATTATGCTAAGTGAAATTAGTCAGGGAAAAAGAAATATCATGACTCCACTCATAAGGACTTTAAGAGACAGAACAGATGAACATAAGGGAAGGGAAGCAAAAATAATACAAAAACAGGGAGGGGGACAAGACATAAGAGACTCTTAAATATGGAGAACAAACAGAGGGTTGCTGGGGGTGTAGTATAAGGGGAGATGGGCTAAATGGGTAAGGGGCTTTAAGGAATCTCCTCCTGAAATCATTGTTGCAATATATACTAACTTGGATATAAATTTAAAAATTAAAAACAAAACAAAGCAAAACCAAAAACAAAAAAACAAAACAAAACCAAAAAAAAACCTAGAAGATGGCCTTCAGCTGGATCCTGAGCATGCTGGCACCCTGATCTCAAACTTGCAGCCTCCAGAACTGTGAGAAATAAATGTTTTTCTGTTTAAGCCAAAAAAAAAAAAAAAAAAAAAAAAAAGACTGTTCTGAGCACTGGAATACAGTGAATAAGACAGGTAAACTGGGTCTCTGTACTGATGGGGTTTACGATCTAAGGGGGAAGACACAATATGAACAACAAAACAAGTAAGATAGGGGATGCTGTTTACATTGTGAGTGAAATATAGAGGGTTATAGGCTCAAAAGTAATGGCAACAGGGAGAGGGTACTTTTCATAGGGTGCTCAGTACAGCCTTTGCGAGGTAGGTGAGAGCAAACATGAATATTCTCACACGTTGCTGGTAGGAAGGCATTGGATAGAGATGCCCGCCTGGGTGGCTCAGTTGGTTAAGCATCCGGCTTTTGATTTCAGCTCAGGTCATGATCTTACGGTTTGTAAGTTTAAGCCCTGCATCAGGCTCTGTGCTGGCTGCTTGGGATTCTCTCTCTGCCCCTCCCTATTGCTCGCTCTACCTCAAAAATAAATACACATTAAAAAAAAAAAAAAAAAGGAATGCATTGGAGAGGAATTTGGCAATGTCCTTTTGCAGGACCATGGCAAAATTACATATGAATTTACCCTTTAACAACACAACCCTTTGTCGCACTGGCAAAAACATGAAAGGCCACGCACCAAGTATTTACTGGGCATAGGGAACACACAGAGCGACACCTGGCACTTCTAAATGTTTATTTTCTACATAATTATAAAAACTGCCAAAAATGATCAAACGTTGGACCAGCTTCTGTCTGGGGAACCGCAAATGAATTTACTTTCTGATTCACCTTAATGTGGCTTCCAGAATAAGAAACAATCATGAATCACCAACATGTGTTGATAGGACTCTCGGCCTTCTCCCTCAGTCTCTGATAAACCAACCTCCAGATCCCATGTTTGGGAAAGGCCCTTTCTGTGGGGAGGTTGTGGCCTCCGCCCTCCATGACTGCCACCCACAATCTGCATCTGAGGCCCTGCACCACTCATGGGCCAGGTCTCCAGATGCCACACCCTGAGTCTACCAGTCCTACACCAACAAAAACTTTGGCTATTTTTGTGCCCTGGACAAAATTTAGAGTCATCCAGAAGACCTAAATCTGTCTTGTTTCTGACCATAAGTAAGCCACCCAGAGTGGCTGTTAAGAAAAGAAAATCTGACCGGTCTGCCCTCAAACCCTTCCCCAGCCCCACAGGGCCCCTGGGAGGAGCCCAAGCTCTGGTTCCAGGACCCCCTGAGCTGACCTGGCCCAACCTCATGGCCTCCTCGGCCTTCTGGCTGCAAACACCCTCCCTGGACACCCTCCCCAAAGCGCTCTCTCCTGAGTTGCCCCCATCCCGCCTGGTCCAAAGGCTACTCTCCTCTCAGTCCAGCTGTCAAGGCCCCCTCGTCCTGCTCCGACCCCACACAGATCAGCCTGCCAGCCTCTCCCTTTCCCCAGTCCCAGGGGTCCCCATCTCTGCTCCATGTGCCCTTTTGGATGGTGCACAATTGAGGGCAGGACTGCACAGTGTGGGGTGGAAACGGGAAGCTCTCAGTGAACTTCCACTGAGCTCCTTGTGTTCTGGGGGCCCAGAGAGGGGATGTGTCTGCTGGTTCTTCCCAAGGTCCCTGGGACAGCGGCTCATCATCCAGCAGCCGCTGCCCCTTGGGTTGGCCATGCTGCCGGTCTGGAGTGGCCTCTGTGTCACAGTGTGCCTCCGTCAGAAGCCACTCATGTTGTCACTTTGCCTTGGGACTGGCACCCCTTTGCATGGCCAGGCTGCTAAGGGGGAGGGCAGGCTCCCCAGGGTCCCAGAGGCAGGTGTGTGGGTCCTGTCTGGCTGGTCCTGCTCGTGACAAGGGCGAGGGCCCCCCACCCCTTCAGACCTAAAACAAGACCCAGGTCTCCATGGCTGGTGCAGGCCCACCAAGGGGCTGCAGAATGGACCACCTACCAAGTCTGCATCTGAAGGGCTTCTTCCTCCCACCCAGAAATCTCGGTGCTTCCCAGAGGAGGCCAAGGCTCCATTTCTAAGGTATTTTTAGTCAGTTTTCATTACCGACTTTTTTCAAGAGCTGTTTCCATAAATGGTTCTGCACTCATGATTGCTGGTCCAGGCCTCCGACGGCTTCAGACCCCAAATTAAAAGGGAACACCCGCACACTCCCCCACATCAAGTCTGTCAAGGCCAAAAATAGATCCGAGGAGATTGAGCAAGGATACGATTCCCCAGTGCAAACCCGGGGGAAGAACTGAACTGTGGGACTTTTCCGGAAAGATGCGGTCACAGTGACACATCCCTCTCTCCCGTAGGGAATGGATTTCCGTAAGGAGATGGATTGGGTGTACCTCCCTGCCCTGGGCCTCACCCCTGGAGGAGCCCCATCAGTGGGCAGGGGTGGGCACATTCTTTGGTCAGAGCTGGAAAGGCCTCCAGGGCAACCCTGCAGACATGGGGAAACTGAGGCCCAGAGGGGCAAAGACTTGCCAGGGGTCGCACGTCAGGTGAGGGCCCTTCATGTGGACTTTCAGACCTGCAGCTGAGGTAAAATGAGTGGCCCTAGCTTCCCTCCAGGTGGTGATACTGCGATGGGGGGGGTCACCTGTCAATGAGGTTCTCCTGTCAATGGGCCCCCCCCTGCCGAGAATGCCTGCTGAAGCCACCTTCTTCCAGGCAGGGCCCTGGGGGCACTGGAGGTCCCAGAAAGCGCCCAGGGAGATGCCGAACCCGCTGTCAGCCTCCACAAAGACAGTGAGGGCGGCCCTGCTCTGCTGCACTGGCCAGGCCCAGGCTCCTGACCCTGCTCTCAGCTCCCTGCCTCCAGCTGTGATCGTCCTCCCTCAACCTTACCAGTCTGCCCTGAGTGCCTGCCATGCAGGGGATGGGGTGCACGGGGTGGGGGTGCCCCAAAGACTCAGATCTGTCCCTGTTCTCAGGTCGTTCATGGTTTCCCAGGGAGTAAAATAGGGGCAAGACATGGCCCTGAATGAGACTGGCAGAAAGTGACTCAAATCCTAGGAGAAATACACACGATGGGGATGAAGGCTCTAATCATGGAGGGTGCCTTGGGGAGCAGGGGTCAGAGAACACTTTTCTAGAAAATGTATTTGAAAGTGGTGGAAGAATTTTGACAAACAGGAATGGAGGAGAGTATTTTAGGCAAAGGCGCAGAGGTGGGAAATAATGTGCCACCTCCCTTTTTTTTTTTTTTTTTAATTTGATAGAGAGAGAAAGAGAGAGCAAGCAAGCACGAGTGGGGGAGTGGGGCAGAGGGAGAGCAAGAGAGAATTCTGAGCAGGCTCCACTCTCAGTGTGGAGCCCCATGCAGGGCTCCATTTCACGACCCTGGGATCCTGACCTGAACCAAAATCAAGAGTTGGACACTCAGCTGACTGAGCCAGGCTTCCCTCAGCTCCCATTTTTTAAGCACTGAACTGTGTCAGGCATCATACTGGGCATGTCACACATGCCATTTCTGTTAATACATAATTGTATTAGCTATCTATTGCTATGTAACACAGTAACCCAAATGTAGCAGCTCAAAACAAGAAACATTTATTATTTCACATATTTCTGAGGGTCAAGAATCTAGGCACTTAGCTGGGTGGGTCCCTCTCAGGGTCCTTTATGGGGTGACAGTCAAGTTGCTGGCTGGGGCTGTGGTCTCAGAAGAACTGACTGGGATGAACACATCACTTCTAAGCTCACTAATGTGGCTGTTGGTGGCAGGGTTCTGTTCCTCACCATGTGGGCCTCTCCGTGGGACTGCTCACGGCATTCCGGGCATGACTTCCCCAGACTCCACAATCTGGGGCGTGGAGGAGTGGTGGGATATAGGACCCAAGATGGAAGGGGCAGTCTTTTATAACCCAATCTCGGAAGTGACACATCATCACTACTGTCATATTCTATTGGTCACACAGACCAGCAATGGCAGAGTGTGAAAGGGGCCTACACAAGAACATGAACACCAGGAGGCGTGATCACTGAGAACCAGACTGGAGGCCAAGACAACTCAGTGAAAGAGATATTATTCACCCCATTTTATAGATGAGGACACTGATGATCAGGGAAGGTAACTGATTTGCATGAGTTCACAACCAGGAGCACCCAAGGTGGGGTGAGAGTCTAGGTCTGTCTGATTCCAAAGTCTGTATTTTCCCTTCATCCACAGCCTCACCAAGTTGGAGACATGTCAAGGGAACACTGTGTGGCTCAGCTGGGCCAGAACACTGGACACTGAGTGGCAGACTCGGGGAACCTGAATTCAATTGTGACACGAAGGAACACACAGAAGGATTCTGAGCAGGGAAAGCTAGGAGTGGATTTTCACTTGAGGAACTGGGGTTCCAAAACACCAAGAGTTTTTTCACCTCCCTGCCTCCCCTCGCACCTTCTCCTCCCACCTCTTTCTAAGTTCTACCCTCCCTCAAGGTCCAGCAAAATGACACTTCCTGCCAAGCCCTCTCTGTCCCCCAGCCAGGACACCGTTCTTCCTCTTTTTTGGGCCTTGTTCGTCTCCCACAAAATGAAACACCGTGTCTCTCTTGTGCTGAACTGAACCTCTATGCTCCTGTTTGTTGAGTAGGTGAATGGCCATTCCTCCCATTTTGCCATAATTTATATGGACTTGTCTCTGGGCCCACCTTTCCCACTCTAATGAGCAGACCTCGGGCTGGCGCTGTACTTTGGAGGAGGCCCCAGGATAACCAGGAAAGGGAACAGCACACGGTAGGTTCATAGTAGTGTTCATTAAGGAATGGCCACAGATTGAACAACCCAACTTTCTCCATCCCCAGGTCTCCCAGCCTTCAACTTCCCCTCAACCCTTACTGTATTCAGAGCCCAAGGCTGCTGGGAATAAATGGCTGCTTGCTCAGGGTATAGAGGCAGCAGTTAAAGGAAATAATTGGGTTTTACTTCTGGTCTTATTACCAACTAGGTGCCCTTGGGCTAAAAGCCAACAGACAAAGCTAACACTTATTGAGCATTTAACAGGCACTGTTTCAACATTTTACACAGATTACCTCATGTGATACAGCAATCCTGTGAGGCAGGAACTATTTATTATGTCTCCCATTTTGAAGATGAGGAAAACTGAGGCACAGAGCATTAACTAACCTACACAAAAATCATATAAACAGTATCAGGCTTCTGGGCAAAAGACTGAGTTAAGACGTTCAGTCGGAGAGTGTTCTCTGTAGGGAACAGAGGGAGCAGCACCAAGCATGGCCAAACAGTGATTTGACCACACAAAGGCTCAGCCCATTCCACCTGCACTGGGAGCCCTGGGGCTGGTTGCTGGTGCCTTCCCGGAGACAAGGAGACTGGACATGTACGCCCCCATACCCCAGCCATTAAATGTGGGGTGCCGCCACGGAGGGTGGCTAACATCGGATAAAAAGCTCCTGGGGGCCTAGCTGATGGGTGCCTACAGAAGGACTCGGTTGCCAGCAGCCCACCCTCCAGGCAGCTGGGCAATGGGTGACTCACTCCTGAAGAGAAGATGTGCGAAACATCACGACACCCACTACAAACTGCAAGTGGTGGAACGGGGATCCAAACCTAGGCAGCCTGAGCTGACCACTGGGCTGCAGGTCCCTAAGTAAATGGTCAGGCTGGGTTTGACGGGGGGGCGAGGTAGGGTGCAGAGAAACATGGCAGGCCCTTCCCCCATAACGCTGGCTGTTAGTACCGAGCACTGCCAGGCACTTGCTAAGTTTTTAAGTGCTTAACCTATTTAAGTGTTGCACTATGGACACAGGTAGATGATCCCAATGTTAAAGGTGAGGAAACTGAGACACAGAGACTCTAAATAACCTGTTCAATGTCTCACAGCTCTCAAGCGGCAGAGCCAGGGTTGAAGCCCCGTGTGTCCTCCTCCAAAGTAACCCACCACTCTGGCCTCCCACCTGCAGGGCTGACCCTCCTCACTGCTGTGATCCACTCTTCACATCCGCCCCTGTGGATCTGGGTACCCAGGAACTGGGCCAGTCACTAATACTCCTTGAGACTCAATTTCCTCCTCTATCAACTGGGGGAGGTAGTAGTCATTTACCTCAGAAGGGTAAGAAAACACTGAGGAGATGGATGTAAGGAGTCAGTTGTCAGGGATCCACAGGGGACACCAGCCTGGTGGACAGACAGGGTTTTAGAGAAAAGGGACCCACCTTCAACTCTTGGAAAGAGAAACCTTTGGAAACCATCAACAAAATGCAAAGGTGACCTGTGAAATGAAAGACAATATTTGCAAACCACATATCTGATAATGAGCTAATATCTAAAATATATAAGGATTTCATACAACTCGAGCAAAAAAAAAATCCAATTTAAAAATGGGCAGAGAAACTGAATAGATATACTTCCAAAGAAGACATACAAATGGCCAATGGGTACTCGAAAAGGTGCTCAGCATCACTCGCATCAGGGAAATGCAAATCAAACCACGAGATACCACCTCACACCTGTTAGAATGACTGTCATCAAGAAGACAAGCGATAACAATCTCTTGTTGAGGATGTGGAGAAAAGAGAACCCTCTGGCACTGTTGCTGGGAATGTAAATTGGTGCAGCCACTATGGAAATTATCACGGAGGTTCCTCCAAAAATTGAAAATAAGACTACCATATGACCCAGCAGTCATACTTCTGAGAATACATCCAAAGGAAATGAAAACAAGACCCCAAAGAGATATCTGCACCCCCGTGTTCACTGCACATTATTCACAACAGCCAACATATGGAAACAACCTAAGCGCCCATCAACAGATGAGTGGACAAAAAAGATGTGGTATGTAGATGTAATGGCATATTATTCAGCCATGAAAAAGGAGATCCCACCATTTGTGACAACACGGGCTGGACTTTGAGGGCATTATGCTAAGTGAAATAAGCCAGACAGAGAAAAACAGATACTACATGTTATCACTTCAAAGTGAAATCTTAAAAGAAAGAAGAAGAAGAAGACGACAACGACAACGACGACGACGTCAAAATCACAGAAATAGTAGAAAAGTGGTTGCCAGGGGCTGGGTGGGGTGGGGCAAATAGGAAGAGATTGGTAAAAGGGTACAAACTTTCAGCTATAAGATGAATAAAGTCTGAGGACCTAATGTAAAACATAGGGACTATAGTTGATAACACAGTATTGGGAAATTGAAATCTGTAAGGTGATGGACGTGTTAATTAACTAGAGAGGAGAATCCATGAACAATGTCTATGTGTATCAAATCACCATGTAGTATACTTTTGATATCTTAGAATTTTATATATCTGGGGCGCCTGGGTGGCTCGGTCGGTTAAGCATCCGACTTCGGCTCAGGTCATGATCTCACGGTCCGTGAGTTCGAGCCCCGCGTTGGGCTCTGTGCTGACCGCTCAGAGCCTAGAGCCTGTTTCAGATTCTGTGTCTCCCTCTCTCTCCGCCCCTCCCCTGTTCATGTTCTGTCTGTGTCTCAAAAATAAATAAATGTTAAAAAAAATTTTTTTTGAAGAATTTTATATATCAATTATATATCAGAAAAACTAGATTAATTACTTTTTAATAAGAGATGCTACCTTTGGGCATATGGTCACATTAATAGCTTTAAAGATGGACAAAGGATTTACTGTTAAATGAAAGACAAAGTAGCAAGACTGGACATTTATGTCATACTTTGTAAAAAAAAATAATAATAAAATGTTAGAATCTGTATTGATAAAATGTCAGGGCAGGTTGGGAACTCTACACCAAAGAATTAGAACGCTGGTTTTCTCTGAGGTGGAGAGAGGATTACTAGGGGCTTCCATATTGTATATTTTTGAACGTATGGTCTAATTTTGTATAATGAAATTCTACAATGAATTTATATGGTATGAATTTTTGCATTATTTCTATAAATCCTAAAACAAGGAAATTTTAAAAATAAGATTCTCAGTTTCCAATATATATTCAATATAGTCCCATTCGGCAACACTTACTGCACCTAATGGTGGGCCAGGCCCAGGTCTGGGCAGAGAGGCAGTGTCTATGTAGGAGAAGAGCAGAGGAGACAGGAAGCTGACCTGCTGGGTGGCCTTGGGAAAACCACCTAACTTCTCTGAGCCTCACTCTCCTCTTTTCAAAACAAAGATGTGACCTTAAGTGTGATGCAAATGAAGAGACAGACTCAGAGGTTCTGAGCACAGGGTCCTCACCAGGGGCCATCTTACACACTCCCCGAACAGCCTGCAGGGTGGGCTATTTTACACGAGTGTCTCCACTTTACAGAGGACGAAACTGAGGCTCTGAGAGGTGGCCTGGAGAGGCCAGATCACACTGAGACTCGGTGGTGGCATCAAGATGCAAATGCTGTCTGCGTCCCAGGTCAGAGCCCCCACCCGGGTCCTGTCTGCCCTCCCACTGTCCATCCGTTCCTGGGCTCCAGAGCCCCCCTGGGGGGAGGGGGTCACTGTCTAGACCAGTGGTCTAGACAACCATCTTTGTGGCTTAAGTATTTATTCCTTGCTCCCCACTAGGAGGCCAGCTCCGCAAGGGGAGGGACTTTGTTTCGCTCACTGTCCTATCCCAGGAACTAGAAAGAACTATGTCTGGCACAGAGCAGGTACCACATGACTAACTGTTGAGTGAATTCGTGAGAAATGAGAGAGTTCCCTAGTAAAGAACCAAAGGAAGTACCTTCAAGGTCACAGGGCTGAGCAGGACGTGGGCCAGGTCCCTCATTCCCACTCAGCCCTGCCTCTCCCAAATCCAGCGCCTCAGGTCAACACCCCCTGTCCTCGGCTGCCTGAGGCACGGGAATAAATTAGTCTGGTCAGAGAAGGGTCTCGACAAAAGTGAAGATGGCTTGATGCATTTCTGGCTAGACCTCTGCCTTTAGGGCTGTTTGTGCCTCAGTTTCTCAACCTGGAACACGGCACCTGCTGGCCCAGCGGCTCGAGGTGGAGAAGGACCAGGACCAACGTGCGGAGTTGGTCTTTCTGGCCTCATTCCTCCCTCCCCGCGGGCTGAGCCAGCCTGAGGCGCCCAGGGAGCAGCCAGTCAGACCCACGCTCCAGCCCAGAGGACGGGGTAGTGCCATGAGGAGGTGCCTCCAACACGGAGCCACGGGGTCAGGGCCGGGAGGCCCCGTGTTTTCTGACACCATCGCTGTGGACTGGATGAGAAAAGAGGCCCAGAGAGGGAAGGGAGGTGACGTGGGACAGGAAGGACTCAGTGGCAAGCCCAGGCGGTACAAGAACCTGGGTGTTGCCTCCCAGCTCAGGCCTCTCCACTCCGTGAGCACAGGGGACACCCAGGACAGGTATCGGCCCCCATTACTGTGTCCTGACCAAGGGCAGCCAAGAGCATACAGGTGGAGACTCACTGACAGGCCAGGCAGGGGCCCCAGCTCTGACTGTAGTCCTGGCCTCCCTACAGAGACACTGTCAGCCATGACACGGGCTTCCTATAGCACCTGCCTGGGCACAGAGGCCTGACCCACGGGCCAGAGGCCTGTGGGAGGCTAGGGGTCTCTGGGTCCCACAGGCTGCCATGGACGGTCAGGGGCCCAGCAGGCAGCAGGTCTGGCTTCTCAGGACCCGGATGAGGCCAACAGGAGGTGGAGCTGGAGGCAACAGGTGTGGGAGCCTGGGCGTGGGTGCTGACACCATAGCGACTCTGCTATTAGTCTCGGTGGTGGTTCAGGGGCCTGGGGCCTGGGCCTCCAAACAAGGAAAGAATCCTGGTAGGTGTCTAATCCCCCCGCCCCCACAGCCCAGGTAATTACCAGTTAAAACTACTCAAATTGAAGGAGTTGTACTAGTGCAATTAGCGCATCAGAATAAAGGAGGCCCTCTGACAGCTGACTGGGCCCGCCCACAGACAGGGCTTCCACTGAACAAAGATCTGCTTGTTAATCCCACAGCGTCAGAGGCCTTCGATCTTCGTGAAACACACAGAGATGGCGTGGGAAGAAGCTGGCATCTGGAATCCACAGCCCCTGGATGATGTCATGGATGCGCTGTGTGGCCCTGGACTGGCCATTTAACCTCTCTGAGCCCATGAAAAGGGCTTGGGGTGGCTCAGTCAGTTAAGCATCAACTCTTGATTTTGGTTCAGGTCACGATCTCATGGTTCGTGAGTTCGAGCCCCGCATCAGGCTCTGTGCTGACAGCTCAGAACCTGCTTGAGATTCTGTCTCCCTCTCTCTCTGCCCCTCCCCCTTCTCCCCCCCCCCCTAAAAACAAATAAATAAAGGTTAAAAAAAGAAGTGTGGGACATTCCCACACATCCAACCAAGGCTGGCCAGCAGCTGGGAGGGACCGGAGTCAGGAGCAACCAGGCCCAGGCTCACCGACCAGAGACATGATTTTCTGTTCCTCCCATCTATCAACTGAACACACAACAACCCTGACGATGCGTTGATCTCTAGGGGCCCCACTTTACAAGGAGGGATCTGTGGCTCCAAGAGGACAAGAGACGTGCCTAAGACCACACAGCAGAGGCACAAGAGGAATCAGATGTGTCTGAACTAAGGGTGATGCTTGATTCACAACAGCAGCTCCCACCAAGGCTGTGTGCGCCTTGACCATGGGATGCTGGGGAAGCAGGACATTGTCCGGGCAGTGACTCACTAACGGATGGCTCCCTTGGGGACATTCTCAGGATAACTGTATCTATAGCCCCTCTTGGTTCTGAGGCCCAGGTCAGCTTGTTCTGAGGACAGGCCTCAGTTTTACACATGGTCTCTGTTATCCCGCGTCCCCCACCCTGCCCTCCAACCAGGAAGGTGGCATTCACTGGCCCAAGTCCTGTACCTGGCACTGGGCTCTCAGCAGAGGTTAACAGCCGCTTCCTGCTGTTCCCTCACCTCAGGCACCCACCAGCTCGGGGCTGGGGGGGACAGAGGCCTCCTTGGCTGTCCCCTCTGCCTGCCCCAGTGCAGGAAGCAAATGGCTAAAGACCCCACAAGACCTGCCGCTGCTCCATCCCCTGGGTTTCTCTGCCTAAACCCCTCTGGAAGCTCTCTACACCCTGAAAGCCTGCCCTCCTGACAGGAGAAAGAAATATCAGCTGCTTCAGGAGGTGGATGTAGGGCTACCTCCTGTCCTGACTGGGCCACAGAGAGGCTGTGCTATCCTGGGCATAACATTGTCTCTCTGAGCCTCAAAGTCCTCATCGGGGAGATGGGGATGAAGATCATGTCTGGTAACAGGGCTGTCGGGAAGGTCAAGAGTGACGCTGTGGGTGAAGGGAGGCTATTGGCCTTGGCAAAGGTCTTCTCCCATCTAAGCCTGAGCTGTAGTCCCTGCACCCCCAGATCCAGTCTGGTGTCTGCTCCAGCCCTGACCCCACAGACAGGAAGCAAAGCGGATAGGGGACAGATAGTCAGGACTGCAGATTAAAGAGCATTTAATAATAGGAAAGACATCTTTGAAAACTAACCATAAACGGCTCCACGACTTGTACAGAGTTTCTGCAGAGAGGAAGGGCTGGGCTTTGTGTGGGAGAAGGAGGGGCGTCCGAGCTGCCCACCATGTCCTTCCACAGCCTGGACCTTCACAGCATGCCAAGCCACGTCCCAGGTGCTGCGCTCAGGGTGACAAGACCGCCAACGGCCCCACTGAGCTCAGAGTCCACTCCTTCCCCACCCGCTGCCCTGACAGCCACACCCTCACCTACAGGGGCTGGGGCTCTGGCCAGGGAACGGGCTGCTGTGGACTCATGACATCTTGGGCTCTCATCTCAGCTCTGGGCACTCTGATGATGTCACCGGGGCTTTCCACGCTGAACTTTGTCCCTTTCTCCAGTACTGCCCTTATCACTGTGGCAGCATCCCGGCCTGTTTACTCATCCGTCTCCCCAGGACCACACTGTCTTCCTGGCACTGCCCGGTCCACCCGACATGAGATGATTCCTACCCTTGGGTGTTTCCAGGGGCGGGACGAACGCGCACATCGATGGGACTCACATCCGCGTCTGTCGGAGTGAGCGGGGGCCCACAGCCCTTGGACTCAGCCGCCCTGAGCTCCGCATTCCCAGCCCTCTATGGGGGCGTGGCCGCGATCAAAGGGGCGCGCACCGGCCAAGGCGGTCCCCTGGACCCGTCCGCACCCGCGCGTCCACCCGGTGGTCTGGTCGTATGGTCACCGCGGCCCCGGACGCCCACCCCGACGGCCTCACTCACCCATGTTGACGAAGCTCATGACCAGGTCGGCGCGGCCCGGGCGCCGCTCGGGGGGGCCGCCGTCCTCGTCGTCGTCGCGGGCCATGGCGTGGTACAGGTCCAGCATGAAGAGCGGCGCCGACGCGGGCAGCCGGGCGGCGGCGGACGGCGCGCGGGGCCGGGGCCGCCCGGGCAGCCCGAGCACCGCCAGGATCTCGCGCTGCATGTCGCGGCGCTCGCGCGGGCCCAGGCGGCGGGCCGGACAGCCGGCCGGGGCGCGCGGGCCGGGGCCGCCGCCGCTCAGCGCGCACAGCGCCAGGCCCACGAGCCACAGCGGCCCGGGGCGCGCGGCCATGGCCGGGCCGGGCCGGGCGGGCGCTCAGCGGGCGCGCATCCGCTCCGCGGCCGGGCGGGGACCGGGGCCGCGGCCGCCCCGACGGCGGACGGCGAACGGCGGGCGGGGCTCGGGGTCGGCCGCACGGGGCGCGCTCGCCTGCGGTTTCCCAGCACCTGCTGGGCTCGGGCGGCGTGGACGCGGCAGGGGCTCCTCCGGGAGCTGGGGGCTGGCAGCCAATCTGTCTGTGGCGGCCGAGCCGCAGGGGCGGCGGGCAAGCTCCGGTCTGCGCTCGAGACGACGCAGATCCGACGGCGCCTCTCCAGCTGGAGCTGCGGTCTGCGCCGCGCGCCCGCCTCCTCCGCCCGTGGGTCCCGCGTGCTGCCGTCGGGCCCCGCCCCCTCCGCTCCCGACCAATGGGGGCTCGGGGCGGGGCCAAGGCCGCCGGAGCTAAACCAGGGGGAAGGGGCGGTGGGGCGTGGGTGGTGCAGCAGGTGTGGTGACGCCCAGATGCCCGCCGCTGTTCGGTGGTGGGCGGGTCCGGCGAGGGGGCGAGGGGTCCCCTGTCCAGCTGCCGGGTCGTCGGGGTCGTGCTGGGCTCCCCTCCCAGCCGGCACCGTCGGGCGGGCGGGGGGCCTCGGCCTGGGGACACGAGGGTAGCGGGGCAGTCGGGAGAAATGAGGCCCTGCGCTCCCGCAGGGCGTGTCCTCCAGCACTCTCGACCGGGCGGGATCCGGGGCCTGCGTCCCACCATTGGAGTGACCCCGCAGTCCCGCCTTAGTGCGCGGAATGTCGCTCCACGCGACACGAAGAAAAGCCTCAGTAGGGTCTAGAGGTAGAGAGGCCCCGAGGTGCCAGTCGTGCCCGGAGAGTGAGACGCGTTCCTTTGCCATCAGCCGCCACCTCAGTTCCTCGCTGGCCACCCGGCTCCTTGCCCGCTGTGCCTTTGCACGCGCTATTGGAGGCTTCTTTCGCGACACCTGCTCAGTCTCTGCTCCCAGCGTGCGTGCCACCCACCTGGTTCCCGCGTGCTCCTGGCTAGCGCCCCAGGCGAGACCCCCATTCCCCCATGTTCCGGCGACCGCACTGTCACCGCCAGCTCTCGCTGTGCGCCCTGGGGACCCCCCAGTGCTGATCCCGCCTCCCGCAGGAGGGAGCCGCGCATCCGCCTCCAACTGGGCCAGGGAGCTCTGGGGCCCTTCCAGAGCGCCCGGGAGCCGCCCTTTACGCGTCTTAATTGTCTTAATTGTCGCGGCTTTCAGAGGCTTGCAAGAGAAAGAAGACTCTACACGGAAACTCGTTATTGACTCAGCCCCTTTCTGCACACTCTGCTCCTCCTGGGCGCCCTCTCACTACATTGATTCATTTATGGCTAAGGCGGTGAGCTGGGAGGAAGTGACACCTAGACCGAGCTCGGAAGGCTGGACAGAATCGGCCTGGGATGACAGGAAAGGGCAGAGGGAGAGCTGGAGAGCAGTTTCCAGGCAGAGGAAACAGCTGGTGTCGAGGCCACAGGACTCCAGGGAGCATAATGCAGGTAACACTTAGCACTTACCATGTGCCAGGCAAGGTCTGTGTCACTTCTTGAATGCTTGCACATATAGAGTAGATGCCGTTTCAACCCCCTCTTTTAACAGATGAGGAAACTGAGGCACACGGAAGTTAAGGGACTTCCCCTGCAGGTGAGCTGTTCAGTGGAGCCTGGAAAGCCTGGGAAACAAATGGCCAGGGTGAGGGTGAGGCTTGATTGGCTGGCAAGATACGGACCCAAAGGACCTTGCGGGGAGACTAGATGAGGGCTCCGGACAACAGCTGGTTATGGTGGCCCCAGTGTGGATTCAATACGAAACTTCAAAAGAAACTAAGAAGTCCACTGAACTTTAAAAATTCCCATCATCACTTCAAATTTTTTTAAAAAATCAAGACTTTTCTCTGACATTCTAAATCGAACCAATCATTTGTTGGTGTTTTAAGCCCATGCCTAGTCTGCCTTTTTTCCAATGGGTAAATTTCCGCACTGCTTATAAGCCCCATAAGGATGTGGCAGCTTCACCACTGAAAGTGCCCAAGGCAGAGTCCGCTGCAGAGGGGAACATGGATTGCAGGGATGAAGATTAGAGTCAGGGCCCACAGATGGAGGCAAGTACAGTAATGGGGTGGGCAATGACCATGATCCTTTCTGGTGACGGGGTAGAGGGCAGAGGAGAAGCTGTTTAGCAGGCTGCATCCCCAGGGCTTGGTGAGCGCATACTGGGGCAGGGGCAGGGTCAAGGGGATATCCCTGTGTCAGGCTAGTTCAGGGTCTCTGAATCTCCTGTCCTCCTCACTGTCCTTCTCTAGCCAGCCCTCTGCACTCCCCTTTGAGTTCACACCACATCCTCCGGGTCCTCAGATCTAGCCTGGAGTCCTCAGGTAGTGTATTGTGCAGCACTGGGCTTCCAGCTAGACTGTAAGCAGCCCAGGGCTGGGCAGATTCTTGTAACAGAAATCACTGATCTCAATTAAGGGTGAGCAGAGATAGCTGTGTTCTTTAAACAACAGGCCTCAAATTCCCATAAACCTAAACATCAGGTTTCAGTCATTCCAAATGGCGTCTCCCTGAAATTCAGTTCAGCGGCAACCGCTGTGGGCTGCTCTGTGCTCTGCTCTGAGCCAGAGATGAAGCCGACGGTTCCCTGCCTCCAAGGGCCCCCCACAACAGGGGCGACAGTCTGATGGATATACAGTCTTAACGGGAGGCAGAAGGAAGGCTGTGCTCCCACCGAGGGCCCGGTAAAGTGCCTGGATGGGCAGAGGACAAGGAGCTGGGAAGTGGGGGTGGGGATGCGAGTGGAATCCTGGAACTCCGGCCCTGGAAGGGAACTGAGCAGGGGAAGATTTCTTGAGAGATGGTGTCAAACAAGGGCTTTCCCAGCTGCCTGGTAACGCTGTGACCTTGGGCACGTTACTGAACCTCTCAGGCTGTTTCTCATCCGTGAATGGGGTCACGATGTTGGGTTTGTGCATAGAGCACTTAGTGCAGTAGCCTATCACAAGCAGTCAATAAACATTAGCTATTGTTATTATTAAAATATTATTACACTATTCAAAGTACTAAAAAATGCCTTTTCCTGATTACTAAAATAACTTGCTTAATTGCAGAAACTTTTGAAAATATAGAAAAGTAAAAAGAAAACAAAAATCACCCAAACTCATATTCTAGAAGTAAACACTGGCAATATTTGGTATTTCTTTTTCTTATATACATGTGTATATTTTCAGTACAAAAAAATAGGATCTTGCTTGCTTTATTGATTTCATAAATGGCCTAAATGATTTCATAAATGGCATTTCACCATGCCATTATTTATGTCACATAGAGTTTTTTACTGGTTTCATGGTATTTTTTTCATCATATGACTATCATAACGTATTTAGCCAGGCCCATGTAATTGAATAATATGTAATTTTTATTTTATTATTTTTTAATGTTTTTTTTTTTTTATTTTGGGAAGAGAAAGAGAGCTAAAGAGAGACAGAGAGAGGGAGAGAATGTGAGCGGGGGAGGGGTAGAGAGAGATGGGGACAGAGAATCCAAAGCGGCTCTGTGCTGACAGCAGAGAGCCCAATGTGGGGCTTGAACTCACAAACCGCGAGACCATGACCTGGGCCAAAGTCAGACGCTTAACTTACTGAGCCACCCAGGTGCCCCAAATATGTTAATTTTAAAAATATTTTATTAAATAATATTTTGAATATTAAATGCAATGCTTGGTAATTTCTTTAGGATTAGTTTCTGGAGGTACAGTACCTGGATCACAGGACATACACAGTCTATAAGGTTTTTGCTACATATTATCTGTTACCCAAATAGTGTGAAGGTGGCCATTCTCTTTCACCCTAGGTATTATTGTTAAACACATGAATAAATAAATCTCTGCTGATCTGACAGGTAAAACCACCTCTCTGTTGTCATAATTTGCATGTAGAGGGATTACTGACTGCTGTCTTGAAACCCTCTCCCCGGGGCGCCTGGGTGGTGCAGTCGGTTAAATGTCCGACTTCAGCCAGGTCACGATCTCGCGGTCCGTGGGTTTGAGCCCCGCGTCAGGCTCTGGGCTGATGGCTCAGAGCCTGGAGCCTGTTTCCGATTCTGTGTCTCCCTCTCTCTCTGACCCTCCCCCGTTCATGCTCTGTCTCTCTCTGTCCCAAAAATAAATAAACGTTGGGAAAAAAAATTAAAAAAAAAAAAAAGAAACCCTCTCCCCTTTTGGCTCCCAGAACACCTGCTCTCCTGTTTCACTCCTTCCTCCCGACTACTCCTTCCCGCCCATTCTTAAACATGATGTTCCCTGCTTCTGTCTGCAGTCCTGTTCTCCCTCTTAGACTTTGAACCTGGTGATGATGAGCTCACTCACCTGAGACGTCATTGCCTTCATACAGTCATTCCTCACGCCAAAGGTATCCCCTGCACGGACCCTCTCCTGAACACCAGAAGTTATATCTAAAGAGTTAGATTAGACATGGTCAAAGCCAGAAGCCAGGGAACTGATGTGTGTTCCTCCCTCCAAAGGCAGCTCAGTCTGTTGATTCCACCTTCCAATGTTTCTCGAATCCCCCCATCTCTCCACGCCCTCCTCCTGTGTGGTTCATGGAGCATCTCCTCCACCCTGGATGGCTGTAACAGGCTTTCTTCCAACTGGTGCCCTTGATTCTCATTCCCCATCCCTCCCACACTCCTCATTCCCCAGAATGAATTTCTAAATGAAAATCTGGTATCTGTAAATGGCTCAAAATCTTTCCATGGGCTTTCACTTCTCAAAGCAGAATTTTCCAAACTGAGGTTCGTGAGGGGGCTCCTACAAAAAGGAATTTGGTAAATACTACACGCTACATTTCCCCCTTCCCTCGGGGGAGCCCTAATGCAATCAGCTTAAATTTAACTCAATATCTTCCAAACACATTTGGCCCCATGTCTTGGGGACCAGGAGGGCACTATGTGTTCACATGAGCAAGTGCCCAGCACTCAGTTGGTCCCTGCTGCTGTCCCCTCTTTACAGTCTTCTCTAGCCACCCATGGTGTATACTTTGCTGCAGTCACATGGGACTACCTGTTGTTCCCTCACCTGTTCTGTTGTTGACATTTCTGTTCACCTGCACATGTGGTTCCCTTTACCAAGAATGTCCAGATCCCCTTTGCCTGTCTGGTCAAGTATTACCCCTGTTTAAGATAAAGCTAAAAAAAAATCACCTCTTCCCAATGCCTTCTCCACCTTCATAGGCAGATGGTCCTCTGCTCCCCCAGCTCACTCATTTTATCAAACTGAATGACATTTATTTGTTCCTACACTTGCTGTCCACTCCCTCCCTCTCCACTGTGAACTTCTCGAAGCGGAGATTGTCATCCCGATTTACCTTCATATCCCAGTGTCAGGCTCATGCGTAGGGTGTCAGGAAATATTTGCTGCGCTTACTAGTCTCTAAGAAAGGAGTGGCCTCCAGCCTTCACAAACCCTTCCATGCAGAATTGTCCATCATTGCATGGGAGGCAATGAACAGAAGCACAAAGCTGTGTTGGAGTGTGGGGGTCGGTGACCAGCAAAGCTCACTCTCTGGTTATGTGAGGGGTTCGCTTGCACACCAGCCACAAATGCAAATCCATGAGTTTCCATTGCTGAAACCACAAGATTGAATTCATGATAACAAGACCTACTCTATATGGAATACGAACAAGAAAGAGCAATTTAAAAGAGCAGAGAGAACAGTTTTCCATAAGAAAGATACCATAGGAATGGAGATTATCCAATGTTCCCACTGACATATTTAACCTTTGCCTTTTGTGATCTGAGGAACTATGTAATTCTGTCACAGGATCCTATCCAGAGCTCCTGTGTCATGATTGTGTCAGACCCAGAGGCTGCCATGGGGTAGGTGCACTATCCTGCCTCATTAAATGACTGCTCAGGGGCCTACAGGGTGTCTCACTCGCCTTCGTGGCTGGCTGCAGCTAGGAGGCTGGGAAAATCCAGCTCGTCATGTTCCCAAGGTATGCTTACATGCCAAGAAGAAACAAACATAATGACACAGTTCCTGTCTTGATGGGGAATCTCCAGCCAATGGGTCAGGTCACCTCCTATTAATGGACTAAATGCTCCAATTATAAGTCAGAGATTGTCAGGTGACTTAAGGAAGAAAAAAAAAAAAAAAGCAAGAGCAAAGGACAAGCTGTCTCTAAGAGATGCACTGTAAATATAACAATACAGGTTGAAAGTAAATGGATGGAAAAACAATATATCATGCAAATAAAAGAGAAGGTGGAGTGGCTTATTAATATCAGGAAAACTAGTCTCAAGATAAGGAATCTTGGGGCAACTGGCTGGCTCAGAGGGTGGAGCGTGTGACTCTTGATCTCAGGGTTGTGAGTTCGAGCCCCGTGTTAGGTGTAGAGATTATTCAAAGAATATTAACAGAGATGGTGATAAAACTGTGCCTTCCTCAGAATCCATTCTGCTGAAACAGGAGGACCTTATGCAGCTCAACCTGCCAGGCTCAGGCTACACTAAATACTGACACGGACAGTTCAAAAGTCGTTCAAAAGTTCTCCCATGGATTTTGGGAGTCATGGGAAATGGGTATGTTTGAAATTTCCACCTGAAATGAAATCCATTTTGTGACCCAAATGAGAGGTGTGACCCAATGGATGAAAGGAGTCAGGATGGAGGGGTGTGGGGGGAGCCTCTCGAGGTGAATTGTACACATCACCAAATCCAAATCAAAGCAATGTTGGCGAATCCTTTGTGACTGATGCAGAATCCCAGCGATACACACGGAGCGAGGAGTGGTCTCTCTGACAAGCAGAGACACAGGCTCTTCTGGACTTCCTTTCTCCCCTGGATGGTGAGTCGGAGCAGGAGGCCTGCTTAGGTGGAGGAACCCAGGGCTCTGCCTCCACGCGGCGCAGCTCCCGCCCCTCACCTTATGGGTGTCCATGAGGTTCATGACCAGGTCGAGGTCCCCGTGCACGGGCTGGTCCTCGGCCAGCTGCGGCTCCACCTTGTACAGCCAGTCGACCAAGGCCTGCAGAGCATCCATGAACTGACCCGAAAACAGCAGGGCCTCCTCCAACTTGTGCTGCCTGAGAGAAGCACACAAACCTCACTGTTTTGGAGGATCCCTTTTCTTTGACTGGCTCACAGTTCTGACTGCTGAAGGGAACACTGCTTGCACTCTACAGAGACAGGGCCCTCCATGCTGGGCTGGTTCGAAATACAGTTAAAAGTTATCGAGGGGCGCCTGGGTGGCGCAGTCGGTTAGGCGTCCGACTTCAGCCAGGTCATGATCTCGCGGTCCGTGAGTTCGAGCCCCGCGTCGGGCTCTGGGCTGATGGCTCGGAGCCTGGAGCCTGCTTCCGATTCTGTGTCTCCCTCTCTCTCTGCCCCTCCCCCGTTCATGCTCTGTCTCTCTCTGTCCCAAAAATAAATAAACGTTGGAAAAAAAATTTAAAAAAAAAAAAAGAAAAAAAAAAAAAAAAGTTATCGAGATCAGGGCATCTGGGGAGCACGGAGCCTGTGTGGCTTCTCTCTCTTCCTCTCTCTCTGCCCCTCCCCTGCTCACGCTCTCTCTCTCAAAATAAATAAATAAAAACTTAAAAAAAAAAAAGCTATCGGGGCACCTGTGTGGCTCAGTCGGTTAAGAGTCCAACTTTGGCTCAGGTCATGATCTCGCAGTTTGTGGGTTCAAGCCCCACGTCAGGCTCTGTGCTGACAGCACAGAGCCTGGAGCCTGCTTCAGATTCTGTGTTTCTCTCTCTCTGCCCCTCCCCCACTTGTGTTTGCTCTCTCTCTTAAAAATAAATAAATAAACATTAAGAAAGAAAAGATGTAAAGGTGGCCAATAAGCACATGAAAAGATGTTCACAGGTGCCTGGCAGGCTCAGTCAATGGAGCCTGTGACTCTTGATCTCGGGGTTGTGAGTTCAAGCCCCCCATTCAGTGTAGAGCTTACTTAAAGATAAATAAATAAATACATACATAAATAAATAAAAAATAAATAAAATGGGTCGTTGAAAAAAAAGATGTTCCATATTACTAATCATTAGGGAAATGCAAATCAACGCCATAAAGAGATACTTTACATCCATTAGGATGTTTAGTATGAAAGCAAAAACAAAACAAAACAAAAGATGGCTATTATGAAACAAACAAAACAAAACAGAAAATAATAAGTGGTGGTGAGAATGTGGAGAAATCGGAGCCCTTGTGCATTGCCCGTGGGAATGTAAACTCGTGCAGCTGATATGGAACAGTATGGTGGTTCCCCAAAGAGTGAAACACAGAATTACCATAAGATCCAGCTGTTCCACCACTGGGCGTTTATCCAAAAGAACTGACAGCAGGGAGTTAAACAGATATTTGTACGATGCTCATAGCCGCGTTATGCACAATAGCCAAAAGATGGAAGCAATCCAAATACCCATTAGCAGATGAATGGATAAACAAAATGTAGGATATACGTACAATGGAATATTATTCAGCTCTAAAAAGGAAGGAAAGTCTGACACAGGCTACAACATGGATGGACCTTGAAGACATTCTGCTCCGTGAAAGAAGCCAGACACAAGAAGACAAGTATTGTATGACTCCCCTTAAATAAGATACCTAACATAGTTAAATTCTGAGACAGAAAGTAGAAGCGTGGTTGCGAGGGGCTGGGAGAGGGGGGCCTGAAGAGTTATTTTTTAATAGGCACAGAGCTCCATTTGGGGGTGATGAGAAAGTTCTGGAGACAGACGGTGGTGATGGTTACACAACAATGTGAATGTACTTGATGCCACTGTATGTACACCTACAAGTAATTAAAATGGTAATTTTGACGTCCTATGTATTTTACCGCAATTTAAAAAGTGACGAAAAGAAATATCTAGACATTTTTATGGATTAAGCAGAGTGCAGTGGGCAGGTACAGAGTATAAGATGCCAGAGTACTTTGGCATCTTATAGTCGGAGGACTGGGCCCAGACACGCCCCAGTGACGAAAAAGCCTGTGCTGACTATACTCTCCCACAGTAGAGGGCAGTGCTTGAGGCCAAGGTAGCAGTTAAGAACACAGGCTCTGGAGTCAGACACACAGGAGTTCCTATCAAAGCTCCGCACCAGCCACGTGACACTCAACCTCTCTTAACCTCTGACTTCTCGTGTGCAAGATGGGACCATTAATGTACCCACCGAGAGCACGGTGGTAATGGCACGACAGCTGTCCCTCGTCCACCTGAGGGCCCGCGACTCACGGGCCGTGGGACTCTCTGAGCCTCACTTCCTCTTCTGGAGAACAGGCTTCAGAGACACCTGCTTCCCTCGGTTGCCCGGCAACTTGCTGTTAATAATAAAAGAGCAACAACAGTAATAGAGCCACCACTCCTGGAGAACTTCCTCTGTGCTGAGTGCTTGGCATGAATCCTCCCAACAGCCCTGGGAGGGAGGCGCTCTCCCCATTTTACAGGGACCTTAGGAATGACTTAGTGGTGATGGGTCTTGCTCAGGAAGCGGCAGCTGCGTCCTCTCTGCGCGCAGGGCAGCGTGGGCGGTGTGGGGCCACGGCGCGTGTGGAGTTCGCAGCTGGGGTCGGAGTCCAGAATCCATGCCCAGCATGTCTCCCCCCAGGTGCTGAGGGTCACCTGAGTCTAGGGCAGGGCTCAGAGCTGCTGGGAGGCTGGAGTCTTGCCACTTCTGCTCCTGATCACGTCTGCCTCCGGGGTCGGTCCCTATCCTTCCACGGCCTCCTTTTATCCTACTGTCGAGTGAGAAATAGGGGTCGGGTCCTTTGATCCCCAAGGTCCCTGACCACAAAGAAAGGCAAAGGGAAGTTCGGGAAAGCAGGGAGCCTGTTGGCTGGATTCCTGGCTTGTCTCTGCCCCCTGGTGGACACCAGCAGCCTGGCACCCAGGGGAAAAACTGGCTTTGTGACCTCTGCCCAGGAGCCCACCTCTCCTAGCCCCGGTGCCCAGCTGTTAAACGGGGATAATAGCACCTACCTCTTTGGACTGCTGTGAGAATGCAAAGAGATAGCACATGAGAAGTTCTTGGGCAGAGGCAAGTACAGCCTAGTCAGTCAACAGAAGCCACATCCTACAGATGAGATGGTAATTCCTATCATCAAGAACATGACTACAAGCTTGTAACACTTGTTCATTATTGGAAACCAAAGTCGTTTACTTAATCTGTAAGTGAATTCACAGTTCCTGTGATCACTAAGCCATCTCTGGATAAATAAACTCACTGGTCTTATATATGGTATTAATTTTTTTTTCAAAATACCAATTTTATTTTTCCTTCTTTTGTTTGTTTGCTTGCTTTGGTTTCTGGTTTTTTTATTGTTTCCTTCCTTCCTGTTTTTTAGAGGTTTGTTTCATTGCTCTTTTTTCACCATCTTTAATTTTCTATTTGAGAGGGAGAGTGGGGGAGAGGGAGAGAGAGAGAGAGAGAGAGAATCCCAAGCAGGCTCCACCCTCAGTGTGGAGCCCGATGCTGGGCTCGATCTCATCGCCCTGGGATCATGACCTAAGCCCAAATCAAGAGTCGGAGGCTCAACCATCTGAGCCACCCAAGCACCCTCTTTTTTTCACTGTCTTAAATTGAATGCTTGCCTTGTTTATTTTTAACACTTGATTGAGGTATAATTTCCACACCATAGAATTCACCTGTTTTAAGTACACACTTGAATGATCTTGAGTATAGTTACGGAGTTGTGCAGCCATCACCACAATACAATTTTAGAATATTTCCATCACCACCAAAAGAAAGAAATATACCTATTTGCAGTTTATGCCAAATTCCATTCCAGCCCTAGGCAAGCAATATCTACTTTCTTTCTTTATAGATTTGCCTTTCTTGGACACTTCGCAAAAATACAATCATATAATGTAGTGTTTGGTGTCTAGTTTTTTCACTCACTTACCATAATGTCTTCGATACTCACCTATGCTGTAGCATGTAGCAGTGCTTTGTGGTTTTTTTTTCATGTTTGTGTGTGTGTTTGTGTTTGTTTGTTTGTTTGTTTATTTTGAGAGAGAGTGAGGAGTGAGAGAGACAGAGAGAGAGGGAGAGTCAGAATCCCAAGCAGGCTCCGAGCTGACAGAGTGGAGTGCAGGGCTCGATCCCTTAAAAGTGACATCATGACCCAAGCCGAAACCAAGAGTCAGACACTTACCTGACTGAGCCACCCAGGCACCCCCGTTCTTTTCTTTTATTGCCAAATAATATTCCCCTGTATGGACATACCACATTTTGTTTATCCATTCACATGTTGATGAGCATTTGTGTAGCCTCCATTTGGGGGCTATTTTAAACAGTTGTTGCTACCAACATTAGCTTACAAGTGTTTGTGTGGATGTATGTTTTCAGCTTTCTTGGGGGCTTGTTTAATTTTATATGCGTACTGTTTCCTAATAAGTGTGTTTAAAGATATAAATTTACTTCTAAGTGATGATTTAGCTGTGTCTCACAAGCTTTGCCATGTGGTTTTGTCATTATTATTCAGCACTAAATATTTCTCACATTTCTTTATGATTTCCTTTTCTACCAAAAGCTGTCAATACGATAGTTTCCAAACCTATAATCCTATTATAATTTGTCATTTCACTGAATCATGGTTGATACTAACCGTGGTTGATACATGTATGATACTAATCCTTTAGAATTTGTTGTGACTTCCTTTATGACCTTATATTACATACTCTATTTTTTTGTAAACGCTCCATTTGTGCTCCATGGTAACTGCTTGAAACAAATAGTTTCTGTAAGAGATTCTTTTTTTTTTTTTTTTAACGTTTATTTATTTTTGAGACAGAGGGAGACAGAGCATGAACGGGGGAGGGTCAGAGAGACAGGGAGACACAGAATCTGAAATAGGCTCCAGGCTCTGAGCGGTCAGCACAGAGCCCGATGCGGGGCTCGAACTCACGGACCGTGAGATCATGACCTGAGCCGAAGTTGGACGCTCAACCAACTGAGCCACCCAGGCGCCCCGTCTGTAAGAGATTCTAACATCAACACAAGGTAAAATCTGTTCTTCTATACACTCCCCACACAGGGGCCACCAGGACTCTCTGAGTAGTTCCCACCTGCAGAGAAAGGGATAGGATCATGGTGCATGACTCTGCTCTCCCTGGCTTCTCGTTCCTTATCTCCTCATCACCAGTGACCTCCTTCTGCACTTCACTGCACCCCTGATGTCTGTGACAACCCTGTGTTCCCTTTCAAAGCCCAATGTCACTGTAGGTCCACCGACTCATGTCTTTCCAACTTGCTTCCTCCACTCGTCAAGCCCCTCCTCTTCTTGGACCTCCTCAAGACCTCCAGTCCACGGAACCCTCCTATTTCTCCCTATCCACCAACTCTCGTCTGTCTTCATTTTGCTCTTCAACCAACTTCAGTGTCATGTTCCGTCATTTCGATGACTTCCTTGCAAACATCCTGAACTCCACTGCCTTCCACTACCCCTCAACGCTTACCTATCAAAACCCCAAATTCTGGATTAGCCTGACTATCCATCTTCTTTATGCTTGCATCCAGGCAGCAAGCATCGCTGAAGAGCAGAGCATAAACTATGGGGTATAAGTAATTCCCGGTCACCCACTGCGATGCTGCTAAACATTTCTATGCTTGGTTGTTTAGATACACTGTTCCCAGACTTCTGTCTTCCCTTTTAGCCCCTCACTCTCAGCAAATGATCTTATGTTCTCCCTGACAGAGAGAAGAGAAACTATCACACAGTTGCCTTATCGTCCGGTCTTCCCCTCCTACCCAAGGACACTCCTGTGCTCTGAATTCTACCCCTGTTGGTTTCCCAGGAGCTTCCACTATTCACTGCAGGGAAGTAAGACAGGGTGGAGGGAGAAAAATCAGAAGGCAGTTGCAGAGGTGTTTGTTTTAAAATGCAAATCTGCGGGGCACCTGGATGGCTCAGGGGGTGGAGCATGCAACTCTAGATCTCAAGGTTGTACGTTTGAACCCCACGGTGGGTGTAGAGATTACTTAAAAATAAAATCTTTAAAATAAATTTAAATAAATAAAAGTACAAATTTAAGTTACACTGAGCTAAATTTTCTCACCTATCAAAAGAGCAAATAATAAAAGAGTGTGACAACACAGACTGATGGTGAGGCTGTGAGGAAACAGGTGCTCATAAATTCCTGATGGGAGCGCAAACATAGTACAGTCTCTATGGAGGGCAATTTGGCAATATCTACCCAAATTTCGAATGCATTTGCACTCTGATCCAGCAATCCCTCTTCTGAGAATTTGTATATATTTTTTAATGTTTATTTATTTCTTTTGAGGAGTGGGGCAGAGACAGAGGGAGAGAGAATCCCAAGCAGAGCCTGACTTGGGGTTCAATCCCACAAACTGGGAGATCATGACCTGAGCCAAAGTCAAGAGTCAGATGCTTAACTGACTGAGAGACCCAGGCATCCCCTGAGAACTTATTGAATTGATATATCTCTGTACTAAGAAATGACATATGTCCAAAGGTGATATTCAAAATACCTAACAAGTGGGGCATCTGGGTGGCTCAGTTGATTGAGCGTCTGACTTTGGCTCAGGTCATGATCTCGTGGTTCATGAGTTGGAGCCCTCCATCAGGCTCTCTGCTTTCAGTGTGGAGCTTGCTTTGGATCCTCTGTCTCCCTCTCTCTCTGCCCCTCCCCTACATATTCTCTCTCTCTCTCTCAAAAATAAACATTAAAAATAAATATATCAAAATACTTAACAAGTAGTATGATCGTTAAAATGTATAGTTATGCATATCAATAATTTTAAATATTCCATTTTATTTTCTAATTTATCTAAGCTATATCTTCTGTGACTGTCTAATAAGTGATGGAAATTGTAGGTGCTAATTTACTCACCAAGTTATTCTAATGATTTCCAAATCTTATGTTGGTTTTTAGAAATTGTTGGCATATCATTTGTATAGTGCAGTCATCGTTAGCTAGATGTTAACCTTGTCTGAGCCATGATTTGACACTAACCTCTTCCAATTCCATGTCCATTAAATCAATTATCCGTATATTACTTGTGCTCTCAATAGAGAATTTTTTATTTTTTTGTCTGCTTTATTCTTTTCTTAAAAATTTTTCTTTTTTTAACGTTTATTTATTTTTCAGAGAGAGACAGATAGAGCACGAGCAGGGGAGGGTCAGAGAGAGAAGGAGACAGAATCTGAAGCAGGCTCCAGGGTCTGAGCTGTCAGCACAGAGCCCAACGCAGGGCTTGAACTCACAGACCACGAGATCATGACCTGAGCCAAAGTCAGATGCTTAACCCACTGAGACACCCAGGCATCCCAGTTGTCTGCTTTATTCTATCCATTACTGAGAAGTATGTCAAAATTTTCCACTGTAATTTTAAATTTGTCTATTTCTTGTTCGTGTTCTGTTGGTTTTTGCTATAAATATTTTGAAGTTATGTTATAAGAGAATATAAATTTAGAATTATCTTTCTGATGAATTGAACTTTTATTATGAAATGTCCCTCTTTATTACTGCTTTTTGCCTTAAATTCTTATTCTGATATTAATTAGCCATAACAGCTTTCTTTGATTGATATTTGAGTGATCTTTCTTCAACCTTTCATTTTTTTGATATTTATTTATTTATTTTGAGAAAGAGAGAGAGCACAAGCCGGGAGATGAAGAGAGAGAGAAAGAGAGAGAATCCCAAGCAGGCTCCATGCTGTTAGCACAGGCTCCACGCCTGACGTGGGGCTCAATCTCACAAACCAAAAGATCATGACCCGAGCCGAAATCAAGAGTCAGATGCTCAACCAACTGAGCCACCTAGGCAGCCTTCATTTAAAAAAAAAATTTAATGTTTATTTATTTTTGAGAGAGAGATACAGAACCTGAGCGGGGAAGGGGCAGAGAGAGAGGGAGACACAGAATCGGAAGCAGGCTCCAGGCTATGAGCTGTCAGCACATAGCCCAACATAGGGCTCGAACCCACAAACTATGAGATCATGACCTGAGCAGAAGTCGGACACTCAACCACTTGAGCCACCCAGGCACCCATCATTTTGTTTTGTATAAACATTTTAGTCTGAAATAATTTCAAAGTCGCAGGAAAGTTGTGAAACTGGGTAATACTTTTCACCCAGATTACCCATTTGCCTTATCATTCCCAGTCTCTCTCTCTCTCTCTCTCTCTCTCTCTCTCTGGAAGATATATATATATATATATATATATATATATATATATATATATCTTTTGTTTTCTGGTTTGCCTTCTTATATATTTATCAGATGGAAGATCAAGGATGTAGGAAGGACTAGGTAGATGGATAATCAAGATTTTGTCTTTAGTTTTCATCTGCTTTACCCTGATGTCCGTAAGTATGCCTTTCCTTTTCTTTTTATAGTGTTTGAAATTTGTTATGGAATGAATTGTATCCTTCCAACAAATCCTTATGTTAAAGCCCTAACCCCCAATGTGACTCTATTTGAAGATAGGGCCTTTAAGGAGGCAATTAAGTTTAAATGAGGTCATAAGGGTGGGGCTCCCATCCAATATGACTGATAACCTTATAAGAGGAGAGTCACTAGGGATGCTCAGACGCGGACAGAAAAGGCGATGCGAGCACATGGCGAGAAGGTGGCCAAGACGAGAGCTCTCAGGAGAAACGAAGCCTGCTAACACCTTTGTCTTGGATTTTCAGCCTCCAGAACTGTGAGAAAATAAATTTCTGTTGTCTAAGTCACCCAGTCTGTGATATTGCTATTATGGCAGCAAAGTAATACAGAGTTTGTAAGGCTTTTTGAATGTGGCTTGATGTTTAACTGCGTCCTGATAGTTTTTAGCAGTTTTGGAAAATTATCGACTGTTCTCTCCAAAATATTGCATCTGCCCCATTCCTGCTCTCCACCCCAGGGGGATACAAGCATGTGTGGGCTACACCTTCTCATAGAATCTCTCTCTGTTGGAAAGGCAGTCTGCCATGGGCCCTCAGCATCTGGATGTCCATGCCAATGGTATCAAACTTCAAGGTTCAGTATTTCCTGACATTGAGCAGTTACTGTAGCTAGTCCTGTAGATGAGTTATGGTGCAACTGCTGGCCGTATAGCTTCTAGAGGGACCCGCTGTGTCACCTCAAGGGACATATGTTTGTGGGGATGGGGAGGACGGGCCATGGAATTTCCATTAGAGATGGGGGATGCTTTCTGGCTTACTATCGTCCTCGGTAATTATTGACAATTATACTGCCCCTTGGGTCATGTTTTTCTTGTTGGGTCCCCAGGTAGAGAGGGTAGTCCAGCCTGGAGCATACACTCACTCCTGCTTCTGTATAGCCTCATAAGTCTTGGTATCTTGCCAACAGAGACTATGCTCCAGACACAAAAATCAGAAACCTTTTACTTTAGCTACCACAGCCAAAGAGGTGGTACAAGTCCCAGATTAGCAGGTCAGCCTAAACTCTCTTGTGTGGTTGTAACAGATAAGGGCCTGACTTTATACTCCATCCTGACCAAACAGGGAAGAGCATGTGAGAGCGTGTCAACACCTCCTGTTATATTTGGACTAATACCAGAGTTCAAGCATAGGAGTCCATCCACACGACAAGAAAGGAAGCTGAAAGGTTATCTGAAATAATACCTGCTAGTGCCCCCTTGGGCCTCATTCACTTGGCTGAGTCAGAGACCGAGGGGCAAGAATGAAGTCAACACTGCCTCAGGCTGCTGCTGGGATTCCATTCATAATAGCCTAATCAAGTGTTACAGGAAGCAAACTGCATGGGGTATGTTCCCCTGGCCCAGTCAGTGTGTCCAATCTGGGTTTCTGATAGGATGGCACGTTCATGAGAAAATTTGAATGCATTTAAAAACATGTAGGACGCAGGCGGATGGTTGGCAAGGCAAGCTGCCATGGGCCCTGAGAGCCCGCTATATCCTCGCTGAGCTAAACTGAACTACCCGATGTTGAACAGTCTCTGTGGCTTATCAACAAAGGTGGCTAAGGAGACCGCAGGTGACAGCATGCACCTGTCCACTCTCTAGGTGAGGGGCCTGGTTTGCCGCTTCCTACAAAAAGCACTAGGCCCTTGGTTCTGGGTTCCTCAGCTGTGGTTGGGGCACAGCCTGTTTCGTGTGCTGCTTCCATCGGGTCACACCCATGGGACTCGGAGGCAAGGGGACAGACACCACCGTGCTGATATTCCTGAGTAATAACCCGTCTTGCTCGCATCTACCAGGCTCTGTTGTCTGTGTTCAGCATCTATGGAGTTGTGAAGGTTGACGGCCTGCCATCTCCTATGAGGTTAGAGTTCTTCCCTGACCTCTGTTTTGTGTTCTCCAACCATTTGTCTCTCCAGGCTTCAGTCTGGGTACTTTTTTCCAGCCAATCTTCTAGATCACTGACTCTTATCCACTGAGTCGTTGCTTCCGGTTATTGTGTCTTTCAACTCCGTGCTCTCTGGATTCATTTCTCAGGGCTGCAGGCCCAGGGTGTCACAAAGTGGGTGGCTTAAAACAACAGAAATGTACTCACAGTTCTGGAGGCTCGAATCCGAAATCAAGTTGTCAGCAAGGCTGGCTCCTTCTGGAGGCTCTGAGAGAGAGCCTCGCTTCTGGTTGTTGTGGGCAAACCTTCGTGTGCCTTGTCTTGTGGATGCATCCCCCCATCTCTGCCTCTGTCATCCCATGGCATTCGTTTCACATCATCTTTTTTTTTTTTTTGAAAAATTTTTAGTTTATGTATTTTGAGAGACAATGCATGTGCCCAAGAGAGAGTGGGGAAGGGGCAGAGAGAGAGGGAGAGAGAGAGAATCTTAAGCAAGCTCCACACTGCCAGCACAGAGCCTGATGCGGGGCTCAATCTCACAAACCGTGAGATCATGACCTGAGCCAAAACCGAGAGTCAGACGTTTAACTGAATGAGCCACCCAGTGTCCCTCACATCATCTTTTTTAAGGATGCCAGTCACGCTGGATTAGGGGCACACGCTACTCCGATATGACCTCACCTGAACTTAACTAATTATATCTACAATGACCCTATTGCCAAATAAGTTCTCATTCTGGGGTACTGGGGGCTTAGGGCTTCAACATATCTTTTTGGAGGACACAACTCAACCCATACCACTTTCCTTTTGATTCTTTTTAGAGTTTTCAGTTCTCCGCTGAAGTTCAAGCTTGCCTTATATATATATATTTTAATGTTTATTTATTTTTGAGAGAGAGAGACAGCGACAGAGACAGAGCGCAAGTGGAGGAACGGCAGAGAGAGAGGGAGACACAGAATCTGAAGCAGGTTCCAGGCTCTGAGTTGTCAGCACAGAGCCCGACGTGGGGCTCAAACTCACGAACTGCGAGATCATGACCTGGGCCGAAGTCAGACTCTTAATCAACTGAGCCACCCAGGCACCCCTTCTTTTATATTTTTTAGTGTAGAAAGTTATTTAAAGGTCTGTGTCTATAACTCCAATATCTAAAGCCTCTGAAGGTCCATTTTTCTTGTCTCTTGATTCTCTTGGTTTTGTTCATGTTAACTCTTCATGTGCTTGTTTCGTGAATGTGCTGGGCACTGTGTTTGCAAAATTCCTTGTAGAAACAATTTCAGGCTGAGGGTGGTATTATCTTCCTCCAGAAAGTAAGTCCAGAGAGGGATCACTTTAGCCTCTGCCCAGCACCGCAGGGACTTGGAGTCTGGGACCTCCTTGATACAATTACAAGGATTGTACTGGTACAGAGCTGAGGAGCATTCTTTGCGAAGGTCTATCTACTCCCCATTCATCCTTACTTGCTCCTACAGTTTAGCCTCTCAGGGTCCTAACTCAAAACCAAGAGAGTTCACAAGGAACCCTCCTTGATGGTCCTTCACTCTAAATTCTGTCCCACTTGTGCCACTACTGAGCCTCTCAGCTGCCCGCTCTCACCCCAAACGTAAGGCTCACCTCCCTGAGCCTTTGCACTCCCAAGGGTCTTGGCCCACTTGGTAATTCTTCGCCAACTTGTGAGCACTCCACTGCCTTTATGTTAGTTATCTATTGCTGAATAACAAATACTACAACCATTCATTATCTTACACAGTTTCTGAGAGTCAGGATTCAGGAGTGGTTTCGCTGGGTAGTTCTGGCTCAGAGTTTCTCACAAGGTTGCAGTAAAGCTGTCAGCTGGAACTGCACTCATCTGAAAGCCTGAATGGGGCTGGAGGACCCACTTCCAAGATGGTGCACTCATACCTGGCAAGATAGCGCTGCTTGTTGGCAGAAGCTCTCAGCTTCTTCACCTTGTTGACGTGTCCATATGGATGCTTGAGTGTCCTCATGATGTGACAGTTGGCTTCTCCCAGAGTGAGTAATCCAGGAGAGAGAGAGCAAGGGTGGAAACCATGATCTCTTTAATGATCCAGCCACTCCCTGTCATTTTCACCTTGTTCTATTCATCAGAAACGAGTCATGAGGTCCAATCCACATGCAAGGGAATGGGAATTGGGCTCTACCTCTTGAAAAGGAGTATTGACAGGCACGTGGGTGGCTCAGTTGGTTAAGCATCTGACTACGCTCAGGTCATGATCTCATAGTTCATGAATTCCAGCCCCCTTCAGGTGAGTTTGAGCCCCACATCAGGCTCCACGCTAACAGTGAGGGATTGTGTCTCTCCCTCTCTATCTCCCTCTTTCTCTGCCCCTTGTGGGATTTTCTCTCTCTCCTTCTCTCTCCTTCTCTCTCTGCCTCTTGCTCACTCGTTCTCTTTCTCTCTCTCTCTCATAAATAAATAAATAAATAAATAAATAAATAAAGTATTGATGAATAAATGGACACATTCAAAAACTGTCAAAGCTGTTAAATAGGATTTTTAAATGATTTTGTTCTGGTTTCCTAGTTGTCCTTGGGAATATGGTTAATTAAAATTACCCAGTTCAGGGTGCCTTTGTGCCTCAGTTGGTTGAGCATCCGACTCTTGATTTTGGCTCAGATCATGATGTCAGGGTCATGGGATTGAGCCCCATGTCAGTGTGGAGCCTACTTAAGATTCTCTCTCTCTCCCTCTGTCCCCCTCCCCAGCTTGCACACTCTCTGTCTCTCTCTCTCTCTAAAAAAAAAGAGTCATTATTTTAAAAAATTTAAAATAAAATGAAATTACCCAGTTTATCATAACCTGAAGTACAAGTCTATAAATTTGTTTTTTATTCTAGAAATATGAATTATTTGTCTAATTTTTACTCATTCTTACATGCTAGTAAATATTCTACTGTCTTCAGGCTTTCATTCAGTAATAAAAGAATATTCAAGGCTGTGATTATTATTGTTGTTTTTTCTTTCTTCTTCCTCCAGAAAAGGAAGATTCATGTTTAAGATAGTTAAAAGAGGGGCACCTGGGTGGCTCAGTCAGTTGAGCATCCGACTTCAGCTCAGGTCATGATCTCACAGTCTGTGAGTTTGAGCCCCACATCAGGCTCTGTGCTGACAGCTCAGAGCCTGGAGCCTGCTTCGGATCTGTGTCTCCCTCTCTCTCTGCCCCTCCCCTGCTTGTGGTCTGTCTCTCTCTGTCTCGAAAATAAATAAAAATATTTTTAAAAAAATTTTAAATGATAGTTAAAAGAAACCTTAAGAACATCCATGGGGCGCCTGGGTGGCGCAGTCGGTTAGGCGTCCGACTTCAGCCAGGTCACGATCTAGCGGTCTGTGAGTTCGAGCCCCGCGTCAGGCTCTGGGCTGACGGCTCAGAGCCTGGAGCCTGTTTCCGATTCTGTGTCTCCCTCTCTCTCTGCCCCTCCCCCGTTCATGCTCTGTCTCTCTCTGTCCCAAAAATAAATAAACATTGAAAAAAAAAATTAAAAAAAAAAACAAAACCTTAAGAACATCCAAAATGTTCTCATCTCTGTTTGTTTCTAATATTTTACTATAAATCTTAAATTTTCAAATAGGAAAGCACTGCATTTATCCTACTTAACAAGAATGAAAATGAGCCAATAAACAGCCCAGTGGAAACTAAAATATTTATGGGCAGCAGTAATTAGATAAGTAGAGGACAGTGATAAACCAGTGATTCTTCTAAGATACAGAGTGTTCTGTAAAGAATGCTCAGTATGGTCACATGGTCATATGGCTCATCTAGCTTAGGCTGAAGTCCCAGCTGCCCTCATGTTTCTAACAGTCCAGATGCGTGTAGCTATGGCAGGAGGCCCACTGAACAAGTCCTGATATCCCAAAGCTACAGCTTGACTCAAAAGCTTATAGAACTCATATCATTAATTAAGTTTATTGATTGTTACAGTTGTAATTGTACTATTTCAATATTTTAACAACTGATACAGCCATTGGCCTTGATACTCTTGTCTAATCATTGGCTCGGAGAAGGCAAGATTATTCATTACATATTGCTGGTGATAGCAAAAGTCTGGCAACAACCCAAGTGCTCCTTAACCAGGAAGGAAGTGGCTAAATAAGTAAACAATGATACGTCCCCACTATGGAATACTACACAGCTGGGGAAAAAAGGAACAAGGAAGCTCTCGATGGATTGATTAAGCTGCAGAACACATTGTTAAGTACAAAAGGTAAGATGCGAAACCCTGCATGCCCTCCTTTGAGTAAAAAGGGGGTGTGAATGAGTAAGAATGTATATCCATATTTGGTTATATTTAGTCACATGAAAAGAGTAAGAAACTAATAAAATTGAATACTTATCATTCCACATATGGTTTCTTGGATGTTGTGACTATATTACTTAGCCAAAATATTAAATAGAATAGAAATGTGTCGGGGCACCTGGGTGGCTCAGTCGGTTAAGCATTCAACTCTTGATCTCATCTCAGGGCTTGATCTCAGGGTAGTGAGTTCAGGCCCCAGGTTGGGCTCCACGCTGGGCATGAAGGCTACTTTAAAACAAAAAGGGAAAAAAAATGTATTGAATTCTTGAATGCTCAGTAGAACCCTCAGGAATTAATTTTCCCTAATCCCAATCTCAGTTTCCCCAAGTGGCCTGGAGGACTGCTGAGGACCTGCCCCCCATGGGCTCCCTGGCTTTCCATACAGACTCCTGGACCCTGGTCCACCACTCCCGCTCCAGCTCTGACAGCCGGATCTGCCTCATCTCAGGTGCCTCCCTCCTCTTTCTCAGTCCCAATGCTGCTGGCTGGAGCCACCGAGCCAGAGGGCCTGTTCTGCACCTGGTCCCTGCAGCGGGATGGGGGGAAGCAGGGTCGAGCCGAGGGGCCACCCAAGCTCTACTCTACCCAGAGGTCTGCGCTCACGGCTCAGCCTGCGCCCCTATGGGATCTTGGAAGTGTGGTGGGACCTTGGAGTGCCTCCCCTCCAAACAGATGTGACTGCCTGGCACTGGTGACAGAAGCCTCCTTCCCTACTGTAGATACCTGACTTCCGCCCAGTGGCTACTGCGGGCCACATCCTTTGCTATTTTCTCTCTTTCAACCTCATAACAGTCCGATTTGGAGATGAAGCTGAGACCTAGAAAGGGCTTGGGGCTACAGCAGAGGTGGGGGACGGGGAAGCAAAGACAGCTGAAATAACCTTTCAGTGAACTCACCTGGGAGGCAGGACCTCTGGGTATGAGCAGAGGGACGCAGGGAGCTGGGTGGTCACAATACGGGGAGTAGAAAGGCACAGGGTAATTGGGGCTGCACAGGAGGCCGGGATCTCTGAGGGCTTGTCTGAGGGTCTCGAACAGCTGTCCTAGATGGGGCAGGCACAGGTCTGGCATTGAGGCGGGGGCCGACACGGTACTGGAGGCCTGGAGGGTGGGTGGGGAGGAATCTAGGAGAGAGATGGTGAGGCCTGGTCTGGGGGTGACAGGGAGCGAGAGAGGCAAGAATCAGCAAGTCCTGGTGACTGCATGAGGAAGTGGAGCAGGAGGGAGAAGATAATGATTACATGTATTGGGCACATTCTGGGTATGCAGCTCAGTAGCGAGTGTTTCATACTTGCTGTTACACTTAATCGTTACAACATCCTGATGATGTAGGTGCTATTATTATCCCCAACAGCTGGGCACCGGGGCTAGGAGAGGTGGGCTCCTGGGCAGAGGTCACAAAGCCAGTTTTTCCCCTGGGTGCCAGGCTGCTGGTGTCCACCAGGGGGCAGAGACAAGCCAGGAATCCAGCCAACAGGCTCCCTGCTTTCCCGAACTTCCCTTTGCCTTTCTTTGTGGTCAGGGGCCTTGGGGATCAAAGGACCCGACCCCTATTTCTCACTCGACAGTAGGATAAACGGAGGCCGTGGAAGGATAGGGACCGACCCCGGAGGCAGACGTGATCAGGAGCAGAAGTGGCAACAGAGCCCAAGACTCCAGCCTCCCAGCAGCTCTGAGCCCTGCCCTAGACTCAGGTGACCCTCAGCACCTGGGGGGAGACATGCTGGGCATGGATTCTGGACTCCGACCCCAGCTGCGAACTCCACACGCGCCGTGGCCCCACACCGCCCACGCTGCCCTGCGCGCAGAGAGGACGCAGCTGCCGCTTCCTGAGCAAGACCCATCACCACTAAGTCATTCCTAAGGTCCCTGTAAAATGGGGAGAGCGCCTCCCTCCCAGGGCTGTTGGGAGGATTCATGCCAAGCACTCAGCACAGAGGAAGTTCTCCAGGAGTGGTGGCTCTATTACTGTTGTTGCTCTTTTATTATTAATAGCAAGTTGCCGGGCAACCGAGGGAAGCAGGTGTCTCTGAAGCCTGTTCTCCAGAAGAGGAAGTGAGGCTCAGAGAGTCCCACGGCCTGTGAGTGGTGAAGCTGGGGATCCTGGGCCTCCAGGCCTGGTGCCCACACTTGCCTCAGGAGGGCCTCTTCCTTTGGACTATTCTTTTACTTAGTCATCTATTTGTGTAGGATGCACTCTGAGCCTGGTCCTGTAGTGGGCCCGGGGTGCCATGCCCTGGGCTCCCGGGGTCTGGGCACTGAGTGTGGGCCCTGGGGACAGAAAGCCAGGCTCAGAGTGCATCCAGAATCGCACGCTGGGGGTCAGACCATGAGCTGGACAGCATTCAGGGCTATACCCACGGCTCCCTCATCCGGGGACTACTCCCAGGCTAGAGGCTGTGCCTGGGAGGACAACTCCTGCCGATGGTTGTTGAGAGCTGCTTCTAGGAAACCCCTCCTGAGTCCTTGCCCTGTTGTCTGAAGTTAGTTTGTGCCAGTGAAGAGAAGCCACCTCTGGAATGACCTCCTGTTGTCCAGCCCAAGGAAGATCCAGGCCAGGGGGATAGGATTTAGCCTGGGAATCAGGGGCCCAGGGTCATGGTTTGGGGATTATCCTAAAAGGCACTGCCCCTGCGTATGACAGCACAGGTTGGGTCTACACCAGCTCATAGCATTGCCAGGCAAGTGGGGCTGAAGTCCAGCTCCAATTAGCACTGCTGGGGGCCCTGGAGGAGGGTGGTGTCCACCTACAGGAAACAGCCTCTTTTTCTGAAACATCATAAGGCACCATATGGGCCGGCAGTGGCCCTGATGACAGCAGTCACGAAAGGCTAGGCTTCAGGGGAGGTTTAAAGCTGGCCTGGGGCTCCCGGGCCTGTCCCTCTTTGAACAAAAGAGCTGAAGTGAGGTGGTCTCTTGTCCAGAGCCACACCCCTCTGGTCTTGCCCATGAGAAGCGGGGAAGGAAGAAGATGGAGCTGGTCATAGGCTGGCCACCCCTTTGAGAGGCTGGCCCTCGACTCTGAGGGGCTTCTAGTGCTTTGCTCAAGAGGTGTCAACAGAGCTGGGGAGGAGGGTGCCCGGCTGGTTCCGTCGGTAGAGCATGGGACTCTAGATCTCAGGGTTGTGAGTCTGAGCCCTAAGTCGGGTGTAGAGTTTACCTAAGAAAAAAAAGAGGGGCGCCTGGGTGGCTCAGGGTGTTGATCATCCAACTCTTGGTTTTGGCTCAGGTCATGATCTTGCAGATCGTGGGCTCGAACCCCACATAGGGCTCCTCACTGATAGCGCAGAGCCTTCTTGGGATTCTCTTTCTCCTTCTCTCCCTTTGCCCCTCCCCCCACTCATGCTCTGTCTCCCTCTCACTCTCTCTCAAAATAAATAATAAACATTAAAAAAAAAAAAAAAAAAAAGAAGTATCCAGGGAGAACCACACCACTACCCTCTGGGGTCTCCGTTTTCACTTTTCATTCTCCCAGACCTCTCCCAGGTCCAGATTTATCCCCCCAGATGCCCGCTGTCGATTATGCCCAAATTCCCTCTCAGGGCCATTGGTTCACTAGATACACATCTGCCGGTCCGCACCTGGCAAGCCATTGCTGAGACTGACCTCTGGCTGGTGGCGGGGGGAGGTGGGGGGTGGGGGGGTGATTCCAGGCCCTAGTGCTATGAAGTCACCTGCCCTGGACACCAAGGGGGAAGGCGGCAGGAAGGAGAAGTTCAGGCAGCCCAGCAGAGCCCCTGGGTGGATATCAGACTGGAACCTTCTGGGACGCCCACTTCCCAACGCCGGGGCAGCCAGGGTTGGGCACTGAGGCCTCTCCACAGCCACCTGAGGCCGTGTAAGGACCTGACCTGGCCTGGCCTGGCCCGGAGGTCAGATTCCTCGCTGAGGAGCTGCAGGCGCAAGGAGAGGCGGCCAGTCGCGGCGGGAGGACTCCTTTGTTCCAGGCATTTTCTCAACGGTGGGGCTGGGCTGCCTGCCAGGTGCCAGGGCGCGGCTCTGGCCTCCCGCCCCGCCGGCAGCTTTGCCGCCAAGCCCTGTACCTGGCTCAGAGGCTCCTTCCCGCGCTTCCTCTGCCAGGCCCGGCAAGTGAGAGGCCTCGCGGCCCACCCAGCCTCGCTGCAGGAGAAGGGACTGGCCCAGGCCTCCTCGTGTGCTTGGAATTTAGAACTACGTTCTTCCAGGACAACAGGTTCAAAACATAAAGATACAAACTTTCGCTCAACAGAATAAGACAAAACCACACGGCTGCACATAGGCCCTGTCTGGGTTTGAATCCCAGCCCCGTCACTCACTAGCTCTGTGAACTAAGTTGCTGAACCTCTCTGTGCCTGTTTCTTCATCCGAAAACTAAGGACGATGGTTGTACCTACCTCATAGGAATGTTATGAGGATTTAACAAGTGATTACACGTTAGGCTCTCAGAATAGAGTCCGGGCCATTGTAAGCACTGTTCACGTATGTGCTGTGATCGCGGCAGTGACATCGATGAGCATAATGTTAGTCAAGGCTCTTGGCTGCACAGAACAGAAACCACTCAGGCAAGCTTAAGCAAGAAAAGAGTTGAATACGAGTCTTCAGAGGCATCACCTGGAACCAAACGGTAGGGGGCAACCAGGCCTCAACGGCAATGAGAACCAAAGATCTTAAAAGTCATTGAGCAACCAGAAGCTTCTCTGCCTCTCTTAGCCTCACCATGGCCCACTTCTCCGAACACATGGCCAAACATGGCTAGGAGTCAGTCTCCAGGTCAGGTGATCAACAGCAAGGGACTGGCATCTCTGATCCCGTTGCTCTCTTTGGGTCATGTACCAAGAGTCCATCAGCTATGGCTGAGGGCAATGTCAGGGACCCAGTCCTATGGGCATTCCAGTGCCCAGAGACAGCAGCATGGGCCAGACAGAGCATCTGTCTACTCCAAAGGCGCTCTGGAGTGGGGGTGAGAGTCACAACACGTGTGCACCAGGCCTGCCGTTGCCTCAGAAAATCATCTACATCTCTGTACCTTTTCTCTCTTCTGTTCACCCAGTGCTTCCTACAGGCCTGCATCACAGCACTGAGGATGTTATGATTATTTGTTTATGAATCTGTCTCCTTTTACTAGATTATGATTTTCATTCATTCTTTCGGTGTAATAGATATCTACCAAGCACCAGCCACGTGTTAGGGACACAGAGACAAATCCAACAATGTTTGCTGCCCTCCCAGAGGCTCGTCTATGCCCCAGAGACCTATAGTCCCATGAAACAGGTCAGCCTCATTGTCCAGTTCCTCCCAAGTTCAGGTTCTGGGGACTTTCTTTCCCACACTATGGATACTCAGTGTCAAGATCCTACCCTTCAGGGCGCCCGGCTGGCTCAGTGGGTAGACTTTGCAACTCTAAATCTTGCAGTTGTGAGTTTGAGGCTCACGTTGGACCTAGAGCTTACTAAAAAGAGAGAGAGAGAGAGAGAGATTCTGCTTTTCATTGTACAAGGCTTGCAAGGTTCCCGAGCTCTTATGAAAAGCAGGTGTCCCCAGGAAATGGCTCGTTTGGAACGTGGCACGGGTGGGCACCATTTCTGCTGGGTGATTCAGGGGCGACAACAGGCAGCTGACACAGAAAGGACTTCACCAGCAAGTGAGGAGCGGAACAGTGACTGTGACCCCTCAGCACAGGTGATGGCTATGCTGACGTGGGGGGGGGGGGGGGGCATGGATGGACACTGACTCTGCTCCTCTTTTGCCTCCAAGTTCAACTCCTGTCTCCGCTCCCTCCGTAGGCAACCCCTAACCAGCCTTCCCATGAGCTGGATGGGCCAGACACCCCTCTTCACTCTTTTAGTCCATTGCCAAGGCATGCATTTTACACCTGCTCCCTTTAGGACCACCTCTTCGGGCTTCTCAAACTCGCTTCTCTCCATCAAGCCCAACGCTCGGCTTTCACAACTATTCATGTGCGGGGCACCTGGGTGGCTCAGTCAGTGAAGCATACGGCTCTTGATTTCAGCTCAGGCCATGATCTCACGGTTCGTGAGTTTGAGCCCCTCACTGGGCTCTTCACTGACAGCAAGGAGCCTGCTTGGGATCCTGTCTCCCTCTCTCTCTCTGCCCCTCCTCCTCCACTCGTTCTCTCTCTCTCTCAAAAATAAATAAATAAATATTTTTAAAAAATACATAAAAAAAACTACTCGTGTGGGTATCCACATTGAAGCCTACTTTGGAAGTTGAAAAATGAAACATAGTCTTTTCCTTTCTCCTTGCATTCGTGTTATAATCCTTTTTTTTTTTTTTTAATGTTTATTTATTTACTTTTGAAAGAGACGGAAGCAGAGAGAGAGGGAGACAAAGAACCCCAAGCAGGCTCTGCACTGTCAGCGCAGAGCCCGATGTGGGGCTTGAACTCACGCACCATGAGATCATGACCTGAGCTGAAATCAAGTCAGCTGCTTAACTGACTGAGCCACCAGGTGCCCCTATAAGGACTAATACTTAAGGCCATGTGAATGCCTCTGCCTCACTAGGGGGAGGGTCACATACCAGGAAGTGTGGAAAAGAAAAACATAAATATTAGTATTTCAGGATGTTTCCTTCTACACACATCATGAAATGATTGTAAATATGTGATAGGGCCTCTTGTTCAGGTCACAGAGTTCCCAGAATCCCAGCATGAAGTGGGAGGAGACAGCAGGGAGGCCTGTGCACAGGAGGTGATACTGAGGTGAACCTTGAAGAGATGGGGAAGAAGTTCCAGGGAAACAGTGTTGTGGGGAGAGTGTTCCATGAGCATCGATAGGACTGAGAACATAGAACGGTGGAGGACTCGCTTTGTGCCAAGCACTGTTCTAATAAGTACTTTATTTATCTATTTTTAAACATTTTGTCTTTAACCAATCTCTACACCCAACATGGGGCTCAAACTCATGACCCCCAGATCAAGAGTCACATGCTCTACTGACTGAACCAGTCAGGTGCTCTCTAGTAAGTACTTTAAGTACTTTAATTAATTTAATCAATGCGATCATCACAACAATCTTTGAGGGCCAAAGTTTTTTTGTTTTGGTTTTTTTATGTTTTTATTTAATGTTTTATTTTCGAGAGAGAAGGGAGGAGGAAGGGCGGAGAGAGGGGGACAGAGGATCCGGGCTCTGTGCTGACAGTAGACAGCCTGATGCGGGGCTCCAACTCACGAACCATGAGATCGTGACCTGAGCTGAAGTCGGACGCTTAACTGACTGAGTCCCCCAGGTGTCCCTTTGAGGGCCAAAGTTTCAAAAAAGATAAAACTGAGGCACGGAACAGTTAAGTTACTGGCCCAAGAATCCATATTTGGCAACGGGTAGGGCTGGGATTCAAGGTTGAGAAGTATGGCTTCAGAAGGTCTATAACCCACTTTGTTCTGTCTTGAGAAATTCACAGTTGCTTTGTCATGGCTCAGTGGGAGATTTGGCTGAAAGCGTGGGCAGACGAAAGACCACAGAAGACTTTGTATCCATCTCAGGAGCTGAGACTTTATCCTGAGAGTAACAGGGGAGTCTGTAGAAACTTTTAACCAGGAAGGGACAAAGAAAATGCAGTTAGAAGCATCATGGATTGGAAGGGGGCAGGACCAGAGGCAGAGAACCCACTGCCCCCAATCTGGGTCATGCACCAAGAGCAAATCAACTCAGAGGTCATTTTAACAGCCCCGTTGGCTGAGAGACAAAGTGATCTGAAGAGTGGCAATTAGAACAGTTGGGTCCCAGGAATGTTGGGTGCTTAGGATGGTGTGTAAGACATCCACAGGCTAATGACTGGAGTCTGTGAATATCACCTTATTTGGACGATCTTGGGTTATCTGGGCGGGCCCTATGTAGATCACAAGGGTCCTTTTTAGAGGAGGGTAGATCAAGGTCACAGGAGGAAAGCAAGGTGAGAGGAAAGCGTTGTGCACCGAAATGGTGCAGCTATGCACCGAGGAATGAGATCGGCCTCTGGAGGCTGAGACGGGACAGATTTTCCCTTAGAACTTCCAGAAGGAACCAGCCCTGCTGACATCTTGATTTTAGCCTCACAAAACTCAAGGTGCCCGGGTGGTTCAGTCTACATTAAGCGTTTGACTCTTGGTTTCGGCTCAGGTCATGATCTCAGGGTTTTGAGTTTGAGCCCCACGATGGGTTCTGCCCTGCCCGCACAGAGCCTGCTTGGGATTTTCTCTTTCCCTCCCCCTCTTTCCCCCTCCCTCTCAAAATAAATAAATAAACTTTAAAGAAAAAAACTCATTTCAAACTTCCGACCTCCACAATTGTCAGATGGTAAATGTGTGTTGTGTTAAGCCACTAAATGTGTAGTTATTTATTATATCAGCAGTAGGAAATAAATACAGATGATAAAACCTGGTGACCAGGTGATTACTGTGGGGTGTCCCAATCGGATGGGGAGGCCACCAAATGTGGGGCGCCCTGATCGGGTGGAGGCCAGGGCCTACATGCTTTAAGAATTCACCCAAGGCAAGGGGGCCTTGGGTAGCGCAGTCAGTTAAGGGTCTGACTTCAGCTCAGGTCATGATCTCAGGGCTCGTGAGTTCGAGCCCTGCATAGGGCTCTGTGCCGACAGCTCTGAGCCCAGAGCTTGCTTCGGATTCTGTGTCTCCCTCTCTCTCTGCCCCCCCTCTGCTTGTGCTTTCTCTCTCTCTTGAAAATAAATAAACATTAAAAAAAAAAAAAAAAAAAAAAAGAATTCACCCAAGGCAGAACAAAAGAGATAAAAGTTTAGTGAATATACCACAAGGAAGCAGCGGGCAGGACAGCAAAGGAGAGACGGTCTACAATGAGGTGGTGTTGAAAGGCCACAGTTATAGGGCCGAGTGAAGCACTATGGGATTTTCTCTTTTTCCAGTAATCTTAGGAACTGTGCCTGGTTATAACTGATTAGTTAGGGCCTATGGCTATTTCTAGTCGGGTCACTTAATGAGACTCTGCATTCAGCCTGGTGGCTGTGGGCCCTTTTGCCTCGCTCTACAGTTTGAAAAGAAGGAAAGGGAAGGGTCACAGAAAGGGTGGAGGATGTTGGCCAGGATCTTGGCTTGGGGAATGGGGCTGGTGGCGAGACTGTTACAATCAGCACCGAGAACAGAGAGGAAAGGGCACTTTGGGGAGTGGCGGGAGAAGGAAGAAGGAAGAAGGTTAGTTCAGCCTCGCACGTGCTGAGTTTTAAAGTGCCCATGGGACACCCTGGTGCGACGTGCAGGGGGAAGGCCCAGAGCCTCGGACAGAGCGGAGAGCCATCTGTGTGCACACGCTCTGGTCTGAGACGTGGGCTTATTTTCCCAGCTCATCGTCTGTGGGGGAGGGGGGAGGAGGGGGATGAAAGTCCTTCCTGCTCCTGTCCTCACATCCTCCTCACACCCCAATTTGGACTGGGTGGCAGACTTACTCCAGATGGGAGAAGCCAAATCGACTCTTCCAGGGAGTGCCTGACGTGCCCTGAGTTGCTTCTGGGTGAGTTCTGTTGGCTCCTGATGGGCCCCCCACCCCCGTCCCACTGTCCATTTGAAGATGCAGTGTAGTGTCTCAGCCAGTTTCACTCGAGGTACACCTGTGGACAGCCCCAATGTGTTTCTGACAGTGACAGAAATATCTCAGTGGCGTTTCCCATGGGTCAAACTAAACATTCAAACCCCGAGCACAAAGTACACGGGGTAGAAATCACATATCCGTTAAAAAAAAAAAAAAAAGCCTGTTCATCCTGCAGAACAGGCGTCAGCTAAGGCCTCTGAGCAGGTGAGATCATTCAGGGAGGGCTTGTGGCCCGAGAGAGGAGGGTCAGGGGCACCAACTTCCAGAGAATGGACTGGAGAAGGGCAGGGGGAACCCTGACGTACTTACCTTATACGCCCCCAGAGCGGCAACTCAGAGGATGCTTGATGAATGGGTTACTTTGGATTTTATCCTCTACAGGCTATACAAAAGGAAAGAAAGAACGTGGGAAAATGTGTATACCAAAACAAACAGCCAGATACATGTTTAGTATCTGAATAACTGAGTTAAGTGGAAAACTAGAGTCCAGTCAGAAGCATATATTGTAAACAATGTATGAAGTTATCTCAGGAAAATGTTGGATCTTACCAGTGAATAAAATAAAAGGGGCGCCTGGGTGGCGCAGTCGGTTAAGCGTCCGACTTCAGCCAGGTCACGATCTCGCGGTCCGTGGGTTCGAGCCCCGCGTCGGGCTCTGGGCTGATGGCTCGGAGCCTGGAGCCTGTTTCCGATTCTGTGTCTCCCTCTCTCTCTGCCCCTCCCCCGTTCATGCTCTGTCTCTCTCTGTCCCAAAAATAAATGTTGAAAAAAAAAAAAATAAATAAAAAATAAAAAAAAATTAAAAAAATAAATAAATAAATAAATAAATAAAAGCAAATTCAGTTACCTTAAGATAACGTTATAGGCCCAAAACACTAGAAAAAACAGAAGCGGGCAAAAAAAAAAAAAAAAAAAAGCCCTGAGCTGGTGAGGCAGTGAGACGCTAGGGCGCCCCAAGCCACAAATAGAGTAAAAGACGGGCAGTTTTATGATCGCGCTCACCCTGGAACGGAGGGTCCTTGAGTTGCACATAAAAGAAATCCACGCAAGCAAAAATAAAACCCCTGTGTTATGAAGGCGACGGAGATCCCCAGGAACCCCAGCAGGCACCTTAGGCCTCGGGAGGATCAGAAAACCAGGAACCAAGCCAGGAACCGGCAAGTCAGCAGGAACATTCTTTCTCTTTCTCCGGCTGGGTTTCCCTCCTGCACCTGCACCTTTTCTGCTTCTCGTGCACATCTTCCTGGTCATGCACCCAATCATACGACAAATATTTATTTTGTGGACGTGCCCAAACATTGCATTTTCGTGTTCAAGGGTACCCAGCAAAGACTTGAGTTGCTGTTTGCAATTCTCGGGAGGAGTCTGATTGGCCCAGCCTCGGATCCCCCCACTGGGCTCTTTCTTACCACGAAGGGTGTTGGAGTCTCTGATCTTTTTTTTTCCCACAAGAGGATCCTTCCTCTCCATGTAGATTAGCGAATGTGATTAGATAAACTGGGGAAGGGATGCCCCTGTGTAGAGAGACAGCTCGCATTAACCATTAACCTACCCCAAACTTCGGAGCTCCGGGCCTTGCTTGCAGCCAGAACATCCGTTTAAACTTTTTCCTGCTTCCTCATTCCACATCCTTATCACCTGACAGTCTATTCTCTGCATAGCAGCCGTACTTTTCTTTTAGCATGTAGATCCCACTATATTCTTACCCTGCTAAAAACAGGCACACACACACACACACACAACACAAAGCCTAAAACACCACCACCACCACCACAAAACCCTCTTCAATTCCTTCCAGTTGCAATTAGAATAAAATCCCAATTCCTTGGGACGCCTGGGTGGCTCAGTCGGTTGAGCATCGGACTTTGGCTCAGGTCATGATCTCACGGCTTGTGAGTTCGAGCCCCAAGTCGGGCTCTGGGCTGACGGCTTGGAGCCTGGAGCCTGTCAGATTCTGGGTCTCCCTCTCTCTGCCCCTCCCCTGTTCACACTCTGCTTCTGTGTCTCTCAAAAATAAATAAACATTAAAAAAAATATTTTTTTTTTTAAACTCCCAATTCCTTATTCTGGCCTACCAGGCCTTACCTGATCTAACCCCTGGCTAATTCTCTATCTTTTACACATGTCTCCCTCATTCACTCTGCTATAGCTACAATGGCCTTCTTGCTAGTCTTCCAATATGCCAAATTCGTTCCCACCCCAGGACCTTTGCACTTGTTGTTCCCTCTGTCCCATATTTTTCCAAAGCTAACTCCACAACATTCTAGACTCAGGTGATGTCATCTCTTTAGAGAGTCTTCCCCAATCGTCCCACCTAGAGTAGCAATGCCTACATCAACACACACATAACTAGTGACTCCGTACCTTCTTTTCCGTTTTTGCTTCGTAGGACTTCACACTTGTGGAAACTCTCTTAGTTGTTTGCTTACTGGCAGGCACATTTTCTTCTCTCTGTAGTAGAACATAAGCTCTGGGTGAGCAGGGCTCGACTCTGTCTTGCTCTTTGATATTTTCCCAGCAGCAGAACTGGCCCTGGCACTCAAGAGATGCCCCAAAAAAAGTGAATCATTTGGTTTCAACGTTCTGCCTCAGAGAACCTGCGGCTCAGCATTTCAGAGCAAAGGCCTTGAAGCTGGACCACCTGGGTTCACCAGCTCCCTCACCTCCTACCTGCATAAACTTGCACAAGTGGTTGAACTTACTTGTGCACCAGTGTCCCTGTGTGCAAATGGGGAGGATCACAGCACCCACAGTATTGAGGAGTAGATGAGCTCACACGTGTAAAGGGCTTACAGAATGCTTGCCACAGAATAAGCACCCGACGCGTTTTCATTTATTTTACTCATTATTAATCGTTAGTTTGAATTCTTAAAACTCATCTTTCATTGCTCCCCCCTCCGTATCTCCTCTTCTATTTTCATACCTTTCTCAATTTCCCCTGTGCTCTGGGAGATCATCTGAAGTCTGTTTTCTGTATTTAGTAAACCCACTGTGTTCCTCCTGACATTCAGTTTTTAGTTCAAGAGACACACTTTTTTTATGTCTATTTATTTATTTTGAGAGAGAGGGGGGGGAGAGGGGAAAGAGAGAAAGCACATACTGCGGAGGGGCAGGGAGAGAGGGAGAGAGAGAATCCCAACTGGCTCCTTGCTGTCAGCACAGAGCTCAATGCGGGACTCGTTCCTATGACCTTGAGATCAGGACCTGGGCTGAAATCACAAGTCCCACGCTTAACCCACTGAGCCATCCAGGCGCCTGGAGCCACACTTTCAATCTCTCCCTCATCCTTCCTTATCTCAGATTACTCCATTTGCAGGTTCACTGTTTCAAAGTTAATGATGTACTCTCTCTTTGAAGCTTACTGAAATATCCATCAGGTATGCCTACGTTTTCTTCTGTTCCTTGAGTAGGTCTTTTTCTAAGGTAGGTAGCTCCTCTAAATCTTCAGAGAAATGATAGATCACACTCTCTGCAACTGCAGAATATTTCTTATTTGTCCTTATGGAGCATCCTGGTTTGCCCAGAGTGAGGGGTTTCCCAGGACATGGGCTTTCGGTGGTAACACCACAAAAGTTCCAAACAAACTGGCCGAGTGGGTCACCCTACCTCCAGCTGTGGAAAGCATCAAGAAGGCTGCTCTGTCGTATTGGTACAGACATTCCTTCAACTCTTTCTTTTTTATTTATTTTCATGTCTTATCTTTTTAAGTAACCTCTAGACCCAACATGGGGCTCAAACTCATGACCTCGAGATCAAGTCTCACACTCTACCAACTGAGCCAGTCAGGCACCCCACCTCCAAATCTTTCACAAAGGGAGGAAACCATTTTCTAGTACTTGCAACTGCTAATCCCTTCCAAGTAGCATTTAAGTCTGGGAAAGTCTGTCAGCAATAAAGGAAAAGAACCTCATTCAACCCTAAACTTCCTCCAGCAGCCACCCCGTCTCCTTCCTTCCATTCATTACTTGAGGAGAACACCCTCACTATGGCCACTCTCCTCTTACTCCTCAAACCACTTAGATATGGCTTCCATTTTCCAACCATCAGCTGAGCCCTCTCTTACCAACATTAACACGATGACAGCCTCATCACTAAAATCCACTGAATGCTTCTCATTCATTATCAGACATGGCTTCTCTACACATTCTTCCCTACTGACTCCTCCCCTCTCAAAGCTCTTTCCACGGCCTCCGTGATCCCAGCCTCCTGGTTTCTCCCTGCTCTCTCACTATGCCTCCGTTTCTGATACAAGCTCTCTTCCACAGTTGTCGATGTTCCACAAACTCTGTTCTAGACTTTTCTCTTCTCCCTACACACCCAATGACTTCATCTTCCACAGCTTCAAAGTACCATCAATGCTGATGACTTAGAGATCTTTATCTCCAGCCCAGAATTCTCACTGGGCTCAACCTGAATATCCAGTTCCTTGCTACTTTCCATTAGGCTTCTCCGCAGACACTTCAATCTCAACAAGTCCCAAAGTGAACTCATCCTCTGCCCCGAGGCCCAATCCTGCCCTACCTCCGGTGCCCTCCATCTTGGCCAAAGGAACCACCATCAATCAACTGCTTGGGTGAGAAACCCGAGCGGGCCTTATTCCTGACCCCTAACCTCTCCCTCACCACCAATATTTAACCAATCATCAAGTCTCATAAATTCTACCTGCTATACTTTACCATCTGTCTGCCTCTTGGCTGTCTCCAGCCAATTCATTCTCTGAATGGCCCCAGACTCACCTCTCCAGTAAACACATCTGATGTTGTTATCTCAGGGTTAAGGGTTTACAGGGCCCTCTATGACCTGGTTCCTACAGAACTCTCCAGCCTTTTTCCCCTAACACTCCCCTGCCTGGCTCACTCCCATTACTTTTTCTGCTGTTTTCTTAGATGCCATTTCCCCAGAAAGCCTTCCTAGGCCTCTGACCGGGCTCAGGTACAATCACGTGTGTTTCCTGAACATTGCTCTAATAGTATTTGTCACACCCATGGAAATGGCATGGAAGACTAGAACTCTCTGAAGACAGGAACTGTCTTGTTTGCTGATACATCTCTAGCACCTAGAATGGTGAACAGCAAGCAATCGTTGTCTGTTGAATAAATCAACAAACAGATGTTCCTGATTCTGAAGCTCTTATTTATTAGATGAGGCTCCCAATGACCCTTACTTGCCTTCCTGTTAGTTCAGCTCGTCCGCCTGAAGAAAGTATTGTGCACCTACTGTGAAGAAAAACACAACTACTTTGTTGGAGTGCTCCTTCAAAACAGCCAGAAGCGGCCTGATTCAAGAAAGGGCACGACCCCTAAGCCAGAGACCGGGGTTCCAGTCAGCTCTGCTACTGTTGGTGCTCCTGTGGGTGACCCGCTTAACTCCCTGGGCCTTGATTTCCCCATCTGCGAAATCAAATGGCTAATCTAGATCAGTGGTTTTCAAAAGTGTGTTCTACAGAGGAAAAGACTTGAGTCAGAGGGTCCAGAGGTCCCTGTGACCCGCCAAGACCCCAAGCCACTCTGCTTCGATCTATGTTAGGTATTAGGAGATTGGGTAAGGTTGCTACTTGGTTGGGATGGTGGGGGGAGGATCCATGGCCAAAGCAAGTTTGAAAACAATAGAACCAGATGATCCCTGAATTCCATGCACCCTTTACATGCTGACATTTAAAACAACAGAAAGCCAGGAGTGTTATTATCAAGAAGGTAGTTCATATGAAGATTCCGTGAAAGTTTGGGGAACGTGGGCTGGCCTTTCCATCTGCTGTCAGGAGACCACTGGTTTTCATGCAGCTCTACCTCATTAGACACATCGAGTAGGACACAGAGGCATCTGCGAAGCCACCAATAACAGTTATACAAAGGTCTTTATCCCTCAATCCCCAAACATTAACCAGGAAGCTCAGGCAGAAGGCATAGGGCCTAAATGATTTCCTTTAAATCTCGCTTCAGATGGCTCATCACCCCACGTCTGGTGACTCAGGGGCTGGTCCAGCCTCATACCCGAGAATGCACTGTCCCCGGGCCTTGCAGAGACTGGGCCTTCCTTTTGTGTGGCAAGTACTCAGCCATCAGCATGTGCCACTGAGGGCTAGACTAGAATCATGGTGTTCCCTAATATGCCACTTGTTGGCTCTGGGTCTCAGTGATGGACACCTGTTGTTGGGTCCACTCAGCATCAATCTCCCACCCCCCCCCCTTCTTAAAAACTGTCTTTCCTGCAGCCCCATTCTTTCTAGTCACATAGTTTTTTCTGCTTTTGTTTTTTTTTTTTTTTAATTTTTTTTTTTTCAACGTTTATTTATTTTTGGGACAGAGAGAGAGCATGAACGGGGGAGGGGCAGAGAGAGAGGGAGACACAGAATTGGAAACAGGCTCCAGGCTCTGAGCCATCGCCCAGAGCCCGACGCGGGGCTCGAACTCCCGGACTGCGAGATCGTGACCTGGCTGAAGTCGGACGCTTAACTGACTGCGCCACCCAGGCGCCCCTGCTTTTGTTTTTTTTAAAGAATTTATTTCATTTTTTTAAGTTTGTTTATGTATTTTGAGAGAGAGAGGATCCAGGCAAGGCTCCGCACTGCCAGCACAGAGCCTGATGCAGGGCTCGAACTCATGAACTGTGAGATCATGACCCGAGCTGAAACCAAGAGTCAGATGCTTACCTGAGCCCCCCAGGCGCCCCAAGATTTTAAGTGATCTCTACATACAACATGGGGCTCAAAGTTACAACCCTGAGATCAAGAGTCACACGCTCTGCCGACTGAACCAGCCAGGCGCCACACTAGTCATAGCGTTCTACAGGGAGTTGCCACGTTCTTAGGTGACCGGCTCTCCTGCTGAAATCTGGGGGAACAGCAGAATTCAGTTCTGCTGGGAGTCTTCCCTTGGGATTTTTTTTTTTAATGTTTATTTCTTTATTTTATTTTATCTTTTTTTAATGTTTATTTATTTTTGACAGAGAGAGACAGACAGACAGAGCATGAGCGGGGGAGGGACAGAGAGAGGGAGACACAGAATCCGAAGCGGGCTCCAGGCTCCCGAGCTGTCAGCGCAGAGCCTGACGCAGGGCTTGAACTCATGGACAGCGAGATCATGACCTGAGCCGAAGTCGGACGCTCAACCGACTAAGTCACCCAGGCGCCCCTAATGTTTATTTCTTTTTGAGAGAGAGAGAGAGAGAGAGAGAGAGAGTGGGGGCAGGGCAGAGAGAGAGGGAGACACAGAATCTGAAGCAGGCTGTGAGATCATGACCTGAGCTGAAGTCAGACCGAGCCACCCAGGTGCCCTCTCCCTTGGAATTTTAAGCTTGAGAGTCAGCTCCACTTCTTTGCTGGGGGGAAAAGCTTTAAGATGCGACGTGTGGCAGCTTCCAGTGACCATCTGAAGAAAACTTGTTTGCATGGAGAAAAAAATGAAGTCAACACGCAGAGAAGAGAAAGGGGTAGAGACAGGGCTGACGGTGTGGGGTCCCTGACGGCAGCGGCTCCTGATGCCCGGCTGTATCTGAGGTGCACTTCAAAGGGGGCTCCTTGTTCGACTTGTCCTTCCATGCGCCAATAAATCTTCCTCTATATCTAAATTAATTCAAATTGGCTTTTAGTCCCTTATGACTGAACTGACCCCAATTCTACATTAAGTCACTTAAATAGCATGAGTCTGTTACCTCCTTGCAGAACTTACTTCAAAGATTTTTAGCAAGGACTAACTAAGGAGGTATGTAACTTTGGTAAAACCTGGGGCGCCTGGGTGGCTCAGTCGGCTGAGCGTTTGAGTTCGGCTCAGGCCATGATCTCACTGCTCGCGAGTTCGAGCCCCATGTGGGGCTCTGTGCTGACAGCTTGGAACCTGGAACCTGCTTCGGATTCTGTCTTCGTCTCTCTGCCCCTCCCCTGCTCGCGCTCTGTCTCTCTCTCTCTCTCAAATATTAAAAAAGAAAAACATACATAACACCGTACTGAGCTATGAATCTGTAAGAAGTGACTAGGACATGTCTGATGATAATCACCCCTGCTGCTAGGAAAAACGTGTCTGCCTGACTAGACTAGAAGGCAATAACTCAGTAGTGGATACTCACTGCTTGTCTCTCTAGTTGCGCTCCCCTCCCACCCCACACACCCTGCTTCTTGGAATCACTCCACCACCACTCCATCCATTCGGTTTCCATGGGAACTGCCCTATTCTTTCAAAACTGCATCCCTAGCCTAGTTGATGGACCTCAGGATAAGCACCAGACCCAATCTAGGCTAATGAATCCCTTTCCTGGGACTCTTAAAAAAAAAAAAAAAAGACATTTATTTGGGGTGCTTGAGTGTCTTAGTTCGCTAGGCATCTGACTCTTGATTTTGGCTCAGGTCATGATCTCATGGTTCATGGGTTCAAGCCCTGCATTGGGCTCTATGCTGATAGCAGGGAGCCTGCTTAGGATTCTCTCTTTCTCTCTGACCCTCCCCCTCTTGGGCTCTCCCTGTCAAAATAAATATCTTTAAAAATGGGTATTTATTGATTTAAGTAATCTCCACATCCAACATGGGGCTCGAACTCACAACCCCAAGATCAAGAGTTGCACGCTCAGTTCCGACTGAGGCACCCTTCTTTTTTTAATTGTGGTAACATAAAATCTATGATCTTAAACCATTTTCTTCTTTTTTTTTTTAATGTTTACTTATTCTCGAAAGAGAGAGTGTGAGCAGGGAAGGGACAGAAAGAGACAGAGAATCCGAAGCAGGCTATGTGTTGTCAGCGTAGAGCCTGATGAGGGGCTCAAACTCACAAACTGTGAGATCATGACCTAAGCTGAAGCCGGACACTTAACTGACTGAGCCACCCAGGCGCCCTTGATTGTAAGCCATTTTCCAACATTCAGTTCAGCAGTGCTGAGCATGTCACACTCTTGCACAACCAATTTCTAGAACTTTCCCATCTTACAAACTTGCAACCCTGTACCCATTAAACAACTCCACATTTCCTCCTCTCTCCAGGCCCTGACAACCACCATTCTCCTCTCTACTTCTGTGAATTTGACTACTTTAGATACCTCAGATAAGTGGAATCATATACTGTTTGTTCCTTTTTTGGGGCACCTGGGTGGCTCAGCTGGTTGATCGACTCTTGATTTCAGCTCAGGTCCTGATCTCACAGTTCGTGAGATCGAGTCCTGGGTTGGGTTCTCTGCTGACAGGGAGGAGTCTGCTTAGGATTCTCTCTCTCTCTCTCTCTCTCTCTGTCCCACCACCCCCACCCCCCCCAAATAAATAAATGAATGAATAAATTAGAAGCCATCCTAATGGGTGTAAGATGTCCTGGCAATTTTGAACTTAGAGAAAGAGTGGGCACAATCTCTGATGTAAAAGCCCTAAGCGGTAAAGCTCAGGTGCTCCTGGCAACCTTGATTTCTCTCCCGCCATGTAGAGAAGGCCTGTGTGCAGGGAGACAGGAGTCTCCACAGCATCAGATTAGGTAGCACTGGTAACGCCTGGGGCTTTTCTGTCTTCGAATCTGAGAAGACACCTAAGTAAATTTATCACCGAGTCACCTTTTTTGCTTCAGTTAGAGTCTGGCTGATTTCATTTGTGACCATGAGTCTTAACTAAAATAAGCAGCTTAGCAGAAGAGTTGCTTCTGCAGGAATCCTGTCTGCTTTTTCTTTTCTTGATTCCTTCTTAGAACTCGTTGGGATATAAATAATTTGTGCATTTAAAAAGCCCTAGGGATGCCTGGCTGGCTCAGTCAGGGGAGCATGTGACTCTTGATCTCGGGGTTGTGAGTTCAAGCCCCACGTTGGGTGTAGAGATTACTTAAAAAAATAATAATAGGGGCGCCTGGGTGGCGCAGTCGGTTAAGCGTCCGACTTCAGCCAGGTCACGATCTCGCGGTCCGTGAGTTCGAGCCCCGCGTCGGGCTCTGGGCTGATGGCTCAGAGCCTGGAGCCTGTTTCCGATTCTGTGTCTCCCTCTCTCTCTGCCCCTCCCCCATTCATGCTCTGTCTCTCTCTGTCCCAAAAATAAATAAAAATAAATAATAAATAAATAAATAAATAAATAATAAAATCTTAAAATAAATAGCCCTAAAGGAATACCCTTAGAGAAGGAGCGCAGTGGTTAGAGCACGGGTTTGGAGTCAGCCCAAACTGGCTTCAAATCCTGGCCTGACAAATGTTGCCAGCAGCAGTCCCTCTTCTAAATGCCAGGGATAAGGCAGTGAACAATGGACAAAACCCCCGCCTTCACAGAGTTTTCTTTCTAGAACTCAGCAGATAACCGTGTGTCCACTATGTGCCAGCCACCAGTGAGCACAATTAATACATATGCCTGTTTATAAAATGGGGATAATTACCTTGTCCATCTTTAATTGTATTAAAAAAATGTTTTCTTAATGTTTATTTATTTATTGAGAGAGAGTGTGAGAGGGCACATGTGGGGGAAGAGCAGAGGGAGAGGGAGAGACAGAGAATCCCAAGCAGGCTCTGCACTGTCAGCACAGTGCCTGACGTGGGACTCGATCCCACGAATAGTGAGATCATGACCTGAGCCAAAGTCAAGCGTCAGGAGCTCAGCTGACCAAGCCACCCAGGCGCCCTGCTTGTCCATTTGTTTTAAGGACTCACGATAAGGTATGCGTGTGCTTAACACACATGCCTGACACACAGCAAGAACGCAATGAAAAGCAGCCATGTTTACGATTGGACACGAAGTCATGCCTTGCAGGAACTAGCCTCAATATCCACCGGGAACCCAATGTATGTCCCACATCTGTCTCAAAATAGGACTGACATCTTGCCAGAATTGACTCTCCAATCGGAGCCAGAGATGGAATGTGCTGTGGCAGAGTAAGGTGGTGAAAGAATGTGGTGGGTATAGAGGCGCCTGGGTGGCCTCCGGTGAAGCATCCGATTCGTGATTTAGGCCCAGGCCTTCATCTCACGGTTCATGGGTTCCAGCCCCACATCAGCTCCACACTATTAGCGTGGAGCCTGCTTGGGATACTCTCTCTCCCCTCTCCCCCGACCCCTCCCCCACTCATTCTCTCTCTCTCTCTCTCAAAAATAAACTTAAAAAATAAAAATAAATTTAAAAAAGACTGTGGTGGGTAAGAATACAGACTTTGGAGCCACCCACCTAGTTTCAAACCCCAGCCGGCCCTCAGGAAAATCACTTAACTCTTTCATTCAGTTTCCTCAATTGCAAAATAGGGCTAATAACAACAGTGACCCTATTCCGTCATAGAGCTGCTGTGAGGGCTAAATGAGTTCTTTGTAAAGTACTTAAAGCCTGTCTGGCCCTTGGGGTCATGAGTTTGAGGCCTACATTGGCCAGAGATGAAAGAGAGAAAGAAAGAAAGAAAGAAAGAAAGAAAGAAAGAAAGAAAGAAAGAAAGAAAGAAAGAAAGAAAGAAAGAAAGAAAGAAAGAAAGAAAGAAAGAAGAAAGAAAGAAGAAAGAAAGAAAGAAAGAAAGAAAGAAAGAAAGAAAGAAAGAAAGAAAGAAAGACAAACCTGCTATGAAAACCCAGAAGAAGGAAAAACTAAGCCTCCTGAGAGTTGCCAGTGAATCTTTGTCTAAGGAGAGGATATCGTATTTGGGTCTTCAAAGATGTATAGGAGCTCATTTTCCCAAGATCACAGAGACAATATGCCAGATAGGAAAGTGTTCAGCTGCAAGTAAAAAGCAGCAGAAAAGAGCATTTCAGATGAAGAACACAGTTCAAGTAAATGAGCTAACCCATGAAGAAATCATATGCGTTAAAAAACAATAGGGGCACCTGGCTGGCTCAGTCCACACAGCGTTTGACTCTTGATCTCGAGGTCGTGAGATTGAGCCCCACATTGGCTGTAGAATTTACTGAAAACAATTTTTTTTTAATTGAAAAAACAAGCAAACAACAACAACTAATCGCTGGTTGGGTGACAGATAATGCCTGAGGCACTGTTTTTGGCCATTAGCACCATGGGCCACTAAACTAATCAGTTTTGTGTTTTTTTTTTAATTTTTTTTTTAACGTTTATTTATTTTTGAGACAGAGAGAGACAGAGCATGAATGGGGGAGGGTCAGAGAGAGAGGGAGACACAGAATCTGAAGCAGGCTCCAGGCTCCGAGCCATCAGCCCAGAGCCTGACGCGGGGCTCGAACTCACGGACCGCGAGATCGTGACCTGAGTCGAAGTCGGACGCTCAACCTACTGAGCCACCCAGGCGCCCCTAAACTAATCAGTTTTAAGTCAGAGCTTGACCTGACAACTTCCGGGAACCAACACTTGAGTAGCATTAACAATTTTTCCACAGTGAAGCAAATAAATCCAATTTATACCTACCATTTACTGGACACTGTATTGCCCAGGAAATGGCAACAACTATGCTGTTTTCAAAAGGACTTCATTTAAACCTCACGATGTCTTCTGGAATGGAGCTAATAACTCCATTTTATATATGAGGAAACCCAGGCTGCTTGAGCCATTTTCCAAAGGTCACAGAGACAATCTATTAGATAGCAAAGAGCTCAGCTGCAGGTACAAATAGCAGTTTCTTTTTTTCCACATAAAAAGAAGTCTAGAAGTAGCGACAGCCCGTAGTTGACTTATTTCACAATGCCACCCAAACCCTATCATTCCTCCCACCATCTTTAGTGTTGGCCATTGGCCCTCCACGGCTCAGTCTCTTTCCTTACACTTTTTTTCAACCTGTCTTTAAAAATCTCACCAGCCAAGATTTTTGTCAAGCTTTACTTTTTTTGAAATAGTTCAGCAGTCAGCTCATACAGCTCATTGATCTCACAGATGGGGAAATAGAGAGATTTGCCCCCAGCAAGATATCAGAGCTAATTAGTTACACCAGCCTGGAGTCCGGTGCTCTTTCCACGATAACAAGTATGTGTTTAGTGGAGACTGCAACTTGCCCACCCAAATCTGCTCTCCCATTTTTTTCTTGGCACACGGCTTGACTACATGTCTCAGCGGCCTTTGCAGGTAGTGTAGACGGCCATATGACTAAGTTCTTGCCAGCGAAAAGTGTGAAGCCTGCGTGCCACTGCAGGGTGTAGGCCTTAGGGTTTCGGGTGTCTCCTCTACGCTTTTTTTCCCCTTCTCACTGCCTGCAACCAGTGATGACCCAGTTTCAATCACGCAGGTGATGACAATGGCCCCCCTGAGGATGGAAAAGCAACACGATATAAGGAACCCGTGTCCTTGAATGACTGCTGGGAGCACGGCTGCCCCACTGACCTGGATGGTGCACTTCAGAAATGTTACGTGAGAGTTGTTCATGTGAAAAAGAAACAAACTTCTCTGTTCTTTAAGCCGCCGCATTGTTGAGTCTCTTTGTTAGAGCAGCTTAGCCTTTTATTCTAACCAGTACAATCATGCAGCTTCCTTTGTACGTATTCACGGTAGTTTTACAAGTGACCAGTTAGCCATCTTTTTAGAAAAGAGCCCTAACCGCCCAAGCAGGTGATAATCAAATGATGAAAATTCTTTCCTGTGGCTACCAACTCAAGTTTTCTTCATCCTGGTTAAAGGCTATTTAATGATTAAAGCAGATCATTTATGTAGAGAACCACTTAGCTTTTATCCGTTCATGCACTTAAGTCAACCAATACTTGACTTTTTAGATGTTGGGAATATATAGACAGGTTACTACATTCATAAAAGCTTGCCTTCTAGTGTTTTTTGTTTTTTTCTAATGTCGTATTGTGTTTTAAGCGGAAAAATCCTCTTTGTGGGAACTGAGGCTAAGAATACAAAGAGTTACTGAGGGTTACAAAGGATCAAACCATGAAGACGGAACTGTTTCCTTGCTTAGTCCTGAAAACCAAGCAAAATATTTTAAATCTTTTTTAATGTTTATTTTTGAGAGAGAGAGTGTGAAGGAGGGAGGGGCAGAGAGGGAGACACAGAATCCGAAGCAGGCCCTGGGCTCTGAGCTGTCAGCACAGAGACCGACGTGGGGCTTGAACTCACGAACCACAAGATCATGACCTGAGCCGAAGTCAGACGCTTAACGGACCGAGCCACCCAGGCGCCCCATCAAGCAAAATATTGTAGACTAAGAATCCAGCTCCCTTTTCAGAGTATTTCCTACCGCTTCAAAGCAGCATTGCCTAAACTACAAGAAGTGTGAATCCTTGCCAAGATTTTTACTTTATGCGTCAATTTTATCTCAATAAAACCAGGGAAAAACTTTTTACCAACAGAGGTAGATGGACCTAATAGCTTGCTGAGTGTTGGAATTAATTATCAAAGCCATTTAGATGGCACTGCTGTGGACTGGGGACTCTTGAGCACCTGAACTAAATGGCTCTGCTTGTCTGGGGATCAGCGGAGGCCAGATGGTACAAAATGGCATTCCTCATCCTCCCTCCAGGCTGAACAAATAGCCCAAGGCTAGTCTCCATGGTTCCTTCCAGCTCTCAAATGAGATCTGGAATGAGACTTGGTAGTAGTGAGAGAGGAGAGGGAAGCTGAAGTTTGTCCTGCTGTGACAATGGAACATCCATGTTTGGGGTCTGTTTCCCCATGTGCACAAGAAGGTGCCAAGGATCCTTTCATCTGTACACTTAGGACAATCACTAGGAGGAACTACTTTCCTTCCCTACACCCAACAGCAAAGTCATTCAGACGGTAGCAGGCGAAGAAGGGGAAATCTACCCGAGTGCAGTGCCTCAGACCAGGGCACCAGGCTGATTTCCCGTGAGTGTTCCTCTTCCCTAAGCTCTCTCCTGATGGGGAAGGAGTTCCGTCCGGGTGAATTTATAGTTTCTAAGAATAGGGACAGTGGGCACAACCTCAGCGCCTTAAACGTCGTAGGTACTTCATAAATATTAGGCACTTGGATGTTTTCTTTCAAGAAATTCCTTATTTCCGATTGCCATAGAGATAGCAATGAGTTCCTCCAGGTACTTCATTCAGATGAAAGGATTAAAGGCTTTTTGAGGTAGGATTATGAAAACTAGTTTTTCCTGCTTCTCCACTGAAACTTTTTTAAAGCTTTAAAATATATTTATCGACTTGAGTGAAGTGCATTTCAGTGACTAAGGCTCCTCCTAAAAACAGCTAGCTTAACAGTGCTGAGAAGGCCTCACCTGGATTCCAGCTCCGGGGCTGGCTAGCTGTGCTCCTGTGCTGAGCCCCTTCCGCCACGGGTAATGGGAAGAGAAATAGCATCCCCCACCCCACCCCACCCCAGGGCTGTGTGAGAAGAGAAAGTATATAAAGCTTGGTCTTGCTTGACCCACAGTCAAGTATTCATCACCACTTCCAGTGGGGACATGTGGCTTCCTGCCTTGTTAGCTCCTGAAGTAGCTAAAAAAAAAACTGGTTGGGAAAATTATACTATGTTAATTTAATGTAAAGAACAACATGGGGTGGGGCGCTGGGGTGGCTCAGGTCATGATCTTGCAGGCTGTGAGTTCGAGCCCCGCGTCGGGCTCTGTGCTAACAGCCTGGAGCCTCTTCGGATTCTGTGTCTCCCTCTCTCTCTGCCCCTCCCCCGCTTGCGCTCTGTCTCTCCCAAAACCATTTTTAAAAATTCAAAAAAAAAAAAAAAGCATGGGGTGGATACAAAGATAATTTCTTTGACTATAAAAAACTATTGAAATTCAAAGCAGCTAAAAATGGGTAAAGCTCCATAAAACTCAAGGGGCCCAAGGATATCCCACAGAGTGGGCAAGGAGGGAGAAGAGAAGCTGCCCAAGTCACGTGGAGAACCCCGGCTTTTCCAGGTCACGTGCTACCCTATCTGCAGGCCTGGGCTGACTCCTGCCCTAGTGTCCTGCTGTGCCACACCACGTGCCTCGGCACGTGCCTTCCCCCAACACAGGCACACACTCCCCCGCACCAAGGCAGGGGCCGGCGGGGAGGTCCTCAGATTAGATTACTTGCTCTTCAGCAAGTGTCCTTTCTGTACACCCGCTGCAATTCTGTAATTATTTAATCAGGGTGGACCTGGATCACCCCTGTACCTTCTGAGTCTAGCAAAGCACCAAGCACATAGTTAAGTCCCAGGGAACCTGCTGGCTGAAGGAATGGGCTGGCCATACCTCAAGAATTCCTCAGAGGCTGGTCTGGGCCTAAACACTGGCATCTGAATGAAGTGCAGTATACAAGGTAGGTGAACCCTGCTGGGGGTTAACTGGGGAACTCTAGGGTAGGTGGTTACAGCCCCAAACAAGAGACCTGCCAGCAGCAGCAGGAGAAATCCACGCACACCCAGATATTGCCAACAGGTAAGGTGACACATGAAGACAGTATGTGCTAAATGCTATCTTTTTGGGTAAGGGGAGGAAGAAAAGAATATATATTTGTATTTATTTATTTTTGCATTAAAAAAACTCGAGAGCTATAAGAAACTAATAAAGTAATTATGGATTGGGGGAGAAGGGGATAGAGATGGGAGTGAGATTTCTCAATGAATGTTTTTTTATACCATTTTAATTTTGGAACTATGTAAGCAAAATTAGTGAAAAAGTTAAAATTTTAAAAATTGTTAGAAGGGGGGGAAAAGGTAGGTGAGGCTATGGAGTTCAGCACTGTTTAAAAAAGTCAATCAAGTTCAATAGTTCTTTATCTTCTCCTCCTGTGCATGGCTAACCAAGAATTGCTTTTTTTTTTTTTTTTAAGTTTATTTATGTTGGGGGGGGGGGTGCGGTGGGGGAGAGAGGGAAGGGCAGAGAGAGGGAGAGAGAGAATCCCAAGCAGGCTCCACACTGTCAGTGCAGAGCCAGACACGGGGCTCAAAACTCACGAACTATGAGATCATGACCTGAGCTGAGATTGAGAGTTGGACACTTAACCAACTGAGCCACACAGCCACCCCAAGAACTGCTTTTAAGGTTCCAGCAGAAATGCTCCTTCTTACACCACGCCTTCCCCTCCTAAGTGCAATTCTACACACCTCTTATGGCCTTTAGATATTCTCTTCCCTAGACTCGCTGTTTGTACAGTATGAAAGCAAGAATGACGTCTCATTTTATCTCTGTATTCCTTCTAGCCTCACATATGGTAGATTCTTAACAAATAAAATATTACTTGAGGGGAGTTACTGCTTAATGGATACGCCTTGTTTGGGGTGATGAAAAAGTTTTAGAAACAGAGGTGACTGTTTTATAGCATTGTGAACATAATCAATGTTGCTGAACTGTAAACACAAAAATACTTAATTTTATACTAAATACATACATAGACTCAACGTTGCTGGAAATCACAAATCTTCAATAAAAGACCCTCTCCAGAGGTCTTCCAGGAATATACTAAGTGCTCAATAAACATTTGCTAAATAATGAATAGACAGCACGAACATATGAAGAATGTCAAGACTGAGAAAAGGCTATCGTGTTGATAACACAGCCTACTGTGTATAAACTAGACACGGAATATACATTTTTTAAGCACTAAAGAGACTCTTGGGAACTTTTTCTTTATTTAACTTTCAAAAAATATATAGACTCCTAAGCCAATAGAAAGACAGTAGTGACAGTAATTATCACACAGGAAGAGTGCAACAAATGTTGAAGTCTTTAGTTTTCAAGCACCACATCACGACCACCTCCTTCTCTCCTTCTCTGTGGAATTCCAAGAACTGGTCAAGTTCACTTAATCTTCTCACTGGGGCTGGTCCTTTCCTCCCATTCACTCAAATCCAGAACTCCTGATCTGTGGCTCACAAGAATTCCGTCATCTATAAAAGTATCTGGAAAGGAGATATTTTTAGCCAGAGTCAGGGACATAAAAACTTCTTTCTAAAGGGATATAGGGAATTCAGTGTTCATTACCAGAAAGATCCTCAAGTATAAAAAAGTACAATCTGCACCTCTTTTAAAAATAGAACCTTTAAGGTTAAAAGGGGAAAAAAATCCCTTCCCCAAATCATCATTACCAGACACACCAGCCAAACAAGAAGCTAACAAGACCTGCTGTTTCCATAACAGAGAACGTGAGACTTTAAAACTACACCACAGGGGCGCCTGGGTGGCTCAGTCGGTTGAGCCAACGACTTCAGCTCAGGTCACGATCTAGCGGTCCGTGAGTTTGAGCCCTGCGTCGGGCTCTGTGCTGACAGCTCAGAGCCTGGAGCCTGTTTCAGATTCTGTGTCTCCCTCTCTCTGACCCTCCCCCATTCATGCTCTGTTTCTCTCTGTCTCAAAAATAAATAAACGTTAAAAAAAAAAATTAAAAACAACAACAACAACAACAAAAAACTACACCACAGAAGAAAAAAAATGGTGGGGGCTTTCTGCATAGCACTCCTCAGCCCAGACGGGGACACAGACATAACCCTCCCTCCTGAACTGGATCCCTACCTGTGCAAAGGCTCCGGGACATGTCTCTTAAACACTGGATTTCAGCTCTTTCTCATTCTGCTCTGGGGATCCTTTCTCTTTAAGCTCTTTGTCACAGTCTGGAGAAATACTCTGATTTTCTATTGCAGTGACAGCATCTGAGTCCAATCTTCTTCTTTTCTTCAGCTGGTGCAAGTGGGATTTGGATTTTATATGTGCTGAGACAAAACAACAACAACAACAAAAAAACAATTCATTAGAACTTTCTAAATTTTTTTTTAAGGCTTATTTATTTTTGGGAGACAGAGCAGGCATGGGGGAGGGGCAGAGAGCGAGGGAGACAACAGAATCTGAAGCAGGCTCCAGGCTCTGAGCTGTCAGCACAGAGCCCAATATGGGGCTCGAACTTGTGAAGCCCAAGATCATGACCTCATGACCGGAGCCGAAGTTGGATGCTTAACCAACTGAGCCACCCAGGTGCCCCTCCTTAGAACTTTCTAGAATCAATCCTAGAAGCATAAGAATTAACTATACAATCCTTTTCTTTAACAATAACAGGATCAACACATGTGCTGGTATAGCTGCTTAGCATTTTTAAGGGAAGCATCAAGCATACCCTGCTGGGTGCTTTATTTACATCACTAATCCTCACAGCAATCTTGCAGGACGGTATTATTCAGCTCATTTGATACAGGACGAAACTGATGTTCACAGAGGACTTACACTTTGTCCAAGGACACATAGCAGGTAAGTTCTTCGGCTCATCTATAGCTCACAAAGAGCCCCAATTTTCCAGAATCGGGGCTGTAGATGCACTTTTCCAGCATGGGGCTTCCTGTTACAGATACATTACCTTTCCACTCACTCGGCTAAAAATGCCAAATCCAGGTCCTTGTCTGCATCAGCCCCCGAGCACCCAGAGCTGTCCTTTCCACTTCTTCCCTGCTCACACACGTTGCCCTCCTGGTCTGACATCCCCATGCCTGGGTCAGATAAGCCATTCGAATGACTAACTCACAAGCCTCACATTCTCCAAGCACACAATGCTCCAGAGAGATAACGGGAAGCATTCTTCTCTGACGATCCCTTTGGAGAGTCCACAGAAGCAGTAAAGCTGAAAGGCCACTGCTTCCTGGTATCAATTTCTGACCTCTCACCCCAAAGACTGTTCCCACCCTCTAACACATACAACCTTCTTTTTATTTTTTCTTTTTCAAGGAAATCTTATTTGGAAGCATTTGAAAAGAAGATGACTAGATTAAATGCTCTTTGATATATATTAAAAACATCATTTTAAAGGTTTTGGAGCAAAAAAAAAAAAAAAGTAAAGGAGAGGTTAGAAGTCAAAGAAAAGTTTATGTGGGGGAAAAAGTCAGCTTTATTCTCCAGCTAGAGCCTAAGGCAAAAAAAAGTGGGGGGAGGCGGGCTTCTGGCCTGGCTCTCCACGGCAGCAGGGGATGGGAGCAAGGACTTGACAGATGGCACTATAGAAGGGCTCACACAAGCTAAGCTCACAAAAGGCTCACAAATGTTGCTTCTTTAAGGCTATCCCTGAAGGACATTCGACAAATCGAACCACTAAGTTTCCTTTAGAAAAAACAATCAGACACTCTCTTTCTCTTCCCCTTTCATCATTATAAACCAACGACAATCGAGGCTTCTTCTGCTGCTTGAGCAAATCACAGCCATCCCCAGTCTCTGACAATGGCGTTCATTTTGCCAGCGTTACCAGTTAATAGAAGTAATCATTCTATTGGTTGGAATGAGGAGAAAACCCCATTTCTATGAGAATCCCATGCAAGGCAGTACTCGGAAGAGAAGGATTCCAGCCACTGGGTATAGTACAAGCCCTACTGTGCTCAAAAGGAGTGAGCTTTAAACCAGTTTCCAAATACAGTGTGAGCTGAAGGCTTGGAGGCCCCGGGCCTTTGTGGGCTCTGACGAGAGGACCAGAGGAATCGGACAGGGGAGTGCGGGTGTGAATCTGTGGCAGAGGTGGATCCAGGCTCCAAGAGGGAAAGAGAGCTTTAGGGCAGGGCCGCTGCTGGGTGGTCATGAGTGCCTTGAAAGAAGACAGCACCCTTTGATCACCGATCACCATCTTTATCCGTGTGGGACAGTCAGCTGCCACCGCTCCTCTCAACACTCTCCATCACAGTCTCAGCATCACCACAACCTCAACACAATACCCTAACAGTTACCAAAGAGACCCTGCTTGCAAAGGGTGTACTCAGGAGGAGCACGTCCTCCCGCCTCCCCACAGCTGGCTCTGCGTCTGGGTCTCCTGGGTGAGTTGGCTGGCTTCCCTTATACTCCTACCTCACCCGCACTGAGGTCTAAACATGAAGGGCCCAGAAACTCCTAGGAGGTAGGATCAGGAAAGTCAAAGGAGCTCTGGAAAGTTAACTGCAGTCCTCTCAGTATAAAATATCTACTCTAGCTGAAGTTGGAGGGCATACGACCTTCCTTTAAAATTCAGAATACACAGATAACTCTCCCACAGATATGGGAAAGTGTCCATGAAATTTGAGTACTTAGGCTCTTAGAGGAATCTGCCCGTCCCTTTATTAATAAGCAGACCCCAGCATTCAACCTACCAAAGACCTTAAATTGCATGAAGTCACTGTGAACCACCCTTAACAGATGTCTCCATGCCCTTCCCCAGACTCTACCTGCCCATTCACGGTCCCCAATGATGATTCGATCACAGAGGTCACACATGTGGTAACTTCTCTTGTTCTCCATTTCATTGCACGGCATCTTTACTGGAGCAGCTACAGGCTTGTGGCCCTGAAAGAACGGGGTTGGGGGAGTGGGGGAGATGGGGGGAAAAGCAACTGAATCAAAGAGATTTGGATGTTATTCTCTGATATTAAGGGGAGTGGGATTTTCCCAAGATTCCTTTTTCTCATTCCAGAGAGCAGGTAGATATGATGGACAGATTTTAGCAACAACCTTTCTAAATGTGAAAGCAGAAACACAGCCTCCAGGGATCTAAAAGCAGCTAGCGCTTCTGCTCTATTCCATGGAAAAGAAAACTTGGTTCCCTGACATACTAACAAAGGTGCCAGCTGAGGAAAGCCCTCTGAAAGCCAGACAAAAGGCAGTACTGTGATTAATAATCACCTGGATGAAACTCTGCACGATTTCAAGAGCAGGTTCAAGAACAGATTCCTCCCACTTCGAGACATCAGATACTTCTAAGCCATAGACTGGGGGGACACTGGGACCAGGTCCTAATAATGACAAAGAGAAGACGTGACAGGTCAGCCTCTGACACCCAATCCATTCTGCGCCCAGGACTCCAGAATCCTCAAGAGACATATATGGAGCCAAAGGAATAAACATGCTGACCATGCCATTCATTCTAACCAGAAATATGAACAAACAACTACATGCAATTCAAAAATGACCTAGAAGGCTCACTGATCTATAGTTAACAAGCCTAGCTGTATAATTCAGACTTACAGAGACAGGATCTTCCAGATCAGTCAGAAAAACAGAATGGAGTAATAGCTCCAGTGATATAAAGACAGCACATCACAGGAGTAAATAAACTAACAGCTTGAAGTAAATGCCTGTTCTAAGTTCCCTATCATCTTACAGTGATGTTGCTCTTGTGGCAAGAGAGTTCAAAGCTTTCTTGAGGAACAGGCACTAGTCTCGGGTTTGTATATATTCCCTCAGCAGTATGGCATTCATGAAACTCATTGACACCATACCGATAATCGGGGACTGGGAACAGAAGAATTATCAGCCAATGAGCCACTAAATCTGAGAACTAGAAAGCCTTGAAATTGAACTAGTTGAGCCCCTTTCTTTTAGGAAACAGATCTACAGGAGTATTCAAGAAAACACCCTTTGGTAAACACTTCTGAATGGAGAGGAGACTGGAGACCGCCTAGGGTACAGCTACAGGCATTTCATCCACTGGAGCCAACCATGTTAGGTCTCCGCTGGTAGCCTACCCCATCTATAGACACACTACATTGCCTTCCACCGCTAGGTTAAGTCAGTTGCCTAAAGGCAAAGAGCATCTCCCCATGGACAAAAACATCAAAGTCCTTAGGATGCCAACGGCTGGCAGGTGCTGGCCTTTTGATTGTGCCAACCACAAATAAGATTCTTCATAAAATGGCCTGGGCTGCACCTGCCACCACACGGAAAGGTGAGACCAGGAGGGTGCAGGCAGCATCCACAGCACACCTGGCCTTGGCTAAGCTCTGCACCTGTTTTCAGGCCACTCTATATTTTCCTTTCCCCTCTGAGTCCTTTGTTGGGCTTCTGTGCCCTGTCTAAGCACCTTTCAACAAGTTCTCGGCTCCCAGCTGCTATTTCTGGCTTGGGTCCAAGGCCAAGTTGGGGCGGGGAAGTCCCTCTGGCTTCTTGCCAGAACCATATCCCCGCAGATTAGCCCCGGCCAATCACACTCAGCTCCTGGTTTACAAGGCAGCTGCGCCTTTCACTCTAGCACCAGGACTGTGCCGACATACACATGAATGAGGAATGGGCAGATGATGCTCTGGGCCATCAATCCCTCCGGACTCAGAGATGGGGGAGTTACTGTGGCTTTACCACAGGAGGAAGTTTCAAATCATTACAAAAAAAAACATCTTTTGTTACAGATTAATTGTTAGCCCTGGGGAGAAGAGAAGCTGCATTAGAAATCTGTAGTAGTGAGTTTCCGTTGGCGCAATTCAATTTCAATTTTAGCTGAAGCAAAGAATTCACCTATCTAAAAGGGCATGCAGAGAAAACAGGGTAAGGAGAAGGAAGTATATAGAGCTTGATGGTGCCAGAACTATGCTAGAGAGGTCTGGCAGAGAGCAAGAGCAGGAGAAAAAACTGTAGCTATCGGTGGTCAACAACATGGACCAAGGTGCTTGTGTTCAGAGACACTAAAGAGCAGAGCGGAGGCCTCAGCTGTTCTTATCTATAACTGAAAGCAGAAGTCTAATGGCAAAAGGTAAACGGGATGATTTAGAAGCATATTTAAAAAGTGCCTATAAGATAGAGTTGGTGTTTCACTGGTATTCAATCTCTTTTAAATCAATCTCCATTTGGCTCATAACCACACCATTTCTTACCTGAGGCCCAATACCAACGCTGTCTAGCTAAAGTTATAGCTACAGGAAACAAGAAGAGTGCTATGAAGTACAGTGTGTGTGTGTGTGGGGGGGGGGGGGGGGTTAGGCCTGCATTCAATACAGCTTATTCAGCTGGCAGGTTTTTGGCAAGATATTTAACTTCTCGAAGCCTCCATTTCCTTATCTGCAAAAATAAAAGAATAACACCTATCCCGCAGGCTCAGGAATATATGTATAGCACCAAATTTAGCATCAAGGACACAGAATAGGGTCAAATAAACAAGAATTTCCTTCCCTGTTCCTTAAAAGTGCTGTTCAACTGAAGCTAAGGCTGCAGCATTCTAAAGCACCACATACCTGAAAATGAAGGCGATGCAGGGAGAGCTGGTGACGGTCTGACTCTACACTGCTTGTCTGGCCTAAGAACCATTTTCTTTTTCTTTTTTTTAAAGTTTATTTATTTCTTGTAATCTCTACACCCAACATGGGGCCCAAACTCACGACCCCGAGATCAAGAGTCACATGCTCTTCTGACTGAGCCAGCTGGGTGCCCCAGAACCATTTTAATTAGGAGAGTGTTCCTATAGAAAGCTGACTGCACTTCAGGTACAAAATGTGAAGCTAAAATCAACCCTGAGCACTGACTCTGCTAAGATGTTGCTATTATGCTCTTGCCTGTTTTGCAGGCAACACCCATGTGTTCAAGGTGTAAGGCGGAACACATGGGAAACACATCTTTCCTCACTGGAAAGATTTAATTTGTTCTCTGAGACATTACAAAAAAGTATCCCTAGACAGTCATTTATGCAGTGGACCCTCCCCCAGATCAGGTCCCCAAGTCTTAGAACAGGTCCAGAAACTAAAGTTCCTTTCTTTTCCGGGCGAGGTGAGGACATCCATTGGAAACAGACCCAGGGGATAAGGAAAAACATGAGACTTACTATTCAAAAAGCGATTTTTAACCCATCGGTTTTGCTTCCGGGCATATCTCTTGGTCACCTGTTTCAGAGACTCAATACCTGAAAGGCAAAGTAGGTCTAAGAACCTGTAAGTTCTCACCCAGATGAAAGGCAAGCCCTCCCAGCCCAGAAGAAGAGAAAATTAACCATAGCAGCACACTGGAAGACACCTGGTAGACAAGAATCTCAATTCTGAGCTGAAGGCCATTTGGGACTCTTCTGGCCTCAGCTCTTTCTCAGACCATACCAGCAGGATACTGTGGCACCCAAGGATGTCCAAGGCTAGGTTTAATGGAGGAATTCACACCTTTCTTTAGGAGCTGGTTACTGGTCTCTGGTGTGCATTTTCCCTCAGTGACCAGGTACTCATGAAATTCCTTGAAGCCAATGGATTGGAAGATACCATGTTGATAGTCCTGGCTGGGAATAGGAGAGCATCAGCAGATGAGCCATTGCATCTGAGAGCTAGCAGGGGCCTTGGAGAGGATCTAGCCATTTCATCTCATAGATGAGAAACCGAGATCCTGCCTCTCTAACCACCTTCCTCCACCCCACCCCGACCCGCACCAGCTCCCTGGCTAATTCCCTTGAAAATTAACTCCCAAGAATGTCTGACAGATTAGAAAGTGCAACTGGTAACAAGTACACCAAACCTCCTTCCAACAAACCTTGCCAATGCCAAGGACAAAGGCTAATAATAAACAAGTAGATCCAAAGCCAGTACACTTATGGTCTTTTGACCATAAGCAAGGGATGGAGAGTAGGTCAAAGTAATAGCCAAATCCTCACCTATCTTCTGCAACTTTCTTCTGATTATAGCGCCTGTGAAAGTCTCTTAGTTCATCCAAGAGCCCAGCAGCAAGCATATCATCCACTCTCTTGTCCAAGCGCTCATCTAGAACTTCAATCAAATTAGCCCATCAACCAGCAAGTCTGTCACAGGTGCCCACTAGACACTTACACGATGAATGGACGGGCTGCCACGAAGAAGAACATTTGTTCAAGTGGAAGAAAGGGTTCACACTCCAAAGATTATAGAATAATTCATATTATTTTTATCATACTTAAGACTCTGCACTTCAATAAAACAGCCAGAATGAAGCACGTGTCTTATTATATAAAGAGAAGCATACAATTATAGCTATTAGGAAGGACAAATATTTTATTATGGGATGTGTATTCATTGTTTACTTTAGAGGCAGCTGTGAGACCCCTGGTTTACTCTTCTTACTTTTTTCCATTATATTTGTTACTCTAACTTGGTGTTATTTCACATTTAAGAACTTTCAGATAACACCTTGGATAGGAACAAAAACTTTAATCCAAGCCCATCCGAGGTACACTGTGAACTACTGAGCCAGACAAAGGAGCAAAGGGTAAGGGGTCATATTCATTCAGATGTGGAGGTCAAAGAGAGCTTCACTATGAGTCAGATTCCATTATTTTATGCTGAACTGCAATACATGTTTTAATTTTTAAAAATCCGTTAAATATTATCTTTTTCTATAAACTTGCACCTGAGATTAATTGAACCACAAATTTTCATCATTTCCATCATGCTCTACATTATCTGCCATTGCTACTTCTCAGCCTGCAGTAACAGTAACCTTTTTTCCTATCTTCCTAAAAAGTTTGCATTTATTAAGGACTTATCGCATGTTAAGCACATTCTGAGCACTTTGTGTGTATTATTTCATCTAATCTTCAATGAAGATGTATGTATTACTACTATTATTTTATTATCATTATTTCTACTTTACAGAATAGAAAACTGAGGCACAGGAAGGTACACTAACTTGCCTTAAAATTCACATAGCCAGAAGACGGTGGAGCAGGGATCTGAATCCAGTCTGGCTCACAGACTGTGCTTTTAATCGCTACACTATACTGTTCACATATACTAGACCTAGCTCATAGGTTACCTTTAAAAATGGGTCCCTGGATGCCCCCAGAAGAGTGCTCATCATCCCTTGTCTGTGGCCTCACAGCACTTTCTAGCCCAGCATTTATCACAATGTAGGATCTATCTTGTTTGCACCCCGCTGGACTGGGAGCTCCTAAAAAACAGGCACTGTTTCATATTCATCTCTGAAATCCAAGTACTCTGTAGTGTACTTGGCATTTCATTGAAAGCTTACTGAATGCTAGCTGGATGAAGTTAGTACTATCACAGGGCATGATCATCTTTAGCAAAAGAAAACAAAACAAAACAAAAGAAACCCCATAATCAGGCTAGCTAACTGACTATCATACCCATTTCTCAGGCCTGCTGCTTCTAGAATAATCAGTGATACAACCTCCATCCAGCCAATCCAGGGAGTCAGACCTCCTACTACAGAGCCTTCCTTCTCTTTCTCTTTAGACCTTCCCTGGATGGCAGTCTCGTACTCACGCCACCATCTCATCTTATCCAGCCTCGCTATCTTAGCCTACTGCCAGCGCTATCCTTCTTTCCATTCCAGACAGACACCCAGGGGAAGGGAACAAAGTACCTCATTAAGTCAATGAATAATGGTAATTAAATTAATAGCTAACTCTTGTTTAGTGCTTATTACGAGCCACTCATGGTTCTAAGTATTTTATACATAGTAATATAATAAGCTCTATCTCAGATGGACTCTAAGGCATCAAAGGGCTTTTACCTGTCTGGTCAGCATGAAGCCAGAGGATGCAAAGGTTAGGGAACTTCAGAGGGCCTCCAAGGGGACCACCACCTTCCTCCGAGTGTTGACGATGAAGAAATTCACTATGAGAGATTCCCATTTCTTCAAACACTTGCAAGCTCCTAAGTCATTTAAAAGGGGGGAGGGCATACCCATAAAAACCATTAGAAAATACTGATTCTCAAGTGAAACAAGGAAAGAGGCTATTTATTATAGAACACTTTCATTGCATAAGCTCCCAAAGCCATGCAGGAATCCTGGGACTCCTGGGTGGCTCAGTCGGTTAAGCGTCCAACTTCGGCTCAGGTCATGATCCTGCGGTTGATGAGTCTGAGCCCCGAGTCTGGCTCTGTGCTGACAGCTCAGAGCCTGGAGCCTGCTTCAGATTCTGCGTTTCCCTCTTTCTGCCCCTCCTCCCACTCATGTTCTGTCTCTCTCTCTCAAAAATAAACATTAAAAATATTTAAAAAAAAAAAAGAAACAATGCTAAAGAAAACTTAGGATAAAGTAAGAATAATACTATTCTTCTAAACATACTAAATTAACTTTTCTGAAATCAGTTAGGTTCAGAAACAACAGGCTTCTTCTACACAGACAGAATGGGACTCACTCACCCTCAGGTAAGCAGTAAAAGAGCTTATTTGGGAGACTGTTACAAGCCAACAAGCCCAGTCTCGCTGGGATGCCTTTCCCACAGTTACAAAAGTATGTTGTATATCCAGCTCATCAACTTTCTTTTTAAATATGTCTAAAGTTAATGAAGAACACGTCTAACTAATTTAGTACTCTACTAGCACAAAGATCATTGAAGAAAGAACTCACATGCGTATTCTTAAGCTACCATCCAGCCTGTCCGTATCTATTATGTTATGAAGCACTAAGTAATTTAACTCTCAAATTTATACTCTACCACTCTGGGTGATTGCAACATATTAGCTTGAAAGTGATCCTTCCCTCCCTGACCCAATTCTACTTGTGTGAAATTCTAACACAGGAATAGAGACCCCTTGCCTTTCCATACCATGGTCACTCAAAGACGACTTATGAGGGAAAATATGTAGTAACAGATAATCTCACTTAGCTGGAGGTTAGAATATAGTCTCAAACTAAAAGATGAAAAGTCTTCCAGTCCTCTCTAAAGAAGAGACTCTAGAGCTCTTGATTAGAACCTATTGACTCTTACTAAGACACAATTCTCAACTCATTACTAGTTTAGAAGTAGCAAAATGAGGAGACGTGTTAAGAAAACTGATTAATAAAAGGAGAGGATAATAAAGACCAAGCTCTAGGATTATGTCATAAAATAATATAAAAATGAATGTTCATCATAATATTTCCGTTTTCCAAAAATGTTTGAAAGATTTCTATTAAAATGCTTTAAAATAAAATGTTTGGATACTGAAAGTATAAACTTCATTTATCTAGAATGTGCATTGCCAAGGGAGCAAAAAACCTTAGATATTACAATGAGGTGTGACACTTCAAGGGGTACCATACCTTAAGAAATATTATTCTTTAGTATTGAATTTCATGGAGGGCAGGGAGGCACAGTTAGAAAAAAATTTCTAAAAAAGCTCTGGATGTGTTGGGAGTGGTGGGAGATAATGAAAAAAGGATTAACACTGATCTAGGGGTGCCTGGGTGGCTCAGCCGGTTAAGCATCTGACTCTTGATTTCGGCTCAGGTAAAGACCTCAGTTTGTGAGATCAAGCCCCATGTTGGGCTCTATGCTGACAGTGCAAAGCCTGCTTGGGATTCTCTCTCTCCCTCTCCCTCTCTCTCTGCCGCTCCCCTGCTTGAGCGTGCACACGTGTGCAGGCACGCTCTCTCCAATTAAATTAAAAAACATTTTTGGGGCACCTGGGTGGCTTAGTCGGTTAAGCGTCCGACTTCGGCTCAGGTCATGATCTCGCAGTTTGTGAGTTCGAGTCCTGCATCGGGCTCTGTGCTGACAGCTCAGAGCCTGGAGCCTGCTTCAGATTCTGTGTCTCCCTCTCTCTCTGCCCCTTCCCACTCACGCTCTATCTCTGTCTCTTAGAAATAAATAAACGTAAAAAAAAAATTTTTTTTTAATTAAAAAACATTTTAAAAAAATCCCTATCAATACCATATGTTGTTATATTTAATCTGTATAACCAATCATCCATACAGTAGGTCCTTCGTTAGATCCTCTACCCTGTCAGATATGGCATCATTTCCAACACTGCAAAAAAAATAAACCTAACACACGAAGCTGCAATTTCAAAACAACCTAAGAAAACATGACCTTATGAGTTCATTCACCACCTCTCTCTTTCCTTCAAGAAAGCCTCCATATGTAAAGGTGAGCTGGTCCAGGAGATGGTTTATAAAATCCACCTCCCACTGGGAAAGCTGCTGGGGCAAAACTCAGCATTGCACAATTAATTATGAAACTCAAATCACAATGTAAACCAATTGCATGCCAGAAAAAATTTACAGGAAAACTGCTATACAAGGGGAGATCAAATAGAAAATGAAGCACGATTACACAGGCCCTAGGGAAAACTCTATTGTACTATACATTTTAAATTAACAACAAAGTTGGGTGCAATTATTTATTGAGGGAGGGGAACTGAGGCAGTAACTGGGGGCCTCACAAACTGTGAGCTGGAACACACCAATCTCCACTAACTGCTGTTGCCAAAGCCCTCTCATTACCCAGGCACAAGGAACGACTCACTGCCCAACTCCAGAGGGACTCAAAGTCAGTGGGCCCAGGCTTTCTTACCGGGCCACTTTGCGCTTGTCATGTGGGTGCAGCTTGGCAGCCATTTCTGGGTCCACCTGGCTTAAGCGTTTGTGGAGTGCATGGCCATCCTCCTTTTCAAGCTCTACTTTCCGGTCAGTCACTTTCTCAGTGTCCATCTCCTGGGGCTATTAAAAGAAGATCTACAAGTAAATTTAATTTAACAGTTCAACAAGCACTGAGACAGTGTGTGTGTCAGGCACCTTGCTGGGAGTTGAGAATACAGAATAGAGAGAAATCAGAAGGTCCTGGCATATAGTGAGACAAAGACCATATAACAGAAAATTCCAATACACTGTGGTAGTGTTGTGAGGCTACAGCAAACAAAAGAGGACTTACTGCCTAGGGAAGTATTCAGGTACCTGCTTCCTCGTCAGAAGTATAAACAGGAACCAGGGCTAACGCATCTGTATTAACATATCCATGAGTCTAGTCTTCTCAGCAAATGACCAGAGTGGACCAGAATTGCCCGCACACTACAGTTTGCAAAGTCCCACCCTATGCAATAGCATCTCCATTAGAAAGGTTAGTGTTGGACATCTCTCTGACATATAGATTGTTACAGCCAAGAAATGCTGAGTCAGACTGATGTACTGTTAACTTACATGGAGATGCTAATTAATCCACAGAGAAGCATTTTTCCCACACACAGCCCTTACCCTCAGGCCACACCCCGGAGGAGCACACTTCACATATGGAGGTTGCACTTGCTTCAGAATATTAAGTAAGAAAATTAAGTTGCTGAGTATAAGAAATAAGCAAAAGTCAACCTTCCTCCCACTAAAATTAGCTGGCAAGAAAGAGGAACCCATTTCCTCAGTGACTTACAAGTGAACTAAACATACCTTAGTACTGACAAGAACTTTCCAGAGCAGAGCCTCAATGTAATAATTCGTTCCTCCCACGACAATAGGAATTTTGTCTCGGGCAAATATATCTTCAATGTGAACGTTAAGAAAGATTATCACAATATTTAATATCAAGAAGAGCATCCTGACTCACCTGAGAAGGAGGGTATTAGCAAGAAACCACACTCATTTATTCGTCTGGAGAACAGAGGGGAAAGGGTGGAAACCAAGATGAATGGATATCAGTCTTCACTGTTTCCCATGAGTTCTCAGAAGCATTTCCTATTAGTTCTGGAGGGTCTTGCATAAACCAGAGACAAATGCATGATGGTAATTCCTTCCAGTGCTAAAAATGTTTAGGCCTTGCTGCTAAAATTCAAGGCTTGCTTGGTATTCCAAATCAGTTTAATGAACACAAGCCCAAGGGCTCTCAGAGAACCAAGTGTCAGCTGCTCAGGAAGCCACCAAGGTGACGCCCGTGGTGTGACTTTACCTTCTAAGGCAAAATACAAGCTGGTTTCTCTAAGCCATGGTTCTTGGACTCAGTCCCCACCATTATGTGGTAGTAATGCACATTTTGGCCACTTGAGATTCCACCAGATAAACTGAAAAGCATGGGTTCCACAGATAAATAGATTTCAATGACCAGCTCCAACTCTCTGGCAAGTGACTCAGTTTTCTCACCTGTAAAATTCTCCAGAATTCTTCAGAGCATTAAATGTGACAAGGCATATAAATCCCCTACCACAATGCCTGAAATATTTGCTTTCAATTGAGTAAGTACTGAATTTACTTGAGCCTCTATTGTTTTTATATCCCTGATACTTTGAATTCTTCTTTAGAATCTCTGTTGAGCAGATAATTATCTGCTTTATGAAGGGCTTTGCTTCTAAGGATAATTGATAAAGAGACTTTCAACCTAGACAAAGACTCATTTACATGCTTCTTCCCCCTGCCAGCCTGTCTGTGGGCACAGAGATAGATGACCTCTTTTCTATCAGAGGCCCACTAACCCCGAAGAGGCTGGGGTGGGGTGGGAAGAAAGCTGTTACCGATCAAGGATCATAAAGAAGAAACACTGTCTATTTGTTTTTTAAAAGAGAAATTCTATATTCCCCCTTTAAGCATAGGGAGCACACAATTACATAGTAACTGTAATAAAAATTCAAATATATAACATGATTAACAAAGGGAAAGGGAGCAAGGAAAGTAAAAAGTGAAGGGTAAAATGGTGAGATGCCAAAAAAAGAGTGGAAAAGAGGGAGGGACATGGGATAGGTGACATTTGGTGGGAAAAGGTTTGACTTGTTTGCCCAAGCCATGAAACAATTGTGATTCTGGGCAAAACCCTTCTCCTCTCTGGGCCTCAGTATCTAATATCTTCACCTGCCCAATCAAGAAAGCTAACTAAGGGGGCACCTGGGTGGTTCAGTACATTGGGCATCCGACTTCAGCTCAGGTACTGATCTCATGGTTTGTGGGTTCGAGCCCTGCGTCTGGCTTTGGGCCGACAGGTCAGAGTCTGGAGCCTGCTTCAGATTCTGTGTCTCCCTCTCTCTCTGCCCCCACCCCTCCACTTATGCTTAGTCTCTCTCTCTCTCTCTCTCAAAAATAAATAAATAAAAACATTAAAAAAAAAAAAGAAAGCTAACTAAGAATACTTCTTAAAGTACTTTCAGTTCTGACATTCTGCTTCTAAGTTCTTACCTTAACTCAGAAATCTCCATTCCTGTAAGTGATGTGATTAAGTCATCCCATGCTGCCCTATGAAAACTCCATTTTCTATCAGTTCTTTCTGAACAACCAAACTGTCTTAAAGCAACAATGGACATTTGGTGATATGTTTTAATTTGCCAAGGGCTTTCATACACATTATCTCATCTGATACAATTGCCTTGTAAAGCAGGTAGAGCAAGAATTATTATCTGCATTTTAATCTCTGCCTATTTGATAGGCAAAAAAATATTTCATTATTTTGATTTGCATGGCCTTAACAGCAAGGGCAAGCCCTTTTTCATGTTTACCATTATTTATGTTTCTTCCTTTGTGAATTACTACTAAGGCCCTTTAAGTATTTTTTGTATTGATCCATAGGCGTTTTTTTTTTTTTTTTTAATTTTTTTTTTTCAACGTTTATTTATTTTTGGGACAGAGAGAGACAGAGCATGAACGGGGGAGGGGCAGAGAGAGAGGGAGACACAGAATCGGAAACAGGCTCCAGGCTCTGAGCCATCAGCCCAGAGCCTGACGCGGGGCTCGAACCCACGGACCGCGAGATCGTGACCTGGCTGAAGTCGGACGCTTAACCGACTGCGCCACCCAGGCGCCCCAGGCGTTCTTTATAGGGGCGTCTGGGTGGCTCAGTCAGTTGAGCGTCCAACTCTTGGTTTCTTGGCTCAGGTCATGATCTCATGTGTCGGGCTCTGTGCTGACAATGCAGAACCTGCTGGGGATCCTCTCTCCCTCTCTCTGCTTGGGATTCTGTCTCTCTCAAAAAATAAACTTAAGGGGCGCCTGGGGGGCGCAGTCGGTTAAGCGTCCGACTTCAGCCAGGTCACGATCTCGCGGTCCGTGAGTTCCAGCCCCGCGTCGGGCTCTGGGCTGATGGCTCAGAGCCTGGAGCCTGTTTCCGATTCTGTGTCTCCCTCTCTCTCTGCCCCTCCCCCGTTCATGCTCTGTCTCTCTCTGTCCCAAAAATAAAAAAAATAAACTTAAATAAATAAATAAATAAATAAAAATAAACTTAAAAAAAATGGCTAAGTGGTAAGTTTTGTGTGTACTTTAACACAACAAGGAAAAAAATTAAGTTAAAAAGTCCATTAGGGGCACCTGGGTGGCTCAGTTGGTTAAGCAGCCGACTTCGGCTTGGGTCATGATCTCACAGTTTTGAGCCCCACAACAGGATCTGCACCATCAGTACCTGCTTGGGATTGTCTCTTTCTCCTTCTTCCCAACTTGTACTCTCTCTCTCTCTCTCTCAAAATAAATAAACTTTTTAAAAAATCCATTAAAAAAATGTTTTTTAAAAACTAGATATCTACAAAGTCCTTCTCTACTGTGTGTAGTTAAAATCACATAAGTACTCAATTATATATTACCCCATTTGTTTTAAAGTTTCATTAAGAATACACATTTTTAACTCTGAAATCCATCTGCAATTTATGTCATATATAATGAGGTTGTGATTTTATTTTTTTCCAAAATAATTAGCTGTCCTAGAAATAATTATTTTTTTGATGTTTATTTTTGAGAGAGAGAGAGAGTGCATATGCACAAGCAGGGGAAGGGCAGAGAGAGAGGGGGACAGAGGATCTGAACAGCAGAGAACCGGATGCGGGGCTCCAACTCAAGAACTGTGAGATCATGACCTAAGCCAAAGTCAGACGCTTAACCAACTAGGTCACCTAGGCACCCCAAGTCCCGGGAATAATTATTAACTGCTGCTTTATTTTTCCACTGTTCTAAAATACCACCTTGATCATAAGCTAAGTATGTACATTGATTTGAATTTGTATTCTGAGTTTTCTCTACTCTGTGCCATAAGTCTGTCTAGTGTAAGTTCCATGCTATTATAATTATTATAAATTTTCATTATGTTTTAATATCTAGCAGTCCAAATATATTTTTTAAAGTAATCTCTATGCCCAGCATAGGGCTTGATTGAACTTGTGACCCCTGAGATCAAGAGTCTCATGCTCTACCAGCTGAGCCTGCCAGGAGCCCCATCTGGCAGTCCAAATATTAAAGGCAGTCTAAACAGTTAAAATACAAGGGCAGTTCCCTTATACTAGTCTTTTCAAAAATGTATTGGTGTTAAAACTAATGTAACACTGTTACTAATGTTAACTAATGTTAACTATATTGGAATTAAAATTAAAAAAGTAAAAGATCACTGATCACAGAAAAAAAATTATTTTTAGAAAAAAATAATTTATTGGTGTTTTGCAGTCCTCCCTCACCCAACAATCCCTATTAAATTCTAACTGTAACTCCATTATATTTATAAACTGATTTTGTAACCTCATTTAAAGGGTGGGAAACTGAACCTCCGTGGGGTAAATGCTCTCTACCCAATAAAATCCACTTGGTCCAAAGAGGTAGTTCTGGGACTAGAACACAGATTTTCTGGTTCCTAAATCAGTGTTCTTGCCACTAAAACAGCTTCTCAAATTTTAACATGCCTATGAATCACCTGGGATTCTCGTTAAATGCAGATTCTGATTCAACAGGTCTGGAGTGAGGACCAAATTCAGCATTTCTAATAAGTGCCCAAGGGATGCTAAATGTGGCAGTCTGAAGACAAGGTTCTGAGTAGCAAGGGCATTGTATCTTTCAATCCATATAGTTCAGATGGGGATGCTACCTATGGGTTGTTAGGTCTTGGGTGCCCCTGCTTAGAAGAAACTGTCACTGAAAAGAAAACTTTCTGGCTTGGGCTGCCTTGCACCCACAAGCCTAGCTGCTGTCTTTCCTAAGGATATCAGAGCAGTTGCCTTGTTCCTGAAGTCCACAACTGTGTAATTTGTCACAAGAGGATCCACAAAGCTGATCATGTGGTGCTGGCACATTCTCTGCTCTTGGGCAGAAACCTTGTTGGTGATGATGTCTAAGCCTTCATAAACCTAGGGGAAAGAAAATTAGCATGAGACAGTCACCTGCTTCCATAAAAGGCACATTTGAGGTAGGAATGGTGATCCGTACCTCCCTCCAGCCAAACACGTGACTGATGCAAAGCACCGGAATAGAGGTGCTCTAAGCAGTTGTGTTCAGGGCATAGGGGACCCACCCAAGAAACCCAGGACAAAGGTAGCAGGAGAAAACAAAACACTGGCTTTCTTATCAAATAGTGGCAATTAGTTTAAACTTAAAGATAAAAAGTGTATGTAAATCAGTGCTCAAGTGAGAACTAATTCTGCAAGATTAACTGGGAGTTCTTTAGGCCTGAACTTTAAGCATTTAAAAATGGGCAGGTTGTTTTATTTATTTTACTTATCATAAGTGTCCAGAAAGGTAACATTTTGCATTGCTCATAGTTCTACTTCAAATGCTTAGATATTTCTTGAATTAAAATGCTCTGAAACATTTTTAGGATTTGTATAGCATTGGCTCCACTTGTGAAGAAGTGGCCTATTTACAAAGATACATATAAAACACACACATACACACTTTGAAGTCAGAACCCCTAATACTGCTACACTCTAGTGGAAACATTGTGATCTAACCAAATTACTGCTTCAGGGGACCAGCATATACAGTCTAAATACTCAAAGGCAATATCCTGTCTGTAAGCTCTTGATCTGCCAATTCAACTAAAAAGTTCAAATGTACTTTTTCTAAATGCAAGGTCTCGGAGAGCAGATCTGAAAATACTAGTTTGAAAATAGGGATGAATGCTTTGAGATTAAATGTTCTCTCTGTAATCACTGATTCTACAGGGAGCATTGAATGAACAAATAATAAGTTCCATAGAGCCCACAAAGATGTTAAAAGCATTTTTTATCTCACATTTCCCTTTACTTACATGGGTGTCGATTAAGTACAGCACAGTATAATGGTTAGGAGGAAGGACGCTGGCGCCAGGCTGCCTCAGATCAATTCCTAGCTCTGCCACTTACCAGCTATTTGTACCAGTGGAGTAGTCAGTTACTAACTTCTCTGTGCCTCAATCCCTCATCAGTAAAATGAGGATAATAATGTCTATCTCGTGGGGTTGTTGCATGGATTAAGTGAGTTAATACATGCAAAGCACTTAGTTTTTGCCTAACACTGCAGATGCTATGAAGGGTTATTATATTACTACCTGTATTACAACAACTACTATCACAACAGAAGGATAATGGGAAATAAATTTAGTGTTATCATTTATCACTCTGAAGCCTCTTTGCTGGTAGCTACTGAGGTTTTTTACCCAACAGGGACAGAAGCTATCTTCAGGTAAAATAAAATTGTTAATTAGTAAAATAGTGCACATAAGACATATAAAGAGCCACCAGGAAAGAATCAGCTCTGCCTTTAACTCATTTAATCTGTGCCCGACAACAAACTTGCATTCTTACACCTGAGTACTGGTGGAATCTTAGATCACAGGGTGTTCTCTCTGTGTATCTTGAGCAAGACTTCCTTCTGATGTTACAAAGTGCTATAGGATATACCCTACACCGCAGTCTTCTGCACAAATTAAGAAGACTACAGGAGAAAAGGAGTTAACAATTGCGTGTTCCTCTTCCTCTTTTCCCACAAACTTTAGCTGGCTCTGTTGCATTCCAAATGACCCAATCAACGTGAAAGAACTCAAACAGCAACAACTTGATTTTGCCAGTGGAAGATTTCTGAACCCTGTAAGTGGATTCTCATTTTTAACATTGAGATTAATGTTAAGAAAATTACCGCTGCAAATGCAAAATTACCATCCCCAACTTACAAAAAAACCAAAATGTAAATATCCCTACCAGTATGTTTTATCCGACATATAGATAAATTTGTAGATAAATTTTCATCCCCACCCCCCCCCACTTTTCTTTAAATTTTAAAGAGAAACCGAGCACAAGAGGGAGAGGGGCAGAGGGAGAGAGAATCTTTAAGCAGGCTCCACGCTCAGCGCAGAGCCTGACATGGGGCTCAATCCCACAACCCTGGGATCGTCACCTGAGACAAAATCAAGAGGCAGCCACTCAACTGACTGAGCCACCTAGACACCTGGTAAATTGTCATTTTGAGTCTCGTCTTTAAGTGTATCTTCTAGAACTCCTTAAAATAGTAAGCTTAAACAAATAAACACATCAACATAAATCAAACAGAAGGTAACCCCAGAATGAGGCTCACCTTATTTTAAAGGAAGTAGACTACGACACTATTTATGGTATATGCAAATGCCAACAAATATCAGAAAGAAGTACTCATGGTTTAAGGAAAGACTTCTTGCTCACAGAGTTAACAAACTAAAAACTGTAACGCATACAAAAGCACTACATCTTGGTTACCAATGTGAATTGTCATCTTTGAGTGATTTGTCAACTTTTGTTTCCCATACCATCAGACTAAAAGAAACTGGGCATAAAGATATGGGTGGTACTAAACAGGTATCTGATAATAAAAGGATTGTTAATGTTTAGGTATCATATGGCTTTATGGTTTTGTTTTTTGTTTTGTTTTGTTTTGTTTTGTTTTGTTAAAAAGGAGAAAATAAAAAAGGAGTCACTGGGGCGCCTGGGTGGCTCAGTTGGTTAAGTGTCCGACTCTCAGTTTTGGCTCAGATCATAATCTCGCAGTTTGTGGGTTTGAGCCCACATCAGGAAAGAACAGAGCCGGTTTGGGATTCTCTATCTCTCCTGTCTCTCGGCCCCTCCCCAGCTTACTCCCTCTCTCAAAAAAATAAATAAATAAACTTAAAAAAAAAAAGGAATCTTTAACTTTGAGGTATACAGTATACTGAAGTACTTATGAATGGAAATATATATATATTTTAAAGACATGAGAGCTGATCCAAGGTTATATCTATAATGATGTTGCTTCACTCTTCCATTCTAATATGACTTCTTTTGACAGTTAGCGATGTGCTGTTAAAGTTGAGCTTACAAATGACTGTGCAACTTGTGATCACAGCTACTGTGTATTTTTTTCATTTTACCCCTGAATAAATTTTTAATAAGCAAGAAGGCAAGGGTAGATGAAGGGCATATGTAAAGTACATCTATAGCTGCACTGCATGAGAGCAAGAATGACGCTGAAAAGACATTTGTTAATAATGACACAAGAATTACGATCACTGGGGTGCCTGGCTGGCTCAGTCATTAGAGCATCTGATTCTTGATCTCGGGGTCGTGAGTTTGAGCCCCACATTGGGTAGAGATTACTTTAGAAAAGAATTATGATCACTAAATGAAAGGGAGAACAATGATGCAAGTAAAATTTGCAGTAACATTCATAACATTAAAATTTTATCTTTATTTTCTGTTTTTAACCATAGGACAAAAAAAAGAAAGTATATGACAACTGGGATCTACATTCCAATAATGGTGGAAGAGGGATAGACTAAATGAAACAAGATTGGCCAAGTGTTCCTAACTTACTGAAGCTAGGTGACAGACACACAGAAGTTCAACTGGTACTCATTCTATTTTTTTTTTATATGTTGGAAAACTTCCATAACAAAAAGTTCCTATAAAAAAATCTGGATGCACTTCATACACAGAGATAGCTATTATCAAAAAACAAAAAATAACAAATGTTGGTGAAGATGTAGAGATATTAGAACCCCTGTGTACTGTTGGTGGGAATGTAAAATGGCATAGCTATGGATGGAAAACAGTACGGTGATTCATCAAAACATAAAAAATAGAGGGACACTGGCTGACTCAGTCTGTAGAGCATGTGACACTTGATCTCAAGGTTGTGAGTTCAAGCCCCACAGTGAGTGTAGATTACTTAAAAATAAAATCTTAAAAACAACACATAAAAAAATAGAATTACCATATTATCTAGCAACTCCACTTCTGGGTATGTACCCCAAAGAACTGAAAAGCAGGGAGCTGAACAGGTATTTATACACCCATGTCTATAATAGCAGCATCACTCACTGAGGCCAAAAGGTAGAAGCAACCCAACAGTCCACCATGAATGAATGGATAAATAAAATGTGTTATTCCATTATTATTCAGCCCTAAAAGGGAAGGAAATTCTGACACATACTATAACACGGATGAACCTTAAAGATATTATGATAAGTAAAAAAACTCAGTAACAAAAAGCCGAATATTGTATGATTCTACTTACATGATGTAACTAAACTAGTAAAAATTCAGAGGCAAAAAGTAGAATGGTGGTTGCCAGGTGCTGGGGCAGAGAAGAATGAAGAGTCCATATAAAACGGGTACAGGGGCGCCTGGGTGGCTCAGTCAGTTGAGTGTCTCAGGGTTCACGGGTTCGAGCCTTGCATCGGGCTCTGTGCTGACAGCTCAGAGCCTGGAGCTTGCTTCCGATTCTGTGTCTCTCTCTCTCTCTCTCTCTCTCTGTCCCTCCCCCACTCATGCTTGCTCGCTCTCTCTCTCTCTCTCAAAAATAAATAAATGTTTTTTAAAAAATTATTTTACTTAAAAAAAATGGGTACAGAATTTCAGTTGAGAAGATGAAAAAGATCTGGAGATAGAGTGTGAAGGTTGCAGAACAATGTGAATGTGCTTAATGCATGGTAAAATGGTACATTTTATGTCATGTATACTTTACCACAATAACAACGAAAGACTTGGATGACAGATTTTCAGCACAATGAGAAAACAGTGAATATCTGCAATGAAATGAAATTTTCAAACATTTGCTGAATTTTTCAATTCTTTTAAATATACACCCAGAAGTGGAATTGCTGGATCAAATCCCAATTTTCAAAACTATTGAGAGGACTGGTAACGTTCTATTTCTTGAACTGAGTTGTGGTTACACAGGTATTTTCACTTTTTAAATTTTTTTATGTTTCATTTTTTTGAGAGAGAGAGAGAGAGAAAGAGAGAGCAAGCTGGGACAACAGACAGCAAGGCAGCAAACTCACAAACTGTGAGATCGTGACCTGAGCTGAAACCAAGAGTCGACGCTTAACTGACTGAGCCACCCAGGTGCCCCTACACAGGTATTTTCACTTTTTGTACACTTACGAATTATGCATTTAAGATTTTACTTTTAAGTAATCTCTACACCCAACAGCGGGCTTGAACGCATAATCCTGAGATAAAGAGTCACATGCTCCACCAACTGAGCCAGCCAGGTGCCCCATGAATGATGCATTTTAGGGCAGACATTGCTTATCAATTAAAATCATACCACCCAGCCAAAAAGCAAAAACACAGCAACATTTTACACATTTGCACTAAGGATAAATATCTAAACAAATTTAGAAACCAAGTTTTGTAAACGTCACATTTGGTCCATACAGATATTTAGATTGCAAATGCCCCAACTGGGCTTATTTTATTACCTGCCCACAAAACAACATTCTACCAGGGTAAGTTAGGTTTGTAGCTGATTGTTTTACATTCCACCTATTTTCCAGCTTCAATTATAGTTTCAGTGTGACTTCGCCTATAGAACAGGCAGCCCTGGGTGCTAAGAAGAGCTTAAAGGGTTTGTGTTATCTTTTAAAGGCAGTATGCCACTCCGTTCCATCTCCTACTCTCCCAGAAGACACCTGTGATCTGTGTACACAGAAATGACTGGATAAAATGCTTCTCTCTGCACAAATCAGATTCTGTCAATACTAAGGAGGCTCTGGCCTCTTTGTGAGGTCTGATAGCTGAAATATTCTGAAAAATCCCAGGTTTAACCTACTTAGCCAATTATCAACATAACTGACTTATCTCTGCAAACATTTACTGAGTCTATTATGTGCCAGGTAATCTGCAAGATGTTAGGCATGCAAAGAAGATTAAGAAAGGGTCCCTGTCCTCAAGGAGTCCAGGCTAGCAGAAACAGAGATACAAATAACTGTACTATAAAGACATACGTGATTTAAAGTTTCTAAGAGACATTAAAGTGTGACTGTACCATCTTCTTTAAATATCATAACCACCAAACATTTAATGTTCTAGGTATTTAACTGGATACTACAAGGAAATATGAGCTCACACAGCAAAAAATTATCCCAACCCAAAATGTCAACAGTCCTGAAGTTGAGAAACCCTGGTCCAAAGAAATTTCACCATGGAGAAACTCCCCAAAATCCCTGGGTGGTTTTGGTTTAGGTCAGGATATCACGGTTTCATGGGTTTGAGCCCCTCATCAGGCTCTGTGCTGACAGCGTGGAGTCTGCTTGGGATTCTCTCTCTCCGTCTCTCTCTCTGCCCCTCCCACCCTTGTGTTATCTTTGTCTCTCTCAAAATAAATAATAAATATAAAAAAAAAAAATCCAGGGGCGCCTGGGTGGCGCAGTCGGTTAAGCGTCCGACTTCAGCCAGGTCACGATCTCGCGGTCCGTGAGTTTGAGCCCCGCGTCGGGCTCTGGGCTGATGGCTCAGAGCCTGGAGCCTGTTTCCGATTCTGTGTCTCCCTCTCTCTCTGCACCTCCCCCATTCATGCTCTGTCTCTCTCTGTCCCAAAAATAAATAAAACGTTGAAAAAAAAATTAAAAAAAAAAAATCTGAAGCACAGAGAGGTTGCATAGCTAGTAAGTAGTGGGGCTAGGACTTAAAATCCAGGCAACTTGGCTCCAACCCTTTAGGGTTTTTATGCTGTAGGGTGGCCCTAATAAGTGTGTTAATCAGCAAGATCCTGGACACTGGTCAGATTGTGGAGCTCTGTCTGAGTTCAGGTTGGCTATGATGCCCCAACATAGCTGTTTATAAGCAAAATGAAAAGCTGCCCTCCTTGTTTGGTTTCTTCCTCATAAGTTATCTTCCCCCTTTTAATTTCATTTCCTTCCCAATCCAAATTAGATCCTGAAATCCTTCAATCGCTTTCCTGCCTCTAACACCAAAAGTTGATTTTCCTTTTTGATTAAAAGAATTTGAATTTGGGGCACCTGGGTGGCTCAGTCGGTTGAGCATCTGACTTCAGCTTAGGTCATGATCTCGCGGTTTGTGAGTTCGAGCCCCGCGTTGGGCTCTGTGCTGACCGCTCAGAGCCTGGAGCCTGCTTCAGATTCTGTGTCTCGCTCTCTCTCTGCCCCTCCCCTGCTCATGCTCTGCCTCTTTCTGTCTCAAAAATAAAGAAAACATTTAAAAAAAATTTTTTTTAAAGATTTTGAATTTGATTATTCAAATGAAGAGATGTGGAAAAGTAGAGAAAAGGTCAAATCTCTTGCCTAACTTCCTTCCCTCCCTCCCTCTCTCTTTCTCTCTTTCTTAGTAGGCTTCACACCCAGCACGGAGCCCAATATAGGGCTTGAACTCACAACCCTGAGATCAAGACGTGAGCTGAAATCAAAAGTCAGACGCTTAACCACCGACTGAGCCACCCAGGCACCCTATTTAATTTTTCTTTCTTAATAAAAGGATAACTTCTTAAAAAATGTACACTTTATTAAGAAAGAATGAATTAGCTGCAGGAACATGGCAGGCAACTACTCCTTTTAGCTTTGCTTGGCAGAAGTTCAACTGCAGACATGCTGACTAAATCAGACAGATTAAGATGCTCAGAAAGTGGGAGAACCTGTACCTGATGTGTTCAGTCTAGTGAGAGGAGTGGTTTGGAATTTGTAGTGCAGATAGAGACTTTTGGTCCTCCCATGGCTATCTCTATTTAAGGGAAAAGGAACTACAATCATAATACAAGGCCATGCTTCTCAAACTGAGAGGTGCATACATAATAAGTACACTATGCATTCTTCTTAAGCACCGGATCTTCCTAATTGGTAAAAAGAACGTAAAACATGAATTTTTACATCTAAATAAATGCAGACAGGGGCACCTGGGTGGCTCAGTAGATTGAGCATCGGAGTCTTGATTTCTTTGCCTCAGGTCATGATCTCGTGGTTCATGACTTCAAGCCCCACATCGGGCTCTGTGCTGACAGTGCGAAGCCTGCTTGGGATTCTTTCTTTCTCTCTCTCTCTCTCTCTCTCTCTGCCCTTCCCCACTCGTCCCTCTCAATAAATAAATAAACGTTTAAATAAGTAAATAGATAAATAAATGCAGACAGATCAGGGCAGAGAATGCAAAACTGGCATACTTTAAAGTTAACATACTTTTAACATACTTTAAAGTTGAAGTATGAGAAACTCTGCAACGGAGAGCCTCTGCAGTGGCTGCTTAGAAGTCCACCAGCAAGCCCTGGCAAAGCATGGATGTAAGGAAATTCCGAGATCATCTATCCGGTCCGATCACCTGAAATTTTATACTTGAGAATACAGAGGCTCAGGGAGCTCCCCTGCATATATAATTGGCTGGCAATAGAGACACGACTAAAGCCTAGATGCTCTGCCCATAACACAAGCTGTTTCTGCTGCCTCTCATGAGGAGTTTTTATTCCCATTTGACTCTAGTCTGTTTGCTTGACTGAAGTAATGAATTCCTACTAAGGTGAAATTAAATTCCAGAAACTGAGAAGACAGCTTCCATACACTGAACCCCTTCAAGGTTTTGAAGAGTAAATATGATAGAAAGCTGAAAATATAAACAAAGACGATGCCATGTGACCATAATGCTGGGACAGAAACAAAAGGGCTCTTTTGAGAAAATAAAATCAATAATAAAGCTCTTCTTGTGGCCAATTTTACAGCCTCCAGATTGGCCCACTTTTGATGGTTTCAGTGAGATTTTATTTTAAGATACCTGAGATAGAGCATATATTATTTGGAGGTCTGTATCTAAGTAAGGGAAAGCCAACAGTGTATGATGGAGCCAGAAGCATGGGTTCAAATTCTGACTCCACTACCCAACTTCATTTCGCAGGATATTTAAGTATCTTAGTTTTCCCTGCCTCAAGTATCCTAATCTATAAAATGGGAATAATAATAATAATAGTACCTACACTCCTCACTATGTTATTCTGGAGATTAGAGTTAATATAGATGAAATATTTAGAATAATGGCAGGCAAATGGTAATAAGCACTATAGAAGTGCTTGGCATTATCTATATTTAATTGGTGGTGATTAAACAAGATTTTTCTTGGTGTTTCGAGGTGAGACCCCTGGCTAGGGTTTGAAAGAAGAGAACCACAAAATACCAGAGCTAAAAGGAGCTTTAAACACCATGACAGACAGGGGAGCCTGTGTGGCTCAGCTGGTTAAGTGTCCAACTCTGTTTCAGCTCAGGTCATGATCTTGGGATTCATGGGGATCAAGCCTGGCTTCAGGGTCTGTGCTGACAGTGCGAAGCCGGCTTGGGATTCTCTCCCTCCCTCCCTCCCTCCCTCTCTCTCTCTCTCTGCCCCTCCCACACACAAGCATGCCCACTCTTTCTCTCAAAACAAATAAAAAATAAATAAAATAGACACTGACAGACACTGTATGACCCACAAAGCCTAAAATATTTACTAACTGGACCTTAACAGAAAAAGTCTGCCCACTCCTGATCTGATCCAATCAGTCCCCCCTCACTAATATAGCCAAAGAGGAAACTAAAGCCCAGAGAGGGCAGTATCTTGTCCCAGGTTATTTTAAATTTTTTTTTTCAACGTTTATTTATTTTTTGGGGGACAGAGAGAGACAGAGCATGAACGGGGGAGGGGCAGAGAGAGAGGGAGACACAGAATCGGAAACAGGCTCCAGGCTCTGAGCCATCAGCCCAGAGCCTGATGCGGGGCTCGAACTCACGGACTGTGAGATCGTGACCTGGCTGAAGTCGGACGCTTAACCGACTGCGCCACCCAGGCGCCCCTTGTCCCAGGTTATAAGTACAGCGAGTTAGTGGCAAAGCTAAGACTAAAACCCAGTTTTCTCAGTAAATAAAACTGCCTGCTAGGCTAAACAAGCTAAATGAAGACCTCAGAGTAAAGACAGACTATAAATTAGGAAACATTTGCCTATTAGGCAAATCATCTAAATCTAATTCTAATCAATACACACTTTCTGAATACTATAAGCCTGAGTATCAATGTTTTTTAATGCTACCCAGGTGATTACAATGTGCACCTGGGAGTGAGAACCACCGTTACAAGTTATGATGCTAGGCACTAGCAAGATGTAAACCAAAAAAAAAAAGGAAAGTAAGGAAACTGGGTAGTGGGGTAGCTAACCAAAAGTACCCACCTGGACAACACAGAATCCCATATTCCATCTGTAATTATGCATGTAGGGGACTGCAAGCAAAGAGCAACAGGCATGCTGAAGGCAAGGAGGCCTGAGTATACCTTCATTTACACCAGAGCATCAACAATACTTTTTGTTCACATCTGTAAGTTCCAACAGTTCAATACATTATAAATCTATTATAACATTCTCATTTTTTTTTAAAGTAGACTCGGGGCACCTGGGTGGCTCAATCAGTTAAGCGTCTGACTTCAGCTCAGGTCATGGTCTCACTGTTCATGAGTTGGAGCCCCGTACTGGGCTCTGTGCTGACAGCTCAGAGTCTGGAGCCTGCTTCGGATTCTGTGTCTCCCTCTCTCTCTCTCTGCCCCTCCCTAGCTCACGCTCTGCCTCTCTCTCTCAAAAATAAATAAACATTTTAAAAAGTTTTTAAATCTTTAAGAAAAAATAATAAAGTAGGCTCTATGCGCAACGTGGGACTTGAACTCATGACCCAGAGAGCAAGAGTCCATGTTCTACTGACTGAGCTAGCCGGATGCCCCTATAACATTCTCTTTCTAAAAGAATGTTAAAAGTAACATGTACTCACAAAAAGTATGAGAACATACAAACCTAAAACATTTATTATGACCCCCAAAAAATACAAGTCAAAAGACAAATGACCAACTGAAAGAAATACTTCCAATACATGAGACTGCGTAAAGGATTCAAACTTACAATACACAAAAAACTCTTACAAAGCAATAAACACATAAATGAAAACCATTATATAGAAGTGGGCATAACAGGTATGAGCAAGGAATTAACACAAGCAATACACAAATGACCAATGCACCCTTGAAAAGACAATAAACCAAAGAAATGAAATCAAAATGAAATTCATTTGTTTACCAAACTATAATAATGAAAAGATAGGTAATACACAGAATTGCAAGGGTGAACAAAAATACACATACCACTGATACAAACTTTCTTCAAACCAAAAGTCTGGCAATATGTATCAAAATGTAATGTGTGCTAACCAGCAACAAAAAGACAACCAACCCAATTTAAAAATGAACACAAGGGGCGCGTGGGTGGCTCAGTCAGCTGAGTGTCCTACTTCAGCTCAGCTCACGATCTCACGGTTCATGGGTTCAAGCCCCACATCCAGCTCTGTGCTGACAGCTCAGAGCCTAGAGCCTGCTTGGGATTCTGTGTCTCCCTCTCTCTCTGCCCCTCCCCCATTCATACTCTATCTCTCTCATCTCAAAAATAAACATTAAAAAAAAAAAAAAAAAATGAACACAAGACCTAAATAGATATTTTTTCCAAAGAAGATATTACACAAATGGCCACTAAGAAAATGTAAATCAAAACTCTAAAGTGATACCACTTTCACACCCACTAGGATGCTATAATTTTTTTTTTTTAAGGAAAATTTTATTAAAAAGGAAAAGGGTGCCTGGATGGCTCAATCGTTTGAGCGTCCAACTCCTGATTTTGGCTAGGTCATGATTTCACCGTCATGAGACTAAGCCCCATGTTGAGCTCAGCATGGAGTGCGAAGCCTGCTTAGGATTCTCTCTCTCTGCCTCTCCCCAGCTTGTGCCCTCTCTGTCTCAAAATAAACAAAACTAAAAAAAAATAATAAAAGTTAAAAATAATTTTTTTAAAAGGAAAAATAACAAGTATTGGAGACAAGGTAGAGAAATTGATACCCTTACACATTGCTGGTGGGAATGTAAAATAATATAGCCATTGTGTAAAACAGTTTGGCAATTCCTCAAAAAGTAGACATAGAATTACCATGACCCAGCAATTCTACTCCTAGGTATTACCCAAAAATAACTAAGAACAGATAATCAAACAAATACATGTACATATACATACAAGTTCACAGTAGCACTATTCATAATAGCCTAAGGTACTAATGTCCATCAATAGATGGGACAAATTGTGATCTATACATACAAAGGAAAATTATTCAACCATAAAAAGGAACAAATTACCAATACATGCTAACAGATTATATGATTGCATTTATATGAAATATCCGGAATAGGTAAAATCTATAGGGACAGAAAGCAGACAAGTATTTGCCAGGAGCTGGGAGGGAAGGGAAAATGGGCAAGTAACTGATTAATGGGTATGGGGTTTTCTTTTGGGGTGGTGGAAATATTTTGGAACTAGACAAAGGGTATGGTTGTACACCACTGTGAATATACCAAATGACACTGAATCGTTCACTTTAAAGATTTGATTTTTTAAGTAATCTATACACCCAACATGGGGCTTGAACTCACAACCCTGAGATCAAGAGTCACATGCTCTACTGACTGAGCCAGCCAGATGCCCCAGAATCATTCACTTTAAAATGGCTGATGCTGGGCACCTATGTGGTTCAGATGTTTAAACGTCTGACTCTTGATTTTGGCCCAGGTCATGATTTCACGGTTCATGAGATCGAGCCCCACATCTGGCTCTGCACTGACAAAGCAGAGCCTACTTGAGATTCTCTTTCTCCCACTCTCTCTGCCCCTCTCCCATGTGTGTGCTCTCTCCTGCAAAATAAATAAACTTTAAAAAACAAAAAACAATTCAAAATGGCTGACGTCATATGAATTTTACCTCAATGAGAAAAATAATATAACCTCTAATAACCTCAGAAAATTGGGAGGAAAAAAGAGGTAATGTTTACATCTTACCCAGTATTCCCATTCTAGGAATTATCCTGAAAAAGGAATCACACAGTCCAAAAAGATGTATGTGTGAAGACGTTCATCTCAGCATCATTTATTATAGCAAAAAACAACCCTTTAAATGTCCTTCAGTAGAAACCCCATTAATTATGATACATCTATAAAACAGACTTACACAGATGGAGTGCCTGGGTGGCTCAGTCGCTTAAGCACCTGACTCTTGATTTCGGTTCAGGTCATGATCTCATGGTTTATGGGATCGAGCCCCGCATTGGGCTCCGTGCTGAAAGCGTGAAGCCTGCTTGAGATTCTCTCTCTCCCTCTCTCTCTGCCCCTCCTGTGCTTGTGCTCTCTCTCTCTCAAAATAAAAAAAAATTAATTAATTAAAAAAAAAAAAATAGACTACCCGGAGATTAAAAACAACCAAGTAGAAGGCTTACGCTATCCAATTTCAAGACTTATTATAAAGCCACTGCAATCAAGACAATGCAATATTGGCAAAAGAAGAGACACATAGATGAATGGAACAGAACACAGCCCAGAAATAGACCCGCACAAATATAAACTGGCTTTTGACAGAAGTACAAAGGCAATTTAATGGAGAAAGGATAGCCTTTCAAAATCAGTGCTGGCACAACTGGATGTCCATAATATCATACCTTATACAAAAATTTATTCAGAACAGCTCACAAACCTACATGTAAAATGCAAAACTATACAATTTTTCTTTAAATAATACTTCTCTTAAAAAATGGTGAGGGGCGCCTGGATGGCTCAGTTGGTAAAGCTTCTGACTTTGGCTCAGGCCATGATCTCGCGGTTCGTGAGTTCAAGTCCTGCGTCCGGCTCTGTGCTGACAGCTCAGAGCCTGGAGTCTGCTTCAGATTCTATGTATCCCTCTCTCTCTGCCCTTTCCCCACGCTCTTTCACTAGCTCTCGCTCTCTCAAAAATAAATAAAACATTTAAAACTTTTTTAAAAAATGGCAAGAAAATCTGCATGACCTTGGGGTTGCCAATGAGTTTTTAGGGTAGGAAACCAAAGACACAATCCATAAAAGAAAAAAAAAATTGGACTTTGTGAAAATTTAAAACTTTTGTTCTGTCAAAGACACTGTGAAGAAAATGAAAAACAAATAAGCCACAGAGCAGGAGAAAATACTGGCAAATAACAAATCTAATAAAGAATTTGTACCCAGGATATATAAAGAACTCTTAAAAGTCAAGAATAAGACAAACACATCCACCAAAAAAATCTGACAAACACTTCAAAGACACACAGATGGCAAATAAGCATATGAAAAGATGCTCAACATCATTAGCTTTAGGGAAATGTAAATTGACCACCCTGAGATACCAGTACATACCTATTAGAATTGCTAAAATTAAAAAAAAAAAAAAAAAAAAGACAATACCAAATCCTGGGGAGGATACAGAGGAACAGAAATTCTCATTCACTGCTGGTAGGAATGCAAAATGGCACAGCCATTTTGGAAAATCCTTTAAGGGTTTCCTATAAAGTTAAACCATCGGCACATGAATGTTTATAACAGCTTTCTTTATAAGTGCTAAAAACTGGAAATTCAGATGTCCTCTCTTAGGTGAATGGGCATACTATGGTACATCCATACAATGGAATGACACTTAGCAATAAAGAGTAATGGACTTGGGAGATTTAAAAGGTATTTTTTGCTAGGTGAAAAAGTCAGACCCCAAAGGCTGCATATTGTATGATTCCATGTACATTACATTCCAGAAAAGGCAAAAAACAAGGGGATGGAAAACAGATCAGTGGTTGTTGAAAGGTGGGGTAGGTAGAAGAGCTGACTACAAAGAGGCCGTACAAGAAAATGTTTAGAGTGATGGAACTGTGTAGTACGGTACTGTGATGGTGGATACCTGACTCTGCATTTGTCAAAACCCATAAAACTGTACTCAACAAAGAATGCACTTTACTGTATGCAATTTAAAAAAACAAAACAGGGGCGCCTGGGTGGCGCAGTCGGTTAAGCGTCCGACTTCAGCCAGGTCACGATCTCGCGGTCCGTGAGTTCGAGCCCCGCGTCAGGCTCTGGGCTGATGGCTCAGAGCCTGGAGCCTGCTTCCGATTCTGTGTCTCCCTCTCTCTCTGCCCCTCCCCCGTTCATGCTCTGTCTCTCTCTGTCCCAAAAATAAATAAACGTTGAAAAATAAATAAATAAATAAATAAATAAATAAAATAAAAAATAAAAAAACAAAACAAAAAAACAACTTCTGGAGAACCCAGGATAGAATGCAGACTGCAATAAATGAATCTACCTGTGTTACAAATGCACAGCATTACCTTACTGAAGGGCAGTAAGGAGGGGGAAAAAAAGGAGCTTACCTAAATAACTGTGTATAATATTATGACTAGATACTATAGGCTAAAATGAACAAAAAGAACTGTACACAAACATTATACCTAATTGGTAAGTTGTTGGGGCGGCTGGGTGGCTCGGTCGGTTGGGGCATCTGACTTTGGCTCAAGTCGTGATCTCACAGTTTGTGAGTTCGAGCCCCGCATGGGGCTCTGTCCTGTGGGACTTTGTCCTGAAAGCTCGACCATGGAGCTTGCTTCAGATTCTGTGTCTCCCTCTCTCTCTGCCCCTCCCCCAGTCGTGCTCTGTCTCTCTCTCTCAAAAATAAATAAACATTAAAAAATTTTTTTAATTGGTAAGTTTGTTTCTTACATAAGTAACTACTGAAACTACTTTACAGGTTGCATAAATAAATAAATATATTATAGCCAATGAGAAGCCAAATTTCTTACTCTCTGAGAAAGAGAACACAAATAGAGAACATTGGGATGGATCCTGTGGTGCCAGAGTAGAGTCAGAGATATTTGTATAAACACATGTTTATTTTCATATATATGTAGATAGATACAGACATAAACATAGATATTTGTGTATACAAGGATTAGTGTACATAAGCATGTTTCCTAGCTTTTTCCACCAAAGAGACAAGAAACAATGATATCCCAATAGCAACAAACACACCCAGCATCCAGATTTTGGTTTCATTTTTTTTTTTTATTAAAAAAAAAAATTTAATGTTTATTTTTAAGAGAGAGAGAGACAGTGGGAGAGGGGCAGAGAGAGAGACACACACATACACACACACAGGATCTGAAGCAAACTCCAGGCTCTGAGCTGTCAGCACAGAGCCTGACCGAGAGGCTTGAACTCACGAACCCGTGAGATCATGACCTGAGCCGAAGTTGGACGCCTAATCAACTGAACCACCCAGGAGACCCAGATTTTGGTTTCTAAATACCATTCACACAAAAAAACAAACAAAACAAAAGAAAAAACATTCACCAATAATGGCTCCTTGGGAAAATGGCTGACTCTAGGGCTGGGGCAAGACAAACATAAGCTGGGAGCATCTTGCAGTGCCAGAAAGGAAGTACTAAACAAACATGGAGGCATGCCAAAGGACACAGAGTCAATAGGAAAGAGCGCTCAATAACCAAAGTTGGAATAATCTGAGCAACAAAACAACACTGTATTGGATTGTAACCCAAAGAATAAAATAAATATCCATACTGATACAAGTAAATGATGTAAATAAGTGAGGAAAAAGGACAAATCATTCCACAAAAATTACAATTCATAAAAGTAGAAGGAATGAAGTAAATTATCATAGTAACTGCAGCAGGAATGATCCACTGACAAATCCTTAAATTAGTGAGTGAAACTTTAAGGAAAAACAGGACATCTGAATTGTCTCAAAGTATCTCCTCTAAAATATTTATTAATAATTGTGGTGCTTTTAACATACATCCACACATTCTTGGATAGTCCTCCCTTCAGGAGGTGGAGCTTAAATCCCCTCCCCTTCAATGTGGGCTGGACTTAGCAAGTCATTTCTAACAAATGGGGCTTCACAGTGGCAAAATCTGGCAGATGCAACCCAAACCAAACAATCAAGGTTAACGTTAACAGCACCAGAAATAAGTCATGTTGACATCATACCCTGATATGATGTAATGAGAAGGGTATGCTTTCCCCAAATCTGTAATGCCAGTGTAATCATGAGAAACCCAAATTAAGAAACATTCTACAAAATAGCTGACAAGTACCCTTCAACAGTTTTGAAGTCATAGACTGGAAGAGTCTGAGAAACTGTCACAGATTGGAGGAACCTAAACAGACATGAAAACTAAATGCAACGTGGGACCCTAGATGGGATCCTGAAACAGAATAAGGACATTAGTAGATAACTAGTGAGAACCAAGTAAGGTCTACAGTTAACAGTACTGTACCTATGTCAATTTCTTACTGTTGGCAAATGTACCATGATGATGCAAGATGTTAATTTTAAGAGAAGATAGGTAAAGGGTATACAAGAACTCTCTCTACTATCTTTGAAACTCTTGTGTAAATCTATAATTACTTCAAAACTTAACAACCAATAAAGTAGAACAGGGTTTCTTAACCTCAGTACAATATATTACTATTTTGGGCCAAATAAATCTTTGTTGTGAGGAGCTGTTTTATGCAAAGTAGGATGTTTGGCAGCATTCCTGGTCTCTACCCAATATATGTCAGGGACCAACCTCCCCAGTTGTTACAACCAAAAATGTTTCCAGAAATTGCAAATGTCCCCTGGGGGGCAAAATGATCCCATATTGAGACCACTGATGTACAGTTGTGTAACATTAACACATAAAGTTATCCATAACATACTGCTAAGAGTGGGGGGAGAGCAGGACACAGAAGAATAGCAAATGTATGAGTCAATTTATGTAGAAACATACACACATAAATGGAACTTTCAGGACATTATGCTAAATGAAACAAGCCAGTCACAAAAGAGACAAATATTATATGATTCCATTTATATGAGGTACGTAAGAGCAGTCAAAATCATAGACATAGAATGTGAAGTGGTGGTTACCAAGGGCTAAAAGGAAAGAGGAACGGAGAGGTCTTGTTTAACGAGTACAGAGTTTCAGTTTTACAAGACAAAAAGTTATGGAGATAGATGGTGTGATTATGGTTACACAGCATTATGAACGTACTTAATACCATTAAGCTGTACAGTTAAAAATGGTTAAGATGAAGGTATCTGGCTGGGTCAGTTGGCCGAGAATGTGACTTTTAATCTCCAGGTCGTGAGTTCAAAAGCCCAATGTTGGCCGTAGAGGTTCTTTTAGTTAAAAAAAAAAAAAAAAAGAAAGAAAAAAAAGGTTAAGGTGGTAAATTTTATGTGTATGTTACCACAGTAAAATTGGGAATAAAAACAAAAAAACACATAAGCACATTTGCAAAAATACACAAATGTCTGAAAGGATGTGCACCAGCATTTTAAAATGTTGAACCTTTGATGCCAAGACTACGGTGACACTTCCTTTGTACTTTTCTGTTATTTGGATTTTTTTTTCAAAAACCAAATCCTATTGATTCTGTCTCTAAAATGTCGAAATGGTTACTTCTCCCCAGCCACAGACCAGCTCCAGCCCCTCTCACCCAGGCTAATGCAACCAAATCCTAAACTGTTTATCACTCTCTAACCCACTCTCCATCAGAGTTACCCTATGTAACAGATTCGCTATCACTTCCGAATTTAAAACGCCACGCCTCCTGGCATTCCTTTCAAGGGCCTCTGCAACTTGTTCACAGGGTCCTGTATTTTTAGTTTTACCTCTTACTACTGTTCCTCAAGTATCCTCCATGCCAGATAATTCCTGGTCATTCCTTGAAAACATACCATACGCTTTCATTCTTCCTTTACTTTGCTCATGCTGTTCTTTTGTCAGGAATAGTCTTCCTCCTCTGTCTGATAAAATGTATACAGTGGGTACAGGGGAAAAGAATGGGATGCAGGAGGAATGGATAAATAAGTAAGAAGACGTGGGGGAAAAATATAGAATAGCACAGAGACAGAGTTCAAGAAAGGAATTTTCTGGATGGGTGAGATAATGATAGTGCCTACCTGATAAGGCTGTGATGAGACTAAGTGAGATAATACATGTCAAACTTTTAGAACAGTACCTGGCATACAGACTATTATTGCTTACTACATTGCTGCTATTATTATTATGACTGTTCATGGTGTAGTGGTATGAGCCTGAACTCTGGATGCTACAATGAGGAAGCAGCAGTGGTGAACCTGTAGCTCCGAACCAGGGCTCCAAAGGTAAGCAAGGCGGCAAAGAGGACCCCAGTCTGATTCAAGTTTATCTAAAGAATTCAAACTACACAAGAAACCAAAACCAATTTAGTTAAGACACATACAAGTAGATATGAATCACATACGTGAATTCTTACATACCCCAAGTAACTTTTACCCCTAGAACATACATTCCTTTTGAAGAAGAGCTATTTCAACACCCTGCCCCAGGCCCTGAAGCCTCAGGGCAGCACCTCACCCTCACAAATCTGAACCTGCAAGTCCCATTTGTGCCCTCCCACGATTTCTCATTTGGCCAGTAGTGACTCCTCTTTCCTTACAAAACATCGAAGGTTTGATTCCAAAGTTCTTCCCATCGCTGCAAAAAGGTGAACATACAGTATATGAACAACCCACCAAGCTGAATACTTTAGCCAAAGGAAAACAACATTCAGTCACAGTGGAGGTGAATCAAGGAATCTAGAGACGCAGACAGATTTTTGGGAGGAGGCAAAACTTTTGAGACTTCCTTCTTAGCTTCTTGTCATGCTCAGTTGTTTTTTTTTTAATGCTTATTTATTTTGAGAGCAAGAAGGAGCGTACAAGTGGGGGAGGGGCAAAGGGAGAGGGAGAGAGAATCCCAAGCAGGCTCAGCACAGAGCACAACATGGGGTTTGATCCCACAGACTGTGAGATCATGGCCGGAGCTGAAATCAAGAGTCGGATGCTCAACCAACTGAGCCACCCAGGCACCCCCAGGCTCAGTCTTTTTTTTTTTTTTTTTTCTTAAAAGATCGCCTCTGTTCAGTTGTGGCAAGCAGCCTCCAGACAGCCCCCATCTCTCCTGGTTAACAGGTTTTTGTGGCTTTTATATCGTGTCCTACTAAGCCACCGTGATTCACACTCCCTTCTCTCCTTTCATATCCCTCTCCCATGCATCCCTGATCTCCCTTGAGCACTATCAGACAAACAGTCCTTTGGTTTAAAAAAAAAAAAAAAAAATACTGCTCCTAAATTATGTCCCGAAGCAGACAAAAAGAACCCAGACTCCACATCTATTAGATGACACATAGGCTGCTCACTAGTCAGACTGCCAAAAATCATTTGCTTCTGCTCTTGTAGGTTTAGACAAACATAAAGGGAACAGTGCTCCTATGTATGACTACTGCTTCTCCACAGGACTTAAAGAACTAAGGCATTAGGGATACTTCCTCTCTATAAACCCAAATAGAACACTTTGTGTATTTATCTCGTGGCATATAGTTGGCAGTCTGTATTTCCAGGCAGTCATTGTACATCTTTTGGCAAGTGCCTTCATGTTTCTCAGTACAATGTTTCATCCAGTCACTGAAGGCGATGCATTGTACCTTGAATTTACATGCCAAGAAAAAGACTCAGTCTGAAAAGAAGACCTTCAGTATCATCTTCCTGCAATATATTAGACACTACAGAGGAGTTAGAAGACCCAGATCCAATTCCCAGGTGTACCAGTGTCTTGCAGCGTGATCTCTAGTGTGTTCTTTAATCTTCTGTGCCTCAGTTTTTCCATCCTGGAAAGCAGGGATTGTATTACCTGACCCTCCTTAAATTTAGACTCTTACTGCTGACTAACAATATTTATGTTTCTATAATTTGTGAAACCGGCACTTGGAAAACTCAGGAAATTAAGCACAAATGTTGTTTCTCACTATAATCACACCTGCCAGGCAGAAATCCAAAGTAGAGCCCAGCAGGAGTCCCTAAGCAAGTAATCCCTCAGAGAGTGTTTCTGACTTCCCACTCAACAAATCAAGTGCATGAGAATGGGAAGCAAGAAGCCAGGCAGGACCTTCACATGCTACATGGCTACAGAAGCAAGTCATTATCTGTTGGGCTCCAGGACAATATTATCACCCTAGATATACTACCCTAAACATTCCATTGTGGTTTTCCCTTGAAGAAGCTACCTCGATATACTTACTCAATGTTCACAAAAAAACAATCACTTTCCCTGGATGGGAAATGCCCCAACAGGGGTTGCCTTGGGATCACCCTACAGTTAAGGCAGAACAAAAGGATAACGAAACAAGTATGAGGTGCTAGACAAGTTAAGATTTAAGACAGTGTTTTGCAATCCTTTTTGAATTACTAGTATACTTGTGAAATATGAAATTCTGGATATCATTCCAAAAGTGATTATTAAAAAGCAAATATTTGGGGCGCCTGGGTGGCGCAGTCGGTTAAGCGTCCGACTTCAGCCAGGTCACGATCTCGCGGTCCGTGAGTTCGAGCCCCGCGTCAGGCTCTGGGCTGATGGCTCAGAGCCTGGAGCCTGTTTCCGATTCTGTGTCTCCCTCTCTCTCTGCCCCTCCCCCGTTCGTGCTCTGTCTCTCTCTCTGTCCCAAAAATAAATAAAACGTTGAAAAAAAAAATTAAAAAAAAAAAATAAATAAAAAAAAATAAAAAGCAAATATTTGTTTTTTAAAAGATCAACTTGGAAGCCTGAAAGAACTTTCTAATTATCACACTTTCCATTTGGTCATCCTTTGGTCTGTGTGGCTGTACAACAAAGTTTACAGCTCCGACTAGGCTCTCCACAAGGCCAAGTTTCTCCTTTGTTTCAGTAAACATTCTCTGCCTTTAGTATCATTAAATTATTGACATTAAATTATACCTCTTAGTTGCAGCAAGTTTTATCCCCATAGGCAATGCCTCATGTGGCCACCACTCAGCTCAACACTCCATTTGACAGACATCACTATGAATTCACACTATGATTCACAATATGAATCCTCAAATACATTTTATATCCTGATCAAAATGTAGCACACTCCTGTGAAAGAAGAGTGGCGTACAAGTTAAGAAATACTCTCTAATGACTGAACACCACAGCTCCTGCCTCATCTAAAGGGGATGGCTCTGTGTGGATAAGGCAGTAGACGTGGAAAGTAAACACCTATGTTCAACTCCAGGTTTGCTACTTACTGCCAGACCTTACTGCAAGGCCTGTTGTCTTACCTGTGAAATGACAATGATATTTACCTTACGAGGTAAGGTAGAATAAAAAGCATATGTAAGTATTTTATAAACAAATTTGCTATGCAAATTTAAGTTGTTATTATCATTCTGCCTGTGTATTTATTTGAAATTGAAAATGCTCTTTCAAGGAGCTGGTAATCCAACATTAAGAACGTCCTTTTGTACACCTGAAACTAATGTGCCATTGCGTATCAACTATACTTCAATTCTTTCTTTAAATGTCATTTTTGTTCACACACTTATAAAAATTCTGAGTCAACCTCAAGTCACTAAAAAGCACCATCTCCCTCCACAGGATAAAAAAACAAGTTAAACACGTAACAGGGGCATGGTAAGCAAAGGTAGAATGAAGAACTGCATATAACCCCATAAATGGGGCAGAGATACTTTATATCATTATTTGGACTGAAAAGTAAAATCAAAGGTCAAAGTTCTCCAATGGGAATCAAGAGGAAATGATACAAATATCCACAGTACAATCAAAACTAAACACAACCTATAGCCAGTTCAGGAGGCTCAATAATCTTCAAAGTGTTTTCATACATTAATTAATCCTTGTGGTGTCCCTAGGACAAAAGAAATGTAATTCCCATGCTCTAGTTACTTATATAACCACATGAAAAATCTGAATGGATCAAGATGTGCCATTTTAATACGGCAAGTCAACAAATACTTCATCAAATATTAAGGGTCTACCGTATCATCAGCACTATATGAGGCTCATTGTCCCACACACATGACCTGTTTTACAGTCAACAAAACCTCTAGCAACCTCAACCTTACGGCACACAGCTATGAGTAGAGAAAGATTTCTGAGAAATGGGTAATAACTATTAAAGAGCTATATACAACACTCATTGCCAGAACCCACTAACTTACTTAAAAATAAATGTAAAATTAAGGGGCGCCTGGGTGGCTCAGTCAGTTAAGCGTCTGACTTTGGTTCAGGTCATGATATCTCACGGTTTTTGAGTTTGAGCCTCACGTCCAGCCAGCTCTGTGCTGAGAGCTGGAACCTGCTTCAGATTCTGTGTCTCCCTCTCTCTCTGCCCTTCCCCCGCTCACACTCTGTCTCTCTCTTTCAAAAATAAACATTAAAAAAAATTATTTTAAATAAATGTAAAATTAAGACGACTTACTGAGAACACTCTCGACAGGGCTACGTGTGTTGTTCGAGGAAGATGGGAACAGGGAGCAGTGGTGTGTTATTTTAAATAGGAGGATCAGAGAAGGCCTCATAAGGTGACATCTGAGTAAAGATGTGACTGAAGACAGAAAGCAAGCCACGTGGTTAAACAGATGAAGAAGTTCCACCAGGCAGAGGCAGTCAGTGCAAGAGTCCTGAAACGGCTCATACCTGTTACACTCTCCACCCCCCAACAGACTTTCCCCTTGGAAGTCCTGTTGCCACTCCCACTGTGCCGTGCCAAACCTTCCTGACTTCCTGCCCTGCTCACCATACTCTCCCAGGCCCACAAACCTGAATCCTGAATCACATGGTGTGCATTATTCTTTCAGCGATCAGCGGTCAACTCACTTTGACATGATGACATCTTTCTTTTCCCCTGCATTCCTAACACCCACCCCCAAATCCAATTCATCAGGCACACTATTCACAGATGAATGCTTCTTACACACTGCCTTCCTTCATCATATTACTCATCCCCCATTCCACAATATCTGCAAAACCTAATGAACAGCCTCCTTTCACCACCCTACATACACACATGCCCATTTCACCTTCTAAATCTTCCTTCATGTTCCCTCCTTTGACATAATGCCTTTCTTCTTTCTTATCTATCCAAACTTCACCTTTCAAGTCCCTTTTCAGAGAGCTTTCCATGACTAACCACACCAGTCTTTGTTGACTTCTTCTCCCTTCTCAGAAACTGTATGCTTTAGCATAAAATCTAACATTTGCAGTCTCTCTCCTCCCTGCCCCATCCACCTTGCAGAGCATCATTAGTATCACAGTTCAAACACTACTTCTGCTTTATTTCATGTTTAGCTGGACTAAAACTCCCTGAGGAGAGGCATTATGGCTTTTCTCTCCAAAAGGGCCTTGCGGAAAATAGCACCTGTCATGTTTTTAGCACTCCGTGCTGTACGTTGTATTAAGTGCTTTACACACTTTATCATGCTAATCATCACAATTTTGTTGCGCTGATATTCTTCTTCCTATTTTACAGAAGAAACAAAGGTGCAAAGAGTTCAGGCTGAAATCACATACCTTAGAAAAGACAGGGCTGGGATTTGAGGTAAAGTCTGTCTCTTGAAGCTGACATATCATAGAGGTTGCAAACAAACATTTGTTGAATTACACTAATTATTTCATGTGTGTTGATGGGTCATGTCCCTCCAAATGAAACCATGCCCCGAGGTTTACGGGGTGCAGTGGGAAGGACTGCCCTTCCTTGCTGAGTACCCATCAGGTAGGGGCTAGACTCAGTGCCAGGCCGTTTCACACTCAAGCACCTCATTTACTCCAAAACCTCATTAACTGTAAATTATCCTCAATAAATAGCGTGTGTAATTCCTACATCACAGATTTACCCCAAATGTCACCCACTCTCAACCCGAGGCCAAATGCACCCAGGTGCTGTGTGTAGTACACACTCCTTCTGGGCTTTTCCTCTAACTCAGGGAAGAGGACAAAGCCTCCCGACTCCCATCAGCCAGAGTAGGTTAAAAAAACCTTTAACCTCAACTTACACAAATATCTGCCAAGTGCATGGCCCCCGCCTTCTTCAGGACCCTGCTCTTCATTCTAAAACTCATGATCTCGGGGCGCCTGGGTGGCTCAGTCGGTTGGGCGTCCGACTTCAGCTCAGGTCACGATCTCGCGGTCCCTGAGTTCGAGCCCGCGTCGGGCTCTGGGCTGATGGCTCAGAGGCTGGAGCCTGCTTCCGATTCTGTGTCTCCCTCTCTCTCTGCCCCTCCCCCGTTCATGCTCTGTCTCTCTCTGTCTCAAAAATAAATAAACGTTAAAAAAAAATTTAAAACAAAATAATAAATAAAACTCATGATCTCACTTATTAAGCACCACAGCCCTGAGGGCAGGTGGCATTTTTTCCACTTTACAGATACCTTAAGCTCACGTGGCCGACGGCAGATCCGGAACTAGAATCCAGGTCTCGATGAATATCCATCCTGTTCCATACCCTCAGGAGGCACTCATAGATGGTAACCAACTTATACCGGTGTCGCTGAATACTCTAAGTAGCAAAGGCTCTGCGATAATTTTCATTCAAAAGATATTTATTGGACGCCTGTCAACCTTGTAGGTTCAAATGCTATCTCCTCCCCTTATTCGCTGTGTGACACAGAGAAAGCCGTTCCATCTCCCTAGGTGAATTTTCTCACGCGCAAATGGAGAGAACAGAATCTACCAACAGCAACGTCGTGAGAAGTAAATGAGATGAGGAAAGCCAATCAATCGCCTGGCACTACGTCTGGCACATGGTGGGTGGGCACCTAGTAATTATGGGTTCCCTTCACCTGCCCAGTCGGTCCCACAAGCCTCAGGGTTCACCCACTACACCCATGCGACAGGGTATCCACTCCGCCAGAGGCCCGCACGCGGCCTCTGGGTTTCACAGGCCCGTGGACAGCCGCACTGTCATACCTGCATGGAGTCAGCGCTGACGATTTCGCCACCCAGCCGCTGGCCTAGCTGCAACGCCAGGGTGGATTTGCCGGTGCCGGTCGCCCCAAGAATCACTACAAGAGGCAGTGTCCGTTGCAGACCCCGTAGCCCGGAACCCACAGAAACTGCTCGTGCAGCCGCTATCGCCGCCATCTTGAAGCTATCTGCGCTTGTGCAGGAGCAGCTGTCCCCATGGCAACCGTCAGTGCGCCTGCGCAGACCTAGGACTCCGTTAGGATGAGTGGAGAGGTGGGAGCGGCGCGGCCAAGGCTTCCGAGCTTGAGAGGCTCTCGACCTAACTGCCCTCAACTAGCTGGTGCCAGCGCCTCAACTCTCTCCTCTCACCTCTTTGTTGTTTTAACAACAGGTAATCAATTTATTAAAAAGATTTTTTTAACTCTCTCCTCTCTTAAATGGGGGATGGCAATCCTATCTCAAATCTATCCCTGTTATTGCTTCCTTTCACGGCAGCTAGTTTCTTTTCTTCATACCACTAATTACAGTATAAAATTATATACTGACTCCTATGTATTGTCTGACTTCCACCCCAGGCTGTTAGTTCCATAAAGGCAAGGAACAGATTCTGCCTAGGTCTAGGTCATCGCTAATGTCTCCAGTGCCTAGCACAGTGCCTGATGCAGAACAGGCATTGCTAAATGGAGAAGAGAACGGTTTGCCTACCTAGTGCTGGAGCCACTGAACTAGAAGTGTGGTGTTCTCCAGAATCAGATCTGCCTAGTTCTTAGGCAAGGGCAGCTGCTCTAATGTTTTTATCCCACAAAACAAACCCAGACACCGAAGGAAGGACAAAATCTTCCATCTCTTTAGCAAAAGGATGCAAACGATGGATTGAGAACAGAGAAAAGCAAGTAAACAACCCACAAAATATGAACAGGAAGAATAAGGAAGGCAGAAAGGATAAAGTAGGAACCCTCAGATGAAAGTGAAGACCAGGGGCACCTGGGTATTCAGTGTCTGACTTCAGCTCAGGTCAGGATCTCACAGTTTATGGGATCGGGCCCCATGTTGGGGCAGTCTGTGCTGACAGCTGGGAGCTGAGCCTGGAGCCTGCTTCGGGTTCTCTGTCTCCCTCACTCTCTGCCCCTCTCCTGCTTTCTCTCTCTCTCTCTCTCTCTCTCTCTCTCAAAAATGAATAAACATTAAAAAAAAAAAAAGGCAGAGACCAGAAGACCGAAATTCAAGAACCACAACCTTTAAGAAAGGGCTTTGAAATGATAGAGCTGGGTTCAAATCCCAACTCTGCTACTTACCAGCTGCTGCATGGCCTCACTTTACCTCTTAGCCTCAGTTTTCTTTTGTTTAATGTTTATTTATTTTTTCAAGTTTATTTATTTATTTTTGAGAGACAGAGAGCGCAGGGGAGGGGCAGAAAGAGAGGGAGTCAGAATCCCAAGCAGGTTCCACACCGTCAGCACAGAGCCCGATGTGGGGCTCGAACTCACAGAACTGTGAGATCAGACACTTAACCAACTGAGCCACCCATGTACCCCTTAATGTTTGTTTATGTATTTATTTTTAGAGAGAGAACACGCATCAGCAGGGGAGGGCTGACGGGGGGGGGGGGGGGGGGCGGCGGGAGACAGAGAGAGAGAATCCCAAAGCAGGTTTTGCACTGTCAGCACAGAGCCTGACACAAGGCTCAGACTCACGAATCGTGAGATCATGACCCGGGCCAAAATCCAAGAGTCAGATGCTTAACCAACTGAGTCACCCAGACGCCCCTTAGCCTCAGTCTTCTTATCATTAACTACCTCTCAGGATTGTCATAAGGATAAAATGAAGTTATATCCAAAATGTGTCTGCCACAATACTCTAACACATAACAACCACCATTTGCTGAACACTTGGTGTTACTTTAATGGTAACACCCCATCTGCCTCACTAAAGAGGTAAGAGCAGAAGCCTAAGGGCAGAGAAATTTTCAGTACTGTGTAAAAATACCTAAATATGTATTTTACTAACCCCTTGTTAGCCAATTTAAGGGTTAACTTTTTTTTCCCTGAGATTACTTGGCTCCACCTAGCTCTCAGGTCATATCACCAGGATCCCTTGGGCCAGAGGAATTACCCTTGGAAATTTAGATTATATGATAGGCCTGCCTGGAATAACTGCCAATACATTTCTCAATCACTTGGATCACTGCTGGCATAATGGGCACTCTTGCAGGCCCAGCCTGAACCCTGTAGCCACATATATTGTTCGGAGAACATCAGAATCCAGGGTCCCCTATACCTCCTTTTCTCAGTCCAGTCTGCTTTGATCAAAAGCCTGTTCTCTCCAATTTGTGGTACCTGCCTGGGGCTGGTTTTAAAATCGAGATGTGTGGCCATATATTGGCAGACACTCTCACATGATGGTTGTTAACTGTAGAGCCTTTGCCTGGAGACTTTCAGAGGGTACGGTTACCATGACAACCCCTAGAAAGACGGCAGGCAGGAGAAACGATGCAAATAAAGCAAAAGAGAGGCTAATTTCATGATGACAATCTGACCATGACAGAGTGCTCACTCACAGATGGGAAAGCACTGTCCAAGTCATGACCAGGTGACTGTTATGAGAGAGAGAAAAAAGAGAGGAGTGGAATTTACCACTGAGAGACCCAAAGAGGGAGAGGCTGGTTACCAAGGCAACTGGGGAGAAAGGAATGAAAAAATGAGGCTTCACCACAGCAGCAGAAAATTGCTTCTAGCCAAGCAACACAGGACTGTTGCTATAGAAACAAAGAGAACAGGGATCCTATAGACCATGGGGAGAATTATCACTGAAGTGGTGAGCAGGAAAGACTCCTAAATCAGAATGGAGCCCATGATTCAAAACAAATCAGGAGAAGTGAAAAAAAAACCATACCATTTCTATTTATTTTTATTCTACCAGTCTTACCAAAAGAGAATAGGAACATATTCTGTAAGTATCTTTAGGCTATTCCATTTGTACCTCTATTTGTCTCCCTAATGATCTTCTGAACTCTAAATTATATTAAGAATAGTTCCTTCAAGATAGCCGTAACGTGAAATCCTAATTGGAGAGTTTAAGTTCAAGGGAAAATTAGGAAGTTGAAGTCTATGACCAAGAGTTAATAAGAATTTCTAAAAACAAACAACAACAACAAAAACAACAACAAAAATAATAGAAAATCCTCTAATGGGAAGCTTTGCACAAAAGGTACAAAAGAGAGTCAAGAAAGCTATTTGTAGTCATGCCCAGGTATTAGCCCTGACCCCCTCTTTGCCTTCTGTGATGCCAGATGGGAAGTAGTTCAATCTATCCTGAAAGATAACCCAAGAGGTAAGAGAGTCTTTCATTTAAGGTCTCTGTGTATATCTAGAGGTGGAGGAGGCAGAAGCCCATTTCCAACATACTCCGCTGCTTACAGATTATTGGGGGTAAAGAATTTCTGCCGGAAAAGGCAAAATTTCTGGGATAGGTTCGGTCCAGAAAAGCACAACTAAAATTTAAGACTAGGGATGCTCAAATTACTTGGAAGATAATTATTCTTTGCTTCCCCTTCTGAAAGTCCACAACCAGTCACCTAATTATTATCCTTAGTGTGTGCGTGTTGTACGGTGTCTGTAGGACCGATGTATAGTCAGGCTGGGCAACCTATGCACCTGCCTCACCTTCTTCAGGAAATTGAGAGCATGGGGTGGGATAGGCATGGGAACATGGCAAAAAAGGAGAAAGGGAGTAATGCAGAGAGGTAGAGGGGATATTGGAGTGATGACCCAATAGTGTTCATTATATTATTTCCTGCCCTTTGTATATTTTAAATAATTTATTTGAAAAAAAATTTTTAGGGGCACCTGGGTGGCTCAGTCGGTTAAGCGGCCGACTTCGGCTCAGGTCATGATCTCGCGGTCTGTGAGTTCTAGCCCCACGTTGGGCTCTGTACTGACAGCTCAGAGCCTGGAGCCTGCTTCAGATTCTGTGTCTCCCTCTCTCTGACCCTCCCCTGTTCATGCTCTGTCTCTCCCTGTCTCAAAAATAAATAAACGTTAAAAAAAAATTTTTTTTTTTAATTTTTTTAGAGGGGCTCCTGGGTGGCTCAGTCAATTAAGCGTCTGACTCTTGACTTCGGCTCAGGGTATGATCTCCCAGTTCATGAGTTCAAGCCCTGCATCAAGTTCCATGCTGACAATGTGAAGCCTGCTTGGGATTCTGTCTCTTCCTTTCTCTCTCTGCCTCTACCCTGCTCGCTCTCTATCTCTCTCTCAAAATCAATGAAAATAAACTTAAAAAAATACCTTCTTAAAAACATTTTTCTTAAAAAATGTCATGTTTATTTATTTTTGAGAGAGACAAAGAGACAGAGAGACAGAGACAGAGTACAAGTGGGGGAGGGGCAGAGAGAGATTGAGACACAGAATCCAAAGCAAGCTCCAGGCTCTGAACTGTCAGCACAGAGCCCGTCTCGGGGCTTGAACTCACAAACCTCGAGATCATGACCTGAGCCAACGTTAGCGCTTAACTGACTGAGCCACTCAGGTGCCCCTTAAAAACATATTTTTTTTTTTAGAAAAAAGAAGAAGCATAAGGAGATGGTTAAAGGTGAAGCCATTCAAAGTAACGCATCCAGAAAGTTCAAATGTTCAACATGGAAAGCTAGGGATGTTGTGATAGGACAGGAGGAGGAACATGCCATGGGAGGACTGAAGCATCCGTTTCCAAGGTAAGAGAAGAAAGTCGAGTTGAAGACAAACACTAGCTTTTTATTCAACCCAAGGAGCCCTAGCAGCCTGACCCCCATACTAATTAGGTATCCCAAATAAAAAATATTTCCTGTAGGATTATTTCACAATAAATTTGGTGCCTGTTTTAGGTTCCTAGGGCTGCCATAACAAATTACCACAAACTGTGTGGCTTAAACCAACAGAAATTTATTCTCTAGCAGTTCTGGACCCCAAAAGCCCAAAATCAAGGGGTTAGCAGGGCCATGCTCCCAAGCTTCCCTCTAGGGAAGAATCCCTCTTTGCCTCTTGTAGGTTCTAGCGGTTGCTGGCATTCCTTGGTTTGTGGCAGTGTGACTCCAATCTTGCCTCTGTCTTCCTATGGCCATCTTCTCTGTGTGTGTCTCTTCCAAAAATTTCCCTCCCTAGGACCCCAGTCATTGGATTAGAGCCCACCTTAATCCAGTATGACATCATCTTAACTTGATGACATCTGCAAATACCCTATTTCAGGTCACATTCATAGGTTCTGGATAGACATGTATTTGATGAGGGACAAAACACAACCCAGTACAGTACCTGAGTAATCACAATATTTTCCATTGGTTGCTCTTTCCATTAGCAATTGGCAGATTCAAATTTGGGAGGCCAGAATTGCTCACAACAATTAAGGTTCCCCTCACAAGACAGTAGAGCTCACCATGTCATATAGTTTATGTTCCAGCTAAGGTTGAGTTATTGGGCTTTCTCCAGAGCATACCAGAATGTTCTCAAAGGGGGCTCACTTCCAGTCTTCTCAGCTCCCTAAGAGGGCCTGCACACCCACAGCAGATCCCTGAAGGCTGCAAAATCAGAGTGGGGGAAGTGCAAAAAGGAAGAAGATACAGAGCCATAAGAGCTCCTTGCCAATCCTAATCTCATGGCTCTTTCAAGGTCTATGTCTCTGGCCCCCTCTCTTTCTCAAGGCTTGGCATGTTGGGCCCTCATCATCTTTATATTTTGATGAGTCTCAAACCTGTACCTTCATTTCAAACCCCTTCCTAAAGCTTTAGTATCACATCCTCAACTTCCTGTTGGGTGCTCTATTTTGTATGACCCCATTACCTCAAATCTCATGGTGTCCCAAACCACAATCAGTTTCTTTCCCTGACTTCCCTATTTCAAAGAATCACAGAGAATGTTTGCTATTGAAAGGAACCTCTTAGAAATCCAGTGCAACCCCTCTTGTTTTGTAAGAATGAGACCACCCAACCAGCACATCAGACCAGATTGTTCCCCATTCCCCAGATTCCATACAGCCTTCCCACAATCCCCTCTTCCCCAACACTAGTCCCTCGGCCTAGAACACCTTCCTCTTCTTCACTTAGCCAAATGCTTCTGGGACTTCTGGTTCCAGTTATAGTCACCGTATCTCCAACAAGAACTTTCTTGATGACTCCCAAGTGCTCTCTTCCCCTTCTGAGACTTGTAGCCCTTGACTGAGCCACACGCTGCCTTCTCTTGTAACTGTGTTTGCACGCTCATAAACTTCCACGAGGAACCATAGCTTCATATATCATTGCTCTCACTATTATATACATTTCAGAGAAGAAGGAAACTTCTAGGACTCGGGGATATTAAGTGATTTGCCCAACATCACACAGGTACTAGGGATCCAAATCCCTGTTTTTAAACCCTTATATTATGCCGTCTATACCACCTCCAGTACTTTTTTTTTTTTTTAATCTCCATAGGATCTGGCTCCAACTCTTTATTCCAATATTCTTCTAAGTGTGACCTCAGGATTCCGCCTTCCTGCTTGTTTGTCAGCAGTGTAGATTCCCAGCTCTGACCTACTGCATCAGGTGGGGTGGGTAGATTCTTAACACATACTCAAGTTTGAGAGTCACTGCCTGAACAAAATAGGCATTTGAGGGTTTAACTGGCTAAATGGAGTCCATTGACTCCTGCTCAGTTTGAAGACACCACAGTCAGTGCCCAGAAGGACAAATGGAGGACCCATATGTGCAACAGCATCACAGGCTCACAGCTCCTGCCTGCTGTGGGTCATGGGATGCTACAGACCAGACAGAAGCTCAGGTCTGTGCCTGCCTTTTCTCCTCTGCCTAGCTCAGTCTCCCCAAACCCTCGCTACTCTTTCCCTGATGACTTATTGCCTCTTGAGGCATCAATATGTGCACTCCAGATTACTTTAAGTACTCCTTGTGGGAAGGCTCTTTATTTTACCACTCTCTTCTGTCACTTTTTAAATATGACTAATCTGTATTCTAGGTGTGCCTTGCTAAATGGTTTGAATAACGCTAATCATTTACTGAGCACTTACTATTGCTCACCACAACTCAATGAAGTGGGTGCTATTATTTATACCTGTTTTACAGAGGAGGAAACTGGGGCTGGGAGAAGGTAGTAATTTGCCCAAGGTGGTAGCAAAGGTGCAGCTGGAAAATGCAGGGCCAGACTTGGAACTAAGATCTGTTGGGTGAGGGAGACCACTCAACCTTACTCTTCCCACAAGTTGAAAGGCAATCCAACACTTCCTAGGCACCTCCTAGGCCCCTGGCACAGAGTGTAACTATTTAATAACTCACCTGATTAGAGACTTTAAGAACATATTTACATTTCCTGGTCCGAAGAATGGGTAATGTTAAGACAGTTGATCTCTTTGGCAACAGTTCCAAATAAAGACATTAACAAGGGCTGCCCACTGGGCTTAAAGTAGAAATGCTCACACCCCAACGGAACTTTAGCTGACACATTTAGACACCTCTCGTTCACCCCTGCCCAGTCACCCACTCATCAATCATCTGCCAACGGGTTATCTTCTCCTTAGAAAAGAACCTCTTTCTCAGTCCCTCTTATCACCTTCTAGATCAACAAAGCCATCCCCATCCTCCCCTTCTCCTTCTAAAGTGAATATTCTGGAATATCCTAACCCTGGGAGTCCTTTAGACAAATTCAGCACATCTAAGATAATTCAACCTGTCTCATTCCCCCCCAATACTCCCTGCCAACAGAGGCAAGAATTAGCACACGCTTTAGCTTTTTATTGTCTAACACAGAAGACGGCCTTTCTTTTCTATACTAAGTGTGGCTTCTCAGCTGCCCCTTATTGTCTATGTGCAGAGTCCCTGAGGTATACTATTCCCAGTCAAACCTAATTTGTAGAAATTGTCCTCCAAAATCCAGGAATAAACTCCCAGCTATTTTCAGACAAAGATAGAGGTAGGAGTCTGTAGAAATGAGCTAGGAAGGAGCTTAAAATACTTCACATTCCAGAAACACCCTCCCTTCCCCCCAGGAGATGGCTTTATTCCCTCTCCTTTCTCAGCAGAGTTACACTCAAAAGAGCTGAAGTTTGGAGTCAGGCAGCTGGCACTAGCTGTGTGGGCTTAGACAAAGGATTTCAATGTCTCGAGTCTTCAGTTTGTTCATCTGTGAAATGGAACTGACGCCACCCTGTTCTCCAGGTTGTTGCAAGAATTAAGATACGTAAAACAACTAACACTGGGGGTCCCTGCTGTTTTACAGAGGGCCCATGAATTCTTTCGAGGCCTAGGAAAGGGAGAGGAATCCTACAAATTAGTCTTTTGACAAATGGCATCAAAAAAGAAGGATGAATATACTGGGAGCAGAGTGACAAGAACTGAAAGAGGGAACTGAAGTTTTAAGAAAACAGTACCAAGAACGCAAGTCTATGTTTGTCAAACAGCTACTTACAAACTAGGTTCCCTGGCTTAGAGACAGTGGGGGGTTGAGTGGAAAGTTTACCTGACAAGAGACTGGGTTTGGGACTCTGGTTTTGTTATGTGACCTTGAGCAAGAAACCGCCCTAGGCTCCAGTACTGTGTGGCAGAGGTTGCATACTTGTGATGAGGGTCACTTTGTAAACGTGAGGAATTTATAGGAAGTTTTTGACTCTACTCAGGCTCCGTAAGAGAGAGGGAGAGCAACCAGGTCTCAGCTGTAAAGGATTAGCCGAGGCAAAGTGGCCTTCTTCCACCATGATGTGCTCGGCCTTTCTGAACAGCAACTGTTTGCTTTCACAGTCCCAGAAGGGGCCTCGTTGGGGCAAGATTAACCAGCCCACCCAGCCCACAAATGTGGCAGAGTGACTGGTCATGGAACATTTGCTCCACTCCATCCCAATAAATGGCAGGCGCAATGGCCCCACGGAGAGACAATTCCAACAAGCAGTTAAGTGATGAAATTCCATGTTTCCCTCCTCCACACACCCCATGCTAACAAAACCAGCTGTCCTTATTATGTAGTGGTTGAGACCTCTGGCTGTGGAGATAGGCAAAAGCGAGTTTAGATCCCAACTCATTGACTTACTAGCCAAGTAACTGAGTAACTTTGGGCAGGTTTTACTTTTACATTAGTTGTTTTTTTTTTTTTTTTTTTTTTAATGTTTCTTTATTTTTGACAGAGAGAGACAGAACATGAGAGGGGAGGCAGGGGCAGAGAGAGAGGGAGACAGAATCCACAGCAGGCTCCAGGCTCTGGATGCGGGGCTCGAACTCACAGACTGCGAAATCATGACCTGAGCTGAAGCTGGATGCTCAACCGACGGAGCCCCCCAGGCGCCCCGAGTTTTATTTTGCTTTTAGAACCTCAGAGCCTGGAGCCTGCTGTGGATTCTGTGTCTCCCTCTCTCTCTGCCCCTGCCTCCCCTCTGTCTCTCTCTGTCAAAAATAAATAAACATTAAAAAAAAAAAAAAAACCTCTGTAAAAGTAAAACCTGCCCAAAGTTACTCAGTTCAAGGTGCCTGCGGGGCTTGGTAGGTTGAATGTCTGACTTTGGCTCAGGTTATGGTCTCATGGTTCATGAATTTGAGCCCCGCATCAGGCTCGCTGCTGTCAGTACAGAGCCTGCTTTGGGTCCTCTGTCCCCACCCCTCCCTCGTTTATGCTCTCGCTCTCAAAAATGAATAAATATTTATTACGGAAAAAAAAAAGAGCCTCAGGTTCGTCTTCTGTAACCCTGTCACACAGTTGGTCGTGGTGTAACATGAAGGAGGGGGCAGAGTGCTTTGACATAGGCAGTGTTCTATCAGGAACAGCTGTTATTCAATTCTCCCCTCCTGCGTGTAGGGCAAGTTTAGGAAGACTATGGGAGGGAAGAGGAGCCTTCATTTGCTTTCATTAGTTGAGGGAGAAAGAAAAAAAAATCGTATTACATCACAAAATCTTAGCGAATTTTTAAGATATCCTGCATGGTCATCATACCACCAAGGTAAGAACCCGGTACCACCCAAAAGAATATAAGGCTTCACACTTTAAGAAAGGGGTTTAGGGGCGCCTGGGTGGCTCAGTCGGTTAAGCGGCCAACTTTGGCTCAGGTCGTGATCTCGCGGTCCGTGAGTTCGAGCCCCGCGTCAGGCTCTGTGCTGACAGCTCAGAGCCTGGAGCCTGTTTCAGATTCTGTGTCTCCCTCTCTCTCTGCCCCTCCCCCATTCGCGCTCTGTCTCTCTCTGCCTTTCAAAAATGGATAAATGTTAAAAAACATTAAAAAGATAAAAAGAAAAAAAAGAAAGAAAGGGGTTTAAAATCTACTTCATGAATACCTGTCACCCCCCTGGGCAGGAGCATTTATCCCCATTTTACAGATAAGGAAACTAGGGCTCAGAAAGGTAAAGCTAAAAGGCACAGAGCAAGTGGTGGGGCTGGGATTTCAAACCTTCTGAAGCTCAAATTCAACCCTCTTTGCAATTCACAAGAGAATGCCACGTTCACGGACTACACCACGGACCAAACCTACATTGTTTAGACATGTCTGAAATGGCATTCCAGGAACCCGAAGTGGAATGACCTGGTTAGCAACATGGTTAGAGAAATGCAACCCTCTGGATCGCTGGTGGTTACCCTGAAACTGTTTTCCTTGGCTCAGGGGGACTTGGTTGGCATAAGGTGCCCCCACTCTGACATGTTTGAGAAATCTTTTATTAGCAGAGGTCTCAGAAGGCAACATTTTAAAATCAGGCAATTGATAACCACAACTAAATACAAAATTTCAGGTAAACTTGCCTTTCAAAATAAACCAGACTCTTGCAACAGGAGAATTGCCCAAGAGTTTTTTGTGTTTTTTTTCTTGTACAAAACAATTAACACCACTTTGCAAAAGGCATACAAAAATACAGTATTAAAAAAAAACAAAACAATAAAACAAACCACTGCTCCCAGCCTAATACCCAACAGCAGCTTATACACAAGCTATTCAGGTGATACATCAGTAACCTACGTCCCACCTGTTCTCCAAAGACAGTTCCAGAAGACAGTTGGCTCCCGAAAACCATACTCCAGAAGGTAGAGAGATTTTTTCCAAATTTCCACTGGGGTTCTCTGAGGCCAGAAAACGACCTCAGAAACAGACCACTGTGCATAATAAGTTTGGAAGTAGCAGCTGGCTTTCCAGAGCCACAGACAGTGCTCTACCCACCCCCCCCCCACCCCCCTTTCAAAACCACAGCCAGTAGGCACCTGCTGCCCTGGGCAGAGTTCTGAAGGGGTTGATCTTTCTTCCAGGCCAGGCTTTGGGGCTCCTGAGTTGCCCACATGACACCTGTTGGGTTAGAGGTCTTTCCAAACTGGAGGCTGCACCTGGAGTCCATTTGGAGATGGGCTGTTCACCTGGGGCAAAATCCGTCATGGTCAGCGAAGCAGAGCTCCTAGAAGCTCCTTTAGAACCCAGCAGGAAACTAGTCCACCTTCTGGAGCACTGGATGAGTCCCAGCAGCTCTCCCAGCAAGAACTGCAGTAAGGCCCGGACTCTGGGAAACAGATCTGACTCATATCAGGCTGGCAAGGGGCCCAAGGTGGGTGCAGGGCCAGCAAGCTCTTTGGGAGTTGCACTAGGACAGTTTGCAGGGTTCTAGTAGAACTTCAGACTTACCAGTCAGAGACTGAGGAGAGGGAAGTAGGAAAGAGGAAGTGGTATAGTTCTCCCTCTGGATGTGCCTGACATCTGCCTTGAGAAAAGATTCCAAGACGGAAAACACCTGGGCAGATCACAAGTTCACAGCCAGGACTCCAAGCCTTCCTCAGGCCGCAGGCTAGGACCCATTTCCCAGTGTCTTAGGGAAGTATTTCTGACCTGTGGGAAAGGGGTGCTGGAGAGCCCATTGCATAACAAAGGCAGAAGAAAACAAAAAAGTCCCTTGTGAGGACAGAATGGTTTCTCCCTCAGAGGAAAGGGCCCAGAGGGCTTTGAGACAAAGAATCTAGAGGCCAAACTCTTTAAATGTTCTCAAGGTCGCAGCATTTAGAGTGGGAGGAGGGGTGTCAGCTAACATCACAATATATATATGTGTATATATACATATATATATGTGTGTGTATATATATATACACATATATATGTATATATACACATATATATTAAAGGTTTCCAACTCCTCAGCTACTGTAAAGTGTCTGACAGTGAGGTAATGGTCCATGTTGATCAAGTCTGTGAGCTTGTCTTCACCCAAGACAGCTCGTGTGTCTCCTGGAAAAAAGAGCCTCAGGGAGAGCGTCCGGGCCCAGCTGTCCTAGCATCACCCCAGAGACACCAGTGGGAGCATCCTTTCCCAGCCTAAAGCTCATCCGGAGTGTGAGATTTCATGCAGGCTGGAACCCACCCCCCTCAACGTCCACCACCTGTTGCATAGCATCTGTCAGGCTTTTCTTCCGAGCTAGTGAGCTAGGCACCCCAGGCTCCTCAGTCAGCTGCCTGCCTGAGAAGCCAAAGGCTCCAGAGAGCACCCAGTGCTCCCCTGAGTCAGGGAAGCGGGAGAGCTGGGTTCCCAGGTTTCCAAGAATGCAAGCCCTTAAGAGTGTGTGCACCGGCTGCTCTGCATTCTGGAATCTACCGTTCAGACTGTCCCACCGTAACCAAAATGTGCAAATTACTAAGGGGGAGAGGGCAGGTTAAAAAATAAACTCGGGTCTTTGTAAGACAGAGCAGTCAGGCTTTTTGGTCACTTAGTAGCCACTGAGGTACGCAATTCTCTTCTGCAGTTGCTGCTGCCGACATCGGAGCTGCCTTTTCTCCGTGGCCATCCTCTTCTCGGCCCCCACCAGGGCTTGTAAGTATTCCAAGGCCTTACTCAGGATCACCACTTTGGGGGCCTTGGAGCAGCTGGCCAGGGTGGGTACCTGGTCCCTCAGGGCCAAGAACCTAGAACGGAGGTCATTCCGTCGTTTGCGCTCCAGGAAGTTGTGATTCTTCCTCTTGGTCACGTCCTCGGTGTCAGAACTGACAGGTTTGGGGTGGCAGGACTGGGGAGCCTCGCTTTCTACAGGTGGGGGACTCACAATCTCTTCATCTACCTCCTCTTCCTTTTCTTCTGGGGCATCTTTCTCCAGAGCCTCTTCTTGGGGACCTCTCTCGGGAGCCCCTCCTTGGGAACAGCTTTCTGGAGGAAAACGGGCGGCATAGTTGTGCTGCTGCTGATGGATGGAGATGTGGAAGTGTTTCATGCAGGGGTCCAACGGGTCTGCCCGCACCGTGATGGTGACTGGCTTCCGTACGCCCAGGGACTGTCTCTTCTCCACTGTCACAACATCGATTTCTTCACCCTCTGTCCAAGAAGAGAGATCCAGAGAAGAAACACATCCCATGAGAAACACACACACACACACACACACACACACACAGACCCTATCTATGCTGAGGCTCGGGAAAAGAGGGGACATTTCCCCCATTTAGATATAAACAAATTGAAATGAGGAGAAAGACAACTGATTCATTTGTAATGGAGTAAGGGCAGCATGAAGGAAAAGAGGGGAAATAAGCAAGAAGGAAAATATTCTCCAATTTCCTTTCGCACAGCAAGGCTTAGATAAGAACAAAAGGCAGACCCAAGCCAACAGCCCCCAGTCTGCACAGGCGCTCCCCTCCCCCACCGAGGGGATGGAGAGAAAGAGCTATCGGCCTGGGACAAAGTTTAGCTATAAAGATCTTCCCCAGTCGGGCTCTTTCATGCCCCATCAGAATTGTAAATGAGGGGTCTGTGGGCCGAGCTGCCCTTTGTTCCTGCCCAGCACAGTCTGCACTTGGGGAATTGTTACTTTTCACAAGTTATAAATCCTATTATTCCCCCACCTCTCTATTCTGCCATCCCTTTCAGCTGAAGATTTGGAGAAGGGAGGGCTACATATAGCCCATCACTCCTCACCCACAGAGGGGAGGGAAAGGGTTTCTCTCAGGAGCATTTTGCTCCTGGTTTCAATGGGTTTCTAGTCATCCATCATTTATAGGTCGCCTGCCCCACCCCCTTCCCTGGACCAGGAGAGGGTTGGATTTGTAATAGCAGGTCGGAAAAAGCTGCAGGAACTTCACAAAGGTACAAGCGACCATTTCCAAGCGACCTGTGCCGGGGGCAGGGAACTGAGCAGCAACAGAATGTCCCAGTACAAGGGCCAAAACACCAAGAGACCTGGAGATGCCTGGACATGCCCCCGTCATTCCCTGGCTCAAAGGTCTCTTAGGCTACCCAACCAGGAGAGTGCAATTAGGGGAAAGTCTTCCTGCCTCACGTTTTGCAGCCCCCACACAGAAGGCCACCTTCATGCATTTCAGCCTGACAACAGAAGAGCTCAGTTCTCTCGGCCTCTTTTGCATATCAGGATCCTTGAGCCCCTTTGTCAGGAAGGCTTCCATTGTGTGGACAATCGCATTATTTCTCCATTAATAAAACCTGACCATTCAGCCCTCCTGGCCACAAGGCCTGTGATTGGCTGGATAAGCTGTGTTTGGAATGCTGTTTTACCCAGCCCCTAACCCCTATTGGCTGAGCATTGCCGTCAGTCACTCTCCCCACCGCCCCCCCCTCATTGTTTGCAATCTGTTGCATTTTGTTCTGGGCCATGTGGCCTGTGAGTGAACCAGTGGCTTGCAAACAGGTTCAGGTTAAAGGGCAAGTCAGAAAAGGATTCAGGAAGCTTTCCCACATCCCCAACTTTTAATATTTCAGTGTTAAACCTCATAGCTGGTAAGGTTCTTCTTAAGGAAGAAATAATGTAGGGCACCATTCTTTCCAGAGATGGTCTAACTCTACCCAGACAAGAAAATGCCCTCCGCTGGACAATCAAGTCCAACCCTCTTATGTGCAGAGGGAGAAACTGACATCCAGACCAGCCAAGTCCACACATCACCTCTGTAATGTTCTGAATCTCAAACTAAGATCTCCAAAGTCCCCAAACAATGCTCTTTCCACTCTACCACTCCATCAGCTTTTGTAGAGATATATCTTTATTGGTTTCTTGATCTCAAACTCCCATTCCAGCCATCAAACAAACACAAGCTCTTGGTGTTGAAAGCAAGCAGGTTAAAAATGACCTTAACACAGTGGACCAAAAAAAAAAAAAAAAAAAAAAAAAAGGAAAATTGACTTTTAATTTCTTGTTATCCTTATTCCCGCCCCCCCCCCCCCCGCAAGTATATGACAACTTCCATACCCACTCCCCACTTCCCTCTCAAAAGGTCATGTAAAAGTTATTCTTAAAAGCTATGGCAAATTTTCTAGATCCTGATTTACCTGATGCTAGTCAGTTGACACCCTATAAAAGCACCCTCTCCAGTCTTTCTCCTGGGTAGAGGTCTAAAAGGCGAGGCTAAGAACAGGATGCTGAAGTCTGCACTTAGTGAGGTTTAAATTTGCATCCAAGGATGGGGGAGGAGGCTGGAGCTCCATATCTGTGACCCCAGCACCTAGTCAGAGCTTGGCACCACTCAGCGGCCAGGGAACATTTGTTGAATGCAAGGAAGTAGCTACAGAGAGCCCACAGGTAAAATTAGGAGGGAGCTAGAGGAACACCTTTCCAACTCAGGCCAAAGCAACAAAGCAAAGTGTAGCCCCTCTAGGATATGCTACCATGAAGACCCTCGAAACATCAAGGAAGCAGTGCCTGGATGCAATGGAGGACTGGACAAAAGATGGGGCTCACTTCTAGTAACTTCCTATTTCCAAGCCTCGGTTTTCCCATCTGTTAATGGGGAGCATTCATTGCTCTGCTACCTATCTGTGGGTGATTGTGTGGTGTACAAATGGTAAGGGGTGGGAGGTGCAATGGGAGGGCATTATTGCCCTTTTAAAGTAAAGCAGACAGGAGACTAGATTTTTTTAAAGGGTGAAGGCTTTGGCTTTGCACAAAAGGCTCCTCAGCTTCCTCTCCCTAAGGGAGTGTGAGTTTCCCAGGGAAAGTGGCAGCAACAAAAAACTTCAAGCCTGGAGTAACCCTTAAGAGACCCTTCTAGCCTCCGGAGGAAAGAAATCCCCTACAGTCCAATCCTAGTATTGTCCTCCCTAAGCGCTAAGCCTCACCCGGTCTCCCTTGTCCCCTGGGGCTCCAATCATCATCGAAAGGACGCTGGCTCCCACGCCACTTCTTCAAACTGTTTACTAACACACCCACGTGCCAGACAGACACTGCTGAGGGCTACACCGGCGGCTTCAGCCACAGAAAGGGGGAGGTGGCCGCGGGGCTTGCGAAGACCCAATGCCTGACCTCAGACAGCGACAGAGTATTGGCCACCCTTGGGGTGCCCCCCTCTTAGATGGCCCGGGGCGGTCCTTACCCGAGTCGCTTGGGCTCTCGGACCCCGAGCAGGCCTGGGTCTTGGGCTCGCCCAGCGGACAGGGGGCAGCGGGAGCCGGGTTGCCGGCCTCGAGGCTGGGAGCGCAGTCTGGGGCGGCGGGCGCCTTGGGCGGGTTCCCCCGGGGTGCGCCGGCGGCGAGCCGGTCGCTCACCGCTCTCTCTAGCCGTTCCCGGGCGGAGAAGCCGCTCCACATGCAGTCACGGCGGATGATGGAGGCGTAGTTCCTGCCCCAAGCTTTCGAATGGCCCCGGGATTCCGCCTCGTCCCCGGCGCCCCCTCCGGGCCACGGCTCCGGGGGACCGATTCCAGGGGCTGAGTCCCCGGCGCCGGGACCCGAGCCCCAAGGCGGCGACGTGGGGGGCGACGGCACCAGCTCGAATTTCTTCCAGATGTCCTCACTGGGCGCCGTGGAGCGGTAGAAATCTTCCCCGCAGTCATAGTCGTAGAAATAGTGCTGGTACGAGTCGAAGTCCATGTCCGCTCCCTGCGGGAGGGAAGGGGACCGGCTGGCTGGGGTGCGGGCCGAGGGAGGCGTCCCCGGGTCCGCCAGCACAGCCGGTTGCCAGGCTCTCGTCCCTCCCCAACCTCCCGGCTGGCAGCCCGCGCCCTTCCCTCGCGTCCCGGGAAGCCCAGCCCCGGGTCGGCGTGCCCAAGGAAGAGGCTCACAGCGCGCGGACTGGGCTGCGGGGAGCGAGTTCAAAGCAAACTTTGCCAGCGCCGCCCGGAGCGCAGCTCCCAGGGCCCGGCCGGGCCGGGCGGGGGCGCGCTGTGCCCAGGAGGCAGTCTGCAGCCCGCCCCCCCTCGGCCGCCTGTAGCCTCACCTCGCTCCGGCCGCCCGCCACCTGGAGCGGACCGGCTCCCCGCCGGCTCGGGGCAGCCCGGCAGCCCGCACACAGGCACATGCGCGCCACCGAGCGCGCGGCCCGCACTCAAGAACGCGCCCCCCGCGCGCGCGCCCCCGCCCTCGCTCGCGCACGGCGGCCCGGACGCTCCCGGGATCCGCGCGGGAGCGCGAGATGCAGGCGCATTGTTTCCGGCTGCCTTATATCTCGTCGCGTTCCCTGAGCTCTGGGACCGGGGGCGGACCCTACGGGACAGGCCCCGCCCCCGACCCGTCCCCGACCCGCCGCCGACAGGTGGGGGCGGTGGAGTCTCCGCCCCACCGCTCTTGGCTGCTCTCTCCCGCTCCAGTCTATTTTCTGGACCCCCCCCCCCCCCCCCCCGCCAAAATGAAATGAATTGCACGCTGGGGAGTGCAGGGCAAGGAGCGAGCTGACAAGGCTTGGCGGTCGACAAGTGGAGGCGTGACTCTCCAGCTAGGCCCGGGCGGTCCGCACCGCGCAAACTAAAGTCGCCCTCCTTGCCCACCCTGGGCTAGGCAGTGGAGCTACTCCCCGCCCCGCCCCTCGAGGGCGGGTTTAGTTCAGGTGCGTCTGCCCCGCAGTCCCGTGGAGGTTGGGGAGGGGACAGGCACACCTCCACCGCGCCACCTGGCGGCCCTCAGCCCTGAACTGGGGGCTGGTCCCGGGTATCCTCTTCATCACCCGTTGGCAGATTTCTTTACCGCGGTGTTCCAAGCCGGTACCTCAGACAAGCGAGGTAGGAAGATTCCGGACTTTGGGGCGTGAAACTTAACCTTTCTGAGCTTCAGTTCCATCTATAAAATAAAGGGATGGAACAGTTACTTTACAGCGTTGTTGTAAGGATTTCTTTAAGAAGATAGAGTAGAGAGGGCCCCTGGGTGACTCAGTGGGTTAAGCGTCTGACTTGGGATCTCACTGTTCCTGAGTTCAAGCCCTGGGTTGGGCTCTGTGGTGACAGCTCAGAACCTGGAGCCTTCTTCAGATTCTGTGTCTCCCTCTCTCTCTGCACTGTCTCTCTTTCTCTCAAAAAATAAATAAACATTAAAAAAAAAAAAAAAAGATTGATTAGGGAAGGGAACTAGGCCAAGAAAAGAGGCAAGTTAAACAGACTTAGCCCCTAGTGAGTGCACTGGTGGTAAAGAGAATTCCGCCCCCCCCCCCCCCCCCCCCCCCCCCCCCCCCCCCCGTCTAGGTCAGAGCTGTCTCCCTTTCCTCACACCACACCCAAAACAGCTCTGTAAGAGCAGCAGTACTAGAGGAAAGAAAATGAGAATTTGGAGTCTGGAAACCTCATTCAAGCCCTTGCTTTGCTATTTGCTAGCTGTGGGGCCAAGTCATTTGAAGTCTCTGTTTGCTTTATCTGTAAAATGGGACCATTGCTTGCAGTTGCATCTCTGGCCAAGACGATGGACATATAAGCCCTTTGTGTCATCTTCTATGCAGACTACTTTCAGTGGAAGAAGAAAAGCCAAACTGTATGGTCATTCCATTTAGGCCAAATAATTTGGGATAGCAGCCAACACATCTAGAATGTTCTATGTGGCATTCAAGGTCTGGTCACTGTCTATAGTCAGCAACCAGATCGCCTGCTGTCTCTTTCCCTCCCACTCCTATGGTCTAAGAACACCAAACTATTGGCATCGAAGCAGAGGGAAGTGAGAAGTGCAAGCAGTTCACTGTGTTTGGAGCATACACAAAGTGTGAGTTGACATATGGGTTGGGAGAAAAGGCAGGGAAGATGACACCCTCAGTTTTGAATATATTGGATCTAAAATGCATGTGGGACACTGTTGACGGCAGCAACTAGTTTGTACTAGCTTTGTTTTTGTTTTTGTTTGTTTTAATTTTTTAAAATTTATTTTTGAGACAGAGAGAAACAGAGCATGAGCTGGGGAGGGGCAGAGAGAGAGGGAGACACAGAATCCAGAGCAGGCTCCAGGCTCTGAGCTGTCAGCCCAGAGGCTGACGCGGGGCTTGAACTCACAGAGTGTGAGATCATGACCTGAGCTGCAGTCGGACGCTTAACCAACTGAGCCACCCAGGCACCCCAGTTTGTACTAGCTTTGTAACCTTAGTACCTAGAATAACTTCTGGCAGATGTTTGTGGACTTACTGAGTGATTCAGCCAACCATATTTTATTGAGACAGCCTGTGTGCCCTGCTTTGTGCTGAATGAAGGCACAGATCTGAAAGGCTCCAGTTTTGGTTGTAGCCCTAAGGCAGAAGGTTTGGAACCGTCTTTTGGTAACTTGCTCTCTGGTCCACAGATGTCTGAGATGGTTGCTATACCAGTCAGGATTCTTGGTTATAAATGACAGAAACGAACCCTAGATAAATTTCCGCATAAAATAACTTTATTGGAAGGATTTGGGATACAGAATCCACAGAAGGCTTGGAAAATGAGGCTTCTTTATCTAGATGGTTCATTGCAGTAGGTGATACCCATGAGATGACCCCATCTCAAGAACCAGGATAAAGGGGCGCCTGAGTGGCTTAGCGGGTTAAGCATCTGACTCTTGGTTTCGGCTCAGGTCCCAATCTCACGGTTCTGTACTGACAGTGTGGAACCTGCTTCGGATTCTCTCTCTCTCTCTCTCTCTCTGCCCCTTCCCAACTCATTCTCTCAAAATAAATAAACTTAAAAAAGGTAAAAGTATAATTTATATATTAAAAAAAACAGAACTAGGATAAAGGAAATGAAGTTGTCTCTGTGAGTTGGGCTGCTCCTTCACTTTGCCCACTTTGTTTAATATATGTCTTCCTTACCAGGCTGTAAACTTAATCAGGGCAGGGACAACTGTCAGTCTTGTTGGCCACTGTAACTCTAGAGCTTAGAACAGAGCCTGGCACATCATGGGTGCTTTGTAAATGTGTTGCCTGTTTGAGTGGATATAAGTCTCTGATGCTATAAAGTAGAGATGTGCCAACATATCTGATGGAGACAGAATAACTGTCAGGCCTAGTCTAGACTGAATAAAGGTATTAAAGTAGCTGAAGAACGAAGGTTCCAGTTAGGAGTCTGCATTGCCAATGAAGCAGAGAGCAGTAAGAGTTGTCAAAGCAACCATCAGAGTGTCTATCCTAGCGCTGTCTGGACACAAAGATGCTGGTCCAGGAACAAGGGAGATAGAGGCCTCATGGTTTGCAATCACCCAATTCACCCCCCACCTCACTAGTTCTTTGGATTACCAAGCAACCTGCTGAAAACCACTCTATTTCTTTTTTTTTTTTTTTTTTTTTCAACGTTTATTTATTTTTGGGACAGAGAGAGACAGAGCATGAACGGGGGAGGGGCAGAGAGATAGGGAGACACAGAATCGGAAACAGGCTCCAGGCTCTGAGCCATCAGCCCAGAGCCTGATGCGGGGCTCGAACTCACGGACCGCGAGATCGTGACCTGGCTGAAGTCGGACGCTTAACCGACTGCGCCACCCAGGCGCCCCGAAAACCACTCTATTTCTTATGTAGATCCACCCTTAGGGAGATAATGCACTCATCAGCAAACAAGAAAAACGTCTGCTTCAAAGCCCCACTTCCCCTTATAAATTAATGAACTGGCATCTGATAGGAAATATCAGTCTCATGAGCCTGGTTAATGTGTGTCTGTTCCACAGAGATGCTGCTGCTTTTAAGGCTAACAGCTTTGGTTTTCGAGGATGGTAATAAATTCTCCAGCATAACAAATGCTACCCTAGGGACATTCAACTTTTCACTTCCTTTCTTTTTCTTTCTTTTTTTTCCCTAATGTTTATTTATTTTGAGAGAGAGAGAGTGAGAGAGGCAGAGAATCCCAAGCAGTCTCCGTGCTGTCAGCACAGAGCCCAATGTGGGGCCCGATCCCAAAAACCCTGAGGTCATGACCTGAGCTGAAATCTAGAGTCAGACACTTAACTGATTGAGCCACCCAGGCACCCCTTCCTTTATTTTTCTTAAAACATTTTAAATCAAAATAATACATACACATGGTTTTTAAAAATCAGCAAAGTGTATGACAAGATTAAAAAAAAGAAAAAAAAAAGCAGTTTTCTGCCCTGCCCTCACCACCCCTGATTCTCACTCCCCAAAAGCAACTACTTTTTTAGATTTTTTTTTTTTTTTGGTCCCTAATATTTACTTCCATATTTTGACAAATATAATCTATTTTTCTTGATTTTTTAAAAAGTTTATTTACTTATTTTGAGAGAGAGAGAGAGAGAGAGTGAGCAGGGGAGGAGCAGAGAGAGGATCCCAAGCAGGCTCTGCACTGTCAACACAGAGCCCAACACGGGGCTCAATCCCCAAAATGTGAAATCATGACCTGAGCCAAAACCAAGAGCCAGACACTTAACCGACTGAGCCATCCAGGCACCCCTATTTATCCTGATTTAAAATAGATTCTACAATAGAAGATGATGTAGCTCTTATATTTCCCTTCCCACATACTTAGTCTTCCCTTATTCTCCCAGTAAAATTATAGTTAGATGTTTTTTAATGTTTATTTATTTTTGAGAGAGAGAGACAGAGTGTGAGCAGGTGAGGGGCAGAGAGAGAGGGAGACACAGAATCTGAAGGAGGCTTCAGGCTCGGAGCTGTCAGCACAGAGCCTAATGTGAGGCTTGAACTCACAGACCACGAGGTCATGACCTGAGCCAAAATTGGAGGCTTAACTGACTGAGCCATCCAGGTGCCCCTAGATTTTAAAATATTAGTTACAATATTTTGACTATGTGACTATGGAACATGCTGACTGTATTTCTTTTCTTGTATACTTTTTTCAGAGTTAAATTCTTTCATTTTTTATCTTTTGTTTAGATTTATATTTATTTATTCATTATATATATCATATATATATTATATATCATACATATATAATTTAACCCTACACATTCCCACCTGGAGGTACAAAGATCACTTGATATGGTCAAACACATAAGGTAGTCAATCTATCAGTTCCATGTTTTTCTTGGAAACATACCTCCTGGAACCTTTTATCTTCCTATTCTAATCTGAATTTATTGGTGCCTACTTCACAACTGTCATCAAGCAAGTTCCCTTCACCATCATCCTGGACATTCCCTTTGCTTCTCTCCTGTGTTGGCTCCCCTGTTTTCTGGAACTCATTGTTTTTCTTTCTTAATTTACTTCCTCACATTGTTGGAGCCATCCTTCTGCAGCTGTCTGGGAAAGTGTCCTTGGGAAGTAAAATTTTTTTTTTTTTAAATTTTTTTTTTTCAACGTTTATTTATTTTTGGGACAGAGAGAGACAGAGCATGAACGGGGGAGGGGCAGAGAGAGAGGGAGACACAGAATCAGAAACAGGCTCCAGGCTCTGAGCCATCAGCCCAGAGCCCGACGCGGGGCTCGAACTCACGGACCACGAGATCGTGACCTGGCTGAAGTCGGACGCTTAACCGACTGCGCCACCCAGGCGCCCCGGGAAGTAAAATTTTGAGACCTTGCCTTTCTCAAATTGTTTTTATTATACATTCATCTTTGGTTGATAGTATGGTTGGGTATAGAATACCAAATTAGAAATAATTTTCCTTCAAAAATTTAAAGGTATTGCTTTCCTGTTTCTTAGAAACCAATGTTGCCATTGAGGTTGATATCATTTGAAGTTTATTTATTTATTTATTTATTTTTAAGTAATTTCTATACCTAACGTAGGACTTGAACTTATGACCCCAAGATCAAGAGTCTCATGCTTTTCTGACTGAGCCAGCTAGGTGCCCTGAGGCTGATGTTTGAACTACAAACCTTTGTAGATGACCTGTTTCTTTGGAAGCTTTTAGGGTGTAATCTTTGTCTCTAACATTCTGAATTTTTTTCATTCATATGCCTTGGTATGGGTCTGTTGTATAATAAAGAGTTTGATTGGCCCTTGTCCCTGTCCCTTGGAGGGGAAATAAATCCTTGGAAATTCCCAAGCAATAGGACTTTCTTTGTTATTCATAATGGGCCCTGATAGTTTATGCTAATGGATAACTCATGGTGGCCCTCTAGATAGTTTAAGATATGTTAAGATAAGTTGGATAGCCAGATAGTTAAGACAGAGGTTGACCAAGTAAGAAAGGCCAACCATGTGATTAGAGGGTTGGGGATTTGGGTCATGTGATATCAGTGGGACCTCTGGCAAAGGAAAAGGGGGCTGGAGATTGAGTTCAGTCACATGAACAATGATTCAATCAGTCCTGCCCACCTAATGAAAGCCCAGTAGAGACTGGACCCCGAAGGGGCGCCTGGATGGTTCAGTCAGTTGAGCATCGAACTTGATTTCAGCTCAGGTCATGACCCCGGGGTCGTGGGATTAAGCCCCAAGTCAGGCTCTACACTGAGCATGGAGCCTGCTTAAGATTCTCTCTCTCCCACTGCGCCTCTCCTCTACCCATGATCTCAGTCTCTCTAAAATAAAAATGAAAATAAAAATAAATAAATACATTTTAGGGGCTCCTAGGTGGCTCAGCTGATTAAGTGTCCAACTCTCAGTTGGCTTAGGTCATGATTTTGTGGTTCCTTAGATCAAACCTTGCATCAGGCTCTGTGCCCTCTGGAGCCTGCTTGGGATTCTCTCTCTCTCCCTCTCTCTCTCTCTCTCTCTGCTCCTCCTCGGTTCATGTTCTCTCTCTCTCTCTCTCTCTCTAAGTAATTAAATAAACTTAAAAAATTTTTAATTAGAAAACAAAGAGGGGCACCTGGGTGGCTCAGTTGGTTGAGCAACTGACTTCGGTTCCGGTCATGATCTCATGGTTTGTGAGTTCGAGCCCCACATAGCGTTCTTTACTGACAGCTCAGGGCCTGGAGCCTGTTTCAGAATCTGTGACTCCCTCTCTCTCTGCTCCTCCCCTGCTCACACTCTGTCTCTGTCTCTCAAAAAATAAATGTTAGAAAGAAAGAAAGAAAGAAAGAAAGAAAGAAAGAAAGAAAGAAAGAAAGAAAGAAAGAAAGAAAGAAACTAGACACTGAAGTTCAGGTGAGCTTTCCTGGTGAGCAATGCTATGTGTATGTTATTACACATACGTGTATTGACAGGGTGATGCATTCTGACTCCACAGGAAGAAGACATTGGAAGTTTCATGTTTGGGACCCTCCAAGACCTTGCCCATGTGTCTCTTCTTTTTGCTGATCCTGATTTGTATCCTTTTTGCCATAATAAATCTGTAACCATTAGTATAGCATTTTCTTGAGATCTGTGAGTTGTTCTAGTGAATTATCAAACCTGAAGGGGTGGTGAGAACTCCTGAATTTGTAGCAGTTTGTCACTAGCGTTGGTGGCCTGGGAAGCCCTGAGATTGCAGCTGGTGTCTGAAGTTAAGATAGTCTTATGGAGGACTGTGCCCTTAACCTGTGCAGTTTGAAGTAACTCTAAACAGTTAGTGTCAGAAATGCATCTTTTTGCATTCTTTGCCCTAAGTTTTTAAATCTGGAAACCCATTCACTCTGTAATTATATTTAAAAATATATATATATTTTACATTTATTTATTTTTGGTAGACAGAGAGACAGAGCACAAGCGGGGGAGGGGCAGAGAGAGAAGGAGACACAGAATCTGAAGCAGGCTCCAGGCTCCGAGCTGTCAGCACAGAGCCCGACGCGGGGCTCGAACCCACAAACTGGGAGATCATGACCTGAGCCGAAGTCAGACACCCAACTGACTGAGCTACCCAGGTGCCCCTATAATTATATATATGTGTATATATATATATATATATATATATATATATATATATATATTTTTTTTTTTTTAATATAATTATATTTTTGAAAAATTTCCCCCCTCTGTTTTTTTTCTTCTCTCTTTCTAAAACTCCTGTTAGCCTTTTCTTATCTCTTCTTTCATTTCTGTCTCTGTGTGTTTCATTTGACTTTCTGGAAGATTTCCTCAACTTCTTTTTATTTTTACTTCTTTAATTAAAAAAAAAATTTTTTAACGTTTATTTTTGAGAGAGCAAGAGGCAGAGAGCAAGAGGGGGAGGGGCAGAGAGAGAGGGAGACACAGAATCCAAAGCAGGCTCCAGGCTCTGAGCTGTCGGCACAGAGCCTGATGTGGGGCTTGAACCCATAAACCATGAGATCTGAGCTGAAATCGGACACTTAACCGACTGAGCCACCCAGGTGCCCCCCAAGTGCTTTTTTTTTAATTGTTTTTTTAATGTTTATTTTTGAGAAAGAGAGACAGAGTGTGAGTGGGGGAGGAGCAGAGAGAGAGGAAGACACAGAATCCAAAGCAGGCTCCAGGTTCTGAGCTGTCAGCACAGAGCCTGATGCTGGGCTCGAACTCCCAAAGCGCGAGATCATAACCTGAGCCAAAGTCGGTTGCTTAACCAACTGAGCCACCCAAGTGCCCCACATTTCCTCAACTTCTAATTCTTCTATTGATTACAAAAATGTTTTTGACTATTGCATATTTTTTAATTTCTAAGAGCGCTTTTTTTTCCTGTTGTTTCGTAAATGTTCATTTTTCTGTACTTTCCTGTTCTTTTTCCACGGACACAATTGTTTCCCTCTTTTTTCCTCTGAGGTTATTAATAATAGTTTTTGTACTAATTATAAATTTGGGAAGTTTCTTCTGCTCCCTGTTTTCCCTGTTTCCTCTGAAACCCCCTCCATCCCTCAGTTTGCTTTGCTTTGTGGGTTTTGTTGTTGTTGTTTCGATGAAAGCAAGTATCTGGTGATCCTTGCTGTAAGTTGTTTTTTTTTTTTTTTTTTTAATATTAAAGGGTGAGGTTTAAAAGTTGATTGGGGGCACCTGGCTGGCTCAGTCCGTAAAACATGCAACGCTTGATCTCAGGGTCGTGAGTTTGAGCCCCGCATTGGGTATAGAGATTACTTAAAAATAAAATCTTAAGAATAAATAAAAACAAGAGTTGAAATCTCTGTAAGTATGTGTGTGTGTTGACTACTAAGCTTCGCTGAAGCGTTATTAGACAGGTACGTGGCTGTTTTGCTGGGGACTCCTCCACTGTCAGTACCCGTGGGTCTTTGAATTTTTATACAGAGAAGTTTTCCAATCTTCTTCCAGGGACAAAGTTAGAAGCCTGGTTGCCAGCGTTCTGGGAACGAACAGGGAAAAGGGGATGAGAGGGTCTTACAGTTTAACAAATCCCCCCTGATTACAGTCTGGCAACCCCTCGTCTCAGCTGTGCCGGTGCTCCCAAATCTAGAGCCTCACAGTTCAACCTCCTGCCAAGTTGGAAAAGGGCAATCACCTGGCTGTAGAGGTTTAGGGAGGAGACAGGAGTCTAACTCCTTCTACTTTCATCCAAACCTCCTCTTTTCAGCCCCATCCTACAACCTGCTTTCAGAGGTATCCCGTGTCTCCAGTTCCTGACCTGTTCTTGGGTTCTGATGTGCCAACAGGCCATCACCACCATCTATTTCCAGAGCATTTTCATCACCCCCCAAAAGAAACCCCACATGCGTTAAGTAGTCACTCCAAAATGGATTTGCCTATTCTGAATATTTCAGATAAATGGGATTATACAATAGGGGGCTTTTTGCGTCTGGCTTCTTTCCCCACGTATAGTGTTTTCAAGGTTCACCCGTGTTGTAACATGTATCAATACTTCATTCCTTTTTATTTATTTATTTATTTATTTTTAATGTTGATTTTTATTTTTGAGAGAGAGAGAGAGAGACAGAGCGTGAGCGGGGGAGGGGCAGAGAGAAAGGGAGACACAGAATCGGAAGCAGGCTCCAGGCTCTGAGCTGTCAGCACAGAGCCCAATGTGGGGCTTGAACTCACGGACCGTGAGATCATGACCTGAGCCAAAGTTGGACGTTTAACCAACTGAGCCACCCGGGTGCCCCTTTGCTTCATTCCTTTCTATAGCTGAGTAAGACTTCATTGTATGGCTAGGCCATATTTTGTGTATCCATTCGTTAGTTGATGGACATTTTGGTTGTTTCCCCTTTTTGGCTATTATGGTCAGTGTTGCTATCAACATTTGTGTATAAGTTTTTGTTTGAATATATGTCTTTTGTTCTCCTGGGTATATTCTGAGTAGTGGAATTGCTGGGTCATCTGGCAACTTTGCATTTAACTTTTTGAGGAACTGCCAAACTGTTTTCCACAGTGGCTGCCCCATTTTACATTCCCACCCATAATGTATAAGGGTGACAATTTTTCCACATCCATACTGACACCTGTTATTTTCAGTTATTATTATTATTACTGCATGTGAAGTGGGTGTGAAATGGTATTTCATTGTGGTTTTGATTTGCATTTCCTCTAACAACTAATAATATTGAGCATCTTTTTGTGTGTTTATTGGCCATTAATATATCTTCTTTCCAGAATGTCTATTCAAATCTTGTACCCATTTTTTAATCAGAGTGTTTGTCTTTTTGTCATTGTGTTGTAAGAGGTCTTTGTATAGTCTCAGATTCTAGACCCTTATCAGACACATGATTTGCAAATATTTTCTCCCATTCTGTGAATTGTCTTTTCACTTTCTTCATAGTGTCCTTTAATACATAAAAGTTTTTAATTTGATGAAATTAATCTATTTTCTCTTTGGTTGCTGTGCTTTTTTGGTCTCATATCTGAGAACCCATTGCTAAACCCAAGGTCATACAGATTTACTCCTATGCTTTCTTCCAAGAGTTTTATAGTTTTAGCTCTTACATTTAGGTCTTTGATCCATTTAGTGTTTAAAAAATATTTTTAAAGTTTATTTACTTATTTTGAAAGAGAGAGAGTGAGTGGAGGAGGGGCAGAGAGATCATGACCTGAGCTGAAGTTGGTTGCTTAACTGACTGAGCCACCCAGGTGCCCCTAATTTGTTGTTGTTGTTGTTAAGTAGCCTCCATGCCCAATGTGGGGCTTGAACTCACAACCCTGACTAAGATTAAGAGTCACATGTTCTACTGACTAAGCCAACCAGGTGCCTGTGAGTTAATTTTTGTATATGGTGTGAGGCAGGGGTCCAGGTTCTCCTGTTTCTTTCTTTCTTTTTTTTTGTATGTGCAACCATCACTACTAATGCTAGAACATTTTCATCATCCCCAAAGGAAACCCTGTGACCACTAAACAGTCATTCATTCCTTTCCTTTGTGAGTTTATACCTTCCCCCCGCCCCCAATCCACTTACTGCCATTTTAGTGAAGTTGCAGGAGTAAGTAGAGATAAACACATGTGATCCATCCTCATTTAGCCAGAAATCTCTTCTTCCTTTCAAAGTGCGACAACTCTCACTTTCATTAGGCAGATTCTGGGGCCAGGCGCTCTGAGAGGGCTTTCTGGAGAAAGGAAATTTGATCTGAGCCTTAAAGATGTCTACAGTTCCAGTGGAAGTTAAGGAGATAAGGAGAGAAAGAATGAGAAGGGAGAGTTGGGGAGAAGGAAGGGGAAGGAAGGGAGAGGAAGGACTCTGGTGCTAGCACTAGAAGAATTTAATTAGATAAAAATCTGGTGTCTTATCCCTTGCCCGTAGATCTATTACCTCTGCTTGAGTTTCACTGAAAAGCAGCCCTTTTCTTAGAACCCTAAGGAATGTGACCTGGCCTTGAGCGCAGTGAGAAAAAGGTTCTGGGAATTTTGGACCTCCCTCTGCAACTAACTTGGGAAGGTGCCAGGCCTGAAGAGACAAGAGCAGCTTTCAAGAACAAAGAGATGTATGCTGGATATAAAATTTATCTATTTGCAAGTTGTGCCACACCAAGTCAGCTGGTGCTGACTCAGTTTTCTCATCTGTAAAATGTTCTATCTAGCAGCGTTATTGGAGAATTAAGATACAAGGCATCCCTCACTTTCTGAAAGTACGTTAGTATCTGTTTTTGCTAACTGAAAGAAATAAGAAGAGGATTTCATTTTTTTTCCAAAAAAAAAAAAAAACACCTCTACTAATAATAAGTCTTTCATAAAAGTGAAATGGCCAGTTGGACTTATGAAAGATTGCATAGGAACCCTCTACTTTCAGATGGCGGGGGGCGGGGGGCAGGGGAACACCTGTATTTGCAGTGTTTAGCAGAGTGCGAGGCCCAGAGGAGAATTTTTTTATTTTTAATTAATTTTCTTAACGTTTATTCCTTTTTGAGAGACAGAGAGAAACAGACCCTGAATGAGGCAGGGGCAGAGAGAGAGGGAGACACAGAATCTGAAGCAGGCTCCAGGCTCTGAGCTGTCAGCACAGAGCCTGATGCAGGGCTCGAACTCACCAACCACGAGATTATGACCTGAGCTGAAATCGGATGCTTAACCGAATGAGCCACCCAGGCGCCCCTCAGAGGAGAATTTTTTATTTTATTTTATTTTATTTTATTTTATTTTAATTTTTTTTTTTAATGTTTATTTATTTTCGAGAGAGACAGAGACAGAATGTGAGTGGGTTAGGGGCAGAGAGAGAGGGAGACACAGAAGCAGAAGCAGGCTCCAGGCTCTGAGCTGTCAGCACAGAGCCCGACGCGGGGCTCGAACTCATGAGCTGTGAGATCATGACCTGAGCCAAAGTCGGACGCTCAACCGACTGAGCCACCCAGGCGCCCCGAGGAGAATTTTTTAAATGTCAGTTTTCTTCTGTTTCCTTCTTTGGCAATTTAAGGTAAACAATATGGATGGAATCTCAACCAAGGTCTTGAGTGCCTATCTAAGGAGCTTGGACTGAAGCTGTAAGCAATGAGGAATTATAGGAGATTTGTGAGTGGAAGAGTGACAAATATATCTATGCTTTGGATATATCCCTTCCAGAAGAAGAGAGTCCAAGCATAATGCAAGAGAGGGAGTCCTGAGCCCCAGCTCTACATCTAAGTGACTCCATTTTCTAATGTGCCCAACACATATGAAAGGTCTCCAACAGTGTTTCCCTAGTGGGCTGTGAGTTGTGTGAAAGCTTAATCCCTAAGGCAAACAGGAAAGCAGCTTGTCTTCTTAGAGACAGACCTGACCGTGGATGTTCCCCAAACATGAAGGGCTGGTGTAGCCAGCCTGAGCTGCCACCTGGGGGATGAGATGGGACTTTTGATAAGCTCTAGAGAGTGTGACAATGGCCGAAGCCCAGAGGGCCCCCCCTGGCGCTGCCCTCCAGAGAGAAGGAATGCCAAGTGCCCGAGGACAATTTTGAAATCATATGGACCCTCATTAAGAACATTTTCTCATGAAGGATGACCAACCTCATCCACGCCCTCTGGGTTGAACCATGGACACAGGTGGAGCGAGAGAATCACCTGGAATGACTCTTCTGTCCACTAGAGGGAATCCCAGGCTAGAGATGGGGAGTCCTGTGTGTAGGAGCCCTGAGGCTGGAAGAAGGCACGGAGGGAGCTGCCAGCCAGGGGACCCGAGTGACCCTGGCTCAATGTTGACGGGAGTTAGCGTGTGTCAGCTGGGTGAGAGCCGAGTTTTGCATTTCCAGGAATCGTGCGAGCTGGTTGTTAAGCCCGGTCATTAAAAATTAAATTCTGTGAATTGACACTTAAGTTAAATGTTAAAAACAAAAGTCGTCAAGACCCCAAACTCACCATTCCCTACTTTACTGTTACCTCTCTATTGAATCTGTTACATCAGCAGTACTGTATAATGGTGTGCTCTGTCCAATTTCAACTGTGGTAGCTTGAAAGTGGCCATGGTGGAATATCTGCTCCATGGAAACCTGCAAATGCTACAAATTGGGGCTCCACCCCCGCTCCCCCCAATCCCGTGCCAGTTGTTAAATATTTGCCAGGACATCACTGCCTCGGCCTCTCCCACATCAGGTGTCGCGGGGAGGAGATGAGCTTTTCCAGTGGTCTTGCCAACACAGACACACTCAGATGTCCCCATGGAAGGAAGCACCCAATTGAAGCAGGCAGAGGCTGTTGAGGGGTACAGCAGTGGAGAGCACTGTTGTGTTGTTGCAGGCAGTTGGCCCAGGGGTCCTCACCCAGGCTCGGGCTTTGTGCAAGCTCTTCCTTCCACCTGAAACCTGTTTACGCTTAAGTGTTCAGGCATGCCTTTCTGTCTGCATAGCAACGAAGTGAGTTTCTAGATCATCCAACCCTAGAAAAGTGTTTCCCATCAGAAGGGGGGTTTCTTGAGGGCCAGGGAAACTCCCACCAGGGTCCCAGGCCTGCTGCAAATCCCTGCTCCGCAAGTGTTGGAGCAGCTACACAGAACACTGCAGCACCAGGCAAGACACGGGAGTCCTGAAGATCTGGGCTGGGTCACCCCATTGCCACATGACCTGAGAGAGGCACTTAACCAGTCTGGTCTCTGGGCTCCTAACTTGTGAAATAAGGAGAAGAATGATCACCTTGCCTTGCATGGCCGTGGTGTCCATTAAACGCGATTATCCATGCAGAGCTCTCAGCCGGTGATTCAGTCACCTAGAAGGTGTTCCATGATGTAGAAGCTATTGTCATACTCAAAGGCAGGGTGTGGGGTGGGGAGGGGGGTGTGAATTTAAATTGGTTCCGAGTGCCGGACCACCTTGACGCTCTGTGTTTCAGGAAGGAGGGCAGGAGGGGCAGGGCCAGGAGGCAACAAGTCCGTGGTGGTACCGCTGGCCTTCTTGCCCCAAGCCCACAGCCAGGAAGCGGACTCGAACTGGAAACCGGCCCTCAGGCCAGGACTCGGCCAAACACTGGGCGACCGGCAAGGGCGCCTCCTCCGTACCCCCTTACCCCTCCCCCGCCTCCAGGGCTGGGACTTGGGGGCGGGAGGGCCGGCAGCCGGACGTCCAAGGGCCGGGGCTGGGCGCAGGAAGCGGCGGCAGGCCTGTCCTGGAGCCTCAAAGCGGCGGAAGGGAGGGAGCGGCCGGCACCTGCATTGTGCGAGCCCCGCTCCCTGCTGGGCCGCCAGGGACTCCCCGGGACGCATTCCTGGCATCCGCTGCTGGGGCAGGACGGCGGCAGTCAGGCAGGTAGTAATAACTGGGCAGAGAAGGCTAGAGCTGCACTTTCATTCGTGTATTGGTGCATTCATCAATTTTTGAGCTATGGCAGGAGCAGGAGCGCAAAACCAGTCCATGACCCAAGGACGCTCCCACTTCGTGGCTCTGTGGCCAGATGGCTGGGTTGGAATCCTTGCTCCTTTCCCTCACTAGCTGTGTAACTTGGGCAAATTACTTGGTCCCTCTGGGCCTCATCAGGTGGAGTGTTGGATTAAATGAATTGCATGTGAAGCATTCGGAACCAGTCTGGAACTGGTAAGCATTCATTAAGTGTAGGATTTTTTAAAATTTATTTTATTAATTTATTTTTTAGATTTTATTTTTAAGTAATCTCCACACCCAACGTGGGACTTGAAATCATAACGGGGAGATCAAGAGTTCGACGCTCTTCCGACTGAGCCAGCCAGATGCCCCAAGTGTAGGATTTTTTTTTTTTTTTAATAATTTTTATTATTGCAAAAGACCATTTCGAGAGCAGCATGGAGGGCGCACTTAGAGGGCCCCAAAGTTGCATACTGGAGGCTGAACACTGGTTTCGAATATTAAAAAAAAAACTTTTTTAACGTTTATTCATTTTTTGAGAGACAGAGACAGAGCGTGAGCGGGGGAGGGGCAGAGAGAGAAGGAGACACAGAATCCAAAGCAGGCTCCAGGCTCTGAGCTGTCAGCACAGAGCCCGACGCAGGGCTCGAACTCACAAACAGAGATCATGACCTGAGCCGATGTCGGACGTTTAACCGACTGAGCCACACAAGTACCCCTCAAAGATTTTTAAAAACTAATTGCTAACATTTAAAATTGTGAGATCTTACCTAAAACTCAGATTTTGGCTTCTTTTAAAAAAGCTAAAGGTCTGGGAAACTTGTATTTCCTAAGCTGTTATTGTATTATTGTATTTTGCTAGAAGTAGTTTTTTTGTTTTTTTTTTACATATAGTGTTTATTTATTTATTTAAAATTTTTTAAATATTTATTTTTAAGAGAAAGAGACAGAGTGTGAGTGGGGGAGGGGCAGAGAGAGAGGGAGACACAGAATCTGAAGCAGGCTCCAGGCTCTGAGCTGTCGGCACTGAGCCTGACACGGGGCTGGAACTCACAGACTGTGAGATCATGACCTGAGCTGAAGTCGGATGCTTAACCAACTGAGCCACCCAGGCGCCCCCCAGAGTGTATTTTTGTATGTCTCTTGCAACGTGGTGTTAACTTTTGGACCAGAAAAAAACAAAAAACCAAAACCAAAATCAAAAACCTCTTAGGCAACTCCCCTGTTGCAAAGGTCTGCAAGAAAAGTTTATTTTGAAAGGCAGATACTGTATTTAAGTTGTGATTATTGATTGTCAGATTTTAAAATGTTGCCTTCTGGAACATGTTCTTCTTCTAAAAGATGTCTCAAACATTTCAGAATGAGGCAGTTTATGCCATTCGAGTCCCCCGAATCAAGGGAAGGATCTGCAGGCCTTTGAGCTTTCCCAGCTGGGCTGGAGGTCAGAAGTGACAGGGTGGAAGATGTGGAGACATTAGCAGAAAGTGGAGCAGAGATGGAGAGAAGGAACAGACAGGCTGTAGGCATTTAGAAAGCAGAACTGATAAGGTGTGGTGTGCAGAGGAGAGAGAGGAGACAAAGCCTGGGAGCACGGGTGGGAGGAAGACCCATTCACTGACCCGAGGGTCCAGAGGAGGCGAATGGGTTCATTTAGCCACGCGGGGTCTAAAAGTCTGGGCCAGTTATGAGACCAGTGGGATAGAGGGGGTCTGGTGCTCAGGAGAAAGAGCTGGCCTTAGGATGTATTGTTGGTGACAAGGAAGTCCTGTGGGCATGTGGAGGAGAGCAGGAGGCCTAGGATGGACCCCGAGGACCTGTTAACATTAAGGGATTAAGGACATTTAAGGGATTACAAGGGGAAGGAGAGGAGTCTACAGGCTCTGCGGGGTCCAGGTGCCTCCCTAGGTGGCCTTTGCCTCCATCCTGTAGGACTGGACCCCTCCTCAAGACCTCCCTGCACAGATAGACTGAGGGATAGGTGGGGAGGAGGGTTTCTGACTGGAGCCTGCTGTAGCCTGATAAAGGGTGAGGTGGGACAAGACCCCAGGCTGGTTCAGGACATCTAAGCATCCTTCAGAAGTTCCTTCCTTCCTCCAGGGTCACTTGGTGGGCCTCCGGGACACTACCGGGAAGGGGAGTTCAGAGGAGAAGCCCACCTGGGTCCACTGGCTGGAGAATAAGCAAAGAGGGCATCCAGGACATTTTTCTCAGCTGCAGGGAAATTGGAAGGCTGGAGGTACCTGGAGCTACCTATCACATGATAGGATACTTGGCAGGTCAGGCTAGGTCACCCCTTATGGCCAGGAAGTATTGAGATTGTCACTGATAGAGGCCAGTGATCTTTCTCGGGAGCCAGAGATCTGGGCTGGGGCATGGCTGAGCTTTGAAAAATTAATTGGCCCTTACCATGTGCCAAATATCATCATACATGTTTATAAAAACTCTATGAAGGAAATAAAAATTTCCCCCTTCTACAGAAGAAAAAACTGAGGCTCATAAGGTATAAATAACATGCAAGGACATGCAGCTGGTGAGAGGCCTAGTTGGGAGGACAAGGCTGGAGCTTGGGCTCTGTCCCTGCAGTTTCTCCTGGGGTGACCCCACTTCTGCAATAGCCCTCCCAGCCTCCCCGACATTTGAGCTCTGCCCTGAGGGTCCTTCTAGGCTCACCTTCTCCCTCATAATCAAAAAGTGATCACCAAATCCTGTCAATCATACCCCCTCTGCAGACCTTGCATCTGTGCCCTTCCCTCCAGTCCCAGAGTGACTGCCCCAGCTTGGGCCTCATGATCTCCTGCCCTGGCTATCAGCCTCCTCCTTGGTCCCCCTGCCTTCCAGCTCTCTCTTTCCCTCCCCCAGGCCCTCATCCACACCAGCAGCCAGAGGGCTCTTCTCAAACACAAGTCTGACCCAGTCATTGTCCTTAACACCTGTGCATGATGTCCTGTTGCCCTCTGAATAAAGCCCAAATTCCCAAGTGGGTCATCAGGCCCTGTGGACTCTGGTCACCAGCCTTGCCAGCCTCGTGCTCACTGATCCCTGGACTGTTCCAGCCAAATGGGATGTTAACTCCCCCTCCTCTGAACAGACCCTGGGCTAGGCTTCCTGGCCTCGGGGCCTCTGTTCCCAGTGCCAACCTGGCTTACCGTAATCTCCCTTGTCCATCTCTGGTGACTGAAGTTCTGGCTACCCTTGAAAGCCTCGCTGCACAGAGGGTCCTTTTGCTGGAGCCTAATGTGCCTTGGATTAAAGTTCTTTGTGTCCCTGTCTTTCTTTCCTACTGAGTGGCGTGAGCTTCTGTGCATCCCTCCCTTGGTGCCCAGCATGTTACCTGACATAGTGGGGAGGCTCTGAAAACGTGGGATGGGAGCACCTTCGTCTCGATCTCCCTTCCGTGTGTTCCGGCTCTGGCATGGCCTGGAGTCACTTCAGAGCCAGCAGCAGCTGCAGGTCTAGCTCCTGGCTCAGACCCATCTCTGATTCCAGCTCTGACCTGCTTCAAGCTGGAGATCCAGCTCCAGGCCTAGCACCAGCTTTGGCTTAATATCCAGGACTAATATGGGCTTAGTCCATGGCATTGGGTCCAAGCTCACAACCCATTCATCTGTTTCCTACCCTCCCTTTTATTTTTATTCTTCTTCTTCTTTTTTTTTTTTTTTTTTTTTAAAGTAAACTCTACTCTCAACATGGAGCTTAAGCTCGCTACCTCGAGATCAAGAATTGCATGCTCCAACGAGCGAGCCAGCCAGGCGCCCTGTGTTTCCTACCCCCTCCCAATCCCCAGCTCCACTTTCCTGGGCTGAAGTTTCCCACCTCAGTTCCACGTTTCCCCTGCATTCCTATGAAGCCTTTTGTAAGCTAAAATGGCGTAAAGAAGCAATGGCCATGAACTTATATGGAAAAATTCTTCAGCATTCCCACATCCAAAAGCTTCTGTTAGGCTTTTCTGATACTTTAGGACACATCTTGCTAGTGTATGTGCAAAATAAATCCGAGATTAAAGCATAGATGCTTATAGACACAGTTCAGATCTCTGGTGGCTGGATGCTGAGATGCTGAGTGTACTTCCTGGGGAAGGAGCTTGGTGGGGCCACTGTGGCTGTCAGAGGTTCACGCTGCTTCTGTGACAGCTTGATGCCAAACACCGAGCACTATTTTGGCTATTTACCGTTTTTGTTCTTTTCTTTTAGAGTGAGAGAGCATGCAAGTGGGGGAGAGGGGCAGAGGGAGAGAGAGGATCTCAAGCAGGCTCCACGCTCAGCATGGAGCCCCGGGTGGGGCTCCATCCCAGGACCTTTGGCCCCATGACCTGAGCTGATATCAAGGGTCAGAGGCTCAACAGACTGAGCCACCCAGGTGTCCCGTTTTTTGTTTTGGGGTTTTTTTGTTTGTTTGTTTTTTCATCTTTTATAAAAGTGAAAATCCCCCTTGAATTTCTTTGGTTAGTAAAAAAAAAAACAAAAAAAAAAAACAGGTACTGATGTAGGTCTTTTGTAAACGCAAAGTGGTGTTTCATGCAAACGTTTGAAAAGCATGGGGTGTCTGTACTTTCCAGTTAGAAGGAAGGAGAGAGACTGGGAAAAGACCAAAACAGGGCCCCATGTGGCCAGTCCGCTTCTGGGATTACGCCTGCCCTGGAGCTGCCTTGCTGCATGCAGCATCCCAGCCCAACCTCAGGGCCCTGGTGCTGTAGGGACAACTAGTCCCAGGTTCAAAGCAAGACCCTACCACTTACTGGCTGTGAGGCTTTGAGCACCTCCTTGGGCCCCGATTCTCTTGTCTATAAAACAGGAAAACAGATGACATGAGAATGATAGGAGACAATGCTGTGGAGGTCTGGACATGGCGCCTGGCACACAGTAGATGTCAATAACCGCCAGGGCCTTTCCCCCTCACTGTTTTTCCAGATCCACCGGGTCAGCTCCTGTAGGTGCCCTGCACATTCCACAGTGCTCATTGCATAAGGGCTGTCCTGCCACTATGACATTAGTGGCCCTGGCACAGCCTTGCTTCCAAGCTTCTGGCTGGGACTGTTGTCCCTAGGGCATCTTGGGCAGTGGGGGCAGAGCCAAGGCACCACACTGGAGCCCCGGCCTAGAACTCCATGTCCCTGATGTCAGGGGCAAAGATGGCTCCACAGGGTACTGGGGAAAAGGCTGGTCTTCCTTCTTTGCTGTGGGCTGAGTGTATGTATTTGGGTTGCGGAGGTAGGGGTGCTTCCTTCTCCCCTCTGACTACCTCCTGAGTTCTGTCCATCAAAGCTCGGAAGGCAAGGGTTCCTATGCATAAGGGAACTTGGGGGCCCCTGTACCTTAAACACAGGACCCAACATCAATGGGGGACTGGGTGTGATGTGTACATAGGTAAGTGAATATGGAGGTATGGATGTATTTGTGCATGGTGTATGGTAAATACAGGCATGTTAGAATATCACGTGTAACACATATTTGTCTGTGTGCAATGTCCATGGGTCTCGAAATCATGTGGGTAGTTGGAGGGCCATGTCTACATGTAGCACATATGTAGTGTGTGTAGGTGACTTTTGCGTGTGAATATCTGTACGTGGGGCGACAGATGTAGATCTGGGTACGTGGTCTAAGCAATGTGCGTTGGTGTGTCTGTATATGATGTGTGTGTCTTGTGTGAGCTAGATCAGGGGGAGAGTATGAACTGGGGAGTTCTTTTAGGCAGTGGGGAAGTGTTGGTGTATTTAGGATTCCCTGCTGAACTCTCTGAGGTGGCCCGGCCAAGGTCATGGTCTACTTGCTGCAAGAGCAAAGAAGGGCAGTAGGGGCAGAGTCAAGGGGGTTGGGTCTATTCTCCAAAGAGCCAGATGCTTCACACTCAGCTGACTATCTTGCCCTGATGTCTGGGGAAAAAAAAAAAAAACACCAGGGAAATAAACACAACCTTTGGAAGTCCTGGTGATGTGTCTGGGGAGGCTGCTACAGCTGGTAGCTCATGTGGGCAATGCCCTGCCTTTGACCGGCCGCTAAGGCTTGTGAGGCCAATGGCCTTGCTGCCATTAACTGCTCCTAGATGATTACCTAAGTACTGCAGCCCCATTCCAGAATTTCCACAGTATTCCTGCTGAATCTCTGTTCATCAAAGCTCATAAGGCACAGGTTCCTACGGTTAAGAGAACTGGGGAACCCTGACCCCCAAACACAGGAACCAACATTAATGGGAGGTTCTGGGGGTGACACATAGATGAGTGAATGCGTAGGTGTGGAGGTATTTGTGGCATGGTTGTGTCGCAATTGCAAATTGGCATCTCTTGGGACCCCAGGCCCCAGAAGGAAAGTTAAGGGACTTCTTTTTTTTTTTTTTTTTTAAGTTTGTTTATTTTTGACAGAGACAGAGTTCGAGCACGAGCTGGGGAGGGGCAGAGAGAGAGGGAGACACAGAATCCGAAGCAGGCTCCAGGCTCCGAAATGTCAGCACAGAGCCTGACGTGGGGCTCAAACTCACGGACTGTGAGATCCTGACCTGGGCCGAAGTTAAACGCTTAGCCGACTGAGCCACCCAGGCGCCCCTAAGGGACTTCTAAAACCGCATCACACCGAGGCTGTTGATCTCTACAGAAACCTAATTTTAACACAGGTTGGCTCCTCCCTGCCCCACCCCTTGGTGCGTCTCTTTCCTCAGAATGCACCAGGACTCCCCCTCTCGAAATGACTCCTCAGATAATGTGATCTTGTCTGTATTTTCCATTGCTCCCTAAGATGCACTCCATGCTGGAGACGCCTTGAACCACTTGCATTTCCAAGAATGACTGCTAAAATGGGCTACTCCGCCTGGCTGACTCTGATTCATCCCTCAAAATTCAGGCTAAGTGTCAGGTCCTCAGGGAAATTTCTGAGGCTGAAACTGCTAGTTGTCCCCTAATACCCAATTATTCTGCTTGCCCTTAGTCATAAAACTCTGATTTTTAGCTGGGCACCTGGCTGGCCTGGAGTAAAAACCCTATTTCCTAGAATTCCTTGCAGCTAGGTGTGATTCTGGGACTGAATGTGGGTCAACAGCTTGTGGGCTCAACTATTCTGTGCAACTTTCAGGAACTGTTTTTTATCTTATTTTTTATTAAAAAAAATTTTTTTTTAAGTTTTATTTTCACTTGTTTTTTGAGACAGATAGAGAGCAAACAGGGGAGGGACAGAGAGAGGGGGAGACAGAATCCCAAGCAGGCTCTGGGCCGCCAGCGCGGAGCCCGATGCGGGGCTCAAACTCACAAACCACGAGATCATGACCTGAGCTGAAATCAAGAGTCAGAGGCTTAACCCACTGAGCCACCCAGGCACCCCAGGAACTGTTTTCTAAAGGGAGTGTGTGCTGTTTTTCACACCTTCCACCTTCCAACTCACATGGAAGCCACGCTGGCCAGTGAGATAGAAACATTGTGTTAAGGATGGCAGAGGATGATGGGGCAATAGAACAGAAAGCACTGAGCTGTGATGATCATGGAGCCGCCATACTAGCTCGTGACGTGGCTGTGATTGGGGAATTTTGTCACCTACAGCCAAACTCAAGCCTAGCTGATACATTTCCCTGGTACCAGCCGTCTCTTCTCTTGTCCCTCAGCTCTCTCTGACGACACACTCCATTCCAATTGCCTGGTTCTATTTGTCCATCCGACTGTGATCTCACAAGGCCGGGGTCTGTGTCATCTACCAAGCACGGTGCCCAACAGACACAAACACGTTAGTTGTATTAACAACTGTGTGAAATACACATTCAGGCATCCAGGTTGGGTGAAGCCATAGTTCGGGGAGTTATTGGTGTAATATGGTCACTGATGGGGTGGGAGAGGACGGGGTAAAGAGGAAAGAGGGTTGAAGGAAGAGGTCCTCAGAGCTCTAACATCTAAGGTTGAGGAGGAAAAGCTCTCCTGGGTCTGTGCTGAGGCCACCTCTGCCCAAAGTTAAGGGACTAGCGTTGAGGGAAGCAGTGGTCAAGGGTTCAGGGTTCTAGAGTCCAGGACATCTGGGTTTCCATCCTGGCTCTGCCACTCACTAGCTCTCTGACCTTGAGCAAGTTAACTACTCAGCCTCAGTCTCTTTATCTGCAGAGGAGAGAATAATAAAGAACTTACCTCATGGGGTTGTTGTGAAGTTAAAATTAGAGAATTCACGTAAATCACATAGCACGGTGCTTGGCATAGAGTGAGTGGTTAACAAATGTTGGCCATTATGATTCTTGTTACTATGGTCTTTCTTGCATTCATTAACTCACTTAACAAACAAGCTCTAGGCATTCTTCCACATGTGCCCAGTGCTTCAGCCAAAATGTATTTCCTGAGATTTCCTAACACTTACCATTCTCCCTCACCCCCTTTGGCTTTGCACATGCTGTTTGCTCTGCCTGACGTGCCCTTCACTCTCCTCATCTGCCTGGCACACTTGCCCTTTGAGCCTCAGCTAATAGCTCATATCCTTAAGGACTTGCTGAGACCTCCTAGGCTAGGTTGGAAGCCTCTGGGCTTGCACATGACCATGGCCGTCTCATTGCACAACTCCAGTGGGGGACCAGTCATATAGACCCTTTTGGCTGTGCAACGTGGCAATCTTGCCTGTATCACTCCTCTGTTTACCTTTATCATAATTTTTATCAGCCTTTTACTGTAATGATTTATTTACCTGTTGATCTCTCTCTCTAGACTCTGAACTCCTTAAGGACTCTGCCTGACACTGAGGCAGGGCTCAGAGAATGTTCATCTGAATGAAGGGATCCTAGCCTCATCCCTGCATCCTGGGGTTCCCAGTCTGGCTGGGGAGACAGAATGAACAAACAAAACATATCAAGAACTGAGTATGACCAGGAAGTTCACAGCCCTGTGTGTTTCAGACAGAGGCGTTCCCACGATGGACAAAGAGAGCTCTAAGAGAGGATGCAGTGGTCAGAGCGGGGAACTGGAGCGGAGATGTAAAGAATGAGTACGTACTAGAAAACCCAATGCCCCACACTTCTGGACTGTTCTTCTCAGATGTGGGAAGAATTCTCGCCTTCCACCGCCCGTGACTTTCATTTGGTCCAAAAATAAGGACATCACCTTTTCAAAGCTCTTACAAGGACAATGTATATCCAAGAGGAACCAGCATAGATTGAGGTCTTTGCCAGGCCAATTGTTACGCTGGGCCACAGCCTGAAGCAAGAGGAGGTACCCAGAGGATCTGACATTGCTCTAAAACTTAATTCGAGTTACCCCCACTACGGGCTTAGGACCAGATTATGGGGCTCTTAGGAAAGTGTTTCTCCTCCTCAACATGGATTTAGACTATATTGTTGCTGAGAATAAATAGTTGTGTTTTGTGTGCATGTGTGTATGTGTGTGTATTTGATCTGCATTTAGCCACTCTCCTGCCATTCCCACTCACCCCAAAAGGCCAAATCTGAACAATGAGGAGGAGGCATAGCTCGTCATTTCTCATTGGTGGAAAGACTTTAAAGAGACAGGACACTGAGAGTCAAAATTTCCAAGCCCATCCTGGGCTGTTTGGTGAAGGCTATCTGCCTGTACCCTTCCATGCTCCTGCTAGGATAGTCTTTTAGACTGAATAACTCAGACTTTGGGAAGTGTTCTGCTAAGTGTTTCTTATCCTGTTGATCCTATCCCATGTGGCTTAGGGGGTGAGGCTTCCTGAACAGAGCCTGATGTAGATTTTGCCCAGGGGAGAACTGAAAAGGTGGTCTCTTTCAGTGGGTGTAAGGGAAGGAAGATCTGAGACGGGAGAATAAAGTTAGGAACTGAGTGTACTCACAAGGAGACATCCTGTTAACAGGTTTTGGTTGCTTTTCCCTTGGGCAGTCACATGACATGCACACTTTAAAATGATTTCTTCTAGTTGTATTTCCCTACGGGAATTCCTGCCCCTTCAGTGAAGTCTGTCACAGGCATGTGGGCCTTGCCTTCGTGGTAGCTCATGGAGTGAGCATATCCAGCAGTGGGCTGGGGAGGAGTCCTTCTGGGTGCAAGGCTCCTGAGCGGGCGTGGGAGGAAGACAACCTTACCTGAAGAGGAATAAAATGCGGAGCAGTCCGTTTTAAGGGACAAGGCAGTCAGGTTAAGGGTGAGGGTGCAAGTAAAGCTTAGGGTGAGCCATGGGAACTACCTTTTCTGGGGACTGAGAGCTTCAAGACCAACTCCTGGCCGGAACAGAGGGTGGGGTGAAGTTTCAGGAATGAGGTGGGAAAGGGGGGGGGCTGGGAACCCCTCAGTCTCAGTCCCAGCCCCTGGTTGTGGCTTGCCTTCCCACAGGGAGCCAGGTGGTGGCCTGTGCCCGTGTGTCCTCACTGCCCTTTGCTCTGTGGGAAGGTCCTGATAGCAAGCAGAATGGACCGTGGCCACTGGAGGCCACTTCCACGTGCCACCAGCCCTACCCTTCACCTTTCGTTTTTTCCTGATGGCCAGGAAGTCTTTGGGCAGCTCAAGGAAGGCTGCTACTACCTTCACTTTGGCCCTGTCACTCAGAAGGAGTAAGCAAAGCCAAAAGTCTCCAAAAAGAAAGTGGGGTGAGGGGAGAGGCTCAAGAATTTGCTATTTTCCCTTCTTTGGCCTCCTGTTCCCACCCAACATAAGCCCAGAGTCTGGAATTCAGAGGAGAGATCATAATTTACCACCTAAGATTTAGAATCCAGCCCAGCCCAGCCCCAAAGTCCAGCCCAAAGCTTGGAACACAGAGCCCAAACAAGCCCAGATGGGTCAAAAGTCCAGCTCAGAAGCTAGCACTAAAGCCCAGAACCCAGGGGTGCCTGGGTGGCTCAGCTGGTTGAATGTCTGACTCTTGATGTGGGCTCAGGTCATGATCCCAGGGTTGTGGTATCGAGCTCTGCATCAGGCTCTGTGCTGAGCAGGGAGCCTGCTTAGGATTCTCTTTCTCTCTCCCTCTGCCCCCCTCACCAGACCCAAAGACCAGAGCTCAGGACTTAGAACCGAGTCCTGGGCGTATAATCCAGTTCACAGCTTAGAACCCAGAGCCAGAGGGCCAGAAGCTCAGAGCCAGAATTCAGACTAAAGCTAAGCCCAAAGTCCAGAGCCCAAAGCAACCCAGAAGCTACTCAAAAGCCTAGAATACAACACAGACCCATCTTAGTTCCAGGACAGCCTAATAGTTCCAGCCTAATAGTTATGGGGGTACATAGAACTCCACACCCAGCCCACAGCCTAGCAGACCCCGGATGTTCCTCCTAGCAGCAGTTAGGGATAGACCAAGGCTGCAAGATGAGGAGGAGGAATTCCAGATTTCAACCCTACTCCTGGCAGGAGGGGGACAAGGAGCTGGTGTTTGTGTGGTGGCAAGGGGAGTGTTCTGTGGTTCTCCTAGCCCTGGTCTGGAGGGTCCATACTGGGGACTCAGACATCAGGCAAAACATGGCCTGGGGCTTTCTCTGCAAGGACTACCCCTTGGAATCTCAATGGGATGGGAAGCAATCCCACCGCTGCTGACATGCTGTGTGACTTTGAGAAAGTCCCTTCCCTTCTCTGGTCTTACTTTTCCCAAAAAGGAAATCAGAAAGTGTTTTATTTAGACTCATAGACCCAGAAACACAGAAGGGCCTATGACAGATAGTCCCTTCATTCATTTAATCTCTCATTCATCAAATATTGGTTGAACACATACTATAGGTAGACTTTAAACAGGATGATGAAATGGCCAGATTTTTGGGGTTTTTTTTATTTTTTTTTTCTTCAAAATTTATTTTTGGGACAGAGAGAGACAGAGCATGAACGGGGGAGGGGCAGAGAGAGAGGGAGACACAGAATCGGAAACAGGCTCCAGGCTCTGAGCCATCAGCCCAGAGCCCGACGCGGGGCTCGAACTCACGGACCGCGAGATCGTGACCTGGCTGAAGTCGGACGCTTAACCGACTGCGCCACCCAGGCGCCCCGATTTTTTTTTTTTTTTTTTTTTTTTTTAATTCATCTGTTGTTGAAGATTGGATTAGAGGAGGCCCATTAGGGCATTGTTCCAATAGTTCAGGAGAGATAGAACGAGAGTCTAAGGATTGCAAGTGTCATGTCATATTTATAAAGTACAGACGTGGTCATGGCGCTTAGGTTGCGCAGTCCGTTAAGTGTCCGACTTCGGCTCAGGTCAGGATCTCATGGTCTGTGCGTTCGAGCCCCACACTGGGCTCTCTGCTGTCAGCACAGAGCCCACTTTGGATCTTCTGTCCCCCCTCTCTCTGTGCCTCTCTCTCACTCATTCTTTCTCTCTAAAAATAAACTAAAAAAAAAAAAAAAAAAAAAAAAGAGTGGGAGGTAATGATTTAAAAGAATACTAATAGGGGCGCCTGGGTGGCGCAGTCGGTTAAGTGTCCGACTTCAGCCAGGTCACAATCTCGTGGTCCGTGAGTTCGAGCCCCGCGTCAGGCTCTGGGCTGATGGCTCAGAGCCTGGAGCCTGTTTCCGATTCTGTGTCTCCCTCTCTCTCTGCCCCTCCCCTGTTCATGCTCTGTCTCTCTCTGTCCCAAAAATAAATAAACGTTGGAAAAAAAATTTATAAAAAAAAAAATACTAATAAAAAAATAAAGTACAGATATGGTCATTTTACTCTTCTGCTTAGAATCCTTATAATGGCTCCCCACTATCTTCAGGGTGAGGATGCAAGGCCTCTTCCCATCTTCTCAGGCTCAGGGTTTATCAATTTCCCATCTAGCAAATGCCCAGTCCCCACCAAGATACTCATTGTTTCTATACCCACCATGCTCCATTACTCTTCCATCTGTGGTGTTCCTTTTGCTTCATGCCCTTCCCTACCTCAGGAACTCTTACTCAGGGTTTGGCTCCATCATCACCTCCTCTGTGAAGCCTTCCCAGACTTCTATCTCTCAAACAGAATCTAGTGTTCTCAAGTCTGTGCACTCAGACAGATCTCCATTAGGACTTCGCTACATTTTGTAGCTTAGTCCGCTTATGTTTGTCTCCGTGATTAGATGTGACTCCCTCAGAGGTGCCTGGGTGGCTCAGTCAATTAAGCATCCGACTCTTGATTTTGGCACAGGTCATGATCTTAAGCCCTGCGTCAGGCTCCAGGCTGACATTGCAGAGCCTGCTTGAGATTCTCTCTTTCCTCTCTCTCTGCCCCTCCCTCTCCTCCTCCCCCTCCTCCTCTCTCTGTCTCTCTTTTTTCTCTCATGTGAGTGTGCACACACACATTCACACTCTCACTTTTTAAAAAATGTGACTCCCTCAAAGGACAGGATCATCCATACCTTCTTCACCTTTGTGTTGCTGGGTGGGTCCAGAGTAGCTCAGTAAACCATGGACAAGGCCACCTTTCTACCTCTTCCAAGTAGATTTTATTAAAAGAACAAAAAAAAATTTTTTTTAAGTAAACTCAATGACACATATGGGGCTTGAACTCACAACCCTGAGATCAAGATTTGCATGCTTTACCAACTGAGCTAGCCAGGTATCCCTAAATTTTTAAAAAAATTTAAGGCCCCCATATTTTAAGTTTATTCTATTCATTTTATTATTTTTTTTAATTTTAAAGATTTTATTTTTAAGCAACCTCTATGCCCAACGTGGGGCTCAAACTCATAACTCCGAGACCAAGAGTTGCACACTCCAAGTGAGCCAGCCAGGTGCCCCTTTAAGGTTTTTTTTAAAAAATTTATTTTAGGGGCACCTGGGTGGCTCAGTCGGTTAAGCGTCCGACTTCAGCTCAGGTCATGATCTCACAGTCCATGGGTTCGAGCCCCGCGTCGGGCTCTGTGCTGACAGCTCAGAGCCTGGAGCCTGTTTCGGATTCTGTGTCTCCCTCTTTCTCGGACCCTCCCCTGTTCATGCTCTCTCTCTGTCTCAAAAATAAATAAATGTTAAAAAAATAAATAAATAAAAATAAAAAATTTATTTTAAATAAAATATTTTTAATTCCAGTATAATTAATGTCTAAAAAAATTTTTTACCTCCTATTTTGTTTTTAAACCCAGAACAGAAATGTTTCTCCAATGCCTTTTTTTTTTTTAAGTTTACTTATTTTGAGAGAGAGAGAATCCCAGGTAGACTAGACACTGTTGGCACAGAGCCTGACTGTGAGATCGTGCCCTAAGCCAGATGGAGAGTCAGACCCTTAACCACCTGAGCCACCCACGTGCCCCCCCTCCCCGCTGCCTCTTCATCAAAGACATCCGGCCAGTCAGAAGAAATGGACAAAGGACATAAATTAACATATGTTAACAGCCAACTAGAAGTTTTGTTTTGCACATATATATTGTCTCACCCGATCCTCAGGATAACCCTATGAGCTGTTATTATTGACCAAATAAATGAAGTTCAGAGAAGTAAATGACCTGCCTAAAGTCACAGACCTAGCTAGAAACAGAACTATATTCAAAACCTGACAAGATTGACTCTAGGCCACACTCTTTAAGGGCCCCAACTATGCTGTTCTCTTATTCCTTATCAGCATGAGACCACAGGGTTACCACAAGTCTGAAGGCCACCAAAGGCCAGGTCTCCACGTGCGGTAGTGAAAGTGGAAGCAGCTGTTACTTGGTGCTAGGCTGTCCGACCTGCTTTTCTGAGCAGATGGGTAAAAGGAGGCCCAGAAGTGGGGTGGAACTTTGGGCTTCCCAAGGCAGGCTCCGCTTCTGCCACGCTGGCCTTAGTCCAGCAAGTCACTTATGCTGAAGATCTTACTCTGAGAGGGTCAAGGGCAGCAAGCCAAGGCAGGGCCTCCAGGCAGGAACGTGGTGTGAGCATAAGGAGAGCGAGGGCAGAGTCCTGGCTGGCTAGGAAGGGAGGAGTATTGCTCAGGTTTCAGCCTCCACCCCACCCCTTCTTCTTCTTTTTTTTTCAAAGTTTACTATTTATTTTGAGAGAGAGAGAGAGAAAGTGAGATGCAGGAGGGGCAGAGAGAGGGGGGAGAGAGAATCCCAAGCAGGCTCTGCACCATCAGCAGAGAGCCCGATTTGGGGCTGGAACTCACGACCTGTGAGATCATGATCTGAGCTGAAACCAAGAGTCAGATGCTTAACCGACTGAGCAACCGAGGTGCCCCACTGAGCCACCCAGGCCCCCCTCCCCCTTCTTCTGAGGCCAGGTTCTAAGCTCCTGCCCAGAAAGCGCCTTACCTGATCTCCTGGATCCTGAGGCTACCTGGCAGGATAGGCTACCTGGCAGGCTCCTAGCCCAATCCCTGGGGCTGTCTCAGATGGTGTGGTTCTCTGAGCGAAGGCTGGTCTACTCAGCTCCTTCTACTCCATCATTCTTAAAACTCCTCTGCAGAGTCTTCCTGGGGGGTAGGGATGTCTCTCTCTTCTGGAAAGAAACTTGAACTTGGGGGAACCCAGGATGAGAAGATACAGGGATACTGGCTGGTTGGCTGGGGGAGGCACCAGGTATCCCAGGGAATCTCTGGGCACTCTCCATGCCCCTCAGTCCCCTGACACCTGAGGCTCAGAAGTCAGACCTATCACCTAGCCTAGTCCCGAAGCCCATAATAGGGGGTCTCCCTCCGAAGTGGTCTATAGCCTCTCGTGGTCAGATGGATCAGCCTCAGAGACTCTCCTATCCTACAATTGCCCAGCCGACATACAGGCAGGAACTAGCAGCCTCCTGGTGACTTCAAGGGCCCTCAGATACTTCCTCCCCAAACAGCCTCTCTTTGGGACCCTCAAGAGTCCCTTCTTCCTACTTTCTGCCCTGCCTCCTTCCTACAGGACAAATAATAGGGGTTCCAGGGAGAGTAGGCTGGGGCATCCCTATCGTAGCAGCCATCCCAGGAAACCCTTGCTCCGGGGCCTGCCCAGGCCTTAACTCTGACCATTCCCTGGCCTCAGAGCACCACCACCCAGAATGTAAACTTACTAGTGACTCTTGAGCTAAGTATACTTTAAGGAATGGGCTGGTTCCTTTTTTTCAGAAGTCAGGGTGGTGAGTCTGCCAGTTAGGCACTGAAGAAATCTTCCACTGGATAACAAACTATAAGCTATCACACTTGGCAACTCTTTCACTTAGCTGAAACCTCAACAGCTCCACCTGATAATCGTGCCCCGACCCAACAGCATCCAATTGTGCTTGAAATACCACATTGTGAGGGGTGCCTGGGTGGCTCTGTCGGTTGAGCGTCTGACTTCGGCTCAGGTCACGATCTCACGGTCCGTGAGTTCGAGCCCCGCGTTGGGCTCTGGGCTGATGGCTCACAGCCTGGAGCCTGCTTCGGATTCTGTGTCTCCCTCTCTCTCTGCCCCTCCCCTGTTCATGCTCTGTCTCTCTCTGTCTCAAAAATAAATAAAATAAACGTTAAAAAAAAAAAAAAAAGAAATACCACATTGTGGAACCAGACATAAATCTAGCCTCTAGCTATTTACATCAAGTTTCCTCCCCTCTGACTTAAGCAGCCTTACTTGGAGAGGTTTTGCCCAGGGTGCTAATAAAGATAATAATAATAATAATAATCCTTTTATTTTTTAATGTTTATTCTGAGAGAGAGAGAGCAGGGGAGGGATGGGGAGAGACTGAAACAGAGAGAGAGAGAGAGAAAGAGAGAGAGAGAGAGAGAGAGAGAGAGAGAGAATCCCAAGCAGATCCATGCTGCCAAAGCAGAGCCCAATGAGGGGCTTGATCTCATGAACGGTGAGATCAAGAGTCAGATGCTTAACCAACTGAGCCACCCAGGTGCTCTTAATAATCCTTTTAAAGTGCTCACTCTGTGCCAAGCACTGTTTTAAGCACCCCACTTAATCCTCATGCCAACCCCAAAGACAGGTACAATTATTATCCCCATTCGACAAGTGGGGAGTGAGGCTCAAAGAGATTTGGCAATTTGCCCAAGAGTAAACTGTAATGGTAGAGATAGGCTATGTAGCCAGGTAACCTGTCTCTGAGATCTTTGCACTTAACTCTGCTGCTCTGCCTCCCAAGAAGCTCTGGGGACCTGTTGGCCTCCCCCAAGGGCTCTCAGGGGACTATGCTAGGGTATATGAAGAAGCCCACCAGGCTAGGCATGGTGCTTCATGAGGGCATAGACAGGTGGAGAGCAACAAGGTGGCAGGGAGAGGGCTCTGAAGCTCATTTGCCCTAGGCCGTGAGGTTGGGCTAGACCCAGAAAAGGTCAAGGATGGCTAGGAGGGTGGTCCGAGCACAGAGTGGGGAGCTGTCTGTCTGCCCTTCAAGAAGAAACCCTTGTCCTCACTGCTGCCCTAGATGAAAAGAATGTTACTACGAAAAATGGGCCCAGGCCCCTGCTCCAGGCTCCGGAAGCTAATAGAGCCCTCTGCCTACTGTGGACTGGAGGCTCAGGACAGCCCCTTGGACTCCAGGCCTGGTGGTGTGGGGGTAAAGGGGGAGTAGGAAGGACAGTTGGCAAGAAGGCCAGCGGAGACACGTGGTCAGGACTGGAAGACATCTCTAAGTGACAAGTCTACAACCACACCATCACCAGAAAAAGGGGCCTGACTCTGGGTTTATAAAACTAGTCCCTGCTTCTCCTCTATTAGCCTCAGGTTCATCATCTATTAAATGGAGTAATAAAAACTACCCTCTCCAGGGGTGTTGTGAGGAGTAAATGAGATGATATACACAAAGCACTTAGCACAGTGCTTGCCTGGCATACAGAGAGTGCTCAGTAACTGGGAGCTTCTGTATTAGCTGTGCTCTGTTTCCATTGCTGGTCAATGAGTGTCCCTGGAGGTATGTTACGGGGGCTCTGTCCTCAGCAACACTATGGATGGTGGGTGGAGTGAAACTGCAAGGAGCAGCCTGGATCTAAACTTAGGGAGAGAAAACAGTGGGCAACAGAAACGGCATTCAAAACAATTTCTACAGGCTGGAATAAGCAAGATGACATTGTCCTTCTGTGAGCTCGAAGACATTCACACAAAGCAGAGGGTGGGGGAGAGACCTGACTTGACCCCAGCTCTGCTGAAAAGGATCTGAATGATTTAGTTGATCACAACCTGATGGGAACGAATCATGGGAGAGAAAGGCTCTGGAGCCCAGCAGTCTTAGGCTGCATTAACAGTGTGTCGCGTCCAGACTGGGGGAAATAATAGGTCTATTGTGCTGGCATGGTCAGGCCATATCTGGAATCTTGCACTGCTACACTGACAGGCTGGAATCAGGCCAGGAGGGGGACCAGTCCGGCTTCAGCTCCCAGGTACTTGTGCTAAGCACTTCCTGGGCATTTTCTTGTTTCATACCCAAAGCTACCCTACCAGGGAGTCACTATTACTATCTCCACTTTACATACAGGGAGGGTAACTGAGTTGCTCCGGACCAGCCATGCAGCTAGTAAACGGAGGAGCCTGAGGCTTTCCCAGATGGGCTCTTCCTGTGCTCGTACCGGAGGAAGACTGAGCATGCATCACTGAACACATATTTATTAGTTTCCTTCTATGAGTCAGATCCCAGCTAGTTTGTGGGGACACAGCAGTGGAAAAAGATGTGGTTCCTGTCTTCCTGGAGCTCATGGTCTGGGGGTGGGGGTCTAAATCACTTGTGATATGGCATGATGCTACAGGAGTGAAGATTTTAGGGCTGGGAGGGATCAGAATCCACCACAGCCAACTAAAGCCTGGGGAAGGGAAGAGACAGAAAGAACAGTGGCTCCTGGGGGAGCCATGGGAGGTCAGCCCATGCCCTTTTCACAGCATCCAACTGTCTCGCTTTGGCTCTGTCTGCTCAGCAGTGACCAAGAGCTGTGTGCCAAGATGGGAGCTGCTGGGGCATATGAGGAAGCTTGGTGTGGCCATCCTGGGGTAGCCAGACCTCATCTCTCCTCCCTGCAATCAATCAGAGAGCCTAAGAAAGAAAACAGGAGTGGAAGTTCAGCAATCACAGGAACGGGAGAAAGTGGCCTTTGAGATCCCAGCATCCCCTTCACTAATTAGAGCAACCGACCCCCACGCCCCCTCCCCAGCCTCTTGAGTGTCTGGGAAGTCTGGAGGTGATGACCCAGAGGTGGTAGAAAAAGCATGTTTTCTGGATCTGTGTTTGGCGTCTGTTCCAGACTAATGTCCTTCTAGATATCTTCTTTCAAGGACCAGATTACTCAGTCCTCTCTTTTTCAAATCCTTCCTTGATTGTTTCAACCCAGAGTGCAACTGCAGTTTTGTAACATCTCCTAGGGCTTTTTGTTGGAGAAACACATATACCCTATTTAGCGTCCTGGTAATTTTTGCTGAGAGAGAGCAGGGCCGTTAAGAGAGAAGGCTCTGGAAAGGGACAAACCTGCCAGGCCTGGCTTTGCCACATAACAGCTGTTTCACTTCTCTGAGTTTCCATTTCCTCAGCTATAAAATGGGGATGATAATACCGTGCTCATGTCGTTGCCGTGAGGACTGGATGACATCATTTTAAGCACAGAGGAAACTCTCCATAAAAGGCCACTGTTACTATCATGGGGTACTGGGGGGCTGGTCCTGTCTCCTCTGCACACCTTGGGAGCTCCCTGCCAGCAGGGGCAGTGACTGCGATATGTCATCGTTGTCCCCCATTGCCCTGGGCCCCAGAGAAGCCAGTGTTGGGAAGAGGGAATGGTCAGTCTTGGGAGATGCACATCGATACTGGAAGTGCCAGCGCTACATCCTCCATCCAGGTTTGGAGGAGAGGGAGGCACGACCTGACTCCTGATTTGGGGGGGGGGGGGCAGTGGGCTTCCCAGCCCCTACCTTTCCTAGCCGTGGGGGTCAGAAGTCACCGGCCGTGGGCCCGACTCAGGGAGAACTCACTCTGGGGCACCTCGGGCAGGTCCCTTCCAGCCTTAGGCCTCAGTTTCCTCGTGCGTGTCAGGTGGGTCTCCCGGTCTTCTCCGGGGTTTGCGAGGAGCACGCGCAGCCGGATGCCGGCTTTTGAGAACGTGGCTCAGTGGCAGAGAGGCTGGGAGGCTTAGGCAGGCGGGAGAGCCGCCAGGCGGGCGAGGAGATTGGCTGCAGGCAGGGCAGCCGGCTCAGCGATTGGATCAGAGTGGGCAGGGCCGGGCCTTTAAGAGGCGCGAGGGGGCGTGCAGGGGAGTGTGCGCCTCGCCCGCCCGCCGGGTTTACTAGCGAGAGGCGGCCGTGGCGGCGGCGGCGGCGGCGGCGGCGGCGGCGGCGGCGGCGGCGGCGGCGGCGGCGGCGGCGGCGGCCACGACGGGAGTCCCAGCAAAGCGGAGTCCGGCGGAGCAGAGGCGCATCCCGGCTTTCCGGTCCCAGGCGGCGTGGCCCGCGGGTCATGGCCAAGGGAGAGGGCTCCGAGAGCGGCTCCGCGGCGGGGCTGCTGCCCACCGGCATCCTCCAAGCCGCTGAACGGCCGGCCCAGGTGAAGGTGAGGACCCCCCCCCCCACCGCCCCCCCCCCAACCCCGGGCGGAGGGCTAGGGGTGAGAGCAAGCTGAGATGGGGACGTCGAGGAAGAGGTTTGGTTCCGGACGCCTCGGGATAGCCGGGGACAGGCTAGCCCAGTGGCAGGGGAGGGTCGGGGGGTACCGGCCTTGGGGACAGGGGGTGATGGAGAGGATTTGTAGGCGCCCCCTTTTGCTCATCCCCACCCCGCCTCTCCGCCGGCAGCTTCACGTGGTGCCTGGCTGTGTTCAGCCGGTTTCCGTTCTTCTGTGACGAGCGGTTTAGGATTGCCGCCCTGGAAGCCAGAGACCCCAGAAATCCGGGAAACTCCCCTTAATTCCCCATCTCTCAGCCCCTACTCCCCACCCCCACATGCCCGCGCTGGCACCTCAACTCTGCGGTGAGGGCCGCTCAAGTTCATTCATAAGAGCAAGGGCTCTCTGCTCTTAAAAGAGCAGCACTTCCGAGAGAGAGAGAGGCCCTTGTGTGAGTGTGGGTGTTGATGAGCGCGCCTTGCTTTGCGTGTCCTGACCTTCGACCCCATCCCCAGCTCTCTGGACCTAGTGAAGGACCCATTTGAATCAGGCGACTCCAGGGGGAGATCCCAGGCAATAGGTATCTGCCTGGGAGGTGACTGCCGTTTCCTTTTAGTTTTATTAAGTGATCCTTGCAAGGAGCGGAGTGTGTGTGTGGGGTTGGGGCCGGGGGGGGGGGGGGGGGGAGCAATTATGCTCTACTAATATGAGTAATCTTCACTTTCCTGGGCAAACTCAATCTCTCTAGTGCCCCACCCAGATAGGGCCCAGCCCTGTACCTAGAGGCCTTTCCTCCCCTCTCCAAGGTTCCCTAGGAACTGGGGATGGGGAATAGCAAGAGGGAGGGTAGGACAGCTCCCGGGTTTGCCTCAAGCTCTGGCTGACTACAGGGGCCAGGGTCGCTCTGGGACAGATGGAAGGAACAGCTGTGCCCCCAGCCAGCTGGGCTGGGCCCCTCACCCAGTAGGCAGGTGGGTCCTGGCCTCTGAACTAGGGTGGGAGCAGGGGCTGGGCTTAGGCGGCTCTTGGCAGCCGGAGGATTTTCAGGTTGTGACGGTTGGTGGTGCCTGGTGGGGACAGGTCCACAGGTCTGCTGCTGGAGCATGCTCCCCCTCCAACTGGAACAGAGCATGGTTGGACCCCTACGGGAAGTTGTTGTTGTTGTTGTTTGTTTTGTTTTTAGGGATGGTGGGCTGCTAAATTAACTCAGAATCTGGGAGTAGGGTGGCTTAGGGGCCACTTCCTTGGTATGGAGTCCCCTTTTCCAGCTTCCTAAGATAGAGAATACCTTTCTTTTCTTGTAGGAAGTGAGATCACCCTGGGTGGGAACAGGGCAAGGTAGACTTGTTCCTCCTGGCAGAGTGGATCAGAAGAATGGTCCTGCCTCTGGAACCTTCTAGGATGGAGGCCAGGATCCTGGGTCTCTTTTCATCCTTTCCTCTTCTTCCCAGAAGGAACCAAAGAAGAAACAACAGTTGTCCATTTGCAACAAGCTTTGCTATGCAGTTGGGGGGGCCCCCTACCAGGTGACAGGCTGTGCCCTGGGGTTCTTCCTGCAGATCTACCTGTTGGATGTGGCTCAGGTAAGTGGGGCTGAGCCCACCAGGGCTCCTCCAGCATCCCGAGGTGGGAGGGTAGATACGTTCAGTTTTCCCCGTCTGTGAAATGGGACTGGGAATCCCTACTTTGCTGCCTCTCAGAGTCAGCCGTAGATAAGAAATAAGAAGGCTTGCTTTGGAAAGTATCCAGCAGAGGAGTCTATCTGCCCCAGGAGTCTTAGTTGGCAAGGTCAGGCAACTTCTCCTTGCCTGGCAAGAGCAACAGAGCCTGGAGGGGCAGACAGTGGTGTGAGAAAGAATGGAGCCTGCTGGTGACCCTGTTCTTAGAAGAGACTGGCACACCATGTCCCCAGCTGGACAACAGTCAGCTGGCCCAGCTCAGGGGCTGGTAGATGTTGCCAGGCTTGTAGATAAGCTGTTTCCCACCTTCACCTGGGAGGCCCCCAAGTGCTGAGCTAGGTTAAGGCGCCCAGTGCACAGGGTCTTTGACTGAGAGAGGTACTTAGGGTGAAGCAGGGTTCTTCTCTGTTCTGAGAAGCTTTGGCCAGCAGCCTGGCATCCTGAGAATTCACCTTGTCTGGATGGGAGAGTGGGAGGCTCAACAGCCACTGCAGGCAAAGCATCTTCATTGTATCCATTTCTAGGTGGGGAACACTGAGCCCCAGAAAGGACAAATAACTTCTTTCAAGCAGCTAGTTTTCCCATGGGCTGGGTCCTGAGTGGGGTACAATTATGAGGAACCTGCAATCAAAGTATAGAATTGTCTTCATGAGTGTGAGGTTAGGGAGAGTCAGTTTAGGGAAACTACAGTGTGAGAGAGGCCACCAGTTTCCCTATTTCCTGGAGCAAAAGCAATATAGTAGAGCCTTGATGGATGTAAGGAAGAGTCCAGAGAAACTATTTAGGCCTAAAAGGTTTGCAGGGAGGGGGGTGGCTTCAGTGGATAGTCACAGGTCACTTTTTAAAAGCATCTAAAGATTCCTTTCCACATCCAAGATAGAGCTTGACCTGTAAGACAGGGATCTTAACTCCAGTCCTGTAAGATAGGGATCATAACTCCCATTATACAGATGGGGAAGTTGAGGCCCACTGTAGTCAAGTGAGCAAATGCTCATTTTGATACCAGGTGCTTGGCGCTCAGGGCTGTGAGAGGGAAGCAAGGAAGTGATTCTGGATTCATTCTAGTTGATGGGGAGTGTTTTCAAGGGCAGTGTACATAAGGGAGTACATAAGGGAGCAGATCTGGGAAAACTTCTAAGGCACTCTGCACTGGCTGCTATCAGGGAGCTGTTATCATTATGAACAAGGCAAGAGAAGATGATGAAGGCCTGAGTGAGAGCAGCCCAGAGTCCCAAGGGCCTGGCTGAGATGGGGAGGGAGGCCCTGCTTTTGCCTACCATCGAGGGTTGAGATGAGTAGAAGGATGAAGGGGTCACCTTTTACCTGTTCCCCATTCCAGGTGGACCCTTTCTCTGCCTCCATCATCCTATTTGTGGGCCGAGCTTGGGATGCCTTCACAGACCCCCTCGTGGGCTTCTGCATTAGCAAATCTTCCTGGACCCGCCTGGGCCGCCTCATGCCCTGGTGAGTAAAAGAGGCTCCTCTGAGGTGGCAGAAGGCAGGGCTTCAGGCATGCCCACTAACTCTTGATCCTTCCATCTGACTTGTCACAGGCTGGGGGGTGAGAAGAAATGACGCAGAAAACCGAGTGTTGAAACCCAGCTGAGGCCTCAGCTGCCCCAGGCATGGGCACTGGGATGGATGCTCTGCCAATTCATTTCCCAGGCTGGCTAAATTGCCAGACTGAGCAGCTTCCCCTACACCAGGCCCCATTGCTCCCCAAAGTCCATTCCCTCCTGCGAAGCTGGAATTCTAACTCCTCCCCCTCAGTCATTATAGCGGCAGAGATAGTGCTGCATAGTGGTTGAGAGGTTATACTCGGAAGCCAGCCTGCCTGTGTTTCACCACTCACAGCTATGCAACCTTGGGCAAATCACTTAACATCTCTGAGCCTCAAGTTTTTCATCTGCAAAATGGAGATAATAATTATGCCTATCTCGTGCGTTTATGGTGAGGATTAAATTTTTTTTTATATGTAAAGTACTTAGAACGGTGCTTGGCACATATTAAGTAATGTATAATTTGGCACCCCTTCAGAGTAGCTCCTGGTGGTCAAGGGTGGAGGGTAATACCAAGAATGGGATTTGCAGAACCATAACCTCTGGCCCCTTGGATGATGTAAACTACCTTTTCCCTTGATACAAAGCCTACACTACTCAGCCTCAGGCTATAGGGCAAAGTGGGGGGAGGTAGTACCACAGATCACACAGCCAAGGGAGACACACGGGACCAGCTGACAGTCTGGAGCTCTGGTTCTCTCCAGGACATCCTGCTTGGTGGGGGGAGGGGGGTGGAAGTACCCCTTTCATCTCCAGCCCATCCAGGCTCAAATGGGCGCCTTCCTGCCCCAGGGGTGCCCATACCTGGTCTCCGGCCTTCAAAGCTCTTCCCACAGCTCCCACTCCACCCCCACAACTTCCTTTCCCACGAGGCCCCCCTCCCACCACAATCGCACCAGCCCCTGGCTAAGGCCCAGATTGGGGCCTTTGATCCAGGCTACAGGGCTGCGGGGGTGGGGGGGCGGGGGGGGGGTGAGGGGGGTGGATTTGTGGGGAGGGGGAGGGGGAGGGAGATGGCGATGGGATGGGGGTGGCTGCAAGGCAGGACCATCCGCCTCACCTGGACAGGCCGCCCAGGTAGGAGCCAGCCCACAAGGCTGGGCCCCAGACCCGAGTCCCTGGCAGCCTGTGGGAGGTGGGGCTCTGCTGCCACATCTCCTCATGAGGCACAGCCAATGGGAGAGAGCTACCCTGGACAGCCCCTTGCGGTGGCCTGCGGCAGCAGCTGGGTTACTTCCAGTCACATTCGGTTTCTCAGCTTCTCAGCGAAAGGAGAGGAAGGAGTGTTTGACGAAGGCTGACGGAAGGAGCCCTTGTTCTCCGAGGAGACGCGTGGATTCGGGAAGGAGGGGGGAGGGCAGAGAGGGAGAAAAGAGGAGGCCCTCCCTGTGGGAAGCAGGATCTGAGGGCCTGGAGCTGGGCAGGTGTGGCAGCCAGCCTGGTGAAGTTGCCGAGGGCCCTTCAGGCAGGTTTCTGACTTAGCACGGTGTCTGCGTACATGTCCTCACCTGTTCGGGTGGTAATTCTGGGTGATACTTCTTGAATGGTACCTCCACCCCTGTGTCTGAGCGCATGTTGGATCAGTGGGGGGCTGAGGGGCTTTTGTGTAGGCTACGGGACCTCCTCCTGGTCCATACCACAGCCAGGACCTAGGTCCCTCAGGCCCGGGACCCAGCCCCTTTTTGTGGTGCGGGTAGAGGCCGCGCCTTTCAGGGTTCATCAGCCCTGTGGCCCACTATCTTCTCAGGCCTCAGAGCAGCCCCTGCCCTTAGCCGGCACTTACATCCACCCCTCCGACCAGGAAGACTTTGACAGATGCTCTCCCTGGAGTTCCCAAGGCCACGTGGTGAGAGGCAGAGTATCCACAGGGTCACAAGGGCAGGCTGGGATGCAGCAGGGCTGGGCCTGAGGTCTGATTCCCTGGCCGTGGACCTGTACTCTCCCACTGGGCTTTCTGGTGTAGTGGTCACAGCGAGCACTTACTATGTCCCAAGCATACATTTTAGTATCTACATTTTAGTATCAACTTATTAAAGTCTCAAAACTACTTCAACTCTATGAGATAGAACCAAAGTCCTTACGGTGGCCTGTAAGGACATGACCTGGTACTCCATGTCCTCCAACCCCATCTCCTAATCCCACCTCCTGTGCTCACTCCACTCCAGCCCCAGTAGCCTCCTTGCTTCTCCTCAAACTTGCTTGAGCACCTCTGCACTGACTGTTCCTGCCCGACACACATTTGCCTCAGACAACTGCTCAAGGCCAACTCCCTCCTCTCAGCCGAGTCTTGGCACAGATATCAGCACCTCTGTGAGGGCTACCCTGTCTGCTCTTGTCACCTCTACCCCCATACTCCTAATCCCCTTTAGACTGCTTTCTTTTCTCCATGGCACTTAATCACCTTCTAATACATAACCTTTTGAAAACTGTGGTAAAATGTACACATAACATAAACTTTTGCCGTTTTAACCATTTAAAAAAAATTTTTTTTTTTTGCATTTTATTTATTTTTGATAGAGAGAGAGACAGAGCACAAGTTGGGGAGGGGCAGAGAGAGAGAGGGAGACACAGAATCCGAAGCAGGCTCCAGGCTCTGAGCTGTCAGCACGGAGCCCGATGCGGGGCTCGAACTCACAAACCGCGAGATCATGACCTGAGCCGAGGTCGGACGCTCAACCAACCGAGCCACCCAGGCAACCCCCCGCCCCCCGCCATTGTAACCATTTTTAAATGTACACTTCAGTATCATCAAGTACATTCTCATTGCTGTGCAACCATCACCACCATCCATCTCCAGAACTTTTGCATCTACCCAAACTGAAACTCTGTCCCCATGAAAAAAATAATTCCCATACCTCCCTCCCCACAGCGCCTGGCAACCACCACTGTACTCCCTGTCCCTGAACACCTACTCTAGGTGTCTTGAGAACAGGATCATGCAATATTTGTCCTTTTGTGTCTGGCCCATTTACCACAATGTCCTCAGGGTCCATCTGGGTTGTAGCCTGTGTCAGACTTTCATTTCTTTTTAAGGCTGAATAATATATATAACTTTTAAATGATGCTTATTCTTCATTTGCCAACTAGAATATAAGATCCACCAGGGCCATAGCTTTCGTCTGTTTCGTTCACTGGTAACATCCTAAGTAATAAGAATAGTGCTTAGCACGTTGCTGGCACTTGAATATCTTTTGAGTAAATGTGGAATGTAAGGTAGGTGCTGTTACTAGTGTCATTTTACAGATGAGAAAATGAGCCTCAGAGAAGTTAAATAACTTGTAAGGTATTTATAGTCACTGGTAGAGCCAGAATTGGGTTCCTGAAGTATGGTTCCAGAGGGGTTTCTTTTAGCCGCTGCTCTTTGCTGCCTGTGTGTACTAATGACATGCAGTCGGTCCCTCCTGAGGTCTAACCGCTTTTGCGATGGTGTAGAATGCACAAGTGGGAAGGCACACATTTACATTCCGTTATAGTTATCTCACTAAGCCCAGTCCTTCCGCCTGGAGTCAGCCTCCCCTACCGCTTTGTGTGTGCCCACAGTGTGTGTGTGTATGTGTGCTGACTGTATGTGTGTGCGCATAAGAACACTGGTATTGGGGTTGCTCCCTGCCACCCTACTACCCGAGGGTTAGCTGCCATTCTCAGTTCCCCCAGCCCATAGGAAGCCCCTGCCTCGGGAGCCCTCTCCACTGGGGAGATGTAGGCAAGATTCAGGGTCTGGCCTCCTGCTCCGTGCTCAGGATTTCAGTCCAGGGGCACTGTTGAAGTCAGCCCTTCCGGGCTTGGCCATTAGCCTCTTCCCAGAGACCCTGGGGTGGGTAGATTCAGGGGGAGGAATTTCCTTCCCGGCAGGCACCCTGTGGGACTACAGAGCAGTCCAGGCTGGGGCCCAGATCCTGGAGTTTTGGCATCCAGCCCCTACTCAGACCTTCCCCTTCCTCAGGATCATCTTCTCCACACCCCTGGCCATCATTGCTTACTTCCTCATCTGGTTCGTGCCTGACTTCCCACAGGGCCAGGCCCTGTGGTACCTGCTTTTCTATTGCCTGTTTGAGACACTGGTCACGGTGAGTGTGGGCACCTCCCCTGGGTGTCTGGTGGGGAGGAATGAGGGCAGTCCCTGGGGCCTCCAGGGTTGGTGCCCAAAGCCACATCTGCCTGTCCATCATCTGACTGGTCAAGGGCCTCTCTTCCATGCCAGTGTTTCCACGTTCCCTACTCAGCTCTCACGATGTTCATCAGCACAGAGCAGAGTGAGCGGGATTCTGCCACTGCGTATCGTAAGTCTCTCTCCAGCCCACTGATCCATCCACCGGGGACCGTGGGTCTATTGTTCCTGACCCTCCCGCCACATTTCTTCCCTTGCTGGGAGTGGGTGTAAAACCATCTCAAAAATAACTTGATCCTTTTATTGCTTTGGTGAAAACAGAGAGGTGCAGGGACTAGCCAGCCAGAGGTCATACAAAGCAAGGCCATAAGGTTAGGCCAAGGCGTCATCTGCCTCACCACCCTGTATCTACCCTCCTGGAGCTGCTACCATCACCTGGGGCTAGAACTGGGCATCTGTCCACCTGACCTTCCTCCCTGGGGGCCTACAAGCCACAAGGCCCCTCCAAAGGACCCTTTTACCATTCAGGAATGACCGTGGAGGTACTGGGCACCGTGCTGGGCACAGCGATCCAGGGGCAAATCGTGGGCCAAGCGGATACGCCTTGCCTCCAGGACCCCAATGGTTCTGCACTGGCTTCGGAAGGTACCAATCACACACAGAGCGCCACCTCACTCAAAGAAACGGTGAGGCCCTTGGCTGCACAGGGATCTGGGGAGATGAGGCACAATGGGGTGGTTTGCAGTCATCCTCAGCATAGTGAATATTGGGCATTTGCTCTACAAACTGTTAATATGCCCACTTTTCTGATAATTCTAAGTAATTTGGCCAGGGTCATAGAACTAGTGATTTACAGAAACTAGATCTGGGGGAGCTCTCACACTCCATAGCCTGGCTTCTTAACATTCTGTTCCTCTGGACTTTGCCTAGCCATGGGAAGCAGCAGCCAGCCCAGGATAGTTCTCCCACTTCACCAGTGGAGACAGGCCCCAGAGAAGGGACTGGCCCACGGAGTGGAGCCGCTGAGAGTTGGGATGAGATCAGACTGATGGTCTCTATGTTGCCTTTATCCCCTTTGCAGCAAAATGCATACCTGCTGGCGGCAGGAGTTATTGCCTCCATCTATGTCATCTGTGCTGTCATCCTCACCCTGGGCGTGCGGGAGCAGAGAGGTGAGGGATCCCTGGGGAGCGGTGCAGGCCCCGGCGCTGCAGGGCTTTGTCCCTCTGCCTGGGCCTCAGGCTTTGGGAGGTGTCTCTGCTCCTTCCTCACTGTCCCCTCTGGCCCCCAGAACCCTATGAGACTCAGCAGGCTGAGCCAATGTCCTTTTTTCGGGGCCTCCGACTGGTCATGAGCCATGGCCCATATGTCAAACTTATTGCTGGCTTCCTCTTCACCTCCCTGGCTTTCATGGTGAGTGGGGTCCTGACATGCTCAGCCTGAGAGCAGGCAGTGTGGGGAGTGGATGAATGGGGGTTGAGGGGAGTGCAATAGGGGTGGGGTAAAACAAGGACTCAGTGATGAAGCCTGAGGGACAGATGGATTGGGGGTGGGGTGAGCAGAGGTCCCTGGAACATGGGGAAGCCTTGGCCTTGACCTCACGTCTTTCCTTACATTTCCTTTCCTATACGCTGCCCATCCCCCAGCTGGTGGAGGGGAACTTCGCCTTGTTTTGCACCTACACCTTGGGCTTCCGAAATGAATTCCAGAATCTGCTCCTGGCCATCATGGTGTGTGTGGGGCCCCGAGGGTGGGTAGGCAGCCTGGACTTCTAGATGGTTCTTTGGATAGTCAGAGGATATTTCCCGGACTGACTAAGGTTAGGAGGGCTGAGGGAGGAATCTCAGAATCGTCAGTTGGATCTGACCTACAATTGCTTAGATAGGACTGTGAAAGATGTGGGGCAAGATATTCCGGTAGAGAACATAGCAGAAACCAAGAACTTTCTTACTGTCCAGATGGCGTCATCTGGTTGCTAGGAGTTTCTCTGAGGTCCTGGGAAGGGCAACAGGGGTTCATGACTAACCCACTTCCCTCACCCCCCACTGTGCATCCCCAGCTCTCGGCCACATTCACCATTCCCATCTGGCAGTGGTTCCTAACCCGATTTGGCAAGAAGACAGCAGTATACATTGGGATTTCAGTGAGTGGGGCTGAAGGGGTAGGGCCCGGACTGGGTTGGGGATTGCTGGTGGGAGTCTCCAGGCTGACCCATCTTCCCGTACTCACCCCTTCTCCTAGTCAGCAGTGCCATTTCTCATCTTGGTGGCCTTCATGAAGAGTAATCTGATTATCACATACGTGGTAGCCGTGGCAGCCGGCATCAGTGTAGCAGCGGCCTTCTTACTGCCCTGGTGAGTGTATACAGGCCCACCTGGCTATGTTTCCCAGCCCCCTAGCCCCTATTCTGAAACTCCTTGGGGACAATTCCGCAGGAACTTCTCCTGCAGACCATTCTGTGGGTCCAGGTTGGGGGTAGAACAAGTCTTCCCTGTACAGTCGCACTGGTTGTGAACTGTGCAAAAACACCTAATCAGGATGGGACATGGGGGGCTTAAATCTGGTTTGCACTCTACTTACCAAGCTGCACGCCTAGACCGGGGCAACATCCACAAAGTTGTGAACTTCACGGAGCTGTGTGTCCTGGGCCTACAAAGTCTCAGAGGGCCACCTCTTCTTACTGACACAGAGGCGCCACATGGGCTAGCGGGGGCCCTGGAGTGCTGGGTGGGTGGGTCCTCATGGCTGCCACCATTCCGCAGGTCCATGCTGCCTGATGTCATTGACGACTTCCACCTGAAGCAGCCCCAGTCTCATGGAACCGAGCCCATCTTCTTCTCCTTCTACGTCTTCTTCACCAAGTTCGCCTCTGGAGTCTCATTGGGCATCTCCACCCTCAGTCTTGAGTGAGTGGGGTGGGGTCTTGGAGCAGTGCTGGGCAGGGCTGGGCCCCAGGTGCCCTGCCCTCACCACTCCCCTGACCACTGGGTCCCACAGCTTTGCCGGGTACCAGACCCGTGGCTGCTCACAGCCGGCACGTGTCAAGTTCACACTGAAGATGCTGGTGACCATAGCCCCCATAGTCCTCATCCTGCTAGGCCTGCTGCTCTTCAAGCTGTACCCCATTGATGAGGAGAAGCGGCGGCAGAACAAGAAGGACTTGCAGGCTCTGAGGTGAGAGCAGGGGGGTGGAGGAGGGGGCATCATCCAATCTAACCCCTCAGCTCGTGCCTCCTGTGGCCAAATCCTGACTTAACCTCCTGCCCATCTTCCCTTGATGGTTCCTGCTCTATTTCCCCTTCTCACTACTGACTGATAATAATGTCAGCTGACATCTCTCTGATACTTAGCTGCATGCCGGTCACTGTGCTGGCTGGTTTTACATTTATTCATTCAAAAGATACTTATTGGAAACCTACTATGTGACCGGCATTGCTCTAGTGAATGAAACAAACAGAATCTCTGCCTTCGTGGAGTTTACATTTTAGGGAATGGGCATTCATGATCTCCTACAGTTCTTCAACAACCCCAGGTGTCAGGAGATTCCTACAATTCCCACTCGGTAGATGAAGAAACAGAGGCTTAGCCAGGAAGAGTAATTGGCCCAGCTGATAAGGAGTAGAACTGGGGTTTGCACCCTGATGTTCTCACTCCAGGGCCTGTATTCTTCACAGCTCTCTTGGTGTGCAGGGTCTCAGGTGTGGCCTGAGCCTGCCTTTCGGGAGACCAGAAGGCAGGGTGAAGTGAATCATGCCAGCCCAAGTCCAAAGTGTAGTTCCAGGGCTTGTAGTACCCTGTGGGTAATGAGAGTTGCAGACAGACCAACCGGCAGTTTCTGGGTTGAGAGAGGGAGTGAGCAAACTGTCCACATCCTATAGTTTAGACTCACCTGTACAGTTGCACTGGTTGTGAACTGTGTAAAAACACACCTGACAGCTGTCTAAGACTAGGGCCAAGGTCCTATGCGGAACAAGGCACAAGGCAGTTAGGGACAGGGAAGGGGTAAGGATGCTTCCTCCAACCCGTCTCCTTCGGCTCTTGCAGGGAAGAGGCCAGCAGCTCTGGCTGCTCTGACACAGACTCTACAGAGCTGGCCAGAATCCTCTAGGGTCTGCTGTGTTGCCCGAAGCCACCATCCACAGTGCCTGGGTCCCGGACCACAGGAGAAATCAGGACCTACTTGCCTGATCGCTGAATACCTGGTCTCCAGGTGCCAGGAAGGGAGCCAAAGACTCAAGAGTAAGTGGTCCAGGATACCTCCTGTGCCTGCCACGGGGAGGGCTGTTCGTACAGCCACCTGCCTCACATCTGCCTGCCCATGGGGCCAAGCCCCGGGGCTGCTACTGTGAATATGCCAAGGACTGATCGGGCCTAGCCCGGAACACTAATGTGGAAACGTTTTATACAGAGACTAATTAATAACTTAATGACCATGTACATAGCAATGTGTGTGTATGTATATGTCTGTGAGCTATTAATGTTATTAATTTTGATAAAAGCTGGAAACCAGAGGTTCCTGTTTCTGTCTTTGCCCTCAGCCACTTTTCCCCTGACCCCTTCTGTGCCAAGACGCAGATGGTGAGAGGGAACACTAAGCTGCAGGTGCCCCGGCGGGGAAGAATGTGTCTGGAGGTGTGATAACAGCATCGGCTAACATTTACTAAACCCCTATCTGTACCAGGCACAGTGTGGAGGCTTTACCTTCACTTTGTTGGTGTTCACACTCAATCCTTGAAGCTGTCTTGCTATGTCAGGACTATTCCACTTTAAAGAGAAGAAAACCGAGCTCCAGTATAGAGAGGGACGTGGCTAAGGTCACATGGCCAAGAGTTACCGTACTGAAATATCATCCCAGGTCTGTGAGACTCCGGGACCTTAACCACCACTCTCCACTCCCCTGTGTCTGAGAGCGACCTGCTGGCTGTCAGACAGACAGGCTGCTCTGCCCAGGCCTGTGCCCTGTGCCTTCTGCTCTGTGCCTGCCTGAGCATGTGGAGCTGGCACATATCCCATGTGCTTGGGGCTGTGTGGGGTCCCGAGACCTGTGATTCTTTCCCCGTAGCTGTTAATGATGGTGTTGGAAAGTGAGACTGTACCTGGCTGGGTTTGTGTGTCGGTTGAGGAAGGGTTCTCCCCACAGGTGTGCTGGTGAAAAACCACCTCTGGTGGGGAGGAGGCTGCTGGGGAAGACCTGGTTTATAGCGCTTGTCTGTTTCCATGGTGTAAATGCTCTTGCTGTAGCCAATTTCAGGTTACCTACCAATGGATGTACTAACAGAAGTTCCCCAAAATTTAACAGTCAGCTCTCTAGGAGCTTGCCCCCCGGCACATCACTGGGTCTCATACACTTAGGCCAAGCTGGCAGGATCAGGGGTACCGGTCCAGCTTCTCTATTTTATAGATGGGTAAATGCAGGCCAGAGAAGAGAAGTGTGTGCACTATTCAGGCTTGGTCTTTACTTTGGGTCTAGGGCTCCATTTTCGGAGGGAGCAGGGGAGGCTCCATTTTTGCTCTGAAGTTCTGCCAAGCCACTTTCATAAATTTATCAAGTGTTACTAACAAGCACAACCAGATGCATAATTTCCCTGTGAGGTGAGTCCATTATTATTCCCAGTTTACGGATAAGGAAGCTGAGGCACAGAAAAGTAACTTGTCCGAGGTCATCAGACAGAGGAGACGATGTTTGAATCCATTCTGTCTGGCTATAAGGCCAGTGCTCTCACCCACTACTTTAGGCCATTGTGTGAACCAAGAGTCTGGTCACCTCCAAGCCAGGTCCTGCTGCCTTTAGAGCTGCCATCTCAGGGTCAGGCTGCCTGGGCAGGCCAGGGGCCCTGGGCTCTGGGTTGGCCTTTGTAGTTGGAGTGCTCAGGGACTCAGATAATGTTTGCAGAAACCCACTCCTACCTCCCCTCTCTCTGTACTCCCAACACCCACCAAATCCTGTCTTTAAAAAAATAAAAATTATTTTAAACTTCCTAAACCACTCAAGCTTGCTTCTTTCCCATCCCTACAATTACTTATCCGGTCTCTCACCAGGAGGATTATACCGGCAGCCTCACTGGTCTCTGTCTTTGATTTGATCTCCTCACATTCCTTCTGTAAACTATCCAAGATAACCAAAGTGGCCATCCTATTTAGAAACCCTTCTGTGAGTCCCCATTGCTTTCAAGAGGAAGTCAGAGACCTTTGCTGATTTCCCCAGCGCCCCCAGGCCACCTGCCCAACCCTGGAACATACTCTGGCCCCTGGTCCATCTGATAGACACTGGTCCAATGCACCTTGGCTCCAGAATGCCTCTCTAAAGCAATTCCCGTACCTCTGTTCCTTGGGGCAGCTCTTGAGAATCCACACCCCTTCCACTTTAGTCTCCCATATTGAGCTCAGGGCTGGGCACGTTGGGGTGGGGCTTATGCAGCTGAGTTTTTAAACGCAAGCTCCAGCAAGAAGGCTTTGTGAGCCACACCCAACTGGCGCTGACCCACCATGATGCCTTTCTCTGGCCTCCATTTCTCCCAGTTGTACAATGGAGATTGGGAATTGAAAACCCCCTCTTCAGTTTCATGCTCACAGAAAATTGTTCTCCTCAAAGACCCCCTGCTTATTTCTTAGAAGATGATATGGGGGGTTGGGGGGGTGAGTAGGAAAGCAACCCAGGGATCCCAGAAACTCCTTGGGTCTTTGGCAACACCACGTGCCTTCTGGTCAGCTCATATCTACTCATCCTTTGAGAAGCACATTCTTGAGTTCCTCTCTGCTTGGATCCAGCATTACTACAGAAAACCCTGCCTGTCTCTTGACTCTGCCCTACTGCCCTCAGCCATGCCAATCATACATCCCACCCCCTACTCTCGCTAAGAAACAGGTGTGGCTTTGGCTCCACCTGCTGGAAGAAAGTGGCAAGCAACACCTTTCAACACTGCAAAGAAGGAATTCCAAGATCTGTCATTGACTCTGACCTTGGCTATCCATTTTATGGAACAAATATTTCTATTGGGCCTACTGTGTGTCATGCACTGGCTCTGAGGATAGAGTGGTAAATAAAATAGAGTTTACATGCTCAGTGGGGACCAATGACAAATAAGTGGGCATATAAATAAGATAATTTTGGATTGTAAGAAGCACCATGAAAGAAGTAGGGTGATGTCATAGAGGGAACTGGTGTGGAGACTATTTTAAATTGAGTGCCCAGGAAAGAATGTTCTGAGAAAATGCTTTTGACTTGAATCACAAAGGAGGAGGATTAGCAGACCTTCAAAAAGCTTGGGGGAAAGCACTGTAGATAGAAGAATCAACTAGTGCAAAGACTGAGGTAGGAAAGAGCTCGGTGTATTTGAAGTACTCAAAGGAAACAGTGCAGCCAAAGTGCAGTGAATGCAGGTAGTATGAGGTGAGTTTGGAGAGGTCTACAGGAACTAGACCATCCAGGGCCTTGTGGCCTCGGTAGGAGTTCAAATTTTATTTTGAGAATAGCCAAAAAACTATTGGAGGGATTTAAACAGAAAAGTGATTTTAAGGCAGAAGCAAATGGTTCAAGGCTTTGTGGGCCATGTGAAGCCTTTTGATCTTTACCCTAAGAGAAGAGAGAAGACATTGACAAGTGTTAAGTAGGGACACCACAAGATAGACCAAGAGTTTAGAAAGACCATATCATCTGCTTTGTGGAGAAAGGATTGAAGAAGTGGAAACAGGGTGGGGTGCCTGGGTGGCTCAGTCAGTTAAGTGCCCAACTCCTGGTTTTGGCTCAGGTCAAGATCTCACAGTTCTGGGGACTGAGTCCCACATGAGGCTCTGTGCTGACAATGGGGAGCCTGTTTGGGACTCTCTCCCTCTCTCTCTGCCCCTCTCCCACTAGTGTGTTCTCTCTCTATCAAAAATAAACAAACACTAAAATAAAAATTTAAAAAAGGAAGTGGAAGCAGGGTGACTAATGTAGCAAATGCTCTTCTAATGTTTCTAGGCAATGAAAAGTACAAGATGGGTGGTGGCAGTGGAAATGGGAACAAGACAGATTTGGCAGCTGGTTGGCCTGGATAATAGAGAGAGGGAGGGAGGAGGGGAGGAAAAGGGAAGGGAGAAGAGAGGGAGAGAGAAATGAAGGTTATCCCTAGATTTCTAACTTGGGCAATCGTGGCACCTCAACTCAGTAGCTCAGGGAGCACCAGAGGAGCAAGCTAGGGGGACAGAACAATTTATTTGTCACCTGTTTGTATCATTTTTATATAAAAAAGAAGAAACCACACTTAGAAATTCTATTAAATCAGGAACAAGAATACACACTATTACCAATATTTCTATATAACCTTTCATTGGAGGTATTAGCTGATGCAATTAGACAAGAAAAATCAATAAAAATTAGAAAAGAATAGGTAAAATTATCTTTATTTGTCAATGATATGTTTGTATTCCAAGAGAACCCAATTCAATCAACTGAAAAACTACTGTAAACAACATTCTGTAAGGAAATGGGGTATGAAATTAACATACAAAAATTAATACCTATTATATATACAAACTGCAATCAGTTAAAACTACATTTTTCAACATGATAACCATGAGGCTATTTGAATTTAAATTTAAAATAGCTAAAATTGGGGCGAAAGGCTGGCTCAGTCAGAAGAGCATGCAACTTTTGATCTCAGGGTCATGAGTTCAAGCCCCACACTGGGTGTAGAGATTACTAAAAAAAATAAACTTAAAAAAATAAAAATAGGGAAACCTGGGTGGCTCAGTCGGTTAAGCGTTTCGACTTCGGCTCAGGTCATGATCTCACAGTTTATGAGTTGGTGCCCCACATCAGGCTCTGCACTGACAGTGTGGAGCCTGCTTGGGATTTTCTCTCCCTTTCTCTCTCTCTGCCCTTCTCTTTTTCTGTCTCTCTCTCAAAATAAATAGAAAAACGCTTTTAAAAAATAAATAACAAATAAAAATTTAAAAATAGCTAAAGTTAAGTAAAACTTAAAATTCAGTTTCTTGGGGCAGCTGGGTGGCTTGGTTAGTTAAGCGACTTACTCTTGGTTTTGGCGTAGGTCATGATTTCACAGTTTGTGAGTTCAGGCCCCGAGTCTTGGGATTTTTTTTCTCTCCCTCTCTCTCTGCTCCTCCCCCACTTGATCGTGCTCGTTCACTCTCCCTCTCTCTTTCTCTCTCAAACAAAACAAAAAATTTTTAAAAATATTTTAAAATTCAGTTTCTCAATCATACTAGTCACACTTAAAGTTCTCAATAGCCACATGTGATTTGTGCCTACTCTATTAACGTAGTTATAGAACAAATCCATCATTACAGAAAGTTCTACTGTTCAGTGCTGAGTTAGAAGATATGGTGAAAGAGAAGACCATATTTATGACAGCAACGAAATACCTAGCAATGAATAGGAAAGAAATAGTTCTTTGTTAACGCACATGACTTAGTTTGTGGTCACAAGCCCCCTGCCTGGACCTCTCTGTATTACAGGAACAGCCAGAGTAGCGTCTCTTTGCAAGTCATCCCTGACTCTTCCAGGCTCAGTCAGAGGTTCTTCCAGGCTCCGCTAGGACAACATGCACTTGATTCTCGTTATTTGAAGATTCTGTATTTGCAAATTTCCCTACTTGCTAAAATTTATTTGTAACCCCAGGGAGGGAGGCAGGAGATAGAGGGGAGAAGAAAGAAGCAGCAATGACAGAGAAAGTAGAGAGCCAGGGAAGGTTTAGGTCTGAGTGTTTTGGCTTAGATCCAGGCCTTCCTCTTTTCTTCCAGGGCAGCTGGGCAGAGCTGGGCAATGCTCATATCTCCAGGGCAATCAAGGAAGTCCCTGATTGCTATGGCCCAAGGACCTTTCCGGGGTGAGGCCCAAGCCCTAAAGAGGCCAAGCCCAGAGTGAGCTCTGATTGTTCATTATCCAGGAAATTGCCTTCTGTCTGGCAGAGATCCTACTGAAACTGGCCTAGGGTGGGTGTACTGGATCCCTACCCCTAGGTGATCTAACATGGCCTGGATAGCTTGTGGGGAGTCTGGGACGTCCTGCCGGTGACCTAGGGCCAGAGAAGCAGGGAGGGGGCAGTTTCTTGGGGCAGTTGCTGTTAATTGGGGCAGTAACTGTAACCATTAACTTTAACAGTAGTTTAAGAGATGGGGAATGAGGCCTGGAATCTCCCTGACTCCTGTTTCCCACTGTGGTCATAGTGGTCACTCATCCCAGTGCCTTCCCCTCTAGGACCCCTGTGCAGCCTCGAAGGATGTCTGTACTAGGGAATGCAGGGGAACCACCCAGCCTGGCTCCTGGGCTCAGAGATGGCAAAGGAGTTGCACAACATCACACAGCCCTCCAGAAGCAGAAGCAAGATGTAATTAGTGAGTGGGGGGAGGGGAGAATTTTACTTTACCCTTCAAGGTTCTTCTGGCTGGTCTAAGAATTAAATTGACATGAGACAGATGAACACGAGAAATATTTAATTCATACTTATGGGAACTCATAGAAATATGAATCTCAGGAAAGTGACCAAAGTTGGCAACTTTTATACCTTACAGGCAAAGAAACATAAATCTGCAAAGACTTGACAGGACAAAGAAAACTTATGTTTGGAAGCTTCAGTTAGTAAGGAATTCTAAACAAAATTTGGGCTGGGTAGTGAATTAGTAAAAGTAACAAGGTGTGTTTATATAGGCTTTGGCCCTGAATTCCCATCTCTGGCGGTAAGGATGTCTCTTTATCTGCTGGTAATCTTTCACATAGGAGATTTATTCCCTGCTTTCAAGGGTACAAAGGAGGGTCAGAGTGTCCTTTTTGCACTGGCTGTTTCCTAAGTAACTTTAATTCAAAATAATCAGTATGCCAAAATAGCATATTTTGGAGCAAGCTTGCCCTGAAATCCATCAGAATTTAGCTTTCACTCCCAGCTCAGGGTTATTTTTGCTTTCCCACCAAATTGTCAGTTTCTTAAGGACTAGCACTCTTGTCCTGTGTCCTTGCCTGCCCTTTCACTTCTACCGGAGACCAGACTCCAGAGCTAGCTCTCCAGCAGTCTATGGATGCCAGCAGATGGGCGTGGCCATCTCTGTTAATAGGAGTGGCATTTTGGTGTGTGAGAGGAGCTGTGCCACTCACTGCTATTTCTTTTAAAAATTTTTTTTAATGTTTATTTATTTGTGTGTGTGTGTGAGAGAGAGACAGAGCACGAGCAGGGGAAGGGCAGAGAGAGAGGGAGACACAGAATCTGAAGCAGGCTCCAGGCTCTGAGCTGTCAGCACAGAGCCCGACGCAGAGCTCAAACTCACGAATGGTGAGATCATGACCTGAGCGAAGGTTGGATGCTCAACCCACTGAGCCACCCAGGTGCCTCCACTCCCTACTATTTCTTAAAGGGACTCAGTGGCAGAGGCCACAAGGAAAGAGATGTGGGTGGTCTAATCCACCCCCCATCTGGTATTGGATGCCCTCTACAACATCCCTGACTTGTGGCTGGCTGGGAGCCTTCTGTTCCCACACACTGCCACCGCAGACTGTTTCAAGTCCGCCTGTTTCATTTCTGGAGTAAGGTGTGAAAACGATCTTCCTCATCTCAAATGGAAACTATGTCCTTGTGGCTTGCCCCCACAGATCCTGGATCTGCCCTTTGTCATCTGCAGAAAACACGCCCTCCCTCTGTCCCATCTCAGACCGGCAGGGAGTTGAAGATAGACCCATGTCCTCAGAAATGGAGTCAAGTCTTGGTTTCATCCTTCTACTTACATTTGTTTTAATTCCTGTAAAAAGTGTCTATTTATTTTGCTTTTATAACTAAAAAAGAAACTCCTTATTTTAAAACTTGGTATCACGGTATTTCAGATAGGAAAATGGACAAATACTAATTATATTGCTCAACTTACCTGTATGTACACACCCATATAACCTCCACTCAGTTCAAGATACAGAGGCACTTCCATCTCACAGGAAGGTTCCCTGTGCCCCATTCAATCAATACCCAATCCACCAGAGGTAACCACTATTCTGATTTCTATCATCATAGATTAGTTTTGCCCATTCTTGAACTTCTTATGAAGGGAATCATATAGTATGTATTCTTTGGTGTCTGATTTCTTTGTCTTAGCACAATGTTTTGGAGATTCATCTGTGTTGTTCTGTATATTAGTATTTTTTTTCATTTTGTTTGTTGCTGATAAAATTACCTTTTACAAACATACCACAAATTGGTATATTCTCAGGGGTGCCTGGGTGGCTCAGTCAGTTAAGCCAGCTTTGGCTCAGGGCATGATCTCATGGTTCATGGATTGGAGCCCAAAGCCTGGCTCTGTCCTGACAGCTCAGAGCCTGGAGCCTGCTTCAGATTCTGTGTCTCCCTCTCTCTCTCTTCCCCTCCCCCACTCACGCTCTGTCTCTTTCTTTCTCTCTCAAGAATAAATAAAAATTTAAAAAAATCCAAATTGTTGTATTCTTGTGTTGTATGTTTGGATTTTGTCCACTTTTGGCTATTATGAATAAAGTTGCTATGAACATTCTTATTTATTTTATTTTACTTTGAGAGAGAGAGAGAGAGCGCGCGCGCACATGCAAGTGGGGGAGGGGCACAGGGAGAGAATGCTAGAATCTTAAGCAGGAACTACTCCCAGCACTGAGCCCAACTGCAGGCTTGGCTCGGGGCTCTATCTCACCACCATGAGATCATGACCTGAGCCAAAATCAAGAGTCAACGCTAACCAACTGAGCCAACCCAGGCACCTCATATTTTTAAATTTTAATTAAGTCCAATTTATCAATTTTTTAATGGTTAGTGTGTTTTCTGATTTGATTAAGAAATCTTTATCTACCCCAATTAAAAAAAATTTTGCCTATGGTTTTATTTAGAAATTTGTTGAAGTGTTGATGTTTTGGTCAATGATCCATCTCAAATTAATTTATTGTTATAGTTTTGAGTTAAGGGTCAGGGTTCCTTTTTATCCACTAACATCTAATTGTTCCAGCATTGTTTATTAAAAGATCATCCTTGGGGCGCCTGGGTGCCTCAGTCGGTTGAGTATCGGACTCTTGATTTCAGCTCAGGTCATGATCTCACAGTTATGGGTTCGAGCCCTGTGTCGGGCTCTGTGCTATCAGCTTGGAATTGTCTCTTTCTCTCTTCCCCTCCCCCACTAGCTCTCTCCCTCTCTCTCTCTCTCTCTCTCTCAAAAATAAATAAACTTAAAAAAAGTTTTGAAAATTAAAAACATCATCCTTCCCCTACTTAATTACAGTGACACTTTTGATGTAAATCAAAGATAGTATTGGGGCGCTTGGGTAGTTTGGTCCATTAAGCATCGGACTTCAGCTCAGGTCGTGATTTCACGGTGTGTGAGTTTGAGCCCCACATCGGACTCTGTGCTGACAGCTCAGAGCCTGGAGCCTGCTTTCTATTCTGTGTCTTCCTCTCTCTGCCCATCCCCACCTCACGTCTCTGTCTCTCTCTTTCTCTCAAAAGTAAAAATAAACATTAAAAAAAAATTTTTTTTAAAAGATAGTATATATATAGTATGTGTGGTTTGTTTCTGGAATCTTTATTCTGTTCCAGGGATTTATTTGTCTATTGCTCCTCCCAGGGTGCTCTGTATTATTTATTATTGTAAATTTTGAAATCTGATGATGTAAGTCCTCCAGCTTTTTCATCAAGAGCTCTTGAGGGGCACCTGGGTGGCTCAGTTGGTTAAGTGTCTGACTCTTGGTTTCGGCTCAGGTCATGATCTCACGGTTCATGAGTTCAAGCCCCACATCTGGCTCTGTGCTGAAAGTATGGAGCCTGCTTGATATTCTCTCTCTCCCTCTCTCTCTCTGCCCCTCCCCGCCTCTCTCTGTCTCAATATAAATAAATAAACTTAAAAAAAAAAACAGAGTTCTTGATATGCTAGGTCCTTGATTATCATATAAATCTTGGAATCAGCTTGTCAATTTACACACACAGAGATACACATGCACACACACACACACACACACACACACACACACACACACACATACCACAGCTTGCTGGAATTTTGATGGGACTGCATTGAACCTATGGACCAATTTGGAAAAAACTGATATCTTAACAGTATTAAGTTGTCCAATTCATGAGCGTGGAATATCTATTTACTGAGGTTGCCTTTAATTTCTCTCAAGAATGTTTTGGAATTGTCAGTGTCGAGGTCTTATGCATCTTTCAGTAGATTTATCCCTAGGAATTTGATATTTTCCATGCAGTTATACATGGTATTACTTTGTAAATTTCATTTTCCAGTTGTTTCTTGCCAGTATATAGAAATACATTTGTTTGTATCTTCACCTTGTATCTAGTAGTTTCATCAGATTCATTTACTAATTCTATGAAACTTCCACATATTTAATTTAAATACATATTTTTTCATTGATCTTAAAGCTAATATTTTGTTTATTTTTAAGTATCATTCTTTGACCATCACCACTTGTCTTTGTGGCTCACTCTTGTCAGTGTCCTGAATCCAATAACTTTTCAACTTCTTCAGGACATCCAGCCCATTGACCCTACCACCTTTTTGTTACCCTTCACCTTGCCCATTTACCTACCTTAGGGCCCTTGTTCTTATTATTATCAATATTCTCTTGCCCCCTTTCCCCTCTATAGATCTTGCCTGGATACATTCCTGTTTCAATCGAAATCTCTTATCTTCACTTCCTGCCTTGGTTGATGCCCCTATTAGACACAACGTCCTTAAAAAAAATTTTTTTTAACATTTATTTATTATTGAGAGACAGAGAGAGACAGAGCATGAGCAGGGGAGGAACCGAGAGATAGGGAGACACAGAATGTGAAGCAGGCTCCAGGCTCCAAGCTGTCAGCACAGAGCCCGACACAGGGCTTGAACTCACAAACTGTGAGATCATGACCTGAGCCGAAGTCAGACGCTCAACCGACTGAGCCACCCAGGTGCCCCTCACAACGTCCTTTTTAAATTTAATCTAATTTAGTTTCAAAATGTTTTACCATAAAGAATTTCGAACATACAAACAAATGTAGAGAGAACAGTACAATGTATCTTCATATATCTATTATTAGCATTTAATAGTAGTGAATTTGCTTTATCTATACCCTTTTACACCAAGTGCTTTGTCTATCCCTTTCTTTTTTTCTTTTTTCCTTGCAGAAGTATTTTTTTTTTTTTTTTGAGAGAGAGAGAGATGGAGAGAGAGAGTGAGAGAGAGCAAGCACCAGTGGGGGAGAGGGGCAGAGGCAGAGAGAGAGAGAATCTCAAGCAGGCTCCACTCCCAGTGCAGAGCCTTATGCGGGGCTCGATCCCATGACCCTGGGATCACAACCTGAGCCAAAATCAAGAGTTGGAAGCTCAACCAACTAAGCCATTCAGGCACCCTTTGCTGAAGTATTTAAAAAAAATTTTTTTAATGTTTATTTATTTTTGAGAGAGAGAGAGAGAGAGAGAGAGAGCGCACGAGCAGGGGAGGGGCAAAGAGAGAGGGGGATAGAGGATCTGAAGCAGGCTCTGCACTGACAGCAGAGAGTCCCCATGCGGGGCTTGAACTCACGGACCATGAGATCATGACCTGAGCCAAAGTTGGACGCTTACCTGACTGAGCCACCTAGGTGCCCCCCCTTGCAGAAGTATTTTGAAACAAATCCCAGACATCATGTCATTTCACTCCTACATACTTCAGTATGCATCTCTTAAAGACATGTGCCATTTTCTTGCACAACCATGATGCCCTGACCAAACCTAACAAAATTTAAAAATGTTCTTTGGTATCACTTAAAACCAGTCCACAACTACACTTTCCTTCGTGTCTCAGATATGCCTTATTACACGGGGTTTGTCCAAATTTGGATCCAAACAAGGTCTACACATTACATTTTGTTGTCGTGCCCTTTCAATCTTTTTTAATTCTAGCAATCCTCCCCTCCCTTTATTTTTCATTCTACTGATTTACTGCAGAAACCAGCTCAATTGTCCTCAAGAATGTTCCACATTCTGGATTTACTCCCTTTTTATAACAAATCTTTTGTAATTTGCCCTTTGCTGTCCTGAAATGAAATTCAGAAATAATGTCACTAGTGTATTAGTTAGGGCCTGGCAGGAAACAGATGGCACACTCAAGCTGAGTCCAATTGAAGCCAGTTTAATGAAGGGATTATTGAAAATGATGTGGGCAAAGTTAAGGGAACTGACAAGGAATGAGGAAGCACTGGAGGGAGTTGTGTGCCATCCCAAGGTCTGAAGAGCCAGGATGAGGGAGCAGTATTTCCCTTTGGCCGAACTCAACAGGAAGCCACTGGGCAATGGAGCTGATTGATACCATTCATTAAAGTCTGCCTCCTGGGGCACAGAGCAAGTAACCCAAGAGTAGAGAGTGGATCAGGTCTGGAGGGGCAAATGGAGAGTACCTTTCACACCATTCTACACCCACAATTTCACAATAATGAACTTAATTCCCTATATCATAAGGAGAAAGAAGAGGAAACCAGCGCAGAAAAGTGTCACATATTCGAACATGTATAAATTATGCACAACTTCACCAGAAGCCCTAATGTAATCATCAGATGCTTGCAGCCATTCCTAGAATCACTATGCCTGCCAAAGCTGCACATGCAGACTGATCCAGGAGAACTGGACTGGCATCTCGAACACAGAGAGCAGCTGTGCAGCTGATTTTCTGAACAAGACAAAGCGCCCTCTTCCATCAAGTAATCACACGGAAATGGTGTTCCTGAGATATTCAGTACATATTAAAACCATAGAAAAAATACTCTGTGTTTATGTGGAGAATAGGTTTAGGCTCTAGACTGAGATAAACAATCAATATATTTTCCACCAAACGAATGTCTGATAGGACATTTGAAACTTATGTGGAATGTGGGACAATTTCTGTCGTGCAGGATTGTCCTAAGCATTACAGGAAGCCCAGGAGCCCTGGTCCCACACATTAAAGCCTTGTAGTGGTCCCCACCCTAATCATCATGTCATCCCCCACCCCCATAAAATGTTCTGGCAATTTTCCAAATGCTTCTCTACTGGGTGGAACATCCCAGTGGAAAATCATTGGCATTAGGTGATCTTCTCTGGTTCTTTGGATTTAAATATCCTGACATCTTCCAAACTATTCATTCTGCCTCATTTTTTCTCTTGAATACACACGTGTAGATTCCATTTCTATTTGATGTCTCTATTTATATCAGTAACTGACATCTCAAAATCTACGTGTCAAAACCAAAACCTTGAGTCTGCTCCCCAACACAGGTAACCCGACCTTCTTCCTCTCCCAGATTGATTTTAGTGTAGTAAGTGGCAATTTAATTCTCCTAATTGTTCAGGCCAAAAATATTTGAAATCTCCCTGACACTTCTTTTCTTCTCACGCTCCCCATCTGAGCCATCAGTCAATTCAATTGGCTCTCTTCAAAACACATTCCAATCTGATCACTCTTTACCTCCACCAGCACCATTAACACCACCTTGATCCAAGCCATCATCATCTCTCTAAACTGCTACAACAGCCTCCAAAATGGTCTCTCTGCTTCCACCCTACTCCCTATTTTCTATCTGCAACATGGCAGCCAGTGTGATCATTTTAAAAATGTGAGATCGGCTCATGCTTCTACTCAAAACCCTGCAAGGTTGTAAAGAAACTGGGACATCCAGCGTCTCTATGTGTTCAAATTTCCTCTTTGTATAAGGACACCAGTCAGGCTGAATTAAGGCCCACACTTAAACATCTCTATAAAGGCTCCATTTCCAAATATAGTCAAATTCTGAGCTACTGGGAGTTGGGCTTCCACATATGAATTTGAGGGGAACACAACTTAGCCTATAACAACATCTTTATGTATATGAGGGATACTTGCATCATATTAAGGGGAACAGTAATGTTGTTTGAAAGTTAAATATGGATAGAAAAATGTATATAAACGTCACTGACTAGCCAAAGGGATAAAATAAACCATACCAGATTGTTGGGTGAAAACCATTCTTACTTCCTTCCATAATTTCCCCTATATTTTGGGGGCTGGAAGCCTCAAACTACATTTCCCAGATTCCCTTAACAGCAGAGTCCTAGGTATCCTGAAAATGAGAGGTGCTCATGTGAGTTTGGAAGGCAGAAGGAAAAGAGAGGCTGTTATTATTCTGTCAGTGATGATCAGGCCTAGGGCTTTGGCAGACAGCAGACAGAGGTTTGGGGTGCATATTTAGGCATCCTCCTATGAATCACCCATTTTGGTGTCTCTGGCCGCTGAGATCATTGATGTTGGTTCCTTGTGATTCTGCACTTCCTGATTTCCTAAATATTAGGAGACATATTTTTGGCAGCAGGATTCTTTGTAAAATACTTCTCAAAATCCTACATTATCATTACAAACGCTCTTCCTCTTCCTCAATTGTACAGGTATGGAGGCCTAGCTGGGCAGGCCAAGTTGGAGTAGCCTTGTTCTTGAACCAGGAGCAGAGGCAGGGGGCTACTTCCTAATCAGATCTCATAATACCCTCAGGGCTTGGGTTCTAACATTTTCTCCAAGGAAACACTGTAACAGGTCGTTTGTTATGGAACATTCAGGGTGATGGACCAAAACTTGAACTCGGTATCAGAAGACTTTAGTTCTGGGACCAGCTTTACTGTGTAATTGCAGCATGGCCTTGGGCAATACCCTTGCCTTCTTGGGTTTTAGTTTCCCCATGTATAAAATAGGAGAAAGGAGAAGAAAAAAAGTTGAATAATATCTAACATTTACATACTATTTTCTATGTTCCCGTCATTATTTCTGAGGACTTTCCAAATAACCACTCATTTAATCATCACAAAAATCATACGAGAAAGGTACTATTTCTATCTCACAATTGGGGAAACGGATATTAAGAAACTTGCCCCAGTCATGCAGGAAGTCTGTGCCCTTGTTGTGGTTTTGGCCACTAAACCATTTGGCTTCTTGTTACATGGAAATATGTGATAAATGGCCATTGATTTGTAGTTTTTAGAATCTGGAAATGACTGGCTTGGGATGTAGCACCCTCTGTCTTAAGTTCTTTGGACTCCTTAGACAAAGTAGGAATTTACTGGATCCGGTAACTAAAAACATCAGGAATCTCTATTTCTTCCTCACATATGTCACTCTCCCTCTCTCTCAACATCATTGCTTAGCTTTTTGTTCCCCATAGCAGGTAGAAGATGGCCAAAGTACAGCTCTCAAGCATATTTTTTCTCTGTTTGAGGGACCTTCCCAGATTGAACTAGATACCCCTGATTCTAATTACAGATTTCCCTGAGAGACAGAGAGATCCTATTAGCTCAGCTAGAATCGGGAAGTGATCATAGCACAAACTTGGTACATAGGGCTGCCCACTTAGGGGTGAAGGGATCAGCTCTCTTCAGCTCTCTTGACCGTAGAGATATTTATATCCTGTATCATATTTTTCAATGGCTGAGGGACAGTAATGTGTCTCTCTCCTTATGGGAAAGCCTCTTTCTACTCCAGGCCTGGCAGCCAGCCTCAACGTTCCAGGGATAGCTCAGCTATGGTGGAAAGAACCATACCTGCAATCTGAAGTCCTGAGATGGGATTGACTTTCAGCCTACCATTTAAACTGTGTGACCTTGGGCAAGTTACATAACCTCCCTGAGCTTCTGCATATTCATTTCAGAAAAATCAGAAAATGCAAACAATTGTAACTAGAAAAAGAACTAGAACTAGACTAGAAATTGTAACTAGAGAACACTCTTTGTCCCTTTATTTCTTTCACTGGGCTCCTTTTCATAACACACAAGAGCACAGACTGGAGGAGTCTCAGGGTTTAGTTTCAAAGCTTTGGCAGGGCCTTTGTGTTTTTGTGTAGGAAAGGGAGAAGCTATTAACGGGTACCTGACTCTTCAATAGGCCTGCTCATTATTCTCAGCAGGCCTAAGAGAACATAGTTTGGAAGGCCAAGGATCAAAGAGAGAAACAAAACTGTTCTGCATTGCAAATAGAAGTCCTAATTCCATTGTGAGAGAGGCAGCTTTGCAAATTATGGGGGCTGAGGGAGTGAGGTAGCTAAGGCAGGAACAATTAGTGAAACCCAAGAGTGGAGAAGTGTATGAACCTCCGGGGGGTGGGGGGGGGGGGAAGGTAGGTGAGGAAGTGTTATGTAGGACAGGTATGGGAGGGGTAGGTTTCTCCTTCCTGTTTTGACAGAGCCTCAGGCAGTAGGGCCATCTCTGTCCCAAAGGGCCCCTTAGAGGAAGTTAGTAAAGGGTACCCCCTCTCTGAGTGGATGTAGCTCTGTCCCAGTGTGTAGGGTCTGGTGAGTGGTGTGTGGGCTGGGCCCTTTATGTCCGGAATGATCTCTAAGTCTATGCCTAGTGGCCCTGAGTGCCAGTTCTCATGGTAGACTAGTAGGCTGTGAATATGTAACATGGATATTTAAACCCACTGAGTGGAGGTCTTAGAGTTAATGGAATTCATCTCTCTCTTTTTTAAGTTTATTATTTATTTTGAGGAGGGAGGGGCAGAGAGAGAGGGAGAGAGAATTCCAAGCGGGCTCCACGCTGTCAGCACAGATCCTGACACAGGGTTTGAACCCACGAACCCTGAGATCATGCCCTGAGCCAAAATCAAGAGTCAGGTGCTTAACCAACTGAACCATCCAGGTGCCCCCCTTTTTTCTTTTTCTTTTTTTTTTTTTTTTTACAGATTTTATTTTTAAGTAATTTCTCCACCCAACGTGGGGCTCGAACTCACAATCCCAAGATCAAGAGTCTCATGCTCCACCGACTGAGCCAGCCAGGGACCCCTCCCCATCTTTCTTATAATACTATTACATATGATACAGTTGTAAGAACCTAAGTGGGGAAAACTGTTAGATTTATCTGACTATGTAGTTTTCTGGTGAACCTCTTGGACAATGCGATACTTAATACATAGGAGGCATAGAATATTAGGTAAAGTTAGAAGCAAAGTGATTTTTTTAGCCAGACTGAAAACTTGAGTTGTTACCTTGACTTCCACATTGCTGGGAAGTGTGGAATGTTCTCATATATAGTATAGTCAGGAATACATTGATTTTAAATTAACTTGATTTTTAAATAGTAATGAAATCTTTGATTCGCCACTCCCTGAAGTGTGGAAGAGATACAATTAGCTGGGTTTTGTGAGGTCTGAGAATCATATAATTTTTATAGGGTGTTTTTATTTTATTTTTTTAAATATCTACCTATCTATCTATCTATCTATTTATTTAATTTATTTTGAGAAAGAGAGAGAGTGTGTATGCACTAGGGGGGCAGGGAGAGTGGGGGAGAGAGAGAATCCCAAGCAGGCTCTATGCCCTTAATGCAGAGCCTGACTCAGAGCTCCATCTCACGAACTGTGAGATCATGATCTGAACCAAAATGAAGAGTTGGGCGCTCAACTGATTGAGCCACCCAGGTGCCCCTTTTATGGGGTATTTTTTAAATGGTGGTTCTTAAAACATTTAAAAAATGTTATTATTATTATTATTATTATTATTATTATTATTATTTAAAGCTTTTATTTATTTATTTATTTATTTATTTATTTATTTATTTATTTATTGGGGGGGGCAGAGAGAGAGGGGGACAGAGGATCTGAAGTAGGCTCTGCCCTGACAACAGAGAGCCCAACGTAGGGGTCGAACTCCTAAACCGTGAGATCATGACCTGAGCCAAAGGCAGATGCTTAACCTACTGAGCCACCCAGGTGCCCCTACAAAATAGTATTAAAGATGTAACTCAGTAAGACTTCAATGTCCTACTTTGGAAATGATGAAGAAGAAGGGTGCAACACCTGGGAAGGGCGAACACTTGTTCAGTTACTTTGTGCAATTTTGCCTAAAAATGGGGCTACCTAAGTCAGTGCAAATCTAGAGTGTGCTTTGGGGGCAGAGATCAAAGCAAAGGGTCTCATTTTTAGTTCAGTTTATTTAATAAGCCAGAGGGTCTACTGTGTTCCAAGAAGTTCAAATCCATCCTGACAGGACTTCAGTGAATCTCAGCTCTTATGTTAGATGGTAGACAGATGTACCAAGAGGAAATACCTACTACAAACTGGTCTCTTGCTATTCTGTGGAAAAGAGATGATCAAGATGATATATGGTTCCATAACTAAGATATTTAAGATCATCTTTTTAAGTGGGATTTTGTGGGGGTCCACACAGCTGGCAATTTGCCAAGATTCTTTGGAAGGGCAAGAAGCAATGATTGCGGAGTTAAGGGTATAGATGTTGAGTGACTTGGAATGGGTAGGACAGAAGGTTTCTCAGGGGGTCACCAAAACAGAGGGTCCCAGGGACACAGAATCTGCTGCTCTTTCCCCCCAGCTCCTCATGTTATCAACACCCTAAATCTCCTTTTTCTGGTAGTTGTCACAAAACCTGGGAGGAGGGGTTGTAAACTTGATTGCAAACAGGTGGGGTTCTTTTTAAGAAAAGGAATACATAAATATGAATATAAAATTAGGCCCTTAGAAGGGTGTCATGCAAGGAAGAAGTCTTAAATCTTAAGCTTTATTAGCTTCATGGTAAATATGTCTCTCTGCCTGAGATTTAGAAAACCTTTTTCTGCCTATTGGATTTCTGGCCATTGGTCCTTCTGGAAGGCATCATGGAAAAGGATGAAAATCCCCCATATTCATTCCTGCTGAGTGATGGCATAACATCACAGCAGCAACTCTGGGTCATCATATGAACCAGCCTTTCACTAGCTCATCAAAGGTCAACTTTGTAATGAGAGAAGCAAGTAGCATAGGAGAAACCTATCTGGAAAATATCAGGTTATTATGACTACTTTTCCAACATTCTCATGCTGATTGCTCAGAGGTTATTTGCACTGGCTGTCCAATGAAGTGTGGAGAAGAGCCAAGATGATTAGGCCAAACTCTGCTATTTATAATTTCCCATAGCAGCAACACCTCCCTCTTTTTTTTTTTTTTTTAATTTGCTGGAAATGGAACATACATCATTTTTTATGAAATGGCCCTGGCTTTCCTACAGTGTGGCCAGGGATGACACAGGAGGCTAAGTTTTCCAGGTGCCTTTTACATTGGCCCATGACTATATACCTGATGGGATCTGATTTATATTTTGGAAAAGTTCCCTGTGGCTGTGGAGAACTGATAGTGCTGATAAGAGAGAAAGTAGGCAGATGAGTTAGGGGACTGTCACAGTAAGTGAGGTAACCGATGATAGGAGTTTAGACTTGGTGGGTTGGACTTCAGAGACAGGGTTGGGTTCTCAAAATCTTTCAAAAGGAGAGTCAACAAGACTGCTAATGAACTGGATGTGGGGTGACGCCTGGAGTATGGGAAGAAAAAAGAGGATACACAGTTGTTTCTTAAGGTTTTGGCCTGAATACTAGATAAAACTTCAGAAAAGGGAAAGATGCGGGCAAGTGCAGGATTAGAAAAAAAGATTCAAGAATTCTCTTTGGATCATGAAATTGACCAAGTCAAACTTCACAGACTAGGGGGCACCTATTCTAAACAATGCAAATTTTCTTTTTTTTTTTTTTTAATTTTTTTTTAACGCTTATTTATTTTTGAGACAGAGAGAGACAGAGCATGAACGGGGGAGGGTCAGAGAGAGAGGGAGACACAGAATCTGAAGCAGGCTCCAGGCTCCGAGCTGTCAGCACAGAGCCCGACGCGGGGCTCGAACTCACAGACTGTGAGATCATGACTCAAGCCGAAGTCGGACGCTCAACCGACTGAGCCATGCAGGCACCCCTAAACAATGCAAATTTTCAATCCTGAAATATCCATCCATTAAAGAACAACTCTATAAATACCAATGCAAGATTTGTATTTATGTAAATTAATGTTGTCTCTTTTAGCCTGACATGGAGAAGTCCATGTCTGTCAGTGTTATGACTGGCTCAGCATAACCAAATTCCAGTTCCACTAGAGAATTTCAAGGTTTAAAAAAAAAATAAATATAAGAAGTAAAACTCAAATGACCATCGTGTTTGCAGGCCAAACACTGATAATCTGAAAGGCAAGTCCCAAGGTCTAATTATCAGCAACAGACAATTCTGAAAGAGAATCTTGTTAAAGGAGGAAAGTCTTCTATGTGACTTCTCAGTAATTAATTGATTAGTTAATTAATTAAATAATCTCACATGCAAACAAAAAGCACACTCAACTCCTTCCAAAGGGAGACAGCCCATGTCTAGTTATGGCATCTGTTCCTTCCCTGCTTGCATTCATTCATTTAACAAACATGTAATGAATGTCTATTATATACTAGGCACAGTGCTAGATTGTGGGAACGTAATTATGAACAAAACATCCTCCCCGTCCCAATGGAGTTTGCAGTCCAGTGGGGGGGTGGGGGATAGAAAAGTAAACACACAGGGACTTCCAACCTCAGCTATCTGAAACATTAGAAAAACTGAACACGTTCATATAATAAGCACTTAGAAATGCTGACTAACATTTAAAGAAACACGTAACTGGGGAGCCTGGCTGGCTCAGTCGGTTAAGCATTCAACTTCAGTTCAGGTCATGATCTCGCAGTTCGTGGGTTTGAGTCCCGCGCGTTGGGCTCTGTGCTGATGGCTCAGAACCTAGAGACTGCTTCGGATTCTGTGTCTCCCCCTGTCTCTGCCCTTCCAATGCTTGTGCTCTGTCTCTCTCTGTCTCTTAAAAGTGAATAAAAACGTTAAAAAATTTTTTTAATTAAAAAAAAAAAAAAGGAAACACATAACTGACTTGGTAAGGTGAGAGAAATCTCCAGGGTCCAAAGTGGAGAGAGAGCTGAAAACCAGAGTAGTAGGCATGAGAGTGGTTGATGTAGCCACCCAGGAGAAGAATTAATCTCAGTAATCTAAACTATTCTAGGATCTATTCAATGTGGCAGGGGACTATACAAGGGCATGATCACCAGGAGTTGAGAATTATTGGGTGCTACCTTGAAGGCTGGCTATTACAACCCACTTGGCAAAGCACTAGACCAACTGAGGTGCTGGCCAATGACAAGAGAATGTGGACAGGTAGGGGAGGAGCCATAAATACTATAATCAGTTCCATAAGTGAGGACTGTTGCCTCTACTTGTATTTCCTTCCTTGCTGTGTCATGTATATTTTTCTCTTTTATTGAGGTATAACTTTGTGAGATAATTAAAAAAAAGTATATATATATAAATGTGTATATGTGTGTGTGTGTGTGTGTGTGTGTGTGTGTGTATACACACACACACACACACACACACACACACATACACACACCCCTGGTTCCCAGCACACAGCTCCTAAAACCCTCCTAATTTCTTCAGTAATAAGAACACTAGGAACATCTTTTGTTCTAGTATTTTGTCTTTAACCCAAGCCCTGGCACAAAGTCCCCAAATCCCTGGAATTTCCTGGGCAGTAGCAGTGGCTTCTGTTCTGATGAGGTGACTCTAGTGGGCTCCTGGTTGGCAGCTGGTCATTGGAAAAACCAAGCGATGATTAGATGCTTGGAATTTTCACCAAGAGGAGAGAGGGGCTAGGAATGGAGTTAATAATTGGTCATGCCCATGTGAGCAAGCCTCCGCAAAAATCCCAATAGTGTAAGGTTAGGAGAGCTTCCCGGTTGGTGAACAGGTAGAGGTGTAGGGAGAATGGTGTGCCCAGAGAAGGCATGGAAGCTCTGTACTCCTTCCCACACACCTTGTCCCACATATCTCTTCCATCTGGATGTTCATCTGTGTCCTTTACCATATCTTTTATAATAAACTATTAAGCAGTAAGTAAATGGTTTTCTTGAGTGCTGTGAGTTGCTCTAACACATTAAGAACTTGAGGAGGGTGTCATGGGAACCTCTGATTTACAGCCAGTTGGTCAGAAACGCAGGCAACAATTTGGGTTTGCAGTTGGCATCTGAGGTACGGGTGGGGGCAGTCTTGTAGGACAGGGTCCTTAACTTGTGGGATCTGACACTATTTCCAGATAGATAGCATCAGAATTGAGTTAAATTGTAGGACGTTTAGCTAGCGTCACAGAGAAACCCCCACATCTGGTGTCAGAAGCACTGTGAGTGCGGTAGTCATGCGAGAGTAAAGGGGAAACACAGGAGGAAGACTGGGTTTTCCTTCTCTGACTTACATACAGAAAGTCAGATAGATAGATATAGATATGTTTATTCATTTTTAAGAGAGAGAGAGAGACAAAAAGCACGAGTAGGGGAGGGGCAGAGGAGGGCTCAGAGAGAGAGGGAGACACAGAATCCAAAGCAGGCTCCAGGCTCTGAGCTGTCAGCCCAGAGCCCGACGCGGGGCCTGAATTCATGAACCGTGAGATCACGGCCTGAGCTGAAGTCAGATGTTTCACCGATTGAGCCACCCAGGTGTCCCGAAAGTCAGATATATTTAAAAGTAGTTATCCTTCTCCTCCCTATTGCCTTCCTCTAGAATTGTGTACTGTGTTGGTTGGCAAAGGTTAAATTTGTCATTTTGTCCACAAGTTGCAAAGTATGGAGGGGGACCTTGATGAAACCTGGGAAGGAATGGATGCCATAACTGGACATGAGTTGTATCCTTTTGGAAGGAGTTGAATGTATTTTTTTGCTTGCATGTGAGATAATTATATTATGTTAGGCAGAGGCATTTAAAAGATTGTGTATGGTATGAAAAAAAGTGGGAGGACGTTGCTTGGCAACCCGTGGTTGGAATGCAAGGACATCTGTTGTTTTTCTCTATCAGCATTCTAGCTCCTTCTTTTGGAGAGTGTCTCCTCCCCCACTACTCGCTGGCTTGGTGGGCTGTCAGTCATGGGTCTCTGCCCTTCCCTCGTCAGACGATGGCATCAAATCCCAATAGGACACTGGAAAAATATTTTAGTGGGAGACAGGAGGGCAGAAAACTCCTGGAGCTGATTGATTCTGGGGCGGCATCCTGAATAGGCTTTCTATTACCTACATATCCAGCACTGCCCTGATTTCTGAATATCTTGATCCTTGGTTGCTCAGATTGTCTTTTGATTTCGTGAATTTTCACATTTTCTTTCAATAAATTCCTTTATGTTTCCCTTTAAGTTAGCCAGAGTTGGTCTCTGTTGCTTGTAGACAAAGGACTTTAATTAGTAGTTGATCTCTTAGCATTAAGCTCAAGTAGGAGGGGCCTGTAGCAAAAGGACAGTAAACTCAGAAGAGTACCATAGATAGGAAAGAGAACCCCCAAATGAGATGATATTTAGTGATCCAGCTTTTTCAACACATGCATAGAGCAATCTTCTCCCCAGTGATACCTCCATAATGTCTGGATAGGAATGGTGTCAGGAAGGGTACTACTAGTTACTAGTTACTAGAATACATTGTATTCAGAACCAGTTTATAGGTTTTGCACTGCAAATAACACCACGAAGTGCCATTCACATAGATTAACAACGAATGGTACCCTTGGTGTTGTACAGTGTAGTGACCTGGTACTCCCCTCTCATGGTCCCTGTTGCTGGACTGGCTCTTTGTGCCAGCCTCATGCAGCCCCCTTCTCGAATTTTTCCTCAAGTGCACAGTTGAGCTTGCCTGCAAATCCATCAGATGGGTTTGTATGTGTCTGAATAAAAGAGTGGATAGAAATCAACACTTCGTTTCTCAGAGAGTTCCTAAGAAATCAGTGGATACATTGAATGTTTGTGTACTCCCACCCCCCAAATTCATATGTTGAAGCCCTAACACCCCCCCCCACTCCATGTGGCTGTATTTGGAGATAGAGCCTTTAGTAATTAAGGTTAAATAAAGTCAGGTGCATGGGTTTTTCTGATGTTAGGATTAGTGTTCTTATAAGAAGAGATAGCAGAGAACTTACATTGTCTTTCTGTCTCTCTCTTCCTCTCTCCAAGAGCATCCACTGAGGAAAGGCCATGTGAGGACATAGCAAGAAGGTGGCTGTCTGCAAGCCAGGAAGAGAATCTCAGCAGAAACTGAATCAGTTGGCACCTTCAACTTAGACTTTTCAGCCTCCAGAACTGTGAGAAAATTAATTTCTGTTTTTCAAGCCAGTCAGTCTATGGTATTTTGTTAAGGCAGCCTGAGTCGACTAAGCTTTAAATAGATACGTGGAGGTGGAGAGAAGGGTATTAATGAATCTCACACATGAGAAGCACTGAGTCAAAAACTGGGCCCAACCTAGCAACCTTGCTACATGAAAAGGTTAAAATGAATTGATTGTGTGTCTTTTTGTTGTAGGGGAGAACAGATGAATGAAAAACATGTGAGAGAATAGAACCAACTCTTGCTTGCTTGCTTGCTTCCTCTTTCCTCTCTTTTCTCCTTCCTTCCTTCCTTCCTTCCTTCCTTCCTTTCCACACCAAACCAACCAACTCTGTATTTTATGTTTTCTTCAATATGTAACCCAGAAATACCTTATCGCTACAGGAAAGTAATTATCACATCACCACCATCAACACACACACACAAACATTAAAATAGAAATAATATCAATCAGCCAGGAAATGCAGACTGAAATCCCAATAAAATACCACTTCATGCCCGCTAGGACTGCCATAATCAAAAAGACAGACGATAACAAGGGTTAGAATGTTGAGAAATAGGAACCCTGATACACTGTTGGTGGGAATACAAAATGATACAGCTACTATGGAAAATAGTTTGTACACAAATGCTCATAGCAGCACTATTCCTGATAGTCAGAAAGTGGAAATTACTCAAATGTCCATCAGCTGAGGCATAGATAGACGAAATGTGGTCTATCCATAAATGAAACAGTGTTCATGCACAAAATGAATGAAGTAGTCATATATGGTGCAACATGGGTAAACCTTGAAAACATTGTACTTAGTGAAAGAAGCCAGACACAAAAGGCCACCGACTGTAGATTCCATTTCTATGAAATGCACAGAATGGGAAAATTCATAGAGACAAAAAGTCCATCAGTGGTTGTCAGATGCTGGGTGGAGGACATGGGGAATGACTGCTAAAGGGTATGAGGCTTCTTTTGAGGTGATGGCAATGTTCTGGAATTAGTGGTGATGGTTGCAAGGCCTGATAAATATGTGAAAAACTACTGAATTTTGTATGCTTAGAAGGATGAATGTTACAGTATGTGAATTGCATCTCAATGAAGAAAACCAAAAAAGCTGACTCCTATACTTCTACATCTTGGACAATCAGCCATTTGGTAACACCATCCAACTTTGCATTTTCTACGAAAACGTTAAGTAAGAAGGAATTACTCAGAGAAGAAGGAGAAAAAGTTGATTATAAATTATGAAACATTAATTTAAAAAATCTGTATTGCATAGAAGGCTAATTATAAATGCAGTATGAGAAGTTACCTATGATTTAATTTTTTAAAACCTATATTGTATAATAGGCTAATTACAAATGCAAGAAAGAAATTGCCTATGATTTTTGCCATAGCTTGGTTATCCCGGATTGCAATTTTCTGCTATTCCCAAATAAACCCATTTTTGTTGGGGCGCCTGGGTGACTCAGTCAGTTAAGCATCCGACTTCGGCTCAGGTCATGATCCTCATGGTTTGTGAGTTCCAGTCCCACATTGGGCTCTCTGCTGTCAGGGCAGAGCCCCCTTAGGATCCTCTGTCTCCCTCTCTCTCTGCCCACCCCCCTCTAACTATCTCTCTCAAAAATGAATAAACATTAAAAAAGAAAATGTTTGTAATAAATAAACCCATTTTTGCTGGCTAAAAAGAAGAAAGAAAATTTTTAAAAAGAGAGAAAGTTCTACAAAATGCAAACAATAACTAAGTGTATATTGTAGAAAGTTAGTCTCCAAAATCCTACTGTATGAGTAAATGTATGCTAGCAGTTTAACAAATCCTGACATCTCAGATGCATAATAAAATAAAAGTTTATTTTTTCCTTCTGAAATCCAAAATAGGATTTCATCATTGATCACTTAACTGTTCTCTTCTAAACAATGATTCAGGTGCCCAGGCTCCTTTCATCTAGTGTCTCCATATTGAACACAGACCTTCCAAAGCAGCCACAGAAAGAGTATGGAGAATTGTCAATTCTATTGGCCAGATCCCAGGCACAAGGCAATTCCTAGCTGCAAGGGTGGCTGAGAATGTAAGCTAATGAGTGCCCACAAGGAACAATAAAGAGATTTGTTGAATTGTTGACCGATTTCTGACACACCCACACCATGGGCACCTCTGTCAATGGCTGAGAGCAAAGTACTCCAGCTTTTTTTGTATGCATATATGTATTAATATATAATGGTACTTAAAATTTTTTTTTGGGGGGTGCCTGGGTGGCTCAGTCAGTTAAGTGTCAGACATCGGCTCAGGTCATGAACTCACGGCTCGTGGGTTCAAGCCCCTCATTGGGCTCTGTGCTGACAGCTCAGAGCCTGGAGCCTGCTTCATATTCTGTCTCCATCTCTCTCTCGGTGCCACCCCCCCCCCCCCCCCCCGCTCACGCTCTGGCTCTCTCTCTCTCTGTCTCAAATATAAATAAACATTAAAAAATGAAAAAAAATTTTTTTTAGTTTTTTTATTTATTTTGAGAAGAGAGAGAGAGATCATGTGCACATGAGCATGAGTCGGGGAGGGGCAGAGAGAGAGAGGGAGAGAGAGAGAATCCCAAGCAGGCTCTGGGCTGTCAGTACAGATACTGACTTGGGGCTCGAACTCACTAACTGTGAGATCATGACCTGAGCCAAAATGAAGAGTTGGACGTTTAACCAATGGAGCCACCTAGGCACCCCAATGGTACTTTTTAAAAATATTTTATTTTTTTAAGTAACCGCTACACCCAATGTGGGGCTAAACCTTATGATCCCGAGATCAGGAGTTGCATGCTCTACTGACTGAGCCAACCAGGCACCCCTACAGTGGTACTTTTTAATGAAAATGGAATTATACTATGCATATTGGATACTATGCATGGGTAGGCAAGATTCAGATATAACCTACACTTATTTCATTGTCATCCAGACATTCAGAATTTCGAATACACAGATTCAAACCTGGGTAATCTCGAGCAGACACTGCTCACTCTTGTTCAGATGCTTTTCCTGTTGACTCAGAGGCTGCCCCAAACACTCTTTGACATGCTAGTCTGTGTGGATGGGTAATCCCAAGCAAAAAGAATTGAATGTGGAGCTCACAGCTCTTATGAGGCTCATCTTCCTATGGAGTTGCCTCCTTTACTCCTTCAAAAGAAAAACTGATACCCTCTGGCTTTTTATCTGTTTTTATTTTTATTTTTACAACACATTTCCATTCTTTTAAATTTATTTTATTTTATTTTAGAGAGGGACAGTGCACGCGAGTGAGGGAAGGGGCAAAGGGAGAGAGACAGAGAGAGAGAGAGAGAGAGAGAGAGAGAGAGAGAGAGAATGAATCTGGGGCTGGTTCCCACAACCCTGGGATCATGACCTGAGCCAAAATCAGGAGTCAGGCACTCCACTGACAGAGCCACCCAGGCACCCCTGTTATTTTTATTTTAACTTCAGCTGCAGTTAATCATTTTCCTCATTTCATGGCACATTATCATCATTGGTCCATGCAGTGTTCCTCATATATATTTATATTCCCTTTCATTCCATAACCCATTTCCTTTCCTACTCCAGACATCCACTGTAATGTATTTAATACACATCCTTGTGTTCTTGCAAAATAGATATTTTTTTCTGCCCATATATTTTACATTTGCATAAGTGGTCTGTGTTTATAACTTATTCTGACTTACTAAAACCAGCCCTGTACATCTATCTAATCCATTGCTCCCTACTGCTATATGGTACTTTTTGGTGCACATTCACTGCATTTTATGTATTTACTCTCCAGATGACAGAAATTCAGATTGTCTCCACTTCTCTGCACCACAAATAATGCTGCAATGAACATTGTGGTTCATGATCCCTTATGGATTTGTGTGGGAATTTCACTGAGATATAGACTTAGGAGCAGATTTGCTGGGTTATTAGGTATACACATATACTATTGAACTATGTGTCACCATACTACACTCTAAAAAAGTTGCACCTGTCTTTATTCCCACCATGAAGAGTTCCTATTGCTCAACAAAGCCCACCATTATCTCCCTAATTTTTGCTATCTCAAAATCTTTAAAGCAATATCTCGTTTGTTTGGTTTTTAAATTTTATTTTGAGGGGCGCCTGGGTGGCGCAGTCGGTTAAGCGTCCGACTTCAGCCAGGTCACGATCTCGCGGTCCGTGAGTTCGAGCCCCGCGTCGGGCTCTGGGCTGATGGCTCAGAGCCTGGAGCCTGTTTCTGATTCTGTGTCTCCCTCTCTCTCTGCCCCTCCCCCGTTCATGCTCTGTCTCTCTCTGTCCCAAAAATAAACGTTGAAAAAAAAAATTTTTTTTTAATTTATTTTGAGACAGAGAGAGCAAGCGTGGATGGAAGAGGGGCAGAGACAGAGTGAGAGACAGAATCCCAAGCAGGCTCTGCCCTGTTAGAACAGAGCCTGACTCGGGGCTCATTCTCACGAACCTGGAGATCATGATCTGAGCTGAAATCAAGAGTCGGACACTTAACCCACTGAGCTACCCATGCGCCCCAAGAAATATCTCATTGTTAATTTATATTTCTCTGATTATAATTCAGTTGAAATGTCTCTTCATATGCTTATTACCCTTCTCAGTTTCCTCTTTTGTGTATTGCCTACTCATACCCCTTTCTATTTTTAAATTATTTTTAATGTTTATTTTTTCAGAGAAATAGAAAGACACGGTGGGGGGGGGGGGCGGGCAGAGAGAGAGAGAGGGAGACACAGAATCCGAAACAGGCTCCAGGCTCTGAGCTGTCAGTACAGAGCCCAATACGGGGCTCAAACTCACGAACCGCAAGATCAACCCCGCTGAAGTTGGACGCTTAAACAACTGAGCCACCCAGGCACCCCCCACCCTTCTATTTTTAAAATTGGAGTTGCTGTATTTTTCCTGTTGATGTGCAGGAGTTCCTTGTCTTTTCTAGATCAGGGATCAGCAAACTATGGCTCACAGACCCAATGTGGCCCACTTCCAGTTTTGGTAAATAAAATTTTATTAGAACATGGTCACACCCATTCACTTTCTGCCTGTGGCCGCTTTCCAGCGACAACAGCAGAGTTGAATAGTTGTGTCAGAGAACAACTCGATCACAAAACCACTCTAAGATAGTCAATGTTTCGTTGTTTATGGAAAGGCTCTGCCAAACTCTGCTCCAAATAATAATCTCTTATTGGCATTAGACATTGAAAGTATCTTTTCTTATTCTGTCATGTCTTTTAACTTTGCCTACACAGTCCTCCGCTGAACCAAAGGTCTTGGTTTTAATATAATCAAATCCATGAAAGTTACATTTTTTGGAGTTAAAAAATTTTTCTCCCTGCCCCTCGGTTACAAAAATATCATTCTACTTTTTTTCCTATTAAATTCATACTTTTACCTTTTACGTTTAGGTCTTTAACCCATTGGGAGCTCGCCTTTACATGTGGTATTAGATAGGGACATAGTATTACTTTCTCTGTATAAGGAGACAATTTATCAAACACTATCTACTAAACAATCCAATTAGTCTTTGAGCCAGTTTTGATGTATTGCCTCACAGTCCCAAACATATCCTCCATTGCCTGCTCAGCTAAAATTAAGATGATGCCTTTAAATATTCCTCTATTGCCATATGGCATAATGCTAAGCTTTGTCAGTAGAGGGTACTGGAGGGGCATTGGAGGACAAGGAGTTTTTCCTCTTCCTGGTTCATCCTCTTGACAGGAGGTTTGCAGTACGCAGTTTCTGTGGTGCTGGGCTTGCACGATGTGGTTCCTACAGTGTGCAGGGTCTAGTATCTAACAGCTTCCCCCGGCAACCTCTTGGGTAGATTTGCAGCAAATTTCACTGGTGTGGCACCTTACCAACTTCTCCACCAGCCAGTGAAGAGGCCACTCCCCCAGTCTGGGTCTTAGGCTGGAGGGTAAGGAAGACTCTTCTTTAGGCATTCTCTCTTGCCCTAGAGATAATAGCTGCTCCTTGCACCTGAGATTGTTGTATCCTTTAGAGCTCTCTTTATTTCTTATTATTCAATCTCCCATTACCTTCACCCCGTTATAGTTAATAGTTCTTTATACTAAACGTTTCCTGTTCAAATTATTACGTGACTTCTGTCTCTTGGTTGGACCCTGATAGAGTCATCTCACTGATTTGTGCCACACTTTCATCATATATTAAATTCCCATATTTACACATGGGTTTATCTCTGAGATCTCTGTTTTGTTCTATTGGCCTATTGGTCTAACTTAATCTTTAAAAAATTTTTTTTAACGTTTACTCAATTTTTTGAGAGACATAGAGAGAGCGTGAGTGGGAGAGGGGCAGAGAGAGAGAGAGGGAGACACAGGATCCAAAGCAAGCTCTCAGCTGTCAGCAGAGAGCCCGATGCAGGGCTGGAACTCATGAGTCACCGGGTCATGGCCTGAGCTGAATTCGGATGCTTAACTGACTGAGCCACCCAGGTGCCCCAATCTAACTTAATTTTAAATGAGATAATAGCTTCAAAGTACCTAGCCATTACCTAGCACAGAGTAGGTATTCATTAAATAGTAGCTATATTGATCATGGTAGAGACTGTCAGAGTACCTGCCTAAGATCAATAATCTGCCTTTAGTTTAATTTTATGGGTTGGAAGAAGGGAGGCAGTTCCAGTAAGGGAGAAGAGCCTGTTCCTTGTGCAATCAGCTTATGAATGAGTGAAAATCCAGAAAATCATTTTCAGTGATTACTGGATTTTTCTGACGTGAAACCACTGCTTTAGTCATCATCCATAATTTACATTCATGTAAGCATTTGTTCTTGCAATGATTCTGATAGGTTTATACTATAATTTCTAAAAATTTTTGGACATAATTAATAATCATAAACCCATTCAGTACAGCCTCATATAGGAATTCTAGTAAATGTTCTAACTATACACAGTACTTGTTCCAAAAGGGACGGTCCTCTCACCAATTAAATATAACTGAGTTATAAAACAAAATCTAGACAAATAGAAAAGCATCTCTTATTCTTGGAAGGGAAGACTTAAAATGTCCAACCTACCAAAATAAATACATTTAGTACAATTTTAATTGTAAATTTAGTAACTTTTTTTTAACGCACAAATAATCTCTAAGTTGATTTTGTAGATAGTCTCCAGGGATGAACATGATTAATTCTTTCTCTGATGTTATCCCTCCCTTTAAGCCTGGACTGGATTTAATGACTCACTTAATCAACAGAATGCTGACTTGCTTAATCAGTAGAATGCCCAGGAAGTATTGTTCTGGGACTTCCTTAGATCATAAGAAACACTGTACCTTTCATCTGGTATATTAGAATGTTCTTTCTTAAGATACTCCCTCTCAGAACCCAGACATCATAGTGTGAGAATCCCAAGCCCTGTGTATACAGGCTACCTGTAAGTACTCTGATCGACATCCCAAACTAAGCTCCGTCCAGCTATGTGAATGAGTCAGCCTGGATATCCAGCCCAATGAAGCCTTCCAATGGCTCCAGTCCCAGCTACCATCTGATAGTAATCATATGAAACACCCCAAGTGAGGACTGACCAACTGAGCCTGGTCAACCCACCAAAGCATAAGAGATAATAAATTATCGGGTTTTTTTACGTTTATTTATTTTTACTTAGAGAGAGAGAGAGAGAGACTCCTAAGAAGGATCTGTGTTGTCAGCTCGAGCACATGAACTGTGAGATCATGACCTGAGCCGAAATTAAGAGTTGGGATGCTTAACGACTAAGCCCCCCAGGTGCCCCAAATTACTGTTTTAAATTTACTAAGTGGGGCGCCTGGGTGGCTCAGTCGGTGAGTGTCCAACTTCAGCTCAGGTCATGATCTCACGGTTCATGGGTTCGAGCCCCGCATCGGGCTCTCTGCTGACAGCTTAGAGCCTGGAACCTGCTTTGGGGTCTGTGTCTCCCTCTCTCTTGCCCCTCCCCTGCTCATGCTCTGTCTCTCTGTCTGTCAAAAATAAATAAATATCCAAAAAAATTTTTTTAATTTACTAAGTTTTGGTGTTTTGTTTTGTTTATGAATTAATAGATCACTAAAGCAGAAATTGATACCAGAAGTGTTATGCTGCTGTGACAAAAACCTAAACCACATGGCAATGGCTTGGGACCAGTAGTGGTTGGAAGCTGGAAGGGCCTCAAGGAAACTGTGCAGATCCGAAGAAAGGAAATTGTTACTGGAGTCTGGAGAAAGACAACTCCTGTTATGCAGTAGCAAAATATTCAGAAGAATGTCACCTGTGGTAAAATACAAACTAGAAAGTATACTTAATGAGTGGGTGAATTTGGCTAAGGAGATCTCTAGGCAGAATGTTCAAAGAGCCAACTGGTTCCTTTTAGCTGTCTATGATAAGGTACAGGAAGACAGAGATAAGCTAAGAAGGAAACTGTTCAGCTTAGAAGAATTTAGAGGGTATATGAAGGGCTCAGGACACTCTTTCTAGCCATCAAAAGTTCTCAAAGGGGGGCCCCAGGGTGACTCAGTCAGTTAAGCGTCTCTCTCTCTCTCTTTTTTTAAATGTTTATTTATTTTTGAGAAAGAGAGAGAGAGAGAGAGACAGAGCACAAGTGGGGGAGGGGGCAGAGAGAGGGGAACACAGAATCCAAAGCAGGCTCCAGGCTCTGAGCTGTTAGCACAGAGCCCTATGTGGGGCTCGAACTCGTGAACTGTGAGATCATGACTTGAGGCGAAGCTGGACACTCAACCTGAGTCACCCAGGCACCCAGAGCATCTGACTCTTGATTTCAACTCAGGTCATTACCTCACGGTTGGTGAGTTCGAGCCCTCTCTGCTGTCAGCACAGAGGCTGCTTAGGATCCTCTGTCTCCCTCTCTCTCTGCCCCTCTCCCATTCATGTGCTCTCAAAACTAAAACATTAAAAAATAATAATAATAAAAAAAGTTTCTCAAAGGAAAAATACTTTTTTTTTAATGTTTATTCATTTTTTGAAAGAGAGAGACAGAACACAAGTGGGAGAGGGGCAGAGAGAGGGAGACACAGAATCCAAAGCAGGCTCCAGGCTCTGAGCTCTCAGCATAGAGCCCGAAGCAGGGCTCAGACCCACGAGCAGTGAGATCATGACCTGAGCCGAAGTCCTATGCTTAACCAATTGAGCCACCCAGGCGCCCCAAGAAAGCTTCAAATGCATGTTTCATAGATCCTCTCAAGTAAATGAAGTGACTTCTACGAATGCTAAAATGTCTCTTACTTTTTTTTTCCTAGACAAGAGAATTTTCAAGAATCTTAAGAGTGTTTCCTATAGTATACTGAATGTCAGACCAAGCAGAGAGGGGCCTTTCTTTCTTGAAGAAATCTTTTTTTTTTTTTTTTTTAAGTTATTTGTTTTTGAGAGAGAGACAGAGAGAGTGAGTTGGGGAGGGGCAGAGAGAAAGGGAGAGAGAGAATGTCAAGTAGGCTCCATGCTGTCAGCACAGAGCCTGACCTGGGGCTTGAACTCACAAACCATGAGATCATGACCTGAGCCAAAACCAAGAGTCAGATGCTTAACCTAAGACTGAGGGGTGCCTGGGTGGCTCAGTCGGTTGAGCGTCCGACTTCGGCTCAGGTCATGATCTCACAGCTCCCGGGTTCAAGCCCTGCGTCGGGCTCTGTGCTGACAGCTCAGAGCCTGGAGCCTGCTTCAGATTCTGTGCCTCTGTCTCTCTCTGCCCCTAACCCACTCACATTCTGTCTCTGTCTCTCTCAAAAATAAATAAGCATTAAAAAAAAGATGCTTAACTGACTGAGCCACCCAGGTGCCCCTTGAAGAAACCTTAAGTGTGGCTTTTGAAAACCCAAATAAAATTCACAGAAAACAACAATTTAAAAGAACTGCATTGTAGAAGCACCACCAGCTTCCAGCAAAAAAGACAGTTCAAAATGAAAAGAGCCTTGGAAACTCCCAACTTTCTACGGGCAAGAATCATGCCATGAAAGCCACATGGCAGCAAATATGAGCCACCTCCTTAAAAAAAATTTTAATTCCAGTATAGTTAACATATAGTGTTATATTAATTTCAGGTGTACAATATAATGATTCAACAATTCCATGCATCACCCAGTGGAATGTGAGCCACTTCCTACGAAAGGAAGGATGACTCAAAGTGAAGAATCACAAGCCCACAAAGCAGAGCTCGCAGCCACAGAGAATCATTCCCGGGGAGCAGGCCTGGGTCACAATCAAAGAAATAGAAACATGTTCACGGCTGGGGTTTCAGGATTGCTACAAAACACTGACTGTTATGTATCTCCTATCCACCCCCCTCCCCCACCTCTTCTTAACGGGAATGTTTATTGCAATGATCCTAACCCCATAACACCAATGTATGCTGTTTGTGTTGCAGACAACTTGATTTTTCATTTCACAGATCAAGAGGAACCACATCCAAGTAGCCACATCTGAAGAGTCTCATCTACAACTAGACCTCATTTAGATGATGAGGTCCTGTGCTTTGAGCTGACGCCATAATGTGATGAGACCTTGGGCATCCGGGCAGGAGGGTAAGTGTATTTTGTACATTCAGTGGATGTCAGTTATGTTGGCTAGAGGGTGGGCTGTGGTCAATTGCCTTTCAATATGTTACACCATCAGTCTCTGTTGTATCTATAGCGCGTCTTCTTTTTTACTTCAAACTTTTTCATTCCTTTTCTTAATCATTTCACCAGAGTTTTACTTTATGATTTTTCTCAAAGAATCAACTTTTGGCTATGTCAATCTTTTGTTACTCACTTGTATTTGCTTTCTGCTTATTTAGTTTCTCCTCTTATTTTTATATGTCATTACTTCTATTTGTTTGGATCAGTTCTATTATTCTTTAACTTCTTGAATTTAACATTTAGTTTTTTACTTAAAAAATTGTTTTAAAAGATTTTAAAATATTAATTATTTAGTTTATTTACTTATTTAATTCATGTTTTTAAGTAGGCTTCATACCCAGCACAGAGCCCAACACAGGGCTTGAACTCATGACCCTAAGATCAAGACCTGAGCTGAGATGCTCAACCAAGGTGCCCCTAAAAGATTGGATTTTTAAGCAATCTCTACACCCAACATGGGGCTCGAACTCATCACCCTGAGATCAAGAGTCACATGCTATATGGACTGTCAGCCAAGTGCCCCATCACTCAGCTCTTTAAGTATTGGCTTTCTTCTTTTATTTTATTTTTTTTAATTTTTTAAATGTTTATTCATTTTTGAGAAAGGGAGAGGGAGAGACAGAGCATGAGCGGGAGAGGGGCAGAGAGTGAGGGAGACACAGAAACAGAAGCAGGCTCCAGGCTCTGAGCTATCAGCACAGAGCCAATGTGGGGCTCGAACTCACTAACCATGAGATCATGACCTGAGCCGAAGTCGAACGCTGAACTGACTGAGCCACTCAGGCACCCCAGTAGTGGCTCATCTTCTAATATAAGCACTCAAGGCTATGCGTTAAGCACATCCCACAAATTTCAATATATTGTATTTTTTTTAAGTCATTCAGTTCTAAGTGTTTTCTGATTTTTTTTTTAATGTTTATTTCTTTATTTTGAGAGAGAGAGTGCACACGTTGAGTGGAGAAGGGGCAGAGAGAGAGGAAAGCAAAGAATTGTAAGCAGGCTCCTTGCTGTCAGTGCAAAGCAGGATGTGGGGCTCAGTCCCACGAACCATGAAATCATGACCTGAGCTGAAATCAAGAGCCAGACGCTTAACTGACTGAGCCACCCAGGCACCCTGTTTTCTGATTTTCTATATGCTGTCTTCTTTGATCAGTTTAGCAGCATGTTTTAATATTTCCAAACATACAGAATATTTTAAGGTGTCACTATTATTGTCATCCAATTATGAGGAAGACACACAATGGGGTAAGTAAGATACTGATTCTTTGGTATTTGAGACTTGTTTCAACAAAGGTAGAGCCTGGTCTAGAATATGGACAATATTTACAAAAGCTCCATGGAAATGCTTGATGAAAATATATACTCTCTAATATTGGGTAAAGTTTTCTAAATAAAATCTATTAAATCAAACCTTTTAAAAAAAAGTTGCTTAGTCTTGGATCTCTCTGTCATAACTGCATGCCATCTGTGACATCTTTTGCCTGGCATAGTCTAGTTTTGTAATTCTTTGTTAACAGGCTATGAAGTATTTGAAATTTTTATGGTGTAGGCAGTATGCTTAAAATAAAGCTATAAATCTGTGGAGTTTTACACCTAATAGTTCATCAGTATTTTAAGATACTGGTATTTAATATCCTCTTTATATGAACAAATTGATTACAAATTTTTAAGCTAGAAAATCATTGCCAAGTTCTTCAGAAAATTATTACAGCCATGTAAGTTTTAGAGATTTTCAATACTTAGAGTTATGTACAAATTGTTCACAGTGTCTGGTCATCCAAAAAATAATAAAATACCGATTATGAAAAAGTAAATGTTAGCATAAAAATAGACTGAGTTGGGACATAGATCCCAGGGTACATGAAGATTTTAGGAAGGACAAAAATTGTGTTTTAATTCAGTGAGGAAGATATGGTTTATCTGATAAATGGCCCTGGCACAATTAGCCATCCACCAGAAAGAAAATAAGATTGGACTCCCAAATTCACTACATTCAGAAATACATTCTGGATGCATTAAAATGTAAAGGTTGGGGCACTCGGGTAGCTCAGTTGGTTGAGCATCTGACTCTTGATTTTGGCTCATGATGTCATGATCTCACAGTTCATGAATTCAAGCCAGGCTTTGGGCTCTGTGCTGACAGTGGAGGAGACTGCTTGGGATTCCCTCTCTCCCTCTCTCTCTGCTCCTCCCCTGCTTGCTCTCTCTCTCTCTCTCTCTCTCTCAAAATAAATAAATAAACATTTTTTTTTTAAGCATAAAGGTTAAATTTTTTTTTTTTTTTTTTTAATTTTAGGGACCCCTAGGTGGCTCAGTAGGTTAGGTGTCCAACTCTTGATTTTGGCTCAGGTCATGATCTCATGGTTCCTGAGATCCAGGTCCAAGTGGGGCTCTGTGCTGGAGGCATGGAGTCTGCTTAGGATCTCTCTCTGCCCCCCCCCCCGCCCCCCCTTCAAAAATAAATAAACTTAGAAAAATTAAAATTTTAAAATAATATTTTGGCATCTAAATATATATTTTAAGATTTAGAAAGACCTTGCAAACAAGAGAAAAGCTCAGAAGATCAAGAAAAAGTTAGGTTTATTTGACCTCGCAAAAATCCACTTTTTTAATAAGGGAAAAGACAGCAAAGGCAAAGGATGAATTGGAAAAATGTTTGCAGTGTGTGGAACTGAAAAGAGATTATACCTGTAATATACAGTAAGAGCCTATAAACTAATTTTTAAAAAAGACAACCATCTGCAGCGATGGGGGCTATAGTTCATCTCATCAACCTCCCTCTTCTAAGTTTTCGCTCAATAAGAAAGCCCTGGGAGAACCATAGAGGTGGAGCTGCTTTCCAAGGATGTGTGGAAGACCGGATCCTGAGCAATGCAAGGGCTGGACTACGTCAGCAAGGAGGGGACTGTGTGCATGACCTCTTAGATTTACCGTCAGCAAAAAACTGCTGTTAAGATTGTAGGGAGCTGACATCTTCCAACTGTACTGTTTGAATTTGCCACAGCATTCATGCCAAGGCACACTTTCCCTGGATTAGTCTCAGCTGATGACTAAGCCCAGTGGGCACACTGGAGCTGGGCTATTTCTCCCTCATGTGGGGTTCTCACGGGAAATTAGCCTGGCCAAGGCTTCCTCAGAGCTGCACTGCACTCTTGAAGCATTTTCTACCCAATCTTCCTATTACAGGTGTCAGTGCCACATCATGGTCTTAAGATTCTCCCTGTTTACTTCTGTTCCCTCTCAACTTTATCTTTCACACGCATTGCCCCCTTGAACTTCTGACCCCATCCTTGGCATCTGCTTGTGAAAGGACTCAAGTTTATATAGCTTCTAAGTTTTGGGGTGACTCACTATGTAGCAACAGATAATGAAACAGTTTGGTATGGGTGCTGCCATAACAAAAGCCTAAAATATGTGGCATTGGCTTTGGAACTCATGGCAGAGGGCTGGAAGGGCTGTTGCTAGCTCAATTTTCTTGCAAGAAAGGGAGGATGATTCAGAGGGTGGAACCAAGAGCCCAGATACTGGAGCCAAAAACCACAGTGAACACAGTGAAGAATGAGTCTCAGGCAATTGGACTAAGCTCTAATCAACATATGCTTGTTGGATTTCATATTGGTTCTGCTGCGTACTTTCCACTCTCCCTTTTTGAAGGGGAATGAGTATAGAGTTTATCCTATGCCTTTCTAACCATTGTATTACGATGTTTGTAGGGGAAAGAGAACTTGCCTCTGTAGTTCCCAGATCTTCTATGCAGGGAAGAGATGTGTGGGAGAGACCGATTAGGAGATAAATTAAGAGGCTCTTAAGATAGCTCAGGCAAGAGCTAATGGTGGTTTGGAATACGTAGCAGTGAAGAAAGTGCTAAGTGGTGAGATTCAGAATATATTTTAAAATTAGAGCCAATAGGCTTTGTTGATATTTTGGAAGTAGGACATAAGAGAAAAAGAAGAGTTGAATATGCTCCACAATCTTTAGCTGGAAGAACTAAGTGAATGAATGTCTCCCTCCAAATCTTGTTGTCTGTCTCCTTTCAGAGCAGAATTTTCAAGAGTGACCTACACTGCTGTCTACATTTTCTAACCTTCCACTTCTCATCTTAGTCCTGTCTAGTCTCTGCCTACTACCACTCCACAAAATCACTGTTGATAGTATCACTCATGGCCACCATATTTCTCAATCCAGTGGATGTTTTTCCATCTTCTTTTTATTTGATCAGGTACAGGTATCCATTGCCTTTTTGAAACATTATCTTACCTTGGCTTTCTTGAACCATGTATTTTCCTCATTTTTTGCTACCTCACTGGTTCCTCCTTTTGTTGTTGTTGTTTTTTAAGTTTGTTTGTTTGTTTATTTATTAAGTCATCTCTATACCCAACATGGGGCTTGAACTCATGACCCTGAGATCAAGAATTTCACACTCTTCCAACTGAGCCAGCCAAGTGCCCCAAGGTTGCTCCTTTTGAATCTCCTTTTCTGGCTTCTCTTCTAACTTACTATTAATGTAGCTCTTCAGGAGTTCTGGCTAACCCTTTTCTTGTCCTTTGATCTCAGGACTCCTAAATCCACACCTTCTGGCCAGACTTGTTCTAAGCTCTAGTTCTGTATGTCTACTTGCATATTCAGGAAATCTAAGATACCTCAAACTAAGCAAACCAAAAAAGAACTCATCACCTTTCTCCACCAAATTTACTGTTACTCTAGTGTTCCCAGTCTCTACTAGGAAATACCATCCATTCAACTGCTCAAGCTAGAAAACTGATAGTCTACTTGGCTACTCATTTTCTCTTACACACATTCCCATAGACAATCAATCAGTAGCTTCTGTAATTTCCACCTCTTAGATCACTTACTTTCAAATCTGTCCATTTCTTTTCATCTACTGCTGCCACTATAGTCTAAGCCATCATTATCCTCTTGCCAGGACTTCTGCATCAGTCCCCCACCTCTATCCCACTAGCCTCCTAGCATCCACTTTGGCTCTCCATGCTACGGCTAGCATGTTCTTGCTCAAACACAAATAGGACCGTGCACTTACTTAGTTTAAAGGCTTTGAATGATCTCCTATGCTCTTGGGAGTATATTATGAAACCCTTACAATAGCTCATAAGATCTTGCATGATCTGGACTCTGCTATCTCTTTCACCTCAATCTCATATCACTTCCCTTTATTTTCTGTAGCCAATCACACTGATCTTTTCTCAATCCCTTGAGCCTGCCAGGCTTCTCTTACCTTTGGCCTTTCACGTTTTCTGTCTGCTCAAACAAGTCTTCTCCATTCTCTTTGTTTGGCTAACTCTCACTCATCCTTCAAGTCTCAGATTAAATAACATTTCCTCAGGACAGCCTGCCCTAATCCCCCCAGATTAGGTCAGCTCACTGTGTTGTGTATTTCCCTAACTATCTGAACTTCCCTCAGGCAGCACTTTGCTTCTGATTCTTGTAATTATTGTGGACTGTCTTTTTCATCTCTCTTCCCTACTAGACTGTTAGCTCCATGAAGACAGACTGTGCCTATTTTATTCACCATTGTGTCCACAGTGCCCAGGAGTGCCTGGCATGTAGTTAGATGCACACTAAGTATTGTTGGACCGGCTGACAATCAGGGAAGGCCCAGGTAGCACCAGCCTTTGGGCACAGGCTAGAATTGCCTAAGGCCACATTGTCACTCCTTTCCTCCCTTAAGGGAAGTTGTAAGGGCCAGGAGAAATGAAGTACTAGATGACTTCATGCACTGTCTAGTACAATATGAAAGAACAGGCATCACAACTTTACCTATTAGAGTGAAAAATTAGGAAAAAACCAACAGCCCTAAATGTCCAACAATATAGGAATGGCTTCATATTATTACACCAGTGATTTAAAAGTATTTTCTAATGTATCTAATCCTTATTTTTCAAATAGAACCTGACATGGGAGCCCCAATATGTAAAATGCATTAAAATGGGACCATTCTAGTTGAATGGGTAATGGGGCAGAGCTTAATCTCTTAGGCTACCCCAGCTTTCCCTTTCTCTTCCCATCCCCCATTTTTCTGTCCTTCTCCTTCTAAGTCTTGAAGGCTTTCCAATTCCTGGCTCTATTGTATCTTTTAAAGCCAGGGCATCATTTCCTTTTCGCCTTCTACAAGGCACTCCCAAATGCTTTATTGTGTTGTTAAGCTGGCTCCCGTTGGTTTTCAGTTACTTGTAATTAAAAGCAAAAACAAAAACAAAAAGCCTTAAATAATACTGTTGCAGCTTGAGATGCACTTACGTAATGGAAAGAGAATTACGTGTGGAGTCAGAAAACTGGTTTCAAATCTAGGTCTCGACTTTGGGCAAGTAACCATTTTCAACTCAGTTTTCTCATCAGCAGATTATACTTAACTTTTGAGAATTTTTTTAAAAACCCAAAGCAATAGATTAAAAGACTGGCTATCGAGCAGATTTTCGGCCAAAGTTAAATAAATAAGATTAAAGTCTTTAGAAGTCATTCCTACTCCCTCCAACTTGAAGGAGTTGGATAAACTGTATTCAGCGCAGCCAAAATTAGCAAGGCTGCCATCTTGTGGCAGTTTATTGACACACCGTCCAATGTCATTTAGCAACATTTGAAGCAAGATGTTCAAGAACCTAAAGCTAAATAAAAGGATGGCAGACACACCAGAGACACTGAAACGAAGATAATAACTGAAGACATGAGATGAGGCTAATTCATCAGTGGAAAGAGCAAAGAATAAAGAATCTAAGACTGAACTTTAAGGAACTGTCACATGCAGCAGAGAAGTTAGGGAAAGGGACAGAAAGAAATGACTGATGGAGAAAAAGTGACTAAGTTTAGTTCAGTGTAACACTCAAGCCAGGGTTGATATATATATGATATAAACATATATGTAAGCATATACATTTAACTCAAATAAATATACGTATTTACATTGACAGCTAACCTGATGTTATCTTTTCCCCCCAGACTTCAAAAACCATTAACAAAAGCTAGATGACACCATAATCCTTAAAATATCATTGCCCGAGGCCATTCAAATGTTACTTCTACCTCTAAAGTCAATGCTTGGAGCACCTGGGTGGCTCAGTTGGTTAAGGCTCTGACTTCGGCTCAGGTCATGATCTCATGGTTCGTGAGTTTGAGCCCCGTGTCAGGCTCTGTGCTGACAGCTCAGAGCCTGAAGCCTGCTTCGGATTCTGTGTTTCCTTCTCTCTCTTCCCCTCCCCAGTGTGCACTCTGTCTCTCTGTCTCTCTCTCAAAAATAAAATAAATGTTAAAAAAATAAAGTCAATGCTTCACCTTTCTTATACACCTTATTATAGTATGACACTGGTAAGAATTTTAGTAATTATGAGGCTACTGCATTGTCAAGGATTATCACTACTGCACATACCATGGGGAACGGGGTGCTCATTGAGGTCTGATCCAGTTCCAGAATCCCATACTGAGAATCTGCTTTCTAGGGTGACTCCTACTACCAAATCTTTTAGACTTAGTTTCCCCCAAAAGCAGAGTCTGAGACAAGTGCTTACAAACAGGTAGTTTATTTTCAGGAGTAATCTCAAGGAACATGGGGTCAGAGACTAGGAAGAGTAAAATACAGGCAAACCAGGAAAGCCAATCCAAGGATGATTGATCCAGAAGGTCACTGCTTTGGGTGTGTGGGTTTGATTCTCCTGGAGACATTCTGAAGCAGAATGTGCCTCATAATTGTCCAACTAGGGAAGGAAGAGGGAGTATTTATTCACAAGCTCCTGTCTTTTATCGGTGAAGGGTTTCCCAATTGCTCATTAACTCCTCTGCATTCTCAAGTTGTCACTTTCAGGTCGACACGTTTATCAAAATAACTGTGCATGTTCCCCCAGATCCCATCGGGTGAATTCCATGAAAGCCCTGGGGCAGAACGCGAGGTACTTGAAGAAAGCAGTTGAAGCCTTGGACTGTCAGGTCACACCTGCATGAACATGGTACCCACAGCAATGGCTGGAGTAGAAAGGTGTACCAACAGGCACCAAAGGTGCCCAATACACGGCCGTAAGTAACAGACAACATCTTGAGAGACTGAAGTTCTATCCCGTGAGATGCACCGTGAGTTCTGAACCAATAAGCAAACTGCAGTAGCATTTCACTTAGAACCAGGAAGAAAGGGTAAATGTGGAATGGCAATTCTGTTCTATCGAATGGACTACTAAATGTTGATCTTCATGTCTCTGTGATTCTGAGCATGGCTCTTCTCAAATTTTATTACCCAAGGGAGGAATGCTTCCACCAGAGGACATGAAAACAGCTCCACTGGATTGTAAACTAAGGCTGCCATTTGCCAATCTGGGCTTCTCTTGCCACTAGGTAACAGATTAAAAAAAAAAAAAAAAGTTAATCCAGTGATGTGCTAGCCCGCTCATACAGGTTCACAAGAACTGAGTGCACATGTTAGTTTCCTACTGTTGCTGTAACAAATGACCACAAATTTAGCGGCCACAAATAAATGGAACAGCACAGATTTATTATAGTTCTGAAGATCAGAAATCTGAAATGGGTCCTATTGGGCTAAGAAAAAAAAATCAAGGTGTTAGTACAGGTGTGTTCCTTCTCAAGACTCTGAGAAAAAATTGGTCACATACCTTTTCTTTCTTTCTTCAACGTTTATTTATTTTTGGGACAGAGAGAGACAGAGCATGAACGGGGGAGAGGCAGAGAGAGAGGGAGACACAGAATCGGAAACAGGCTCCAGGCTCTGAGCCATCAGCCCAGAGCCCGACGCGGGGCTCGAACTCACGGACCGCGAGATCATGACCTGGCTGATGTCGGACGCTTAACCGACTGCGCCACCCAGGCGCCCCGGTTACATACCTTTTCTAGCTTCTTGAGGCTGCCCATATTCCTTGATCGTATCACTAAGACTTCTGCTTTCATTATCACAACTCTTTCTTTCTTTCTGTTTTTAATGTTTATTTTTGAGAGAGAGAGAGAGAGCATGCATATGCGTGAGCAGAGAGGGGTAGAGAGAGGGAGACAGAGGACACGAAGCGGGTTCTGCACTGACAACAGAGAGCCCAAACTCACAAACCCCACCATGAGATCGTGACCTGAGCTGAAGTCGGACACTTAATCCACTGAGCCACCCAGGGGCCACAACTTATCTCTTTTTCTGATACTGACTTCCTGCTTTTTCATTTCCTTATAAGGATCCATGTAATTGTATTGGGCCTACCTGGATAATCTCCCCATTAAGTATCCTTAAATTCATCACATCCTGTTGCCATGTAAGATAGTATATTAACAGGTTCCAGAGATTAGGATATGGTCATCTTTGGAGAGCCATTATTCCACATACCACAGTGCCTTTTTCTCAACTCTACATTCATTGACATATTGTTCAAAATCAGTCATGGTGGGAGGATTTACACCACAGAAATTGGCAAATGCTACATATTAGGGCTTTTACTTCTGGACAGCCTGTGGTTAAACTTTACCTGCATGGCTCGGATTATGATGGTTGGCTGGGGTGAACGTGCCTATTATCACGGCAAAGGAGAACTGTCACTATGCAATAGGAAGGGAGGGTTATGAATATAATCCAGAGGATACTTAGGGGACCTCCTATTCTTGCCATGTCTAGTGCAGAAAATTATGGGAATATTTTACAGGCAGAACAGGCAAGAACTAGGTTTGGGTTACCTGCAGAAAACTCATAGCTCCAATTACAAGCTATGTAATCACATTCTATTCATGCAGTATAGTGGAAGTAATACATGTCACTTCTTGACCAGGTCCTTTAAGATAGCAGCATGGGGGCGCCTGGGTGGCGCAGTCGGTTAAGCGTCCGACTTCAGCCAGGTCACGATCTCACTGTCTGTGAGTTCGAGCCCCGCATCGGGCTCTGGGCTGATGGCTCAGAGCCTGGAGCCTGTTTCCGATTCTGTGTCTCCCTCTCTCTCTGCCCCTCCCCCGTTCATGCTCTGTCTCTCTCTGTCCCAAAAATAAATAAACGTTTGAAAAAAAAAATTAAAAAAAAAAAAGATAGCAGCATGTTTCCTTCATGTCCTCTTTCTTTTCACATCACTGTGACCTTGATTAAGTGCTGGTTGAAGACAGAGACAATGGAATGGGTAATAGATACGTGAACTCATGAAGTCAAAACTATCAGCTAAGACCTTGTGATAGCTATAGAAAGGTCTCTTGCCATGTCAGTTCAATAGTTACATATTGTATCTAATTTTCTTCTCCCCCTCACCCCACCCCAACATATATAGGATGTGGTATGTCGTGGTGGTTGACTTTAAAATTCAGTCCATAGGCTCAGGAACATTAAGGAAGCATCATGATGGAACTGGCAGAAAATCAACATTAGTTGGAGGTCCTAGACCTGGAGCTGGAGGAAGTAACTGATGAGGGTTTTGTCAGTTCCTTTTTCTGGGTAGGGGGGAGAGTGCAGTGATGACAATTCAGGTTATAAAAGGCGGGGGGGGGGGTATTTTAGTGAAGCATTTTGTTTCATTTTTTGAAGTTTAAAAGGGTATGTGTTGATGTTGGACCATTCTGGGAATTTATTATAGTGCGCATCTATCATTCCTATTGGACACTCAGCATCTGCAACCCCTTCATATATCTGGGTAAGACCCCAAACAAAGAGAGAGTGCACCTCACAGCATCAAAGCCGACAATGCTCTCTATCACTTTGCTAGGGTTGCAGACCCAGCCAATCCCATTCTCTTGTCCTGAGACAAGTGCGTTGGGGTAGGGAGAAAAGCCAGTAAAGGGTTCATTAATAAGTGGGTTACTGCTGTAGGCAACGGGGGTTTGGTCCTTCTGGGGGCCCTCAGAAACACTGTGAAATGTGCAACCTTGGAAGTATTCCTTTGAGGAACCAGGAAGCTGAAATATTTGTTGACTGTTGGTTCTAGCTATGAGACAGAAAGCAGGGTATGCTTCATGGAGCTCCTTAGAAAACTAGCTTTTCAATTTCAGATGCTGTACCTCCTTCCTGTTTCCTCTTTCCTTAAATGTGACATAATGGCTTGGGCTACAACAGCCAATTCACAACTCCAAAGGTAAGTCTAACTGAGGGGCACCTGGGTGGCTCGTTGGTTAAGCATCCGACTCTTCATTTCGGCTCAGGTCATGATCTCATGGTTAGGGAGTTCGAGCCCCGCGTTGGGCTCTGCACTGACAGCACACAGTCTCTTTGGGATTCTCTCTCTCCCCCTCCCTCGCTTGTGCTCTCTCTTTCAAGATAAATAAAGACACTTAAAAAAATAAAGGTAAGTCTAATTGAATCACAGAGATATCAGATGATTTTCCTGAACCAATAAAGATGCCTACCTCCATTTTTCTTGAGAAAAATACACTTAAAAAAAAAAAAAAGTCACCACAGTCAAGTGTTCTGCAGCCAAAAGCATTCGTATTCCTAACCGATTTATCTATCTTACTTGCAGCCAAGGGTACAAGCCCAGACTTTGAATCAAAAGGTAGCGATGTAGGAACCACAAAAGGCCCTGAATAGCCAAAGGAATTTTGAAGAAGAAGACCAAAGCAGGAGGCATCACAATCCCAGACTTTAGCCTCTACTACAAAGCTGTCATCATCAAGACAGCATGGTATTGGCACAAAAACAGACACATAGACCAATGGAATAGAATAGAAACCCCAGAACTAGACCCACAAACGTATGGCCAACTCATCTTTGACAAAGCAGGAAAGAACATCCAATGGAAAAAAGACAGCCTCTTTAACAAATGGTGCTGGGAGAACTGGACAGCAACATGCAGAAGGTTGAAACTAGACCACTTTCTCACACCATTCACAAAAATAAACTCAAAATGGATAAAGGACCTGAATGTGAGACAGGAAACCATCAAAACCTTAGAGGAGAAAGCAGGAAAAGACCTCTCTGACCTCAGCCGTAGCAATCTCTTACTCGACACATCCCCAAAGGCAAGGGAATTAAAAGCAAAAGTGAATTACTGGGACCTTATGAAGATAAAAAGCTTCTGCACAGCAAAGGAAACAACCAACAAAACTAAAAGGCAACCAACGGAATGGGAAAAGATATTTGCAAATGACATCTCGGACAAAGGGCTAGTATCCAAAATCTATAAAGAGCTCACCAAACTCCACACCCGAAAAACAAATAACCCAGTGAAGAAATGGGCAGAAAACATGAATAGACACTTCTCTAAAGAAGACATCCGGATGGCCAACAGGCACATGAAAAGATGTTCAGCGTCGCTCCTTATCAGGGAAATACAAATCAAAACCACACTCAGGTATCACCTCACGCCAGTCAGAGTGGCCAAAATGAACAAATCAGGAGACTCTAGATGCTGGAGAGGATGTGGAGAAACGGGAACCCTCTTGCACTGTTGGTGGGAATGCAAATTGGTGCAGCCGCTCTGGAAAGCAGTGTGGAGGTTCCTCAGAAAATTAAAAATAGACCTACCCTATGACCCAGCAATAGCACTGCTAGGAATTTATCCAAGGGATACAGGAGTACTGATGCATAGGGGCACTTGTACCCCAATGTTCATAGCAGCACTCTCAACAATAGTCAAATTATGGAAAGAGCCTAAATGTCCATCAACTGATGAATGGATAAAGAAATTGTGGTTTATATACACAATGGAATACTACGTGGCAATGAGAAAAAATGAAATATGGCCTTTTGTAGCAACGTGGATGGAACTGGAGAGTGTGATGCTAAGTGAAATAAGCCATACAGAGAAAGACAGATACCATATGGTTTCACTCTTATGTGGATCCTGAGAAACTTAACAGGAACCCATGGGGGAGGGGGAGGAAAAAAGAAAAAAAAAAAAAGAGGTTAGAGTGGGAGAGAGCCAAAGCATAAGAGACTGTTAAAAACTGAGAACAAACTGAGGGTTGATGGGGGGTGGGAGGGAGGAGAGGGTGGGTGATGGGTATTGAGGAGGGCACCTTTTGGGATGAGCACTGGGTGTTGTATGGAAACCAATTTGACAATAAATTTCATATAATAAAAAAAAAAAAAAAAAAAAGGTAGCGATGTAAAGAAGCAGACCCTGTGGGGAGACTTGCCAGTGATGTGGCAGTAGCAGCAGTGGTCTGGTAACACCATCCAGGACGTTGACACTTGACACCTTATTTTGCTTTCTGGTGGCCTTCACCACGAACACAGATAATAGATTCTCTGTACTGAATAATAATTGTTACTTCTCACTAGTATTCACTGGGAACCAAGTGTTTTACAAATTCCCTCCTCGTCTTCATATCAACCATTCAAGATGGGTATGTTGTTTTAAGTTTATTTTTTGAGAGAGAGAGAAAAAGAGGGAGACAGAGAGCAGGGGAGCGGAAGAGAGAGAGAGAGGTAGACAGAATCCCAAGCAGACTCTGTGCTCTTAGCTCAGAGCCCGATGTGGGGCTTGAACTCACAAACTGTGAGATCAAGACCTGTGCTGAAACCAAGAGTCAGACGCTCAACCGGCTGAGCCACCCAGGCGCCCCAAGATGGGTATTAATATCCTTCTATGTGGTTAACTGACTTGACTCAGATCACACAGTAAGTGGCAGATTGGGATTCAAGTTCAGGTCCAAGTGACATCAAAGCCAGATCTTAACCACTGTATCATATGGCCAATATTTCTGTTGCCAATTTGTAATTTTTGGACCTGAGACCCTAACTAACTCAGGCTGGAGCCTGGGGCCCTCTGTGGGAGAGGAAGAAAGATGGGCTCACAGAGATCGTTGTCTGTTATCAGTCCCTTCTGGCTGGGGGATACAGGATCTGCCCAAATGCAGACAGGCTCTGAGCCAGGCTGCACAGATACAGGCGATCTTCTGAGCCAGGCTGGGAAACGCTCCAGATGAACTGCCAGACTTCTGTGTCTGAAACTCTGAGAGATAAGGAAGAATCTTGGGTGGTACCCTCAGAGACAAAGCGATTCTGCAGGTTTAGAATGTGCTGAAATCCAGGCAAAATACGAAAGTGGCAAAAGACATGAAGAGAGGAATTGTGTAAGAATCAATCAACTCTCTGTTGGCAATTCTTGCTTGCAGAACGATTCACTGTACTTCTTCCTCTTCTCAGGCTGGATTTTGAAGTCTGAGGCTCGAAACCCCCAAACCCTAATCCAGACTTCTTCCCACCTTCCATTCGCCCATGCTCCAAGTCTCAGAACCATCTTGGCCCCTCTCACCCTTTCATTTAGCCACATTTTCCCATAAATATCTACTGAGGATTAATTTTGTGCCAGAGAGGCAAAGACTCTGACCTCAAGGTACTTACAAGGAAAGAAAACATTAAAAGACAAGTGTACAGGGGCGCCTGTGTGGCTCAGTCAGTTAAGCGTCTGACTCTTGATTTCAGCTCAGGTCATGATTTCATGGTCGTGAGATCAAGCCCCGCATTGGGCTCCGTTCTGAGCATGGAGCCTGCTTAAGATGTTCTCTCTCCCTCTCCCTCTGCCCCTCCCAGCTCTCGCGCTCTCTCTCTGAAAGAAAGGAAGGAAGGAAGGAAGGATGGAAGGAAGGAAGGATGGAAGGAAGGAAGGAAGGAAGGAAGGAAGAAAGAAAGAAAGAAAGAAAGAAAGAAAGAAAGAAAGAAAGAAAAAGACAAGTGCACAGATCATTACTTAATTAGAACTGTGATACCAGCCAGGAAGGAAAAGTAGTATTCAGTGGGAGTGTATACCTGGGGAACTAGGTCTAGCCTAAAGGTTCATATTCAGATCATCCCCCTTCCATTTGCCTTTCTCCTTGTCATCTTCCTCCTCACCATCCCCTTTATAACAATGGCATCTTCTGCCCTGTCCCTTCTGCATTGTCTCCTCTACATTGTACCCCCACGTCCCAGCCTTGATTCAGACCCTATGCTACCTTTGTACCTATTTTCTGACAGATCCCTCTGCCTCTTCCCCCTCCGCTCAAGTCCATGCTCTATCCCGCAGTTAGAGTTATATTTCTAAAATGTAATCTAACCAGCTCCTTCTTTCTTTCACATTAAGGTTTTACCTCTCTTGTCTGGCACAGCTTGTTCAACCTCTTTCTCTTCAGCCTTAAGTCCTATTCTTCTATAGGAACCTCTCACCTCAGCCAGTCACAGATTCCGTCTCTGCTACCGTTTACTCAGGTCTGCTCTCAATGTTCTCCCCACCCATCTCAGCCCAGGAAATGACGATTCCAAATTCAAGGCACTCATTGGTCATGTGCCTGATGAAAGCCCACCATGGATGAGAAATTGGGCAAGATCAGTGAGGAGGAAAAAGCTGGAAGTCAATAGTACTTCAGATGACTGCCCCAGATGGCAACACCTGTTTCCACAATAGATTGTAAGCTCCATGAGGGCAGGGACAGAGTCTGACTTGTCCACTCGCATACTCCTCATTGTGTCTAGTGCAAAGTAGCATGGTGCCTACGATGCTTCTTGAGGAAGAACTCAATCATGAACTCAATCATTTTTTTCAGTGTATAAACAAATGAATAAATAGGGGCACCTGGGTGGCCCAGTCAGTTAAGTGTCTGACTCTTGATTTTGGCTCAGGTCATGATCTCATGATTCGTGGGTTAGAGCCCTGCCTTGGGCTCTGTGCTAAAAGCGCAGGGATTTGCCCTCTCCCTCTCTCTGCCCCTCCCTGCCTCTCTCTCAAAATAAATGAACTTTTAAAATGTTACAAAATAAATAAAGTGATGGATACTGCTCTTAAATTGCCTCCCGTGGGGTTACAAGTACAGGTGGTTAGACTCCTTAAAAGATTAGAAGTTTCCTTAGGGGCAGGGGTTGTGACTTACTCATGTGTGCGCTCTTTACAAAGAATCACTTTACAATGTAGTTTCATATAGGTTACTGCTTCTGTTTCTTATTTCAACCCCACAAATTATTATCCCCATTTTGTAAATAGGAAAACTTTCTTCCTTTCATCCTTCTTCCTGTTTCCTCCTCTCTCTCCCCTACATCTGGAATGCATGTCTAGGTATCTGCTGTCCCTAATTTCAGAAAGAGATTGAGGGCTTAAATGGAGAGCTGATTACAATGAGGGTCAGGGAGGCTATTTGCCCTAGGTTTCACAAACATGAAGCACTCAAATATAATTATTTGATATATTTGTGTGATGTGTGTGTGTGTGTGTGTGTGTGTGTGTGTGTGTGTGAGAGAGAGAGAGAGAGAGTGTTTTTTGTTAAATGTACATATTTAAAATATAAATTTTTGTACCCTATTTTGTCAAGTGGTCATTTTTCTTTTAAACATACTGGAAGTCACAAAATTAAAAAGAGGCCCAGGTTCAGCCAAGTCAGGTAACCTAGCCAGTCTAATCCCTAGTAAAGTGCCCAAGCCAGGAATTACGGAAACCCAGGATGTCTCCCCGTCCAGAGGCATCACTAACTCAAAACTGTGGCACATGTTATTTCAGTATGGTCTGTGGCATACTCATGGGATTTCATCATATAGATGTGTTTACTTCAAAGTTCTAAGTTACTTTGTGACTTTGGCAAGTAATTTAGCTTCCCCATTTGAAAACTGGAGGCCATAATAGCATCTACCACAGAGAGTTCCTATTAGGATTACATGAAAATGTTCTTGAAGCATTCAGCACAGGCCTGGCACATAGTGCGCAGTAAATGGTGGCTATTATAAGAACTGTATCTGTCGAGTGACTTTGGCATATAGCGCCTGCACTCAACTTGAAGCTTGGAGCTGTCACCGTCGCTCAGCCGAAGGAGTGGGAACAATTGCACTCGCCAATTTTTTCTGGAAATAAATCTTTGTGGGAGGATAATCACCGGTTGGAAAGTGTGAGCCTTGAGGGAACAAAGCTCTGATCCCCAGGCCCGAGGACCACGCGAAATCTCTCTCCCCCGCGGGCTGCGGCCACGGAGCCTAATGTCCCCGGGACTGAGTGGCAGGTGGCAGGGCACGCCCAGCTCCGGGCGAGGCGGCCTCACAAACCGGTTTTAGCGGAGCGGAGGATGATCTTCGCTCATTCCGCTCATCTTATTCTCGGGGACCACACCCTGCGCGCGGGGAGGAAGGACTCCAAAACCGCGGGGCGGAGGCTTCCGCGCGGTCCCAGACCTGACCATCTATGGTCACAGAGGACACGGAACAAACAGGAAGTGGGGCGAGCCTCCACCTTCCCAGCCAGCAAGCCGAGCGACGGCGGGCATGCCCAGAAACCCAGGGCTGGACCCACGCGCCCTCACCAACCACCTCCCCACACCGGCCTCGGGAGGTATCCCTAGGACACTGTTCAGAACAACGGCATCCGCACGTCACAAACGGCGACACTGAGATATGCACGCGCAAAGAGGCGGAGCTTCGCCTCAATCTCCTCGGAGAGTGGACGATTGTCCGGGATTCCCAGAAAATCCTGACTCCTAGTCCCTCCAAGACCCCTTCCGACGGCTAGGCTAAGGCACTGGCCTCGGTCATTGAGACCGCATTGATAGGAGCACTAATTTAGCCACTCACCTGTTCTCCTTCTCCGGAGGTGGAGCTTAGCTGGTAATTTCGGCCCTTCATTGGCCCGGACGACTCGGCTCCCGCCAGTTGGCAGGGAGGTGTGGCCTACCCCTGAGCACACACGGGGGGCCGCTCCGGCTTTGGGGGCGGGACCCTCTCCCACGTGCCCTCCGGTCTAGCATGGATTCTCCCTTCCGGCCGTGGAGAATAGGGGGCGGAGCCACGAGCGGGGCGGCCAGACTTCCTCCCGGGTCCCTCCACTAGCTCGGCGTTTCAGCAGCCGTCCATTTCCGGTGGGGGTGCCGCGCCCAGTAAGGGCCCGGAAGTGGGTCGCGCGAAGATTGCTGGGCGGTTCTTGCCGGAAGTGGAGAGCGGCTGATCGCAGTCCGGAGGTGAGGCGGAACTCTGAGGTGAGGGTACGCGGCCGGGTAGGGACGGGGGTCCACTCCGCGGCCCACTGGTCTCTGGAGTTGTTAATGGTCTTACCGACCTACGCGCGTACGGTGAGCGTTGCTGAAGGGGCCATAGCGGAGGCCCTCAGGCCGACCCGGGATCCTGGGCGCGGTCTCTTGAGGTGGGGCCAGGGTGACCAACGGAGCCGGGCTCCTCTGGGGAGGCCCCTCCGCTGGATTTTGCAGTCCTGGCCGTCAGCCTCAGCGAGGGCCTGATTCCTAAGGTGCCCAGACCTAGGCATTCCTAAGGAACCAACGACACCTTAGAGTCTTCTCTATGCCCCATCTCGTCCCCATTGCACAGATGGGTAAATTGATCCCCGGGGAGGAGAGGCTGGTCTACGACCGTATAGCGAGTGAAGGAAACAGTTGGACTCAAGACCTCAGTTATTTAGATTAACAGCCCCAGGTCCTTCCCACGACTGTTTCCCAGGAACCTCTTTCTTTACCTCTGAGTGGTCTTCCGGTCGGTGTCGAGTCGCGGCGGGCAGCTGCAGGTTAAAGACCGCCCGCTGCGTGGAATTTTTTTTTTTTTTTTTTTTAATGCAACCTGTTTGGAATACCTGGGTAGTTTTTCACAAGAGAGTGGGGCAGGTCTTTGTGTTTGCAATCAGATAGCCTCTCCTTCTTCCAGGTCTGTTGCTCCTATTCTGAAAGGCTTGTTTAAGTTTATTGAAGGTGTTGCATACTTCTGGACCTGAAATCAGATGGCTCAGGTTTGGTCTGTCCGCTCTGCTAAGTTTCTGTAGCTGTAGATGCATTAACTTCCTTGAGCCTTTTTTTTCTTATCTTTTAAGCGGAGATCTCTGCATATCTCACAGGATTAAATTCAGTCTAACAAATTGTGTTTATTCTGTCAAGCACTCTGCCATATCTAGGGAATGCAGTTTTGGAAGAAAAAAAAAAAGCCAGACCTTTGCCGGGACGTTTAAGAAGTAATTATAAATGTGATGAGTGTTAGGAAAGAACAGTGTTGGAAATATATAACTTAGGGCTTAGGAAGATCCCTTCTGCAGAGCAGAATTTAAGATGAATTTTGAAGGATAAACAGCATGAAGCTTGGTGAGAGGACGAGCACCTTTTCAGGCAGAGGTTCATATCAGAACTGTGTCAGTTGAAGCTCTTTGTAGGGATCCCTGTTCAGCTGAAAAACAGGACAGCCCAGCACATTCATCATTCACCACTCATTCATTGAGCCCTTAATATGTATGAGGTACATACTAAATGAGGCACTTGGCCTGGTGGCCAGGAATACAGCTGTTACCATGGAGTGTAGGGGGGCAGACAAGTAAATCAGGGATGGCTTGCCATATGCACTGTCATAATGCACTGTGTGAGTACAGGGCTATGGGAGAATAGAGAGAGGAATACCTGAGCCAGACTTCCAAGCTTTGAGGAGGAAATGGGAGGATAAGTCTTGCAAAACTTACTTAGCTGTGTGGTCAGTCTGGAAAAAGGATTTGCAGGCAAAGAGTACAAGTGCAAGGACATGGAGATCTGGACGTGTGAAAGACCATGGCTAATTCAGTGACTGAAATTCTAGTGATGCTTGGAGAAACGGAGGAAGTGGGAAGTGGTGGGTCAGATATAAAGGACCTTGTAAATTGTGCTGCGTAACGTGGATCTTAGGAAAATGATGTGGTCAGATTTATGTTTTAGGAAGTTTAGTTTGTCAAGGCAGAAGGGACATGATGGCAGAGTAGACCAGTGTTGGGAAGCTGTTGCCATAGTCTTGGCCTGAACTGAGACAGTGACCATGGGAAGGAGAGGAGGCATCGGATTTGAGCAGTATGTATGTATGTATTGTTTTTTAATATGGGGGGGGGTGGAGAGCGCAAGTGGGGGAGGGGCAGAGGAAGGGGGATAGGGGATCTGAAGGAGACTCTGCACTGATAGGCTGACAGCGGTGAGCCTGGAACTCACCAGCCAACCAGGAGATCGCAAACTGAGCCGAATTGGGACACTCAACCCACTGAGCCACCTGGTGCCCCTTGAACAGTATTTAAAAAATAGAAACCATAGAATTGGAGGCTGATTATTAATGGAAATGAAGAGGGGTGCCTGGGTGGCTCAGTGGTGGGGCATCTAACTTTGGCTCAGGTCATGATCTCGCAGTCTGTGAGTTCAAGCCCTCGTTCGTCTCTGTGCTGACAGCTCAGAGCCTGGAGCCTGCTTGGGATTCTGTGTGTGTGTGTGTGTGTGTGTGTGTCTATCTCTCTGCCCCTCCCCAGCTCACGCTTTCTCTCTCTCTCTCTTTCTCAAAAATAAATACACATTTTTTAAAAAAGGAAATGAAGAAATAGAAGTCGTCTAGGATGAGTGCCTGGTTTTCTGGCTTAGGGAACTGGGTGGTACCATTCACCAAGGTAGGTAATGTGAGAGGAGAGGGGTAAGTTGGGGGGGTGGCAGGGAAAGAAAATGAATTTTGGACGTATTTAGTTGGAGGTGTTTGCAGCACATCCAGACAGATGTCGGAATAAGGTATCCCAATTAGAGGAAACAAGAGCAAAGGTGCAGAGGCATATATTCAGTGAAGCACCTGGAGTATCGGAGTTCGCCTGGAGTTTGTGGTGGAAGTAAGACCAGGAAAAAAGGTAGATAGATGGCTGCCAAGTTGTGAAGGGCTTTTGATGCCTCGTTTGAACGCGTTTGGGTTTTATTCAGCAGTTGGCAATTTGCTTATTGTTTGAGTTGCACTGGTCCAGCATAAAGAAATGTCTGTAGGAGGGAAGACATTTTTTTTCTTTAGGAATTGCCTACCTTTTTCTTCACTAGAAATACTTGGTCAGTCAGGTGGACGTAATTTATGTCTGAGAGGAGCTTAAATAAAATGGTAGCAGTGAAAGCATTTTGTCAGGTACAACCTGTCATGCGAGCCCAGACTGGTGGTAATGTTAAGTTTCAGTGCGTGTATTTTTGCTCTGAGGAGGTTAGCTGTTTGGTTTGTAAAATGGTTTGTTTCCAATCTGAAGGGCGATCTTTTTTCTCACCCCCTTTTTTTGGTTATACGTACGTAGGTTTAGCTGCGATTATTTTTGTAACCAGGAACTAAGCCTTGTAAAAGTGACTTCCTCCTTTCGGTTTTCTGTGAAGCACTTGATGCATTTTACAGGTGCCTGGGTGGCTCAGTCGGTTGAGCGTCTCACTTTGGCTCAGGTCATGATCTCACAGTTTGGGAGTTCGAGCCCGGAATCCCCGAATCAGTCTCACTGTTGTCAGCGCAAGGCCCTTTGTAGACCCTCTGTCAGCCTCTCTCTCTCTCTCTGCCCTTCCCTGACTCTCCCGCACTCACTCTCCGTCTCTCTCTCTCAAAAATAGACTTTTTTTTTTTTAAAAGATGCATTTTACTTAAACGAGCAAATACAAAGTGTCATTGGAAGTTGAACTCTCTAGTTTGAAATTAAAAATTTTTTTTTGACGTTTATTTATTTTTGAGAGAGAGCGCAAATGGGAGAGGGGCAGAGAGAGAGGGAGACGCAGCATCTGAAGCAGGCTCAGGCTCAGAGCTGTCAGCACAGAGCCTGACACGGGGCTCGAACCCACAAACCGTGAGATCATAACCTGAACTGAAGGGGGACGTATAACCCACTGAGCCACCCGGGTGCCCCTGTCTGCTTTGAAATTTAATCTGAAGTTGAAATCTGAGGATCCTCAAGCCACATCTTGCCCACTCCTAGTGATTATTCCTTTGAATTGTCATCATTTTCTTTCTTTTTTTTTTCTTTCTATTAACGTGGCTTTCATACTTCACCTTCTCTACTACAACCAAGCTAATCTTTTAAAAAGAACCATTTTCATCTTCCCTGGCTTCATATTCCCAAAGAATTAAATCTAAATTCCCTTGTCCCGTTTACAAAATTCTCCACATTAGACCCTTAATTAGCTTTCATTGGATAGTACAGGTTGACATTCTGATTTAGAAAGTCCTGAACCCGTGGCGTTTTATTTATACCTCTTGTGCTTCCCTTTTGCTCCTTATTACATTAGAACAGGGTTTCTCAACATTGGCACAATTGACATCTTAGGCCGGATGGTTCTTCATTGTGGGGTTGGCCTGCCTGTACATTGTAGGATTTTAGCAGTATCCCCAGCCTCCACCCATCAGATGCCAGTAGCACTTGGCTCAGTTGTGCCTACCAAAGATGTCTCCTGACATTGCCTAGTGTCTCCCGGAGGATGAAATTGCCCTTGATTGAGAACCACTGCATTAGAAAGTATCATAACTATGTTTGTGCAGTGTTATCTCTCCAATTAGATTTTCTAGGGCAGGCTTCATGACCATGCTTAGCACAGTATATACACATCATAAGCACTGGATATCCTGTAGTGAATGAATCATTTTTCATTGAGGCAGCAAGAATCATTGTTTGTTTAAAGGAATTTCTGGGGTCCTTGAAGGACTTTCATTTTTGTTTTTTTCCTCAGAGGGTGTGATCTTGATAGAGAAATGCCTCTGATTAGGCACTCACCCAGAAGGAAGCTTTGGGTTAGTTGACAGTGCAAGTAAGCAGATTTATATATCTCTTACATTGAGGATATATACATTCCTGTTTTATTCATGTTGCCTTCTTTTCTTTTCTTTCCTTCTCTTCTCTTTTCTTTTCTTTTACTTATTTTTGAGAGAGAGAAAGAGAGCATGCCACGTGTGCACAAGGGAGGGGCAGAGAGAGAGAGAGAGGGAGAGAGAGAACCCCAAGCAGACTCCATGCTGTCAGTGCAGAGCCCAACATGGGGCTGGAACTCACAAACCATGAGATCATGACCTGAGCCGAAATCAAGAGCCTGATGCTTAACTGACTGAACCACCTAGGTGCCCCAGTGTTGGCTGCATTTAGACAGCTTAGTTTAGTTTATTATTTTTTTTAATTTAATGTAAATTTTAATTTATTTTTTATTTTTATTGTATTTAATTAAAAAAAAAATTTAACGTGTATTTATTTTTGAGAGACAGAGGTAGAGCATGAGTGAGGGAGGAGCAGAGAGAGGGGGAGGCACAGAATCACAAGCAAGTTCCAGGCTCTGAGCTGTCAGCACAGAACCCAACTCAGGGCTCGAACTCACGAACTAGGAGATCATGGCATGAGGGGAAGTTGGATGCTTAACCGAATGAGCCACCCAGGCGCCCCTAGATTACCGTTTATTTTAAATTGCCATTTTAAATTTATTTTAAATTGCCATTATTTTAAATTGTTATAGTTTATGATGTTGGTGCTCAGTGTTTATTTTGATTGTTTAAGTTGTTATAGTTGAATCATCTTTAACGCGACTATAACATTTCACCATGAAACTGTTTCTTTTTGGCATACCATCATGTAAACTTAATAAAAAGAATCAAAGCTCTAAAAATATCCCTTATTTATAAATAAAGCTTCGTTTGCCTTGTATTATGAGACATGTGTTAAACTTTTCCATTTGACTAGAAAATAGAGTTGAAATGTTTCATGGAAGGAGTGAGCTTCCTTTTTTTGTGTTTTGTTTTGTTTTGTTTTTCTGCAGAGTTCATTAAAATTCCTATACTTAAGTTTAATTATAGACTTACAGTCACAGATCTTTTCGTATCTCTATTTGTAGCTGAATCCTGGCTAGGGACAAATGGCGTCCTTAGATCTATCTTTATGCAACTAGCCAGCTGAAATCAGCCAATGTGCTTTTTCCTTATACAATGGAAAAGTTGCCTGCTGAACGCTTTTACATAGTTGATCTTCGTAATATTCCTTGGGTATAAGAGAGAGGGGAAACCCATGGCCACACAAAGTTGTTTATTTGCCCTGACTGTTGAAGCAGCTAGTTCTAAGTCTGACTTCAGCTTGTACATTCTAACTAGCTTTACTCACTCCTGGAATTTCAGATAGGGCACAGGAGACAAGTGTTGATATTGGATTGGATTCTTTCCCTCCCTAGAAGATAGGTCTTTCTCTTTTAATCTAAACCTCAGATGGCAGTGACTCAGGCAGTAAAATGTCATTGGTTCCCTCTGAAACCAAATGCTTAAGGAAGAACAGTGGCTCCTGATTTGGGTTAGATTTAGATGGTATCTTTACTGGGGCAAAGTGGTATCTGTTCTTTGGTTTCTGGTTAAAACAGCCAACTTGTGCAGTGCCTGGGTGACTCATTTGGTTAAGCGTCTGACTTCAGCTCAGGTCATGATCTCACGGTTCTTGAGTTCGAGTCCCATGTCAGACTCTGTGCTGACAGCTCTGAGCCTGGAGCCTGCTTCGGATTCTGTGTTTCCCTCTTCTCTCTGCTCCTCCCCCACTCGCACTGTGTGTGTGTGTGTGTGTGTGTGTGTGTGTGTGTGTGTGTGTCTCTCTCTCTCTCTCAAAAATAAACATTTAAAAAAAAAAAAAAACACAGGGCACCTGGGTGGCTCAGTAGGTTAAGCATCCAACTTCAAAGCTCAGGTCATGATCTCACGGTCCATGAGTTTGAGCTCTGTGCTGACAGCTCAGAATCTGGAGCCTGTTTCGGGTTCTGTGTCTCCCTCTCTCTCTGCCCCTCTCCTGCTCGCACTGTCTCTCCCAAAAATAAATAAACATTAAAAAAAAAAATTAAAAAACACACAGCCAACTTGTGTCTCCTGTTAGTATGTCTAGGTTTTACTTTGGCGTAGTAGAGCCTAGTGATGAGAACAAGGCTCTAATTCTATATTGTTAGGAGTAGAACTAACTAATGTCTTACAGCTTGGTGGTACCTTAGGAGAGAGATCCTAATGGAACTTGTTTTTGTTTTGTTTTTTAATAAAGAAATTAACTATGTTAAAGAAGGTTGGAAAATGAGGAAATTGTCTAAAACCCCATCACTCCAATGTGACAAATACTGTAGATTTTGTGTTCTATTCAAGTCTTTTTCCGTGGTGCATTCCTTGTAATTAGAGGTCTAAGTTAACGTTGCAGTGAATATCTGCCTGTCACTTTCCCCACATTCGGATTATTTTATTAGGATAACATCTCAGGGACAGAAATACAAAGTCAAGGCCAAAAGAAGCATTTTGAAGCAGATCAGTTGGGCTGCCATAGTATGTAGGCTGACTTGTATAGCTGCTTTTCAGTTTTACTTAAGGGTATGACTTAGAGGAACGACTACCAGACAAAGTAGAAAACATTTAAACGTGACAACTTCCTACTCAAGTAGACATTCATACCACTGGCTTAATTGTCTGGTGAGATGAGACAAGAACTACAGGAGTAGCCTGGTTCCATTTACTTCTGAACAACTGCCTTGAATGGGCTGGAGGAATTGGGTTGTTTGAATTGTTCGAATGATGAGACTCTGAAGCAGCTTTGGCAGGAATCACTAGCCAATTCTGATTTTTTTCTTGGTTTTAGACCACAAAAGAAATTGCTGGAGAATCCACCTCATAGTTTCTTTTTGCTGTGTGTGACATCCCTCCAAGAGCCTATCCATTTTCATACTTTGTGATATTTCTTTATGGATAACTTGCAAACATTGTTCTCCAGCCTTGGTCCTTCCCCAAGTTTTATTTCTAAATACTTACCCACTTAGAAACTTCAGCTCCTCTTCAGACTCTCCTTGTCCAAAACTGACTTCATCTTCTTGCCCCAAACAGTACATGCCAGAAACCTGTTTCTGCCTATAGTGTCATCCTTCTCTTAGGCCCCTGGATTTGCAATTCGAGTCATCTTTGCTTCCTTTCTGAGTGCTACAGTACTCAATAGTCACTACCACACAGTTAGTACTTGTTCTGTGTTTAATGCACACTTGTTTTGTATGACCTCCAAGGGCAGAACTAAGATCAGTGGGTGGAAGTTGCAGGGAAGCAGATTTTGCCTCCATATAAGGAAGAACTTTTAGTACTTTGAGCTGTCTGAAGGGAATGGGCTGCCTCTAGAAGTCTCGGTTTCCCCACACTGAAGGTACTTGAACAGAGGTTACCTGGCTAATTGCTGAGAATGTTGAAAGGATTGTTCTGGCATCAGATGGTGTTTTTACAAGATGATTTCTAGAATCCCTCCTAATCCTGGCAGTGAAGGATTCAGTGGAAGGTAGCTTTGTTTCTCCTGCTAGATTAGATTCCCTTGGAACAGGAAAACTATTTTACCACTTAATTCAGGTGCTGGTTACGTAGTTACCTAAAACTGATTATTTGTGGGTTAATTGATTCTTTTCCTTTCGTTTCCGTATCTGGCTGGAGAGTAGATGGTATAGATTTTTTTTTCTTTTGAAATATAAAAAATATTTTTTTCAGCAGCCCTCTCATTTTACAGCTGGATGAATAGCAGCTTTCAACCTTAGACCCTATTAGCTTCCTAGTTCAACCTAACCTAGACCTTAATATTGTCCCATTTTTCCAAATTGCATTCTGTTTATCAAATAGTACTTGTAAAAATGTTGCTTTCATCATATTACTCCTTCACTCAAAACCCTTAAATGGCTTCACACTTATCACAACATCAGATTCAAATACTGCCTGGCTTTCAGTGCCTGCCCTTCATTACCTAGCCTGCCTTGCTTATCCAGCCTTATTTTTCATGACGCTTGATGCTCTATGCAGATTAACCCACATAACATACTTTATGTGCCTAGCCCCCTTATTCTCTCCTCTTTGCATCTGATTGCTCTAGAATGTCTTCCCTTTTTTCTTTTACTTTTTCTATCAGGATGCCCCCCTTTCTCCTGAAACCAGACTATCTCAAGGTGCCTGGGTGGTTCAATTGGTTAAGTGTCCGACTTTGGCTCAGGTCATGATCTCACAGTTGGTGAGTTCGAGCCCCACATCGGGCTCTGTGCTGACAGCTCAGAGCCTGGAGCCTGCTTCAGATTCTGTGTCTCATTCTCTCTCTGCCCCTCCCCCACTTGTGTTCTGTCTCTCAAAATTAAATAAAAATGTAAAAACAAACAAACAAACCCGACTATCTCCAGTCCTCACTGATTTCTTCTCAACTCTCAGAACATATAGTAATTTATAGTGTCATTCAGAACCATACAACATTTTACAAAGAAAAAGCTCCAGTATATAGGCTGATACTGGAACTTTTCCTAATCTAAAAGGAGTTAGACAATCTCTAAAAGAACTTTAAAAAACGTGTCACCAGTATTTATCCCATTGGCATTTTCATTTGTGTTGGCTTTCCCAATAAGAATGAAATCTCCTTGGGGCGCCTGGGTAGCTCGGTCGGTTAAGCGTCTGACTTCAGCTCAGGTCACGATCTCGTGATCCGTGAGTTCGAGCCCCGCATCGGGCTCTGTGCTGACTGCTCAGAGCCTGGAGCCTGTTTCAGATTCTGTGTCTCCCTCTCTCTCTGCCCCTCCCCTGTTCATGCTCTGTCTCTCTCTGTCTCAAAAATAAACGTTAAAAAAACAATTTTTTTTAATTAAAAAAAAAAAAGAATGAAATCTTCTTGAGGGCAGATGCCATTTGCCTGCTATGTCTTCAGTAGCTGCTAAGTACAGTGCCAAGTACAGTACTAAGCACTTTCATTTTGTAAGCATCTTCTGTGTGCCCGGTTGTTGTAGGTACTGCGAATTGGTGGGGCTGGTTGGGGGAGGGGAATGGATAGATTCCCATCTAAAGCCTGAATTCTAGTACAACGCATGTAGTGATAACATTTTACATTTAAACTGTATTTTAAGGTTCCCAAAGTGACTATTCCTCTCCTTTGATCCTTACATCGCTGTGTGCTAGGTAAGGACTCATTAAATGACAGTTCTTTAGTTATACAGTTAATACATGGCAGAGCTGGGACCCAAAGCTTGGTCTCCTGAATCCTAGTTTTTTCTTAGACTTCTAAAATTAGGACTGTTTCCCTTTCTGAAGTTTTTATGATGAATGCCAAAATAGTTGGGATTCTGTACATTCATTTATGGAGGCTTACTTTTAGTTATTGGCTATTGTCAATCAGAAGTGGCAAACAGGGACACCTGGGTGGCTCAGTCGGTTAAGCGACCGACCGGCTCAGGTCACAATCTCCCGGTTTGTGAGTTCGAGCCCCGCATCAGGCTCTGTGCTGACAGCTCGGAGCCTGGAGCCTGTTTGGATTCTGTGTCTCCTTCTCTCTCTGCCCCTCCCCTACTTGTGCTCTGTTTCTATCAAAAATAAATAAATGTATTAAAAAGTAAAAAAAAAAGAAATGGCAAAGAACAAGATCAGGCAGGGCTATGGTTTTCTACTTTGGCAACTCTAAATTCTTACGGAAGAGCCTTATTTTAAACATTTGCCTTCCAAATATGTGTCATCTAGCCTATGAAAAAATATTGGTCTCGACGGAGAAAATTGAAAGCAGAGAAATTAAAAGCTGCTAATAAGGTTAACTGAAGACACAGTGAAGAGCCCTTGAACCCACAGTAATGTGCTCAGCAAGCAGTAGGGGCTGGATGCTGTGATGAATTGCATAGTCACTTAATTTCTTAAAAGCCATGTGGAGTGGTGGGAAGAGCCTCAGACTAGGATTCAGAAGATTTGTGTTCATGGCCTAGGTTATCTGCCTCTACCCACTGGTTGTTTCATATCTGGAAAGCTTTTTAACTTGAGTTTCTTCATTCTAAAGATGGGGATCAGTATCTTCATACCAGACCCTAGAGAATTATTTTAAGTCTTAACAAGCATCAGATTGAGGATGTAAAGCACTTACCACTATAGGGGACTATTTTTAATTACTGTTATATAATCTAATAAGGTTATTTTCTTATGATACTTGGTTTGAAGATCTCAATATCACTGTGGTATGTGCCTAAGAAGGTAGCATTTATTTGAAAGATGGGAGTATTTGTAAGATCCTGCAGATAGGCGAAGAGGAAAAAAAAGAAAGGTAAAACAAATCTCCCCAGATTTGTCAGAGAGAGAGAGGAGATAGCCAGACTTGTTTTGAGGGGAGAAAGGTTAAAGAACCTGTAATAACCTACTGTATTTATAGTGCTTACTACATTTATAGTACTGGAATTACAAACACGAGACATGGTCCCTCCCTAGGGTGGCTGGTTGCCTATTAACTATTAAATAAATGATTTTAAACCTGTATATTAAATGTGTGGTAGAGGTAAGTGAACAGTGTTATGACCAAATTGGAAATGTTTCTTGGAGAGGTGGTACCTTAGCTGAGTCTTAAAAGGCAGTAGGAATTCTAGAGAGGGGGCAGATTAAGAAGGAAAAGCATACCAAACTGGACAGGCTTCCTGGAGAAGGTAGCACTTGAGCTGAATCTTAATAGGCAAGTAGGATTTATGAGATGGAACAGCAACCAATCAGAGTGGATAGCATGAAGCCTCCGAAATGAGAGAAAGCATGCTTCTTTCTGGAAAATGAAAGTAGTCCTGGGTGACTATAGTGTGTTTAGAAGGGTGTGGTAAGAGATAAAACTAGAGAAGAGTGGTGGGAGATAAAGCTGGACCAGATATGGAAACCCTTATTTGGACTTTACTCTGAATGTCCTGGGGAGTACTGAATGATGTTAAATATAAGGCTATCTTAATTACATTTGCATTTGGGAAGGATTATGATGGTAATGTGGAGAATGGATAAACAGGGTGTATTTCTGTAATTAGGGGATACTAGCAAGGAGGTTATTGCAGTAATCTAGGAAAAGTCATGAAGACCTGATTTCTGACAATCAGAATGAAGGCAAGGGCATCTATTCATGAGATAAACAAGATAGAGCCTGTGGATTTTGATAACTGACTAGACTTGGGGGAGAAAAGAAGAAGATAATTTAGTTAACTCTTATGGAATTCTTGCTATTTTTCAGGACTGGGTCCAGTACTGCTGCATGTATAGTTGACCCTTGAACAACACAGGGGTCAGGGGTGCCAACCTTCACCAGTGCAGTCAAAAATCTGTGTATAACTTTTGACTCCTCCCCCCATCCCCACCCCCGCCAATTTAACCACTAATAGTGTACTACTGACCAAAAACCATACTGATAAAATAGTTTATTAACACATATTTTATATGTTATGTATACCGTAATACTTTCTTCTTACAATAAGCTAGAGAAGAAATGTTACTAAGAAAATCATAAGGAGGGGTGCCTGGGTGGCTCAGTCAGTCCAACTTGATTTCGGCTCAGGTCATGATCTCATGGTTGTGGGACTGAGCCCCACATCAGTGAGGAGCCTGCTTGGGATTCTCTCTCTCCACTCCGCAAGCATACACTTTCTCTCTCTCTAAAAAATAAATAAACATTTTTTAAAAAAATCATAAGGAGGAGAAAATACATTTACAGTATTGTACAAAATTACTGTGTAAGTGGATCTGCACAGATCAAACATGTGTTCAAGGGTCAAATGTATTTCCCCTTTATTCTCACTTTAGCCCTTTGGATTTTGTACTGTTGTCTCCATTATATAAATAAGGAAGCTGAGACTCAAAGTTTGCTAACACTTATTAGTCATAGAGCCAGTGAGTAGTGTTATTCAAACCCTCAATTATCTGTCTTCTCAAAAGACCATGCTTGTAACCACTATACTATATGGCCTAATAGTTCCCGGGTTACTAACTTGGTCAATCAGGTGATTGGTAGTAGTGCTGGATTGCTGAGACAGTGGGGGGGGGGTGAGGTGTGGGAAGACCATGAGTTGTTTTTGAGACATTTCAGTTTGAGATCCCTTCGGAATAGCCAAGAGGGGTGTCTAGGTGGAAGCCGGATTTCAAATTATAAATTCCAGAAGAACGGCTTGAGCTGGATATGCTGCTCTGGGAGTTGTTAGTGTCTAGGTGGTTGTGATCATGCCACTCTGGAAGGAGGCTGGATGGTACTGTGATAATGGTAGTTGAAGGCTTGGGAGTGGACATGACCACCTGAAAAATACGAATATGTGTGTTGGGGTGGAGAATGAGACGCGGTGTGTCTTTTGGTCCCTTCAATTCTGGATATTCTTTCCCATAACATCTCATATTTCACCCCACCTCTACCCAAAACAAAAAACTAAGTACTGTTCTATGTTTGGTTAATGGTAGAATGAGATTACCTATAAATGATAGCTGTATTATCCTATTACATTCTGTTTAAGTTAGACAGCAATGAAAGCTTACAAATACAAGCGAAATGTGGGAAAAAAGGAACGGAAATCTCATGAAGCTGTATTACTAAGCTGTTAAGATGGTTAGGTGTTCACCAACCCTGGCAGCCATTAGAGACACTTGTAGTATGTTTTCCATGTTAACACTGGCCTCAACCTGGAGCATCCATGGTATATGAAGGAATGTGTTTTATAACCAGTATATCAAATGTGTAGTAGAGATAAGTGTACAATGTTATGTGGTTGTATCTATTTTTTTTAACATTTTATTTTTAAGTAATCTCTACACCCAACATGGGGCTCAAACTCATAACCCCCAGATCAAGAGTTGCGTACTCCACTGACCGAGCCAGCCAGGTGCCCCCAGAATGGGTGGTATCTATTAATGGAAGATAGCTTGGGAGTTTATTGCGTTCCTTGCCTTTTCCTCTGGCATTTATAGAAGGTGGCAGATTATATGTGAATCTGTCCCTGGACAGTCAGTAATTTGAGAACTCAGGTGGCGGTGCATAACACGATTGCTTCTAGTCTGCTCCATTTGTGAGTAGAACAGAGACTTGAAGCCTTCTGCTGCTTCTCCAGGCCAGGGAATGAAAAGGTTTATTTGGTTTACCTTCACATTTTTTCCTTTGATTCTCTTTTAAACAACATTCTCTGGTTGGGCCCAGAGAGACCAGAGCCAACACACTGGAAAAAATGGACAGGGATTATGTTGTCTTCCTTACTTTGTCTTATCAGCTGCTTATCTTGTCCATAGGGAGGGCAGTATGTTAGATTGAGATAGTCTGACATGACATCTTTGGGGAAATTGTAATTGCTGTGGTCATTTTAGGCAATTTCAAGGGTGTTGGGTTCATTCAGCTTCAGTTACCTGAACTAATTAATGTTTTGAAGTGGAATCTCCAAGTCAAGGCTTTGACTGAAATGTCACTGACTGATTTTTATATCACTTATGGTGTCAACCATTTCATGTGGATGTGTGTTGAAAACATTTAATGATTATGAACTTTCAGAATACTTGTCCCTCTGGAGTTTGGGGATGCTATGTTTCAGGTTCATTAACTTCATAAATATTTATTGAACACCTTCTACCTGCCAGGTAGTGGTCTGGATGGTAGAGGATAATAGGCAACAAGCCGGAGAAGTACCTTTCTGTGGTAGAGCTTACTTTCTTTAGGATTTAGACGTTGAATGAGACTAATTTCAGATAAATTAGTACTTGTGAAAGATCTGTAAAAAGCTCTTCTGGATGTGTCTATTTTTCCCTACTGCAAATCTGGATCATACCCATCCTCTTTTGTGAAGCTTGGCTCAAGTGGCAGCTTCTCCATGCTATCCTCTCTTGATTCTTTCAGCTGATGCGCTCTTCCCCTTCCTAAAAATTCTGTTATTTTCTGCCACATTCTTGTGTTGTCTTCACATATTTTTTTCTATTTGTAGTTGTTAGGGTACACGTCAAATAACTACTGTCAGACTAAGTTATTGAGGGCAGAATAAATACCCTATTCATCTTGGTTTTCGGCATTCCATATGTGGGCAGCAGGATGTTGCAGGAAAAAAACACTGAATTTAAAGCCAGATGACTGGAACTAAAGTGCTGGCTTTCCTATTAACTAGCTATGTGACAGTAGGTAAGTCATTTAACTTCACTGTAATTACGTTTCCTATCTCTAAAGAGTATGGTGATTAACCTTCCATTCCTGAATAGTTGTTGGGAGGCACAAACTGAGATAATATATTGACCATACTGTGTAAATTCTAAATTCGGGCATAAATACTTGGTGTTGTCATAGTAAATATTCAGTAAGTATTTGAATGGGGAAACATTTGCTTTCAGTGAACACCTTTTCCTGGGTAGCTCTCTTGCTTAATGAGGTCTTGATGATTTTGCAAATATGTTCACCTGTTTTTCATCTGGTTTTATTATTAAATGATTCTGTTCTTCCGAATTGGCATCTTCTTCACCCCGTGAGTATTCTATCTTTTCTCCTTAGGTGCTATGTACTATTAACACAAGTGACATGTGATCTCCTTTAGCAGGTTGTACATTATGGCTGACATGCAAAATCTGGTAGAAAGATTGGAGAGAGCAGTGGGCCGCCTGGAGGCAGTATCCCATGCCTCTGACATGCACTGTGGCTATGGAGACAGTGCTCCAAAAGGTAAGCAATATGCAGCACAGCAGAATACTTTGAATGAAGACTCTGTCTTGGCCTGAAATTTTTCTGTCGTAGGGTAGTCTCTCCTTTGGAGCTAACTTCCCAAAATGCTTAATCTGCTAAGTTCATCGCCTGTGAACAGATAAGAGAGGAAGTGACTTGTGCAGGGAGGCCTGTGGTTATTTTAACATAAGAACTTCCTGCTTGTGTGATATTTCCTGTTCTTTCTTTAGCAAAATGACTCTAGTGTAAGTCGAGTGACAAGTGATATTAAAACTCTCTCTGTCCAAATGATTGGCAAATTAGCCATTTTGTATATGCACCAAATGAATCATAGAATGTTAGAGCTAAAAGGGAGATTGGGGTTTTTTTGTTTTTGTTTTTGTTTTTCATTTTAATTTTATAGATAAAGTCAAGCTCGGGGAGGAAAAGGAACTTAGGGTCACACAGGCAGTTAGTGGTGGTATTGGAACTAGAACCCAGGTTTCCGGACTCGTGTTCCAGTATTCTGTTTACTGTATTACCTTGCTTCTCCACTTTCATGTGGAAGTGCTTTTTAAAAATCATCTTTCTGGTGCATGACTGATCCTTTGTGGTGTGTGTCTCTCTCTAGCAGGAGCAGCTCCATATGTGCAAGCATTTGACTCACTGCTTACCGGTCCTGTGGCAGAGTACCTGAAGATCAGTAAAGAGATTGGGGGAGATGTGCAGAAACATGTAAGGATGTATTGCCCCTTTTCCCCCTCTTTTAAGGACTGGTGGTGGTCTTCAAATCCAACTCCTTCTTGGTTTAAGAGTCCCTTGGCTCCTTCTCTTTTACCTTCACTGAGGAGCTCACTCCAGGCACTGGAACAGTTCCTCAGATTTTTCCAGGCCCTCTGCTTTGATCACATTTACTGTGTGGGCTTCTTTTATGCAGGTAACTTGCTTGGTGCATAAACTATGGCTTGGTTCATCTCTATAGTGAGAACATTCTGCCATTCTGATCCCAACATGTTATATAACCAAGCCTAGGGTGGCTTATGCAAAGGAGTCATAGTCATGACTTAGCGTTTATAAAACTATGCTCGATAGTTATTAGTTATGCTAATGTGAGTTATTTTCACACTTAGCTCACAGCAGGAATGTGAAGTAGGCAGTGACAGGTGCCTCTCCACCCACCTCCCTTCATATGCTGCCACCTACATCGTCACCACCCCCACACTCACATATATATTCTGTATCTTTCTTGGGGACCCAGAATCTTTCTCCTAGTCCTGAATGGTCCTCTGTAAGCAATAACCATGTTTAGGATCTTCCTGACCCTTCAGCAAGACTGGTTGCTTGATCTTTGGAAGGTCTATTTTGAGCCTCTCCTGTGCCATCTGTTGGCAGTGGTGTTAGCTCTAGTGAGTGGGACTGGGACTTAGATACAAGAGTGGGGGCTTGCATTTTTTACTTTATGCAGTTTGTCACATTTAAAAGATTTAAAAACATGTATCACGTACACGTTCTAAAAATGCAAATCTAGAAAAAACAGGTTACCTTATTTGAAATTCTCTATTTAGATAGTGCCTGTAGACTTATGTTTCTTAAACTCCTTTGACCATGACGGTCAGGAAGAAAAAATGTATTTGTGACTGAGTCAGAAGCTTCACAAAGCAGTCTTACCTACTTGCGTGGCACTCTTTTTTTTTTTTTTTTTTTTTTTTAAATCTGTGAATGGGCCATGACCCAACCTTTGAGAAATAGCTATAACCTAAAGGAGTAAATACCTGGGGAATTTGGGCATCAATTTGGCCTTTGCCTTGACTTCCACCTCTAGTTTTTGAGAAAAGAGCTTTTTGGTGATGTGAGACAAGAGGGATTTTTCAGTGCCCTTCATATCGCACTGCGTGTACAGTTGCTAACTCGATTTCATCTAAAGCTGACCCTAATTGCCTTCGTTTCCCGGATATGTATCCCTGATTAGTTGCCACGGGAACGGTGGTACCTGTAATCCTTCTGCCACTCCCTGGAAGTGGAGTACCTGAGGAAAGCAACAGGAAGTTCCCGGGTTGCTACCAGACTACATGGAAGTGGAGGTTTCGGGTTCTTCTTATCAGGACCCTCTCCAGTTGTAATGTGGCGAGAATAACTGATTCTTCTCCTTTCCGGCAGGCGGAGATGGTTCACACGGGCCTGAAGTTGGAGCGAGCTCTCTTGGTTACAGCCTCTCAGTGTCAGCAGCCAGCAGGCGTAAGTTCACTGCTACTTGGTTTCCTTGTGGCTTGATGCTCAGGATGGGTTGAGAGGTTTCTGCCAAGTACGACGACATGCTAAAATAGACCCTCAGCCTCGCGTGCTTTCACACCAAGTCCCAGGAGTAGTCAGACTTAAAGTGCCATATGAGAATGTGCCATTCAGTATTTATTGGACTCTACTGGTTTTTTTCCCCCCATCCTTTTTACTTGGGACTGTAGTTACTCCTGGACTTCGCTGCTTCTCTCAATAGACAGCCTTTTTTAACCTCTTGGCTGAGGCCAAATTCATCATATTGTCCCGTAAGCCCTTGGGTCAGAGAGTAGTTCTCTTGCTTCACTGTGACTGGGCTTTAGTAATGCTGCTGTGGAGACCCTAAAACTCCTAAAGTACTGCTTCTTCCCTCATCTTTCCGTGGTGGAGATCTCCCTTGAAGTGTACTCCTACCTCAAAATTTTATGCTACCACGGTGTAAGAATCAATTAGAGGAAATAGATTTTTCTCACAACCAAAGATTTTAGTTTTGTTCTATTTCTTTGTTTTTTAAATGTTTATTTATTTTTGAGAGAAAGAGACCGAGTGAGTGAGCATGCACGTGCTCCAGGGGGCATGGGTACAGAGAGAGAGAGAGAATCCCAAGCAGGCTCCACACTGTCAGTGCAGAGCCTGGCATGGGGCTCAGTCTCACGAACCATGAGATCATGACCCAAGCCGAAACCAAGAGTCAGATGCTTAACTGACCGAGCCACCCAGGTGTCCCTATTTCTTCTTTAGGCATTTGGCTTTCCGTGGCAGAGAGGTAACGAAGCAGGTCTTCCTGCGACTCTTGTGTTTAAAACCCCTGGACCCTCAGCATGCCTAAATAATATAAAAATAGTTTAAGATAATGTTAAATATATTAGCCTTTAATTCTTAATCTGTGTTGAATGGTTAAGGCATTTTTTCGAAACCTTTTCTCCAAACCCGCACTTTCCACAACAAATCAGGCAGCTGAGACACAATTATATTTCCCTTGTTCTAGACTAGGGATTGATAAACTACAGCCTGCAGGCCAAATCTAGCCTGCCATCTAGTTTGTAAGTGAAAGATTTTTGGAACACAGCCATGCCCATTCTTTCAAGTATTGTCTGTTGCTGCTTTATGCACTATAATGGCAGAGTTGAGAAACTGTAGCAGAGACCATATGTCCTGCAAAGACTGAAATAGTCACTGTGTGGCTCTGTAGAGAAAGTTTGCGGACTCCTGTGTTAGACTGTTTTCATGCTGTGATCTGAGAATTGCAATGTTCAGGAAACTGAGCTTTGGAGAAAGGGTAAAACATGGAAACACAAGATTCATCCATTTTGCTAAGCTGCCAGCTCAAATGCCAAGCCCTCTATTTGCATTTGGTTCATCAGATCTCTGCTCAGCAGCTGCTATATAGCTAGCAATGTGTGAGGGTTGTAAAGATTATAAAAGAAGGCTGAGACAAAGCCCTGGTATTTGAAAAGTTAGTGAGAAATTTTGAAAAACATACTCACATGGATCCACTAATAGTTTGTGTTGGTGCATGATAAGGTGCCAAAATTGGTTATGCTGACAATAAATGCTATAGGAGGCCAGTGTGGCTGGAGTTGAAGGGCTGTTCCTCATGAAGTATAAGGAATATTTGGATAAAAAGAAAAAGAAGAGACCGTCGTGAGTAAAGGCTCAGAAATGAGATAGTATCTCCTACTTAGTGGGGCAGAAAAGAGACCAGTGGCTGAAATGGTAGAATTTTGTGGTATAGATGAAGTAAGGGTCCTGATCATGAAGAGCCACCAGATCTAGCCTGAGGGGGATGAGGTGAGGAGCAGTGTTTTAGCCATATGAATCTGTGCAGGATGAGTACAAAGTTTATTTGGGTGTTCATTATACAGCCCATGAATTCTTGCCTGCAAGGTCCGAGTTGACAAACGCGTAAAGCTTTTGTGGAAAGACTAACCCGACTCTTCCCCTGCATCTCTTCCTAGAATAAACTTTCGGATTTGTTGGCACCCATCTCCGAGCAGATCCAAGAAGTGGTAACCTTCCGGGAGAAGAACCGAGGCAGCAAGTTGTTCAACCACCTGTCAGCTGTCAGCGAAAGTATCCAGGCCCTGGGTTGGGTGGCTGTGGTGAGCAGCGCAGCTTCCTTGGGAGGGAAGGGATGGAATGAAAGAGGCAAGGGGACATGGCTGGAGAAGCTCTGAGTCACTGACCACTGCTGTTTCTCTAGGCTCCCAAGCCTGGTCCCTATGTGAAAGAAATGAATGATGCTGCCATGTTTTATACAAACCGAGTCCTCAAGGAATACAAAGATGTGTAAGTCCAGCCTTTTCTTAAGGGGTACAGGACACGTCAGCTGATTACTTGCCGGAGTAGCATTTGGGGGTTAAGGCTGTTGTGTTGGTTCTCCATCCCAGGGCTGCTTTCTCAGAAGTTTTATAGATACTGGCTTATAGAGGCTGCATCTGCAAGCAGGAAGTGTTTCTCCTTTCACTTCTGCTTTTTCTCCAAAGGGTTTGTAGAGCCCCTTTTAGTCTTCTCATCCTTACCCTTCCAGGTTTAGGAAGTTTTGCTGGAGATAAAATGGACAAATGCCCTTTAATTTGCCTGTTTAGACAAGGTAGATTTTGTTCCTTTGTTGAGAATTTCTAACTGGCTTAGGGACAAAAGGTTCGGTAAGATTTACTCGGAAATCACCCTGACTATTCACGTAGTCAGGTAAAGTGAGAAGGCAGCTGTCTGGTGAAGCACGTGTATCATGTAAGAGGAGGGGAGTCTCTGTATGTCTAACCACATATGTTCACCAGTCCTAACTGACTTCTCCATTGCTGGTTTTGAGCTGGAGTGACTGCAGGCAGCTATCACTCAGCTGCATAATTACCCAAACCCTTCCTTTCTTCTGTCAGTCATCAGTCAACCAACATTTGTTGAGTAACTACTGTGAAGGAATGGCTTCGTGTGTGTGAAATAGGTCTCAGAACACCAGGCACTTCCTTGATCCCTCCTTCCAGCAACCTGGAGTTAAGCATCGCAGTGTTTTGACTTAACCTGCCTTTAAACTCCACACTTCACAGTTGAGCAAATTAGGTCTTATGATAAATAGGCATAAAGTCTTCTAATATATAAGAAGAACCATAATTCAGTGCTCTTTCTATAATCTAATGCTGATTATTTCCTCCAGGGAAGTTTTAAATTTTTGGTGGGAGGGGCATACTTTGACATAAGGCACTGTGGTATAAGGCAGGTGAGTTTCTTGAAGTCCTAGAGTTCCACAGTGATGTGCAAGGGACCTTCTATCATATAGCTTCATGCACAGAATGCCTGTTTTTATTAGTTTTGTATATTAGGTTCTCCCTAAGGTATACTTTGAAAAATATGGTTTTGTTATACTTAAAAAAGTTTGAAGAATACTGCTGTAAGAGATAGAAAGAGATATAATCTGGAGTCCCTATCCTAATGGACTTTAGTCTAATTAGGGTAATAGCATAGGTTAAAAAAAAAGAAAAGCAAAGCTCAGTTGTGATAGAAAAGCTGCCATTGAGCAAAACCACACCACAGGTGGGAGGATATGAGTTCACAGATAGGAGGGGTTCTGGAATCACTATGGTAATGTGCCCTAACTGTCTGTGGTGAGTTTCTCTTTAATTCTCCTAGTGATAAGAAGCACGTGGACTGGGTCAAAGCTTACTTGAGTATATGGACAGAGCTACAGGCTTACATTAAGGAGTTCCATACCACTGGACTGGCCTGGAGCAAAACGGTTAGTGAGCCTTTCTTCCCTCCCTCTATCCCTCCAGGACAGGGGTCCACAAGTTTCTTAGACTTTGGTGCTACCAAGGTCCAAAAAGGGATGCTAGTCTTTACAGTGGAGAGTAGAAAGAAAAGGGGAGAAAGAAGAAAAGTGTGAAGAAAGCAAGGTTCAGAGAAGAGTATCCAATTCTATTCAGTTTCAGTACACATGGGTCAGAGATAGTGATTGGGCTGAAGGGGAGCCAGAAGAATGAGTTACATTATCGCAGCCCTCCAGATGCTTAAAAATAGAGACAGAAAACCCCTAAATACAAGTCAACAAGTAAAATACTCTGATAAAGATATAGATGACAGAGTAAGAGGGAGTGTGAGTCTCACTGGAAGAGATTGTACTTTCAACAGGTGTTCTCTGATCTGGGACATTGCAAATAGAGAACAGTGAGAAGTGGGAGAAATGGGAATACTGGCAAACGGCATAGCTTAAACAGAGTACATGTAGAGTAAATGTACAGATTGGTCATCTCTGGCTTCAGTTGAAGGAGAGAGTCAGATTTTTAGGATAAAAGGCTGGAAAGGAAGGTTGATTGTGACTTTTGAGCAAGTGAGTAATAACGATCAGACTTGTCCTTGAGAGAGTCTCAGTATATAGGTTAGGGGTAAGGGCTCCTGCTCAGACCATGGAGGTGCTGATGGTGCTAGGAACTGGTACAGAAGAATTTGCAGAAGCTATAAAAGGTAATAGGTTTGATGAGCTTGAGGGCGTTAGACTCAAGAAGATTGAAGAGTCAAGCTTGGATGGCAATGTCTTTTACTGAAATAGAAACAAGGGGGTGATTGTACAGGTAGAGGAGCAGGCAGGAGATGATGACATCAGCCTTGGACTTGTTGAGGCTGAGGTACTGGTGACACACGAAGTTGATTTGCAAAACTGTGGGTTAGAGCTGGAATCGGGTAGAGGTCAAAGGAATGATGTGCAAGTTGAAAAATGGAGCTGAATTGGATCTTTGGGAAAGGGTAAGAGGGAATAAAACCCTTTTGGGTGTGGATAGGGAGCATGAATCCTAGCGTCAAGGGCTACAGTGGGTACCCCATGTCCTAGAACATGTGTAGGACCCTACTGGGAATGGTACAGAAGGGAAGAGATCATGGCTGTGTTACCTGCCCTTATTGTTCCAGGGGCCTGTGGCAAAAGAACTGAGTGGATTGCCATCTGGACCTTCTGCTGGATCAGGTCCTCCTCCTCCCCCACCAGGCCCACCTCCCCCACCAGTCCCCACCAGTTCTGGCTCAGATGAGTCTGCTTCCCGCTCAGCACTGTTTGCGCAGATTAATCAGGGGGAGAGCATCACACATGGTAAGTGAATATTTTGGCAAGAAGAGTTGGTACAGTAAGTTGTTTGGGCCTGATCTGATCAACTAGAGACCTGATGGTCTGTAAAAACAGAACCCTGGTTTGTGTATGGGAGAATTCATTTGGGTGTCACTGTCCTTCAAGTTGCCCAAAGGGACATAAAGCTGGCTTAAATGGAAATTGAAAGTGGGTGATTATAGTTGAGGGAAGCCCTCTGCCCCATTAGCAGATGACTTAAGTGGCATATATAGAGTACCCTAGTGTGCCAAGGCATGGTGCTGGCAGTTCACCCTAGAGCCTTTTCTGTGTTACCACATGCTTTCTTTGGGAAGTCATCCTGGGGGTGGAGAGGGGGGCATATATTAGTCATGGAAATTTGCATAAGAATTACCAATATTGGGGGGTGCCTGGGTGGCTCGGTTGGTTAAGCATCCAACTTTGACTCAGGTCATGATATCACAGTTCATGAGTTTGAGCCCCGCATTGGGCTCTGTGTTTGACAGTGCGGAGCCTGCGTCGGATCCTCTGTCTCCCTCTCTCTCTGCCCCTCCCCAGCTCTTACACTTTTTCTCTCTCAAAAATAAACATTAAAAAAAAATAAATATAATTACCAATGTCAGGATAGAGAAAGTTGACACCCTTATATATAGAAGGTGGAAGTCTAAATTATACAGCCCTCTTCTAGGAATCTACCCGTAAAAATATCTAAAATAAAGACCAGCTACTATCTATTATTTGCCATAGCTAAAAATGGTGTAACAACCTAAATATCCAACAGTAAGAGAAATGGTTAACTGTGGTATATCCTCTTAATGGAATACTAAGCAGCCATTAATTAATGCCTTTCTTTACAGGGAACCATGCAGTGTTTAAGAAAAAATCTAGTACTTATACTACAGCCACAGGGAGTGGTGGAGCTGAAAGGGCCAGTCAGTATTTGTTAAATAAATTGGGCCATATTTAAGAGGAAGGCATTTATCTGCCTACAGTGGGAAGGTGATTGTGGAATCTGCTCCTTAAAAAAAAAAATTTTTTTTTTTTTTTTTTTTTTTTTGAGAAACTAGGTTAGGGGCGCCTGAGTGACTCAGTTGGTTACGTGCCCAACTCTTGATTTTGGCTCAGGTCGTGATCTCATGGTTCTTAGGACTGAGTCCCATGTTGGGCTCTGTGCTGAAAGCGCAGAGCCTGCCTGGGATTCTCTCTCCCTCTCTGTCTGCCCCCCCCCCCCCCCAATACATAAACAAACATTAAAAAAAACTGCAGGTTAACATGAGAAAGTTTTTATTTTATTTATTTATTTATTTTTTTAATTTTTTTTTTTTTTTCAACGTTTATTTATTTTTGGGACAGAGAGAGACAGAGCACGAACGGGGGAGGGGCAGAGAGAGAGGGAGACACAGAATCGGAAACAGGCTCCAGGCTCTGAGCCATCAGCTCAGAGCCTGACGCGGGGCTCGAACTCACGGACCGCAAGATCGTGACCTGGCTGAAGTCGGACGCTTAACCGACTGCGCCACCCAGGCGCCCCGAGAAAGTTTTTTTAAATGTTAACTCGTTAAACCAAACTTGTTAACAGTGTACATGGTTATAACCAAATAAAAAACGTTTATCAATAGGAAAACTGGTGGAAGGAGATTTCAAATGCAAACACTGAGTAGGAGGTGCGGTAGGTTAGCTGTGGGTGAGGTTTCTTTCCTTTTACCAAATTTGCTTTACTATCACATATTTTTTCTTCTTTTGCTTTAAAAACTGTACATATTTTGTGAATATATATTTGGTGTATGTCTTTCTAGATCTTTTTCTGTGCATTCATATATCCTTTCCTCCCATATGCACATAGTCTGTATTTTATTTTATTTTTTAATGCCACTGTATAATCGTACCTTGGGGTAGAAGGGAAATTCTAAAAGTGCTTCTCCAAAACCTTTGTTTAAGAGAACATCTCAGAGCCCTGGCTTTTGACTTTTTGTTAAGTTTTTGTTAAGGCAGTTAATTCTGAGAACAGAAGTTGGTTACTGCCTCAGCCCAAAGCCGTGGTACGAAGGATGGGCACAAGGCAGCTGTTGTTCTTACAGCCCTGAAACATGTATCTGATGACATGAAGACTCACAAGAACCCTGCCCTGAAGGCTCAGAGTGGTCCAGTACGAAGTGGCCCCAAACCATTCTCTGCACCTAAACCAGGAGTCAGCCCGTCCCCCAAACCAACCACAAAGAAGGAGCCACCTGTACTTGAACTGGAGGGCAAGAAGTGGAGAGTGGTGAGTTAAAAATACCAGGACTGGTTTGCTGTTAAGGTCCGACTTTGCCTCAGGTCACGATCTCGCAGTCTGTGAGTTGAACCCCACGTTGGGCTCTGTGCTAACAGCTCAGAACCGGGATCCTGCTTCAGATTCTGTGTCTCCTCTCTCCGCCTCTTCCCTGTTTTTTTTTTCTGTCTCTCCGTTGCTGTTTTTCTCTGTCTCTCAAAAGTAAATGTTAAAAAAAAAAATATATATATATATATATATATATGTATATACGTGTATATATATATATATATGTATATACATATATATATATATACACACACACACATACATATACGTAAATGTATATGGAGCACAGCCAGATGAGTGCAGGGTCTTGGGTTAGATTACAAGAACAGAAGTTTGGGGGGCGCCTGGGTGGCGCAGTCGGTTAAGCGTCCGACTTCAGCCAGGTCACGATCTCGCAGTCCCTGAGTTCAAGCCCCGCGTCGGGCTCTGGGCTGATGGCTCAGAGCCTGGAGCCTGTTTCCGATTCTGTGTCTCCCTCTCTCTCTGCCCCTCCCCCGTTCATGCTCTGTCTCTCTCTGTCCCAAAAATAAATAAACGTTGAAAAAAAAAAAAAAAGAACAGAAGTTTGGGATAGCCTGTTTTGGGGGGTAGTGTGTATTAGTGATGACATTCCTAAAAGCGGTATCTCTTTAACAGGAAAATCAGGAGAATGTTTCCAACCTGGTAATTGATGACACAGAGCTGAAACAGGTGGCTTACATATACAAGTGTGTCAATACAACATTGCAAATCAAGGGCAAAATTAACTCCATTACAGTAGGTGAGTTTTTGTCAGTCCTAGGCTCCGTCCTAGAGCCTGAGAGAGCTGGAACCATATCTACCCTGTTCCTAAAGGTTGTTAAATTTAAAGTTGTACTGTTGACCTGCTCCCTTTCTTCTCCTAGATAACTGTAAGAAACTCGGTCTGGTGTTCGATGACGTGGTGGGCATTGTGGAGATAATCAATAGTAGAGATGTCAAAGTTCAGGTAACTTGATATCTTGGCTCCTTCCTTTGGCTCCTGAGGAATTAATTGAAAGACATGGCTGACCCACAGATGTTGCTGTGGTGGGAATCTGATTCTACTGAGTCTGTAAGCTGAGCTGCTTTGGTGGCAGGAGAGGAGTTGGCTTTTACAGCGAGGCCTTTTCCAGCACCCATCCCAACCCACCTCTAGTATCCGGTGTCTGCTGTGCACTTGTGAGCCTTTCATGTAGTTGCTGAATCACGTGAAACAGTGAAAGCTTCTTCCTGAAACTTCCTGTTGTTCTCCACAGCTACTGGGACTCAGCACTTTGGGTTTTCTCTGCAGGTAATGGGTAAAGTGCCAACCATTTCCATCAACAAAACAGATGGCTGCCATGTTTACCTGAGCAAGAATTCCCTGGATTGCGAGATAGTCAGTGCCAAATCTTCTGAGATGAATGTCCTCATTCCTACAGAAGGCGGTGACTTTGTAAGTTCCTTGATCTCTTTGGTAGTATGCTCTCAGAACGGGGGACTGAAGATCACTTGCGCTGGAGAAGGCTGGTTCGTGGTCATTCGGTACTGAGTGGGTCCAACCTAGCAATACACACCTCGAGCACCCTTAAGTATGAGGTAGTCACATGAAGTAGAGCTCCAGGTTGAGCAGATGCTCAGGTAGCAAAAACGAATGGGACGGAGTCATCGCCCCCTATTGGACTGGCGCCGCGAAGTCCTGTACCTGCTCACTGTGCCTCACAGGTGTAACTGTCTAAGATTGCTGATTCAGGAACAGTAGGAAACAAACTTAAACCTCTGTCTGGCTGGCTTTGGAGCCTTTGTTCTCATTCCTACACCGCTCCTCCGGGACAGCGGTGGCAGGGTGGCAGGTAGTGGGAGATGTGGTGCTGCTGGTTACAGAGCCAGGCTGTTTACTGGCGGTTCAGTTTCACTCTCAGGACCGCCTTGTTGCTCTAATAGTTTAGTGGAAGCAAGCATTGAGAGAAAAGTGTAAGATTTAACCCCAGCTTCTTTTGGAGCTTGGACTTGGGATTTAAACCCGTTTTGTTTGTTTGTTTGTTTCCAGAATGAATTCCCAGTCCCTGAGCAGTTCAAGACCCTATGGAACGGGCAGAAGTTGGTCACCACAGTGACAGAAATCGCTGGATAAGCGAAGTGCCACTGGGTTCTTTGCCCTCTCCCTCACACCGTGGGATAAATCTGTATCAAGACGGTTCTTTTCTAGATTTCCTCTACCTTTCTGCTCTTAAACCGCTTCTCTGCTCTGAGAAGCACAGCTACCTGCCTTCACTGAAATATACCTCAGGCTGAGATTTGGGTGGGAGAGCAGGTCAGTTGATCTTCTGCAGGAAGGTGCGGCTTTTCCCTGTCAGCTCAACCACACCACCAGTCCATTCTTAAGGAACTGCACACCAGGACTGCTGTGTTTTAGCTTTCAGCCTTTGGGGGTTATTTGACCAACAGTCATGTGGGAAGAATAAAGCGGTCCCCAGGAAGTAACAGATCAGAATGTTCACACAAGTTCATCTTTTTCTAACAATGCCCACGAAGGTAGCAGAGGCTGGTGTGATTCTAGCTGGTTCTTCTAACCAAACTAACTTTTCACTGTTGACAGGTGAGGCAGGGGTTGCACTGGACCAGAGGCTGAAGCCTGGCCATCTAGCATTCCGAGCAAAAATTGATTCCTGTAGGCATTCCTTTTATTCTGCATTCCATCCTGGGTCTGCCTGAACCTGAGAGAGTAGGTTGTCCTGTATCGGCCGCTGGGCAGAGCCCTGCGCCCAGGCCAGTTAAAGGAGTCTTGGACCCTTTCTTTCACTGGGATCCCTGCCCAGCACCTTCCTACAGAGACGACTTAAACAAAAACAAAACAAGACAAAATAAACAAGGAAACTACACCATTCCAAGGAATCTGGAATTCCTTCCTTCTTCCATGCTAGGTGCCTGCCCTCCGTCTTCACTGCCTCCTTTGCCCTGTCATGCCCAACTGCTTTTGGTTTCTGTCCAGGCACCTGAACAAAGGACTAAAATCTCCACTGCAGCCTGGTTTTAGGTCTCGTGTAAGAATCTTGCACAGCATTGCTAATGTAAATTACAGTTTTTCTCTCTAGGACACTTACCAAAATATGCAACTTTTTTTGGTGGGAAGAGAGATTGTCCTGTGACTTCTACCCATTTCCTGAGGCCTGTGGAAATAAACCTTTATGTACTTAAAGTTATACAGAAAATAGAATAAAATTAATACCAAACTTGCTTAGTATTTGCTGGTGGTATTTGCTGTATAGAGATTAATACTTTTTTTGAAGTAAACTCCACCCCCAACATGGGGCTCAAAACTCACAACCCCTAGATCAAGAGTCACATGTTCTGACTGAGCCAACCAGGTGCCCTGAGGAGTATGTAAGAATATTGAAAAGAAAGAAAAAGGACACCAAGGATAAGAAACTATTCTTTATTTTAGACAATGTCATAAAACTTTTTTCATGTTCCCCCACTTGTTACCCTTAATCCTCATCTTTTAGTTGAGAAATAAGGCTTGAGAAAGGTGAGGGGAAAGTCATAAAGGGTAAAGTTTGCAGCACTAACAAGGTGCTTCCCTCCTGCATAGCTATCCTATCTCAAATTGGCATTCTGGAAGAACAGTCTTCCAGGAAGTGCTGATAGGTTTTCTCCAGGTGGGGAGGGGGCGGCCAAGATGTCCATGCTCCGTGTGGGAAACAGTAGATTAAGGTTAGTTTTCTTTACTCTAAAAACAGGAATTCTGAGTCATTAATATTCGAATGTAAGTTGCTCTCCAACAGGAGAAAAGGTGTATACAATGTTCCCCAAACTTTTTGAGCATATCATCCTTTTTTTTCATCAAATACATCAGATATAGTTTACAGCGTACTGATAAATACGGTTTTTTGAGATGGGAATTAGCCTGATCTCTTCCCATTTTTCCTCCCATTGTCTGCTAACACCAGCAACAGAGTGCCTCTAGAATCTAGACCACTGGTCATACTGAGAAAGGACAGGTTAATCAAGGATGGAATGGGAAGAACCAGCTGCCTTGTCATTTTTCATTTCTACTTGTACATTGTTTTTTAAATTCAAGTATAGTTGACATAACAGTGTTATTGCTGCTTGTACAATTTTTTCACTCCCCTAAGTTAAGCAAGATGTACACCCCCCTCCCCTCCCTTAAGTAATCCAGTTGGGTGCCACTTCCCTCCTTTTGTGAAGAGCACCTAATTCATCACTACCTGAAGGGACAAAAAGAGTGCTACCGAGACCAGACGGTGGCCTAGCAGAACAGATCAAATGCTACCACAGGACAATATACTGAGAAAAGAGAGTAGCCTCAAGAAATTCTGCAGAAACATTAAGCAATCCTTTAAAAAGCGCTGGTTGAATCGCCACCAGGAAAATTGAGAGAGCATTTATGGTCACCTCGGGCCTGGATCCCGGCTACCTCTTGGCTTGAAATGCGGCTAGGCTTTCCTGAACAAGGTGTCTGCCTTTAGACTCTAACTGCTTTAGTTTCAGCCTCTTCTGGGCCTGGGCACAGTTCTGACACTGATCTGCAGCAGACTCTGTTTCCTAAGACAGCCTGACCACATTGAGGGGTTGTAAAATAATCTCCATGCATGGTTATTAACTAATTAAACTTGCATTCAACACCATATGCTGATAGGATGAGGCAAAGGATAAGGTTCGAATCTTAGATCTTTCTGAGCAGGGCATGTTAGGTGATAAGTAGAGGGAAGGATTAGTTGCAAGCTGGATGTGAGCTCAGGCTGAGGCATGAAGGGAACTGTCTCCTACTGGTTCAGAAGCGCTTGGGGCTCCCTGAGCTCTGGTGCAAACTACAAGGGTTTCATTCCAGGAAAGGTATGATGTGGGCATAAAACCACGCTTCCGACAGTTGAAGATGGTCCCCTTCTACAGCCAGGAACACTAGCTGGCCAGCATCGTCCATTTTCTTTAGCCCCAGGCGGTCCTGCAGAGAGAAAGGCCATAGTTAGTCAAGAGGCCTAATGAAAAGTTTTACAGTTAAAATAGAAAGAAAGAATGTTCATTGGCGATAAATGCCCAAAAAGCAGTCTCTGCCCTGCGTAGTAAAATTTAGCTGTACTGTCTGTTGAAAATGCCAAAAAGGATACCTCCTTCCAGTTTTCCTCCTAAGCGTTCGAAACACACATGTAATTGAGACTGTTGTCTGGAGTTCTATATTCTTTCTGAAACTTTCCTAAAGCTTCTGGAGGACCACCTATGTGGGTGGGCAAGCCACAGACAAAACTGCCTCAAAATGTCAGTTAAGTGAGACTGAGCCAAAGACAGGAAAACATTAACTTAAAACACAGCCAACCCTTCAATAACAAACCTCAAGACGCTTCCCCATCCTGCAGTTGAGGATGGCATTACCCACGGTGCCACAGAACACGTACGGCTGGGACGACGGGCAGTCGACGGTGCCGGAGTGTTGCTTGTAGCTTACCGTCGGTTTGGCTTTCACGATAGGGAGGTTCTTAGTTGTAATTTCCAAAGCTCAATAGACCCCAGCTTCCCTTTCCTTTGATCTCACCCAAGCTGGGGCACCAGATGCAGGAGAAAAGCTAAGAGAGGAGACCACTGGCCTCTGAAGGCAAGTGGTGCAGACAGCACTTGTGACTTTTGGGAGAGTCCCAACAGCATGGAAGGCTCCAGAACTAGAGGTCATGAAATGGTGCGACCTCTGCTTGAGAAACGGCGGGGGGCCTACTGCGCTTCTTCGGGCTCTTGCAGGAGCTCCCCCGGTCACCGCCCTAAATTTCAAAACGAGACTTCGTATCTGTTCATGTTTTAAAGTAACACCTCTCCTATGTTTTCATGATGCACGGGGATTCTTGGATTTGCACCCTGCACAGCAGCAAAAGAAGCCAGTTCTGAACCTTTTTATCAGAAGGAAGGAGCTGGAGATGATGTGACCGTTGCGCATACTTGAAAACCACGAGGTACAGGTCTTTCATTTGGGATCTACATTTCTGTAAACCGGCGCCTGATAAGCTGGTGTAACAATCAGCACCCTAACAAGCCTCACCCGTATCAAAGCCGGACCCGTATCAAAGCCGGACGCTTCCGGGCATCCACAGCTCCCAGGTGTACGGGACCGGGTCTATCACCAAAGAACCTAGCAGCTTAAGGAACCAGGAGCGGAAAAAAACAGCACCCTTCTCCTCCCCAGTTACCTGTGTGTACAGAGTGGTCTCCTGCAAGGGAATGGTTTCCTTGGCTTGGCCACTTCGGTAAAATCCAAACCACTGCAGGAGAGGAGGAAGAAAGGTCAGATCAGATACATAGCCACACACTGTCAGACTGAGACTGGCTGGTCGTTAAGATAACCAACAGTATCACAAAGTTGTAGCGAAGAATAAAAATAGAGTCTATCTGAGTCATCTCTTTTTCAGGGTGGATCCTGAGGGAGGAGTTCATCTTTCCCAAGAACTTTCTAATTCTCCAGAATTCCTGTTTCCTACAATTACTGAGCACCTATGCTGTGAAAATCCTCGTGCTAAATTCCACACCCGAAAATAAATATATATATATATATATATATATATATATATATAGTCCCTGTTTTCAACAGTCTACGGAGGCACAGAAGCAACTGTGTAGCACAAGGACCAGCAAACTTTTCTGTAAAGGCCAGATACAAAGTATTTGAGGCTTTAAGGGCCACGTGGGTGCAACTACCCAGTGCTACCATTGTAAACAAAAGCAGCCACTGACGATATTTTAAAAAGGAATATGACTAATAAATAAATAAAATTAAAACTGAATATGATTGTATTCCAATAAAAGTTTATTTTTGGACCCTGAAATATGAATTCATATAATTATGTCATCAGATATTTTGATTTTTTTTCTAACCATTAAAAAGTGGTTCATGGGCCATACAAAAGCAGATGGCAGGCTGGATTTGGCCAGCAGGCTATAGTTTGCTAGTCCCTGGTGGCCTGACATAATGTGATGATTCTGCAAAAGAGAGAGCAAATTCTACTTGGAATAGGGATGGCATCCTGGATGGAAGAAGTGACCACTTGAGCTTGGCCTTGATAGATGAATAGGAGCTCATCAGGTGGAAAAGCCCAGGGAAGGGAACTCTAGAGACTAAAAAGCATGAACAAAGGCACGTAAAAGAAACACAGGCCAACTCTGGGTCACTTCAAGAAGTACAAGATGGCTTGATCCTAGGGTATGAAGCGGGTAATGAAGGAAGACTGGGTTGAAAGGACAGGTCAAGGCAGACCTTGCGTGCCAACCTCAGGGATTTACAGACTTTGGGCTGGTGGTTTGGGTCACAGGTCTCTTGGAAAATGTGGTAAAAGCATTAGACCTTTCTTCAGAGAACAGAACTTCATAATTTTGCAAACAATTTCAGGTGGCGGGGGTTCCAGCCCCCACTGTCCCAGTTCTAGACCTCAGGTGAAGATGCCCTAAGCTACACAAGAGGTGGCAGAAAGAGACTGAAGGTTTTCCCCCCAGCAGGCAGCTGTGTTTTAATACCATTTACTCCTTCGGTCTCCTGGCATGTTTTGCTGTGCCCATACAGTGTCTCACCTCAGAATCCACTGGGTCCACCACAGAATCATTCAGGAATTTCACCATCACAAACTTCTTCAAGGCCATCAGGTTTCTCTTGTAGGACTCATTGACACCCTGGAGGAAAGGCCAGCAGTATTTCAGGGACAACATCATCAGGTTCCAGCAGGGATGTTAAAGCCTTTCAGTGCTCTGGTCTCCCCGACCCTGGGCCACCATATTTCTTCTCCATGGTATGGACTGCTTTTCCAGCTCCCTGCCCAGAATGTATCTTGTACAGCCTTTTCTTACCATCCTATCTGACTGACAATACCCCAACCAACCAGAGCACACAGACGCCAGCGGCCATGAGTCTGTCACTGCACTCTATAGCCATCCATCACACAGGTTAAAGGCTACTACCCAGAGAAAGCCAAGGCAAAATGAGAAACTACACATTCTGAGTGGCTCTGCAATACTACTCTGTTTCTCCCCTACTGCCCCTCAAATTTTGTTTTTAAAAAACAAAAATCGGGGGCACCTGGGTGGCTCAGTCCGTTGAGCATCCGACCTCGGCTCAGGTCATAATCTCACAGTTTGTGGGTTCGAGCCCCGCGTTGGGCTCTGACAGCTGACAGCTCAGAGCCTGGAGCCTGCTTCGGATTCTGTGTTTCCCTCGCTCTCTGCCCCTCCCCTGCTTGTGCTGTCGCTCTCTCTCTCTCAAAAATAAATAAATAAAATTTTTAAAAAACAAAAATGGGCGCCTGGGTGGCTCAGTGGGTTGAGCATCTGATTCTTGATTTCAGTTCAGGTCATAGTCTCTGTGCTGAGCATACAGCCTGCTTAAGATTCTATCTCTCCCTCTGCCCGTCCCCCTGCTCACATGCACATGCGCACTGTCTCTCTCTCTCAAATTAAAAAAAAAAATTTTAAAAACCCCAAAATTTCGAAATAAGCCAGCTATAAATTGAGCCATGTAGTTTACCAGAATCGCTCAAACCAAGCTCATGCCTGGGACCCACTCCGCAGTCTCTCTTCTAAGTAAATCTTGCTTCCGAGAAAATCTGACCCCAAAGGGACCCACTAGGAAGGCTTCCCTCAGTAAGACAGCAGCTGCGAAGTTCCACTTAAGCCAGCCAGCAACCTGCTGAGCTTACCCTGCTTCTTCAACACAAGGAAAGGAAAAGGACCTACGGGGAGAAAGCCAGAAGAATCTCAGCCTTCCTAAAAGGAAACAAAGTTCAGAAGCACTGCCTCCCAAAAAACAGAACTTCTGCTTCCCAGGTTCTGCCCAGGATACGTTGGGTAAACAGTCACAGCTGGTCTGTTCGTACTGCCCCAGAAGCAAAATGAATGCACAGCTACGGACGGCAGCCTGGGATGGGTGCTTACTCTCTCCTGGTTAATATCTGCCAAGAAGATGCTGTGGTTGCGGTACATGTCCTCCTTTATGGGGTCGTGCCAGTATTCTGCTTGCACCAGGCTGCAGGAAGAAGAAGGAATGAGTGAAGGGGACCGAGCTGCAGGTCAGTCAGCGCGCTGGGTGCATGCCCCTGTGCCTAGGGGACCGTGCACAAAGAGACTTCAAAAGGACGAAAGATCGGAGCCGGAGCCGCCAAGTCCCAGGCCTGGCCCGTAAATAGAGCAGACAAGCCTTCCACTGATGAAACAGTTCAAGAGCCCCATGAACAAGACACCGGAGGCAAGGAAGTGCTATTTAGCACGATACAAGAGTCCCACAGAGTTAGGAAAAGGACTCATCAATATTGGTTTCACTATGGCCGTGAGCCCTACCACACTTATACCTCCAGGTCAGGGTGGCACAGGCTGTCCCGCCCACAACCCCACCTCCTTCACCCTCCTCTGCTTCCCATTCCTCCCGAGAGACTCAGCCATCACCACCTCTGTCTCCTCTGCACCCAACCATCCCATCGCTCTCTCTTCACCCACCTTGCCATCCTCAGGCTGGGAGGGAGGTCTAACCTTTCAATCGCAAAGCGTTTTTCCTATCGTTGACTGATGACACTAGTGTGCAGGATTCTGGTAGGTCACACGATTTTTAAAGACAAAAGGTAGGGATCTGGTGTTGTTTATAGCATTAGTTCAGACAGGTTTTCACGTCCTTTTACTTTCCCTCCAGTCTCTCTGCTTCCCCTCCCCTCCGGGCCTTCCCCCACCCACGCTGACCCCTCCCCAAGTCCTCCCTGCAGGCACTTCCACTCAGTTCCCATATCCACACCAGGATCCACACCGCAGCATTTCCACCGAGAGCTGAGCATGAACCTGACGGGAGAAGTCCTCTGGGGCAAAGGAGGAGTCAGAACACAGGTGGGGCTCTCTAGCCCAGGCTGGCAGGGGAAAAAAGAAACATTTCTACACCACGAGCTCTCCAGCCTGAGTGGAAGAGCTGCCTCGGAGGTGATGATCTAGAAAGTTCCACTCAGCAGAGCAGGAGGGCATGAGAGCCCAGTGGAAGCAGCAGAGGTCAGCGCTCCTCACGCCCAGGGCAGGTGCGACTGAGGTCAAAGGGGGGCGCTGTCAGCCCGTCGGCAGTCAGAGGGATGTTCTATAATTTCTTTATAAATGTTTGGGAAGTGGGGCGCCTGGGTGTCTCAGTCAGTTAAGCGTCCGACTTCGGCTCAGGTCATGATCTCACGGTCTGTGGGTTCGAGCCCCGCGTCGAGCTCTGTGCTGACGGCTCAGAGCCTGGAACCTGCTTCAGATTCTGTGTCTCCCTCTCTCTCTGCCCCTCCCCTGCTCATGCTCTCAATGTTTAGTTTTCACTGATTTTTTAACATGTGATGAACTCCAACCACTTATGAAATATTGACATCGGCACTGGTCTAACACTGTGGTCGCTCACCCTGTGCGAGCTGGCTCCCTGTCCCCCCAAGGACGACTAGCTCCCTCAGCAGCGACACGCTGGCTGGCACACAGCAGACGCTCAGCAGGACGGCTCTGCAGAAGGGAAGGGACCGAGACAGGGATGCCAGACAAGCTCCGAAACAAGTCGGCTGGCGCTGAAGGAGGGGTAGGATGTGGAGATGTGAGCAGAAGGGAAGGCAGGACGGTGAGGAGAACAAGGGAAGAAGCTTCAGGAGTGGGCGCTCAACAGTGTCAAATGCTCAGAAGTGGTTAGCCTGAGCACACACACGTCCACACAGGCGGCCAGAGTTCCTTCAAAAAACGGTAAGTGAGGGGCACCTGGGTGGCTCAGGCAGTGAAGTGTCTGGCTCTCGGTTTGGGCTCGGGTCATGATCTCACCGTTCGTGAGTTCGAGCCCCACGTCGGGCTCTGTGCTGACAGAGCAGAGCCTGCGTGGGATTCTCTCACTCCCTCTCTCTCTCTCTCTCTCTCTCTGCCCCTCCCTGCTGGTGCGTGCTCTCTCTCTCAAAATAAATAAATAAACTTCAAAAAAAAAATTTTTTTTTTTAAATGTCAAGTGCATAAATGCAAATGTCTTTGGATCTCGCCAGACCAGGTTCCGAACACCCAGAATGACAGCGGGGAGCCCAATGGCTGAAAAGGCGGTAGTCTAAGGTCACCTTTTTGTGTGAAAAGGAAACAGAGCTAAGAAGGGGCAACAGAAAGAAATGAAGGACATTTGGTTTGCGAGAAGCTGGGTGCACAGGCAGCAGTGGGGGGAAGGGCCTGAGGCTGAGCAGAAGCTGAAGTGCTGCGGGAGGTGGAGACGTGGGGGGAGGCGGACGGTTCTTCAGGAGGCAGAGAAGAAACATGGGCTCGTACTATTATCACCTCCTTTGCACCAGTGAAGGGCCAAATTCAGGGAGGTTAAGCACCTCTCTCAAAACCGCTACACAGTCACAGACAAGGTAAGCTAGGAGCCTAAATCTGTCTGAGTCCACACTCTTTCCAATGCAGCCTGCTCACGAGGCTCAGCGCCCCAGAAGTTGGAGCCTTTTTTTCCATCTTTCTGTTTTTAACGTTTATTTATTTTAAAGAGAGAGAGGAGGACAGAAGATCCAAAGCAGGCTCTGTGCCGACAGCCAGGAGCCCAGTGTGGGGCTCCAACTCGCAAACCATGAGATAGGTGACCTGAGCCAAAGTCGGGACACCTGACTGAGCCATCCAGGCACCCCCCCCCCACCCCCTACTCCCCACCACCCCCAGTTGGAGCCTCTATCCGTGAGGCCTGCTCTAGCCACTGTGGCTTAGAGACAATAGTAGAAGCATGAGTACAGCATTTACATACACTGGGCCTCTTCTAAGCACTTGACAGACATTAACCTATTTAATCCTGACAAGAATTCCATAGGGGAGATGCTATTATTAGCCTCGTATTTACAAATGAGGCAGCCATACCCAGAGTGATTAAGCAGCTTGCCCGAGGTCGTCCTGCTGGGAGGTAATAAAGCCAGAATAGCCTAGCAGGCAGTCTGGCCGCCCCGCCCCCCCCCCCCCCCCCCCCAAGCCTTGCTCTTAACCACGATACACAAGTACTGTCTCTGCGGACTGTGGGGTGCACACAGCACCCACAGCCGTGTATTGCACAGACCCAGGTTGGAATCATGGGTATTTGCCTCTCTAAGCTGGATTATATTTTTTAAGTAATCTCTATGCCCAACACTGGGCTCGAACTCACGACCCCGAGATCAAGAGTCGCAGACTCTTCTGCCTGAGCCGGCCAGGCGCCCCTTGAGCCGGATTCTTTGCAGGGTTGTTGTGAAAATTAAACAAGAGCCGTAAAGCTCGGTAGTGTGTCCACGCGTGGCACAAATTCCACAAAAGGTAGTGCTCTCACACCTGTCACCATCCCCTTCTGTCCCTCCTCTCCCACGCTCTGAAGCCAGCTGCTTACCAGCAGGCTCGCGCAGAGTCCGCAAGGGGAAATGCTGCTCAAGTCCTAGAGTAAAAGGAACAAGCGCCTGAAGGGGAGCGAAAGGAATGCAGCAGAGCGTGCGCTGAGGGGATGCGCTGAGGGGATGGCCAAACGCTAAGAAGGTCTGATCTAAATCACGAGATGAGTTTTGGTAGAACCTGACAATAATTTAAACTCCAGATGAGGGGCACACTGAAACCGTCCGACTTCAGCTCAGGTCGTGATCTCACGGTTTGTGGGTTCGAGCCTCGCGTCGGGCTCTGTGCTGACAGCTCGGAGCCTGGAGCCTGCTTCTGATTCTGTGTCTCCCTCCCTCTCTGCCCCTCCCCCACCCAAGCTCTGTCTTTCTGTCTCTCTCTCTCTCTCTCAAAAATAAGTAAACATTAAAAAAAATTTTTTTAATAAATAAACTCGAGATGAAACAATAAAAGTCCAAGCACAGCCAAGACTTGAAGAGGAACTGGGTAAACGTTGCTATAGTAACTGAAGTAGCGTGGTCGCTGGGTGGAAATAGACAAATAAGCCAATGGAACAGAAGCGCAGCCCAGAAACAGACTCAAGCATAGAAAACCCCAGGTAGATGAAGAGCATGAGAATAAAAACAAAACGTTTTTAAAAAATGAGAGGAAAATATGGGGTAGGAGAATAGCTTTGTGCATCAGTCAGAAGGACTGATAAAGTGGCCTGAATCCAAGTCAGAAGGCACTGCCCCAGATGCTGGTTGTACAACACTGTGAAGGTACTTAATGCCCCTGAACTGTACACTTAAACATGATTCAAACGGGGGGGCGCCTGGGTGGCTCAGTCGGTTAAGCATCCGACTTCAGCTCAGGTCATGATCTCACAATTCAAGAGTTCGAGCCCTACATCGGGCCCTGTGCTGACAGCTCAGAGCCTGGAGCCTGCTTTGAGTTCTGTGTCTCCCTCTCTCTCTGCTCCTCCCCCGCTCATGCTCTCTGTCTCTCTGTCTCTCTCTCTCTCTCTGTCTCTCTCTCTCCTTCAAAAATAAATAAAAACATTAAAACAATTTTTTTAATGATTCAAATGGCAAATTTTTATGTTTTATATATAATATAAACATATTATATATAAACATCTACAAACATATATGTTTTACCACAACTTAAAAAGTAATGTAATACACCCAAACCCAATGAATTATACACTTTAAATGAGAGAACTGTATGGTATGTGAATCGTGGCTCAATAAAACCGTCTAAAAAACCAAACTGCAGTCAGGTGAGCATCCAACTCTTGATTTCAGCTCAGGTCATGATCTCATGGTCATGGGACAGAGCCCCATGTGGGAGTGGAGGCTGCTTATTAGGATTCTCTCCCCCTTCCTTTGCCCCTCTCCCACTAGTGCATGCCCCCATGCACTGTCTCTCTCTAAAAAATTAAAAAAAAAACTAAAAATAAAATAAAAAACCCGTTACATGAAATGAAGACACCATAAGTAAAAAGATGACCCACAGGCTGGGAGAAGTTAAGTGTAACATACCTAACAAAGAAAGGCTTAGTGTTCATAATACACGTGCACATGCGTGTATATACTTACAAATCAGTAAGAAAAAGAGCATCCAACTGAAAAACAGGCAAAAACTAGAATAGGCAATTCACAGAAAAGGGACACCTGAGCAGACAACAACTGTGAACAGATGTTCAAGCTGTCCAACAGCACATACAGATTGGAATGCAAAACCATTCTGCACACATCTGACTGACAGACATGTGACATAGGATCGAAAGTTAGTAAGACGAGGGGCGCCTGGGTGGCTTGGTCAGTTAAGCATCCAAGTCTTGATTTTGGCTCAAGTCATGATTTCTCAGTTCGTGGGATCGAGCCCTACGTCGGGCTCTGCACTAACATCACAGAGCCTGCTGGGGATTCTCTCCCTGCTCCTCCCCTACTCGCAAGCGCACGTGCTCTCTCTTTTGCACTCACTCTCCCTCTCTCCCAAAATAAATAAACTTTTTAAAAAATTATGTTTATGAAGAATTTAATTTTTTTTTAGTGTTTCTTTTTGAGAGAAAGAGAGAGAGACACACAGAATCTGAAGCTGAGCTGTCAGCACATATCCTGACATGGGACTCGAACTCACAAACTGTGAGATCATGACCTGAGCCAAAGTTGGATGCTTAACCAGCTGAGCCACCCAGGAGCCCCAGTAAATAAATAAACTCAAAAAAAAAAAAAAAAAAAGGTAAGACTGGAGAAAACAGGAACACTCACACTCTGTTGGTGGGAATAGAAATTGGTACAACCACCTTGGCAATACCCAGTCAAGTCTAAAATGCACACGCTAACCACCAAAACAGCAGCTCAGTGCACTGAGTGTTTTCGAAGTACTGTTACTATGTTAAACACTCTACACCTATTAACTCATTTAACCTTCTTTTTTTTAAAATTTTTTTTTTAACGTTTATTTATTTTTGGGACAGAGAGAGACAGAGCATGAACAGGGGAGGGGCAGAGAGAGAGGGAGACACAGAATCGGAAACAGGCTCCAGGCTCTGAGCCATCAGCCCAGAGCCCGACGCGGGGCTCGAACTCACGGACCGCGAGATCGTGACCTGGCTGAAGTCGGACGCTTAACCGACTGCGCCACCCAGGCGCCCCTCATTTAACCTTCTTTACAATTCGTAAGGTATACTTATTGCTCTGTTTTACAGATGATGAAACTAAAGCAGAGACGTTACGGAGCATTCCCCAAATTACCCAATGAATCACTAAAAGTCTACATGTGAATTCTGCTAGCAGATAAATTCTTGTACGAGGACAGCTAAGTAATAGAAAATACATATATTGGTCTCCAACCCCGGTTCCTGGCACAGAGCTCCTAAAACCTTGTAACTTCCTAAGTGTTATGTAAGAATACTGGGAGCATCTTTTGTCCTACTCAGGAGGCTCTGGGTGGGCTCCTAGGTGGTTCCTGGAAGGGGCTGGTCACCAGAAAGACCAAACCTCCATCTGAAGCTCGGGATTTTCAACCCTGCTCCATTCTCCAGAGAGGGGCTGGGGGCTGGAAATGGAGTTAGTAACTCTGAAGTGGGCGTTCAGAGAGCTTTCAGGCTGGTGAACACATCCACACCAGAAGGGTACCCACCCCAGCTCCTGCGCTTGGGACCCCAGCGCTCCCAGACCCCACCCAGTGTATCTCTTCATCTGGCTGTTCAACTGTATCCTTTATCACACCCTTTAATAAACTGGTAAACATGTCTCCTTGAGTTCTGTGAGCTGCTCTAGCAAATTAGTCAAACTGAGGAGAGGGAACCTCCACTTTGCAGCCAAGTCGGACAGAGGTTGTGGGTAACCCACAGACCTACTACTGGCAATGGGCATGTGGGGGGTTGGTAGGCTTGTGGGAGCCCTTCACCTGCGGGATCTGACGCTACCTCCAGGTAGACAGTGTCAGAATTGAGTTAAATTGTAGGACACCCAGCTGATGTCACAGGGAATTCGTCGGTGTGGGAAAACCACCACACATTTGGTGACCGGAAGTGAAGTGTCCTGTGTGAGTAGAGTAGTGGTGTAAAAGTAAAGAAGACACGCAGGAAGACAGACTGGGCTTTTCAACACAAGGGTGTTCTCTCAAAGTTGTTTGTTATAATGAGAAACTAGAAATGCCAAAATGTTTGTAATATGGAAATCAATACACTGTGGTAGTCACAGAATACAGAATGCCACGAAGCAGTCAAGACGAATGAACTAGGGTGCCTGGGTGGCTCAGTCAGTTAAGTGTCTGACTTCAGCTCAAGTCATGATCTCTCAGTCCATGAGTTCCAGCCCTGTGTCAGGCTCTGTGCTGACAGCTCAGAGCCTGGAGCCTGCTTCAGATTCTGTGTCTCCCTCTCTCTCTGTCCCTCCTCCACTCATGCTCTCTCTCTCAAAAATAAACATTAAAAAAAAAAAAAAAAAAAGACAAATGAACTAGATGTATATGTAACCACATGTTTAGATCTCAAAAACATAATATTGAGTGAAAAACTCATTTGCAGCATAAAGTGTGCAAGATATTCATAACGTTTTAAATATATAAAATAATACTATTAAGGATAGATATGTATATAAATACACAAAATATTTTTAATGGACAGAATTTTTTCAGTTTTATTTATTTATGTTGAGGGAGACAGAGACGGCACGCACGGGGGAGGGGCAGAGAGAGGGGAAGACAGAGAATCTCAATCAGGCTCTGAGCTGTCAGCACAGAGCCTGATGTGGGACTCGAAACCACAAATTGTGAGACCATGACCTGAGCCAAAACCAAGAGATGGACACTTAACCGACTGAGACACCTGGGCGCCCTTCTACTACTCTAATTTCTTGACAATGGTTGTCACCAGAGAAGGAGGACAGAGAACGGAACCTGGCAGAGATATGTAGAATTCAGTGTTATCTGAAATGTTTCAGTTCTTAAAATATCTGAGACAAATATGACAAAATATTACTTTTAGGTCTCAGATTACATTACTCTTTATACTGTTTTGAACAGTTAAAAAGTGCCTAAGGGAGCTTCAGTGGCTGCCTCAGTATTTCCAGAAAAGGGAGTGACAAGTTGAGGGTGAAGGCATGGGGACAGTGGGACACCTGTGGATGAGCGCTCTATGAGAGCTGCTGGGGGCAGAGGCCCTGCCAAGCACTGGGCATGCGGGGCTGAGGGCTGCGGACCAAGGGGAGGGCCACTTAGGAGAGCAGAGCTGGCCCAGAGGAAGAGGAGAGGCCAAGGGTGAGGCCAGGGCAACAATGCAGTATTCCCTGGGGCAGGGATGGGCACAGGATAGCAAGGTGGAAACCGGAAGAAGGAGAAATCCAGGAAGGGCTGCCAGCTTCTCAAAGGGGAACTAGAAGGCAGACTTCACATCCACAAGGTGAGAGAGAATGGTCACCCTCACCATTCCTCACTGCTGCCCGCACTGAGCCTGGCCAGGGGCTGGTGCGGGAAAATGCCTCCCTCACTAGCTTCCCAGAGTACTCCATTAAATTTGCTTTGCTAAGGCTGAATGATCTCAACAGTGTAGAAGACATCTTGAGGGGTCCCTGCCTAAGTCAAAATCAACCCTCCCTTGTCTGGGAACTGTATGCTTCCTGCCCTGCCCCTCCTGGTTACAGGGACAAGTATAACTGGTATGTAAGGTCCCACTTCTGTGGCCACAGTCAATGACAGAGACCTGACCTGAGCTGGGGCACAGTCCCTTCCTCAGGAATTGGGACAGAAGATTCCAGCCTCGCCTGAGATAATAACCTAAGCAGAGACGATTAAAAACTTCGAAGCTGGGGCACCTGGGTGGCCCCGTCGGTCGAGCATCCAACTCGGCTCGATTGGTCGAGCATCCAATCTCATGGCTCAGGTCGTGATCTTAGCGTTTGTGAGTTCAAGCCCTGCATCGGGCTCTGTGCTGACATCGCAGAGCCTGCTTAGGATTCCCTCTCTCTGCCCCTCCCCTGCTCAATCACTCTCTCTCTCTCAAAATAAATAAACTTAAAAAAAAAAAAAAAAAAACTTGGAAGCCGGGCAAGGCCACCTTTTGCCATGTGGGTGGCCAGAGAGGCTGGTGTGCGTGGAGAGAGGTAGCAGCAATGCCAGCTGGAGACAGATGGACCTGGCTGTCTGTGACTCCCATTCCTTGATTCTAGAACCTCTGAAACCTTGAGTACCAACAGACTATGAACTACTTTAAAAATTTACTTTGGTTTGATTTGGTTATTCGCCTGCAACGAGAATCCTTCTGGGTACAAAGGGCAGCCTAGGAACATACTGCCAGGAGAACACAATCTCCTTCTGTCCCTTTATGCCCTCACCTCCCCCTTCCCGCCTCTCTACTGGGACTACCTGCCTTTTTAAATCTCATACTGACCATCTGCTAACCGGAGATATACATAGAAATATAAAATAAACTTTACAAAGAAAAAGCAACCCCATAAAATTAGAGAAGTATCAATCTGTAAATGAACTGGTGAGAACTCAGAATCCATTCCCCAGGGAAACCATGTGATACATGCTGAGATGTATCCTGGCTTGCAGTCTAGTTCAGCTACATTATGAAACGTATCTCGTGTCATTCCACTTCTCTCCATCTCACTGAGTGTCCACATCACCATCACCTCTTAGCAAGATGCTGCAACAGCCCCTGCTTTTCCTCTACCCACTTTCCAATCTGCTCTCTACAAAGCAGTGGAGACCTTCCAAAAACATGTATCGGGCCATGTTACTCCCTTGCTTAAAACCTGCCAGTAGCTTCTCCTGATGTTTTGAAGGAAACCCAAACTGCCGACGTGACCTGCACGTCCCTGCCTATGTAGCCCCTGCCAACTCTCCGGTCTATCACTAAACTTGCTGCCAGGGCCTAGAACGAGCCCAAGGTGTCCCAGGATCAGGCCTTTGTGCCTACTGTTCCCTCCGCCTGATGGCTCTTCCCTTAGCTCCTCCTGTGCTCCCTTTCATCTTTCAGATCCCGGCCTCAATACCTATTCTCCAAAGACCATTTTGTCCAGAGTAGATACGGCCTCCACTACCCTCCACCACTGCATCCTGTTTCTTTCCACCACGGCCTTAGCACTGTTAGGGGTGGTCCCTGCCTCTGTTCACTTGGAGCCTCCTTTTCCCCACTGACAGGTTACTGCGTGACAGCAGGGACCGTCATTGTCTCATTCTCCCTTTATCTGCCAGACCTACCACAGGGCCTGGCAAACTGCAGTGCAACAGCTGATGGAATTACGAATGGAATGCTTTAGAACTGCAACTAAAAGAAGACAAAACCACCGCAATACTTATAAATAACGGAAACAGGAAGTTCAAGTTGAGTAAATACTTTCAACACAACACCACTAGTGGTAACAGCCCAAACCTGCCTACTTGGTAAGAACTGAGCACGGCACTGAATTTCTGTGCAGGGAAGTTATTACCACGTACTCCATGCTGGGGAAGAGGAGGAGGTTTGAAGACATACTAGGCCACATAACTAGACGGGATAGAACTGAGTGTCTCCCAACAGGTGCCTAGAAAGAGGGGCATTCTTTTTTTTCTCCCATGTCTGAAGAGGTCTTTATTTTCCCTTCACATCTGGTTGCTCCTTGAAGGTTGGGCATAGAATTCTAGGATGGAAATCACTCTCCCTTAAAACACAATGGTACTGTGGGTGCGTGGGTGGGGTACCTGGGTGGTGCAGTTGGTTAAGCATCTGACTCTTGATCTCAGCTCAGGTCATGATTTCACAGTTTGTGAGTTCGAGCCCCGCAGCAGGCTCTCTGCTGATGGTGTAGAGCCCGCTTGGGATTCTGTCTCTCCCTCTCTCTGCCCCTCCCCTGCTTGTGCTCACTCACTCTCCCTAAATAAATAAATGAATACATTTAAAGAATTAAAAAAGAACACAAAGGTACTGGGTGGCTCAGTTGGTTAAGCATCCGACTTCAGCTCAGGTCATGACGTCACGGATTGTGAGTTTTAGCCCCACATTGGGCTCTGTGCTGGCAGCTTAGAGCCTGCTTGGGATTCTTTCTCCCTCTCTCTCTGTTCCTCCCCATCCCCTCATGAATAAATACACACGTACATAAATAAGGACACAAAGGTACTGCATCACTGCCTTCTAGCTAGCAGTGCTGCTGGCAGGAGGGGCGGTCAGTAGTACGGATTCTGTCTGTGGGCGGCCTCCCTGGGGTCTCCTCTTTATCCCGGTGCTCTGAAATTTCACAGGAGCGTACCTCAACATGAATCTTTTTTCACTGTTGCCCTAACCACTTAGCGAGCCCTTTCTGTCTGGAAACTCATGTCCTGTCGACCGGAGAAATTTTCTTGTATTGCTTCTTTGATAATTCCAATCCACCCTTTTCCTCTGGATGACTTTCAGAACTCCTATGGGTCAGAAACTGGACTTCCCAAACAGCTAAACAGCTAAATGTCTTTCATTTTGTCAGTTCTCTTTTTTTTTTTCCTTTTAACCACTTTGAGTTTTTGTTCTAATTTCTAGGAGATTTCCTCAAGTGCATATTCCCATATTGCGCTCACATTTTTGTTGTTGTTGTTTATTTTTAATTTCCAGGAGCTCTCTTTTACTCTCTGATTGGTGGTTTCATTCACATTCTTTTCTGATGCCCTGGATTATAATTCTTTATCTCCAAAGATAATAATTATAGGCTTTTTTTTTTTTTTTAAGGTTTTCTTTGGCTCCTTGAACTGCCATCTTTTCTTTCTAGGTTGCTTTTTATACTTTTGGTTGGTTTTGATCTTTCACCTTAGAAGCTTTCCTCAGATGTCTGACTGGGGGTCCGGCCTCATGGTTTATACAGACACCACAAAAGCTGGCTGGAGGCTCCTCATGTGAGAACAGAGCCTACCTCCTGGTGGCTTCACCTCGGGGGGGGGGGGGGGGGGGTCAAGAGGAATCCTATTATCTTGGAGGATTCCAAAACATCAACCTGTAGATCTTTTCTCTGGGGCCAGTCAGGTTTTCCAGAGAGGGCCTGCCGCTGAACAACACCCTAGCAGGTAAGAAGCCTCAAGGCTACCATTCTGGGAACTGAGTGGGAGGGAAGGGGGAAGGCGTGGGTTTTCTATGTGGTGTCTTACCACCATCCTGTGCCTGTTGTCTCAGAGGCTGGCACTTCTCTAGTTAAATTGCTCCAGAGAATAAATTTTGCTTTTTTTGTCACAATGGGGGAGGAGCAATCACTTGGATGTGCACCGGCGGTTTGATCATTCCTTATATAGAAAAATTTTTCCCCAACAAAAAGTCCTGTTTTTAGCCCCAGGCACTTATCTCTACCTTCCAAAGGATCTTATGCACCTCATTCCTGACCCTTTCTGGAGCTATAAAAAGTGAATCTGTTCCCTTTTTGTCAGTGCATCCTTCTATAGACATACAAGGTTTCAACGTTTTCTGCTAAAACAATTATCACTCATTCATCTGCTTTCTTTTAAAAACGTGTTGACATCTTTTATTGTCTCTTCTCTCCTGTTTTCTCTGCCCTTGTGGGTTTATTACTTTTTATTCTTTTGCTACTAGTTGATTATTATTCCAGTAAAAGGAGGAAGTGAAGACAAACACATCAATCTACCACTTTTAATCAGTTACATGTGACTGGCTCCCCGCCATGACTGCTCATTTATAGTCACTAATAATTCTGATTGCCAAGGGTTGTATTTGGTTCACAAAAGAAACACAAAGAAAGAAAACGCTGAATTTTTCTGAGGCATCTGGGCAAGAGTTAGAAGAATAATGAGTAAAGAATAAATAACAATGAAGTTTAAAGAAGTCACACATATCCATGAGCAGAGAGAACACGTAGAATATAGACAACCGAGCTGTGACTAGTCAAAACAGAGTTAGGGGTAAAGCTTAGCAGAGGTTTGAGATGCCTAATGGGAAAGGGGGTGGAGACATAGAAGTATCTTAGTTTCAGGGTGCCTAGCTGGCTCAGTCGGTGGAGCACGTGACTCTTGATCTCAGGGTCATGAGTTTGAGTCCCACATTGGGTGGATTTGAGAAAAATAAAATAAAATCTTAAAAAAAAAAAAAAAAGTATCTTAGTTTCTTTCACTGACCACCAGGTGGCACTACTGACCCAACACAGCTTTGTCGCTGTGCATGTAGCCAAAGGGTAGGAAAGGAAGAGAGAGCTAGCTGTAGTTGTTTCCATATGTGAGTCACTGGCAAGGCTGAACCCTGGAAAATGGCTTCAAGGAAGTGTTGTATTGAAGAATTGGTATTAGACAAGAATGATATGCTTTGAAAACCTGTAGGGTAGGGGTGCCTGGGTGGCTCAGTTGGTTGAGGGGCCGACTTTGGCTCAGGTCATTATCTCGCGGTCCATGAGTTCGAGCCTCATGTCGGGCTCTGTGCTAACAGCTCAGAGCCTGGAGCCTGTTTCAGATTCTGTGTCTCCCTCTCTCTGACCCTCCCCCGTTCATGCTCTGTCTCTCTCTCTGTCTCAAAAATAAATAAACGTTAAAAAAAAAATTAAAAAAAAAAAAAAAGAAAACCTGTAGGGTAGCTACCAGAGCCATACTAGTCGATGCCAGACCTGTTATCATTTAGAATACTCCACACCTACTAAATCCAAATCTAATCTCTGATCCCAGGAATGAAGCCCCAGGATCCATTTTGATGAATTTCCCAGGGGTTCTGATGTACAATTTAAGCTTGGAAACAATTGAAAAGAATACACTCCAAAAGTGATTCTGTACATTTTTAAATATCCAAACACATCTGAGTAGTTGCAAACACTGACATAGGAGGCTAAACCCTCGTTACTGACAACACAAAGAATCTGTCCTCCAAAATATATACGGTAATTTCTTGGGCTTGGGATTTTTTAAAGGCTCTTTTGTTAGTTTTTTTTTAAGATGGAAATTTATTTTGTTTTTAATGACATTCTTTCTATATTAAAAAAAAAATACCCGGGGCGCCTGGGTGGCGCAGTCGGTTAAGCGTCCGACTTCAGCCAGGTCACGATCTCGCGGTCCGTGAGTTCGAGCCCCGCGTCAGGCTCTGGGCTGACGGCTCAGAGCCTGGAGCCTGTTTCCGATTCTGTGTCTCCCTCTCTCTCTGCCCCTCCCCCGTTCATGCTCTGTCTCTCTCTGTCCCAAAAATAAATAAACATTGAAAAAAAAAATTAAAAAAAAAAAAAAATACCCTAAAAAAACCCTGGGTGGCTCAGTCGGTTAAGCGCCTGACTCTTGATTTTGGCTCAGGTCATGATCTCACAGTTCGTGACTTTGAGCTCCATGTTGAGCTCTACGCTGATGGTGCAGAGCCTGCTTGGGATTCTCTCTCTCCCTCTCTCTCCCTCTTTCTCTCAAAATAAATAAAATAAACTTTATATATATGTGTATTAAAAGAATACCCTCCCTTCCTTTTTAAAATTAGTATTAAAGCAGTTTTAGGTTTACAATATAACTGAATAGATAGCACAGAGATACTTACAAAAAGCCTCTCATTTGAATATCACTGGCCCCTACTCCTGGAATCACTGCTACCATGAAAGTCAGCATGATATTTTCATGCAATGACAGTTCTGTATCTTTTTTTAGCCAACCATACATACCGTTCTTGAACAGCTTTGTTGTAAGCCCCAACATTCAGCGTTTTTCTGATCAAGTCACAGATGTGAGAGCTCTCCCCTGGGCACCGAGGGAGTCCATAAACACCTACAACAGCAGAAGCCAAATATCCATTCTTTCAAGAATTGTGTACTGAGTAACTACTATGTACAAGGCACTGTGAGGAATAAAACAGACCTGAACTAGCCTCTGATCTCGTTCACTTATTCCTCAAGAAAATATGTATTGAGGGGCACCAGGGTGGCTCAGCTGGTTAAGCGTCTGACTTCGGCTCAGGTCACAGTCTCACGGTTCATGGGTTCGAGCCCCGCATCAGGCTCTCTGCTGTCAGCGCAGAGCTCACTTTGGATCCTCTGTTCCCCTCTCTCTCTGCCCCTCCCCTGCTTGCTCTCTCTCTTTCTCTCTCTCAAAAATAAATAAACACTTAAAAAAGAAAATAACGTAGAGCATGCATACCATAACCAGCTTCCCCCTGACGCTCCTATACTCTTTTCTGCCTAAGGACCTTGGCACCGGCCGTTCCCTGGTAGATGTATTTCCTCTCTCACTGCTTCAGTGGTTGGACTCATTTCATCTCTCAGGTTGGAGCTTCGGGAAGTCACATCCGACTCCCCTAACTCAAGTAGTGCCTAACCCCATTTCCCACCCTTCCCCCAGTTACACCTTCCACCTTCATCATCCTCATCAATAACATTTTCAGGTTTGCCCGGCATAGTTCTAACCATATGTCGGCAATAATTCATTTAATCTTCATGACCATGAAGAGAGGAAATCATTATTTGTACCATATTACAGATAAGAAATTTCTAAACAGGAAGATGAAATACTCTGTCCAAGGTTAGATACGAAGTGCTAAGAGTCAGGATATGAACACAGGCAGTTTGGCTCTAGAGCCCACACGTTTAACCACTGCCCTGTCTCTTAAGTATTATCCTATTTTTTTTTTAATGTTTATTTATTTTGAGAGAGAGGGAGAGCAGGCATGTGCATGACTGGGAGAGGGGCACAGAGAGAGGCAGAGAGAGACCTGGGGCTCCAACCCACAAACCGTGAGATCATGACCTGAGCCTAAACCGAGGGTTGGACGCTTAGCTGACTGAGCCACCCAGGGACCCCCTGTCCTATTTTTTTTTTCTTGATCATAGTTTTCACTCTCTGTATTTATTTATTTCCTTGCTTCATTGTCTATTTCTTCCCTACCCCCCAACTAGAATGTTAATTTCCTGAAGACAGGGACCTTGTCTGTCTTACAGATTTTCAATACATGTTTGTTGACTGAATGAATGATAAGGTTTTTACCAACATGCATTTGAATAACACTTGTGTTTTTTAAAAACAAGGAGCATGGGTGGCTCAGTCAGTTAAGCATCTGACTCGCGATTTCGGTTCAGGTCATGATCTCATGGTTCGTGGGACCGAGCCCCATGCTGGGCTCTGTGTTGACAGTGCAGAGCCTGCTTGGGATTCTCTCTCACCCTCTCTCTCCGTCCCTCCCCAACTCATGCACACACGGGTGTGCGTGTGTGCTCTCTCTCAAAATAAATACACTGTTAAAAATAAATAAACAGGGGCACCTGGGTGGCTCAGTCGGTTAAGCATCCAACTTGAGCTCAGGTCATGATCTCGTGGTCTGTGAGTTCGAGCCCCGTGTCAGGCTCTGTGCTGACAGCTCAGAGCCTGGAGCCTGTTTCAGATTCTGTGTCTCCCTCTCTCTATGACCCTCCCCCGTTCATGCTCTGTCTCTCTCTGTCTCAAAAATAAATAAACGTTAAAATTTTTTTTAATATAAATAAATAAATAAATAAATAAATAAATAAATAAAATCAAGTGGTCGTGTGGATTAGAACAGAGAAAAAAGGAGGCAAAGAGGCCAAGGTTACCTTGATGTTGTCCCCCAACCGAGATCAGATTGATCATGGGTGGTGACGGGCATCTCTGAGCCACTGCCCTCCTGGGGGAGAAAAGGATTATCAGATGGAAATATATCATCAACCACCAACTTCCCGGATGAAGCTACTTCATTCTCTGTGATTCCCCAAAGCCAGGGAGTGTCAGGATTTCCTCCAGATGGCCAAACAAATCCTTATTCTTTCACAGAAAATAAAGTTCCATAAAGCTTTTTACATGGAGACATCTTAGAATAGTTTTCCTGCCAAGATAGATGAAGAGCTCAAAAGAATTAGAGGAGTGGCTAGATCTGAATGAAAGAAAAAAAAATTCAATCCCATGTAAGTCGTATGACATCACAGAACAGGACTTACAGAAATTGGCCTCCCTGGGAGAATCCCATAGCATTGTAGCCTTGCTGTAATTTAGGGTCCTTAGCCAGAATCTGACACACTGTTGTTACTTGGGAATTGACATTCAAGAAGAAGCTGTTCTCCACATCCTAAAAGAGGAGCCACAGAGGAAGGATGGGGATGAGAACCACCACTGGTGTCTTCTCTAAGAAGGCAAATTTGTTTCGTTGGAATCTGCACACAAGCCACTCAAGAGTTAAAGTATCATTGCAAGATTTGCTGCTAAAAATGCAAGACAAAGCATTTTAATAGTACATTCTATGAAATCAGTCAGCAAACCTTCAAAGGAACAGAGCTGTGAAGGGCCTTACCTCCATCAGGGTCTTCCCAATCTCTAAAGATAAGACATAAATTCCAGGTATTTTCTTCTCAACCATTTTTTTAATAGCACCCATGCTTAAGGGATTACAACAGCTGTCTCCTAGACAACAAAGACAATGGCAGATATTCATGAACCAGGTTACATAGTTTTTAAAAAGTTTTAAGCTTCAAAGGGCATTATAAAGAATGTGAAACATGACGCGTCTGGGTGGCTCAGTCGGCTGAGCGTCCGACTTCAGCTCAGGTCATGATCTCACGATTTGTGAGTTCGAGCCTCGCATTGGGATTTGTGCTGACAGCTCGGGGCCTGGAGCCTGCTTCAGATTCTGTGCCTCCCTCTCTCTCTGCTTCTCCCCTGCTCACACTCTGTCTCTCTCTCAAAAATAAATAAAGATTAAAAACAAAAATTTTTCTTGAAGTGAAACATACAGAATGGGAGAAAATATTTGCAAAAGGAAAAAATAAAAAGGGAGAAAATATTTGCAAATCATATATTTGATAACGGTTTAATACCCAGGATACACAAAGAACTCTTACAACTCAACAAGAAGTTAACCTAATTTAAAAATGTAAAAGGGACTTGAACAGACATGTTTCCAAAGGAGATATACAAATGACCAACAAGCATATGAAAACACGTTCAACATCACTGGTCATTAAGGAACTGCAAATCGAGGCACCTCGTGGCTCAGTCAGTTGAGCGACCGACTTTGGCTCCAGTGGTGAGCTTTGAGCCCCGCATCAGGCTCCCTGCTGTCAGTGCAGAGCTGGCTTCTGATCCTCTGTCCTCCTCTCTCTCTCTGCCCCTCCCCACTCTCAAAAATAAACACTAAAATAAATAATTAATTTAAAAAAGGAAATGCAAATCAAAACGATAATGAGATACCACCTCATACCCACTAGGATGGCTTTAATTTAAAACACTGGAGGGGCGCCTGGGTGGCGCAGTCGGTTAAGCGTCCGACTTCAGCTCAGGTCACGATCTCGCGGTCCATGAGTTCGAGCCCCGCGTCAGGCTCTGGGCTGATGGCTCAGAGCCTGGAGCCTGTTTCCAATTCTGTGTCTCCCCCTCTCTCTGCCCCTCCCCCGTTCATGCTCTGTCTCTCTCTGTCCCAAAAATAAATAAACGTTAAAAAAAAAAATTAAAAAAAAAAAAACACTGGAAAGTAGCAAGCAAGGATGTGGAGAAACAGGAACCCTTGTACATTGCTGGTGGAAATGTAATATGATGCAGCCATCGTGAAAAGTTTGGTGGTTCCTCAAAAAGGTAACCCTAACAATTACCATAGGATGCAGCAATTTCCCTTCTAGATATCTACCCAAGAGAAATTAAAACATGCCCATACAGAAACATGTACCTCAATGTTTACAGCAGCACTATTCATAATAGCTAAAAGGTAGAAGTGACACAAATGTCCACCAATGGATGAGTGAGTAAACAAATTGTGGTATACACATACAGTGGAATATTATTCAGCTGTAAAAAACAAAAGAAATACACATGCTACATACATATGTACATATGCTACAATGTGGATGAACCTAAATTCACATTAAATTCACACTAAATTCATATTATTATAAGTGAAAAAAGCTAAACACAAAAGGTCACATAATGTTTGATTCCCTTTATATAGGATATATCTAGAACCAGCAAATCCATAAAGACAGAAAACAGATTGGACATTGGACATTGGACAGGAAGTGTTGGGAGTGGGGAACAGAGTGGTTACTTACGGGGTACAGTGTTTTCTGGGATGATGAAAAAAACTTGAAACTAGAGAGGAGCGCTGGTAAAACAATATTATGAATACACCAATTGCCACTGAATTGCATACCTTAATATGGTTAATTGTAGGTTACATGAATTTCACCTCAAAAAAAAAAAAAGACCATTTTTTGCGTGGCTCGTGTTTTCTCAAGTAATAACAAACTTCAAAAGCCCACACAATACAGTTGGGACACCGAATTCATAACTGAAAAGTAAGCAGAGGTGCATATTACCCTGCCTTATCATTTGGAACAGTTGGGGTTAGTAGAGTCAAGAGCACTTAGGAATCAAACTCAAGGACTAGGACTAGGGAAAGAAAAGTGAAACGCCTAGGGCACAAAATTTCAGGAGGTACTCACTCGCAGGTTCGTGCAAGTGCTGACCCTGAACTTCTACGAGCTAGAAAGTGAGTGCCCTCTTAACTTTTGCAATGTAGGGGTCTCCTTGCGTCGTCCTACTCCCAGCCCTGTTTCTTTTCCTGTTTCAAAGAACTAAAACCAAGAACTGGAAGAAAAGTGACTGGTCACTCAGTTGGAGAAGTAGGCTGAGATCATTTTCCATTTTGAGCTTAATCATCCCATTTCTAACTTAAGAGGAACCTTAAGAATTCATTTTTAAAGAAGGAAAAGCTGAGGCTTAAAGCATCCTCTATTTGTCTCATAATAACTTCTTTTAACTCCACTGTAGTAGCCCTGGAACCCAGCACAGAGCTTTGAGAAAACTGTTTATATTTGCTGACTGTAATTCCTCTTCAGGGTTTTCTTTCTTTCTTTCTTTCTTTTAACGATTTCATTTATTTATTTACTTACTTTAATTTGTTTTAGAGAGAGAAAGAAAGAGTGTGAGCGGGAGAGAGGGGCAGAGGGAAAGAGAGAGACTCTTTTTTTTTTTTTTAATTTTTTTAACGTTTATTTATTTTTGAGACAGAGAAAGACAGAGCATGAACGGGGGAGGGTCAGAGAGAGAGGGAGACACAGAATCTGAAGCAGGTTCCAGGCTCCAAGCGCTCAGCTCAGAGCCAGACGCGGGGCTCAAATTCACAGACTGTGAGATCATGACCCGAGCCGAAGTCGGACGCTCAACCGACTGAGCCACCCAGGCGCCCCGAAAGAGAGAGACTCTTAAGCAGGCTCCATGCCCAGCGCAGAGCCCAAGACCAGGCTCGATCTCATGACCGTGAGATCGTAACCCAAGCAGAAATCACAAGTCAGATGCTCAACCAACTGAGATAGCCAGGCACCCCTAAAACTGCTTTTGTTAAGGTTATTAGTGATCTTCAGATTGCTAAATCCAATAAGCAGTTCTCACTTGATCTGTTGATAAAATTCCATGCAGCTGATTACTCCCTTCCTCTGGAAACATTTTCATTGGACTTCCGGGACATTGCACTCTTCTGACTTTCCTCCACCACCACCGTCTCCTTAGCTAGTTTCTCCTCCTCTCAACCTCCAAATGTTGGCAGCGCCTCAGGCCTCAATCTTTACACCTCTTCTCTCCTCGTGTACACTCGCTCCCATGATCCTGCTCAGTCTCATGGCTTTAAATGCCAGCCACACACTGAAGGCTCCCAACATAAATCTCCAACCTGTATTTCTGTTCTAGACTCCACACTCCAAATGGCTCTACAACATCTGGATGTCTAACAAGCATCCCAAATCTAGTAAGTCCAAAAGCAGACTACTGATCTTCTCCCTACCCTAAATTTGCTCATCGTACAGGCTTCCCCATTTTGGTAAAATGACAACTTCATCCTTCAACTTGTCCAGCCCCAAACCATGGAATCATCCTTGACTCCTTTCTTTCTTGCTCATCCCAAATCTAATCCGTTAATAAATCCCATTGGTTCCACCTTCAGAAGACACACAACCTTTGACCGCTTCTCAATATCTCCTCTATTACTATATTGTTTCAGGCCACCACCATCTCTTGTTTAAGTTGTTGCAATTGCTTCCTAACTTGTCTCCCTGCAAATGTCTGTGTCCCTCTACAACCTATTCTTAATATAGCAACTAGAGTGGTCCTTTTTAAAGTGTAAGTCATATTATGTTACTCATGTGCTCAAATCCCTCAAGGGCTTTCCAACTCATTGTAGCCAACTCCCTTTGTAGGCCCAGCATCCCCATCCACCCCAACCTAAACCCCTATTTTCTTCTCCTTGCTCACTCAGTTCCAGCCCCGCTGACCTGAATGTTGTTCCTCCAACATATCAAACATACTTCTGCCTCAGGGCCTTTGCATTTGCTGTTCCTTCTACCAGCTATCCACAGGGTATCCTCCCTCATCCACTTCAGCTCTTTGCACAGATGTCACTTTCTGGGTGAATCTTTTCCTGACCCTGCTTATAAAATTGCAAGCCCCATCTCCATTTCTCTCCCGCTCCCGGCTTTACTCTTCTCCATTGCATTAGCCACCATTTTATTTAAAACATATTACATGTTTTAGTTATTTCTTTATAGTCTGTGTCTTCCCCTGGAAAATAAGTTCAGAAAGGGCAAAGACTTTGGTCTGTTTAGTTCACGGTCTTATCTTCAGCATCTAGTAGGTGCTTAATAACTACGTGTTAAATGGAAACATGAACCTTAGGTACCTAACAAATCTCTATTCAGTGTGCGAATGAATAAAAGGATGGATGTCCTGGTCATACAGCCACAGCCAGGACTGCCTCAAGTGCCTGACGCTGCCCAGCGCCGTGAGAATTAAGCAAGAACCGCCCAAAATACTCTAACGCAGCGCACGGGTCTCTGCCAGAGCTCACCAAAAGACAGCCCCTTCTCCTCTCTCCCTTTCCAATGCAGAGGAGCCCCCCCTCCCCCAAATCCTAAAACGTCGGGCCAGCCTGGTGCTGTGCGACCACGGTCCTCGCTCTCCACCTCGCACTCTGCCGATGCGAACCCAGGTTGGGAAAGAGGAGTCGCCAAACCCTCCTGCTTCTCTTCTCCCTCACTCACCCATTCCATGCCAGATGACCAGCGGCAGCGGCACCGGCGGGTCGAGATGCCCCAGTGCAGGTGCCGCGCAAGACCCCGGCAGGAGAGCGACGGCCAAAAGCCACAAACAGCTGGACGACGCCATCTTGACCCAATCACGTGACCGCGCTCCCGGAGCCTGGACCCGGCGCCTGCGGGGGCGGACCGCGCGCTCCCCCCCGCCCGCCACCATCAATCAAAATGAATGCCCAGGGTCATTCAACGCTTACTGAACATCAGACGTTCTTCTGTGTGCTTTTTCCCTGTTAGCAAATTTAATCCTCGTAACGCTGTGTACGCTTCTCCCCATTTTACAGGTCTGGACACTGAGGCGCTGAGAGTTTGTGTCAGGTGCAGAAGTTCACCGAGATAGCAAGTTGGCGGGTCCAAAGTGGTTACTCAGCTGACGAACCGTACTGCCTTTGGGAGAAAAATGCTTTGTGGAGGGAAGAAAGGAAGGAGGGATTCGGCTGTCTATTAGAAATGGAAGGTGAGGGATCATTTCCAGCCAGGGTTAATAATGGCAGGGTGTGGTATTCGTCCTGGATCTTGAAGGAAAAACAGGATTTCAACAGGCAAAGATGAAATGCAGGAGGACTGAAATGAGCCAAAATATAGAGGTGGAAAAGAATGGTGTGGTTGTTTTTGTTTTTTTTTTTTAGAAGTGGCAGGGCTTCCCGACTGACAAGAACATGTGTTGGATGTGGAAATCACTGCCACTTCCTGGTTTAATCTCAGAGCTGGATGATTGCAGGAGCCTTTCATTCACCATTTCTCCCTTTTCCATTCCCCCTCTTTAATCCAGTCTATGTTCTATTGCCAGATTCATTATTTTAACCCACTTTCCTTTATTTTTTATTTTTTTCATTTTGTTTTTTATTTTTTTTAATTTACATCCAAATTAATTAGCATATAGTGCAACAATGATTTCAGGAGTAGAGTCCTTAGTGCCCCTTACCCATTTAGCCCATCCCCCCTCCTACAACCCCTCCAGTAACCCTCAGTTTGTTCTCCATATTTATGAGTCTCTTCTGTTTTGTCCCCCTCCCTGGTTTTATATTATTTTTGTTTCCCTTCCCTTATGTTCATCTGTTTTGTCTCTTAAAGTCCTCGTATGAGTGAAGTCAAAGGATATTTGTCTTTCTCTGACTAATTTCACTTCGGATAATACCCTCCAGTTCCATCCACGAAGTTGCAAATGGTAACCCACTTTTATCCTCTCAATTGCCTGCCCAAAGTATTTTTTCAGAAAATCATTGAAATAGTTATGGATAGAGAATTTGGTAAGTAAATTAGGATGTATGGACAGTACAATGGAAGATTATGAGGCGAGTTTTCTAAAGGATAAGGTAAATTTATATATAACCACATGAAAAATGTCTCAATATATTGTAAAGGAAAAGCTGGTTGCACACCCACCCGAAGCCCTTTTATCTGATGCTGTTGGGCCTGGTGGTTAGTTGTTACATGAAAAAAATCAATTAAAATGCAGAATGGTAAAGCATTACACAGCACACGGTTTTGTTTAAGAAAAGTAAGTTCCTGGCATATTATAAACCCCTCTTTTTGGTTTAAACTTAAGACTTATAAATGTAAATTGCTTTATCAATCTTTTGAGATAGCCTCGGGCTTTTTCTGTGATGACGGGGCCCCTGGTGAAAGTGTTTCTTAGAGTGATAGATACTTCTTGCCTTTCACAAGTCACCCATAATTTCTTTAAATATTTCTTTAAAGTGGAGCAATAACTAAACGGCACTTGTGAAGCAATCTGAACGCAAAGTCCTTCTAGATGTGTGTAGCTCTTCCAAGGACAGAATTTTCATCTATACCTAATCTAACAAGTTTTTAGCAATTTGCTTTCAACCAGCCTTTCCAAAGCATTCAACTTAGTTTCCATAGAAACATCTCTTTTTACACCCATATATCATAACGGTTAATTAAATCACAGTAGCAAATTTTCCTGATATAAGTAAGTGGAATAAACCCAACAGACATTTGGTAGTCAGGTGGCTCAACTGGCAGGAACAGAACTACCCAAAAACTCTCAAATGCAGCTTCCTGGCCATGTTTACCACGCTGTAGGCATCAGTAAGTACATTTTAGAATTGGGAGAATAAGTTAAATAGGAATGAAGAAAGTAACTACCTCGTTTTGCAAAAAGTATATATGTTGTGGTGATGGTTCCACCAGTCTGTATTTACTAAAAATCACTGTATCCTACACATGAAATGGGTGAATTTTATAGGATGTAAAACGTAACCATAATCAAGCTGTTTTTTAAAAAAAACATCTATGTATTCACGTATTCGTGTATTTCTAGATTTTCATGAATTTTTGATTTTCATTGAACAGCTAAAGTACTGAAAAGAAAACAGTTTTCACCATTCACTTTTTACTTTTTTTTTTAAACGCTTCATGAATTTGCTTGTCCTTCTTTCGCAGGGGCCATGCTAATCCTCTCTGGATTGTGCCAATTTCAGTATCTGAGCTGCTAAAGCGAGCCCCACTTTCTACTTTTTATACTTCTGTATGGTTTGAATTCGTAATGCAAAGATACATAAGTGGGGTTTAAAAAAATTTTTTTTAACGTTTATTTATTTTCTTGAGACAGAGAGAGACACAGAGCATGAGCAGGGGAGGGTCAGAGAGACAGGGAGACACAGAATCTGAGACAGGCTCCAGGCTCTGAGGTGTCAGCACAGAGCCCGACGCAGGGCTCGAACTCATGGACCGCGAGATCATGACCTGAGCTGAAGTTGGACGCTTAACCAACTGAGCCACCCAGGTGCTCCTTTTTTAAAATTTTTTAATGTTTATTTATTTTTGAGAGAAAACGGAGTGTGAGCCAGGCAGGGGGAAAGAGAGAGAGGTAGACACAGAATTTATTTATTTTTTAAAATTCATTTATTTATTTTTAAACTTACATCCAAGTTAGTTAGCATATAGTACAACAACAATTTCAGGAGTAGATTCCCTAATGCCCCTTACCCATTTAGCCTATCCCCGCTCCCACAACCCTTCCAGAAACCCTCAGTTTGTTCTCTGTATTTAAGAGTCTCTTATGTTTTGTCCCCCTCCCTGTTGTTATATTATTTTTGCTTCCCTTCCCTTATGTTCATCTGCTTTATATCTTAAAGTCCTCATATGAGTGAAGTCGTATGATATTTCTCTTTCTCTGACTAATTTTCACTTGGCATAATACCCTCCAGTTCCATCCACATAGTTGCAAATGGCAAGATTTCATTCATTTTGCTTGCTGAGTAATACTCCGTTGTATATATACCACATCTTTATCCATTCATCCATTGATGGACATTTGGGCTCTTTCCATACTTTGGCTATTGTCAATAGTGCTGCTATAAACATGGGGGTGCATGTGTCCCTTCAAAACAGCACACCTGTATCCCGTGGATAAATGCCTAGTAGTGCAATTGCTGGGTCGTAGGATAGTTCTATTTTTAGTTTTTTGAGGAACCTCCATACTGTTTTCCAGAGTGGCTGCACCGGCTTGCATTCCCACCAACGATGCAAAAGAGATCCTCTTTCTCCGCATCCTCGTCAACATCTGTTGTTGCCTGAGTTGTTAATGTTAGCCATTCTGACAGGTATGAGGTGGTATCTCATTGTGGGTTTGATTTGTATTTCCCGGGTGATGAGTGATGTTGAGCATTTTTTCATATGTCTGTTCGCCATCTGGATGTCTTCTTTGGAGAAGTGTCTATTCATGTCTTTTCCCCATTTCTTCACCGGATTATTTGGTTTTTGGGTGTTGAGCTAGGTAAGTTATAGATTTTGGATAGTAACCCTTTATCTGATATGTCATTTGCAAATATCTTCTCCGAGTCCCCATCAGTTGCCTTTTAGTTTTGCTGAGGGAGATAGAGAATTTAAAGCAGGCTCCAGGCTCTGAGCTGTCAACACAGAGCCCGACGGAGGGCTCAAACTCTTGAACCGCGAGATCATGACCTGAGCCGAAGTCAGACGCTTAACCAACTGAGCCACCAGGCACCCCAATAACTTTTATTTTATTTTTCCCAGGCTTTTTCCTCTAGTTTTATTAATATAATTGACATACAACATTGTATTAGCTTAAGGTGTACAACATAATGATTTGATATATGTATAAATACGTAACTTTTATAATCAGAAAAAATTAAGATATAATATACATATATCAAATGTATAATTAAAATGTATAATGTATATATACATTAAAAATTATTTTACTTTAAATAAAACAAATAAAATAAAATTATTGTATTTTTTGGTTAGATAATGGAGTAAAGCTTTCTCATAGACTCTGTTTCTGCCAATACCTAAGAAAGTTAAAATTTCATCCACAGCAAAGGGCCACAACTCAGTATCTTAAATGTCGACAAGTGGCAGTCAAGGAAAGAAATAGAAAATTATGGTCTGGAGTATGCCAAGGTTTCCAACCCTGCCTCCATTCCATCAAAATTCATACTGTTAGGTTCTCAAAATCCTGAGAATTAATACGTCCATATGCACATATATTCCAAGAGAAAAGAGAACTACCTGGTTTCCTTATTTTTTATCTCTTCTCTCTGGAAAAGTGAAAATGGCCACTGGGGAGAAGGCGAAGTGAGGAGTGGAGAATGGGCTAGGTCTTTTAGGTGGCTGTGAAGAGTTCAAGAAAGCATAGTAAATTGGGGGAAGTTCCAAACATTGAGGCTCTTTCGTATAGGAATGGGATACAACTACCCCTATTAGAGTGAACTCTGAAATAGACTCTTAAAACTTCAGAAGACCCTGAGGAATGCAGTATTCTAACAAAGGCTGCATACCTCCTCCCCTGAGTTCTGCCCTCCTCTCTTTCAGATAAGCTTATAAATCATAGAAAATGTGCATACAGCACAAAATAACAGACTTCAAGCTGCAGTTCATTAGGAAAAACAAATCAGTTTCAGATAAAGTGGGAAGGAATTTAGGAGGCAAGTAGAGAAATAGAAAAAATTCACCCCAAGTGCTTCGGGTTCTGTGCTGATGGCTTTGAGCCTGCTTTGAATTCTGTGTCTCCCTTTCTCCCTGCCCCTCTCCTGCTGTCTCTGTCTCTGTCTCTTTCTCTCAAAAATAAACATTAAAAAATAAAAAAAATTAAAAAAAGGAGGGGAGTTGGTGCCTGGGTGGCTCAGTCGGTTAAGCGTCTAAGTTTGGCTCAGGTCATGATTTTGCAGTTCATGGTTTCGAGCCCCACATCAGGCTCTGTGCTGACAGCTTGGAGCCTGGAGCCGGCTTTAGATTCTGTCTCCCTCTCTCTCTGCCCCTCTCCCACTGTGCTCTGTCTCTGTTTCTCTCACTCAAAAATAAATAAAAACATTTAAAAAAATTAAAAATAAAGAAAGAAAATGAGCTCAATAGTGTAAGAACTCAAAAATGAGACAATAAAACGACTGAAAGAGATGAATAGGGAAATTGCACATCTGATAACACAAAAACCAAAACAATATCATTATAGAGCTAATAAACACATCAAAATAGCAAGGAGTAGAATAGACAAGGCTGGGAATGGAATTATTCATGTGGAAAGAAGACTTGAAATAATCACAATAAAGGCAAATGAAAACCACAAAGAGATTAAAACCATCATCACCCCCCCCCCCCAAAGCATTTTTTAATCAAATAGTTCAAACTATCCATGTGGAGAAGTACCGACAGAGTTCTCACTTCCTCTGGATTGGTTTTAAGAGGAACCATGTAGTAAAAGACAAGTAAAGTTCTTTCCATTTAAGTCAATTCCTGTGGGACCCAAGGAATTTAACAAAAATCCCCTACCCCTGGACAAGGAGAGCAAGACTAACTCCATTTTGTGCTACACCCACCATCTCATGTATAACCCCCACCCTAGTCAAGCCGGTGAGCACCCCCTTACTGGAAACCGACTCATAAAGGAATGTGGAACCCCTAACCGCCAAAGGATGTAACCCCCCTCCCCTTTTGCCCGCCAAACTTGCGCGCCAATTCTGACCAGAGTGATAGGCTATTTCAAACAGTTACTATAGGGTAAATTGTAACTCAATCGGCCACCTGCGTGTGGCCTGACACGACTATGCAACTTTCTGTGTGTGTTACAATCTCATTGGCCACTGGCCCCTATAAAACTGCTACACCTCTTAACCTAGGGGTCCAAGTCCCTGCTCCGCTGTGTCGGGTATACTCGGGCCCAAGCTCGAGCTTGCAAATAAACCCTCTTGCGTTTGCATCGGTATCGGCTCCTTGGTGGTCTCTCGGATTCGAAATCGGGGGCATTACAATTCCAGGTTGTTATTTTAATAAACAGCCTCTGAGACTTATTAATATTGTAACAGGAAGTGAGAACTTGTAAAGCCTCAATTTCAGTGGACTTAAAAGAGTACTGAAAGTTGGTACGATACACATCTATTCCCCAGAATAGACAAGGAACAGTGGGAACATAGAGTAGTATCTGAATGCTCATAGGTTTCAGTTGTGTGTGTGTGTGTGTGTGTGTGTGTGTGTGTTTATTTATTTCACAAGAAAGTGCTTTATATAAATTAAAATTTCTTAATTAAGTTGCTTGCTATTAAAAACACAGCATGCGTATTAATAATCAAGATCCAGATACCTACTGGCTTTTCAATAAAATGAACAGGGATTTTGACCACATATAGCAAATACTCTCAGAATGAGTAAGAATCTATTTCCGTTATCTGAGCCATGAAAAGACCATGATACCATTGGCTGGTGGCAGCGGTAGATAAAGGTAATACCAAGATTTCTTGGTTTGGGGACACTTGGTGGCTCAGTCAATACAGCATGTGACTCTTGATCTTGGGGTTGTGAGTCTGAGCCCCACGTTTGCTGTAGATATTACTTCAAAATAAAATTTCAAAAAAAATTTCTTGGTTTGTTAACTGTGGGAGCTACAAAAATTATTCACAAAAATGATAACGTTGTATTAGACATGCCATCTACATTAAAAAACTTTTTGAGAAAATGCTTTCCTCTTGCCCAATGGAAAAGATAATCTCCTTTTTTTTTTTTTGTAACATTGAGACAACTTCAAAATTTATTTATTTTTGAGAGGCAGGGGGAGGAGCAGAGAGAGAGAGAGAGAGAGAGAGAGAGAGCGAGAATCCTAAGCAGGCTCCATGCTTTCAGCTCAGAGCCCGATGTGGGACTGATACCACAAACTGTGAAATCATGACCTGAACCAAAATCAAGAGTTGGAACACTTAACTGACTGAGCAACCCAGGCGCCCCAAGCTTTTGACATTTTTAATCATATATAGACACGTACATACAATGTTTAAATTCTAAGGACATGAAAAAGAAATAAGGTCTCTCTTCTCATTTCTCACTAAGTCTCACTTCGTAGAGACAATTCTGTTAACTTTTTCCACTTTTCATTTTCCTGATATTTATCATGATTTCTTCAATCAGTATAATTATTTATTAGTTTATTGATTTTAAACTGTATCTTTCCACAGCAAAAGATAAAGAAATTAACAAAATTTCCCTTCTCTCCAGCTTTATCCACCACTAAACTTTTAATTATAAAAATTAATTTGTATACAGATTGACTAAAAATTAAAAACCAAAACCTAATACCTACCATATTATAATTCTATAAATATTAACTGTAGAATCAAGTAGTATGTTTAGACCTTTAGCAATGAAAATATATTCCTATGTCAGGACACCTGGGTGGTTCAGTCTGTTAAGTGTCTGACTCTTAATTCCAGCTCAGATCTGCATCTCAGGGTCATGAGTTCAAGCCCTGTATTGGGCTCCTGCCTACTTAAAAAAAAAAAAAAGAAAAAGAAAGGGTGCCTGGGTGGCTCAGTCGGTTAAGCATTGGACTTCAGCTCAGGTCATGATCTTGCAGTTCACGGGATCAAGCCCCACGTTGGGCTCTGTGCTGACAACTCAGAGCCTGGAGCCTACTTTGGATTCTGTGTCTCCCTTGCTTTCTGCCCCTCCCCCACTCACGCTCTGTCTCTGTCTCTCTCTCAAAAATAAACATTAAAAAAAAAAAAGAAAGAAAGACAGAAAATAGAGTCCTATGTCATTAATGTAGCAGGATTCTCACACAGAGAGTAGTGATACTGAGGCATTTTTTTCCAGGAAGCAACTTTATTCATGCTGGCACTGCTCAGTTGGGTTCACATCCAAAGAACCGAGCCCCGAACATCATGTGGCATAGTTTTTTATACATTTTCTATTTCTCTGTCTCCCATATATGGTAACACATAAACATGGAGTCTGATTAAGTGGTCTCATGTTACAAGGTCGTGAGGGATTTTGTCACATACTTATGTACTTATGCACATAGCCAGGTTGCCTTGAGTTTTTTTGTTTTCTCTTTTTTCTCTCCTTAGAGAGGGGACCCTACCACATTAAAACTTTACAATTCAAAAGGGAGCCTTCCACATATCAGGGCCTCGTAGATCTTTTAATTTTTCCCAAGCTTTTTTAACTTGGTCTGGTCTTATACCTCTATTACTTAAATCCCATATGGTCCTCTTTGTTAGATTCTATTTTCATTTCATTTCACTCTATTTCATTCCATTCATATCTATGAGTAATTTTTTCACATAGGATATGTGATATTAAACATTCTGAGTTCCCACACGTTTCTTATTTTCTCTCATACTCAATTGGCAGTTTGGCTAGGTATAGAATTCGGTTTCTGTTGTAGCAGGATTCTTGCACAGAGTTGTGACACTGAGGCCTTTCTTCTTCTTTTTTTTTTTTTAACGTTTATTTATTTTTGAGACAGAGAGAGACAGAGCATGAACGGGGGAGGGGCAGAGAAAGAGGGAGACACAGAATCGGAAGCAGGCTCCAGGCTCTGAGCCATCAGCCTAGAGCCCGACGCGGGGCTTGAACCCACGGACCGCGAGATCATGACCTGAGCTGAAGTTGGACGCCCAAACGACTGAGCCACCCAGGTGCCCCATTCTTACCACATTCTTTAGGGAGAGGACTCTACCACACTGTCCTTGACTGGACTTTAGGCAGACTCCTTTGAGCCCTGTTTTTGATTATGCCTCATTCTTGGGCTCTGTCCTCAGCCTGCCTAGTCCAATTTCACCAAGAATCCTGCTAAGTTAGGGGCACCTGGGTGGCTCAGTTGGTTAAGTGTCCAACTCTCTCTCTGCCCCTCCCCAACTTCCACTCTGTCTCTCTCTCAAAAATAAATAAACATTAAAAAAATAAAAATAAATAAAGAGAATCCTGCTAAGTTAGTTTAGCAAGTATTCCATTGATACCTGATCACCATTGATATCTAATTAAGTTCCTCATTCCATACCCTTGATGTCTAAATCCTTGGCCTAATTTTAGCAAGAGTCTCATTAGACAAGTTCATCAAGAATCCCCCTACCCTTGAGATCTCCTCTTAGTAATTTTCCATCCTCCAACCCCCTCACTCTGTTCCTTGCATATAAATGCCCAGCCATCTTTGCTGTATGTGGAGTTGAGCTCAGTTTTACCGAAGCCTCTTTGCCCTATTGCAATAGTACTGAATAAAATCTGTCTTTGATGTCTTTGCCTAGTGTCTGGCTCTATTTCTGCTTAACAATTCTGGGTTCCAACAATTTTTCCCTCACAACTTTGAAGACATTCAGTGCTAATGATGACAAGTCTCATTCCTTTATAGAGAACTTGCTTTGTTTGCTTTTTTTTTCTTTTTGGGTGCCCCGTTGCCTATTCATATTCCTATAGAGTTAGCCCAAGTTTCCTCTGCATGTGTGTTTTTTCAATAGACCTATCCCTTAACTTGAATTCTATGTGAACAGAAGGTGTGTATCATATCAACAGGCAGGCCTTTCTGTAGGGTGCGTGTAGGCAGGCAGTCCAGTGACCTCTATCCCTGACTCCATTAAGAGGGTGGAGTACAGTCCATGAATCATCCCTTAATAAAGCAATCGTTCCCCCACTCACTCTACCTTTTATGCAAATCTGATCCTTTTTTTGTCAGGCTAAGTATTTTCCCCAGGAGCCTGCTCCAGGCAAATCCTCACCGTCTTCAGAAAGCATCTATGCTGTGATTAGCAGACAAACCCTTAAAAGAAAGCAATTGGAAAGAAATCCCTTCTTTCGTGGATTGTCTTCCTTTGCTAGATGGTCTGTTGGAAATTCATCCCCTTCTATACTCCCCCATATCACAAGGACTGGAAATTTGGGAGCTACATTTTCCAAAACCCCTTACCGGTGGTGTTCAGGTTAGTGCCAGCTGATGAAAGGCATTCAGAAGAGATATGGAGAGAAAATGAGAAGCAGAAGCCATGCATTATTATTCCTCAGGCAGCTGCAGGAAGATAAGAGGCTTTGCAGTGGCCTCTCAGTATTTTCCCACAGATTGCCCACATAAAAATTTTGATTCTGAAATTTAGTGGCAAGGCTGAGAGCAAAGGATAACTTTCCCTTAATTTCAATCCTCCAGGTATTCTGATGGTTTGGTAAAACAGCTACTTTCATGAAATAAATTCCTCTCTGCTTGAAATATCTAGAGTAGTTTCTGTTTCCTCGACTGATCCCCAACTGACACAGTGACAAAGACAAGGAGAGCTGGGGAGAGAAACATGGGATGAAAAGTGCCTGGAAAAAGTCTCATGTGAAGACAGGAGCTGGTAGCTCTGAGAAGAGAGAAGAGCTGAATCACTGGAGCTCACAAAAGAACAAAGGGCCAACATCCCTTCAAGGAAGAGGTGACCGGGAGGGTGGGGGCTATTGGACTGTGAGGACACAATCTTCTTTGTTTGCTACTGTGTCCTTAGCACGTGGCACATGCTTGACGCAAAACTGGTGTATGATAAACATGTTTAATAAGTGAATAACCCAGAAGAGCACCGTGCCTTTCTTTGTGCTTCAGTTGGGATGCTTTCCGGTTGCAAGTAATGGAAAATCCAACTTGAGCTAGCTTAAGCTAAAGGGGAATTTATTATTCCACATATCTGAAAAATTTTTAGAGCTATGCTGAAACTTGATATTTGAACTTCAGGCAAGGTTATCTCCAACAGCTCAACAAGGATCTGATTTCATTTCACCCACTAGTCTCTGCCTTCTAAAATGTTGGCTTCATCAAAACTGACTGCTTTTGGAGGTGCCTGGCTGGCTAAGTCAGTAGAGCGTGCGACCCTTGCTCTCATGAGTTCGAGCCCCTCATTGGGTATAGAGAATATTAAAAAAAAAAAAAATCTTAAAAAAAAAACACAAAAAACCTGGGGAGCCTGGCTGGCTCAGTTGGTGGAACGGGCGACTCTTGATCTCAAGGTTATGGGTTCAAGGTCTGTGCTGCGTGTACAGATTACTTAAAAATAAAATCTTAGGGGCGCCTGGGTGGCTCAGTCAGTTGAGCGTCCGACTTCGGCTCAGGTCACGATCTCGCGGTCCGTGAGTTCGAGCCCCGCGTCGGGCTCTGGGCTGATGGCTCAGAGCCTGGAGACTGCTTCTGATTCTGTGTCTCCCTCTCTCTCTGCCCCTCCCCTGCTCATGCTCTGTCTCTCTCTGTCTCAAAAATAAATAAAACGTTAAAAAAAAATTTAAAAATAAATAAATAAATAAATAATAAAATAAAATCTTAAAAAAAAAAAAAAAAACAACCAACCCTCACTTCTTTTGTTATCCTAAAAGTGATGCCCATACTTCCAGGGTTACACACCTTCTCTTTCACATCGTATAGAAAACAGGGAGTCTTTGAGCTAGCATTCCCAAAAAGGATCTGATTGGATTGTATTAGATCACATGTCCACCCCTGGACCTATCCGTGTGGCCAAATATGTACTGATAATGCTCCACCCCTGAGTTAGTCAGCTTCCTTGGGCAAAATAAATGCTATGAGGGGGGACAAACAAAGTTTTCTATTCTTAGTATCTCTTCTACTGTATTGACAATTCTTTGGGAGACCCTCATCTCTGTATCGCTGGGACTGGGCACAGGAACTACTCTGCACTGGGATTCACTGGATAAATGTAGACTCCACAACGGGTAAGATATAGCCAAACGACTCCGCTTAGTGGGAGAAAATCCTATCTGTCTCAACAACAAGCGCCAGCCATTTTCCAGGCAAAGATGTTCATTCTCTGGAACCAGTGTCAATAAGGAAGAGAGTATGCCTGTATCTAGGACCCGACCCACAAGAGGCAAGGCCTGCGGTCTTAAGAACTTAACTATAGCTACTGAAATGAGTGATCTAACACCCTAGATCCTACTTCTCCTATCTACTCCATGACTTAGCTCGTTAATTTATTCCTTCCCACTAGTCCATCATCAGAATGTCCCTCCCTACTTGATTGTTGCCCTGAGGTGTACAAATATGCTGTAATTTCTCCTATCTAAAAAATATACTTCGTTTGGGGAGCCTGGATGGCTTAGTTGGTTAAGCTTCCAAATCTTGATTTCGTCTCAGGTCATCATCTCATTATTTGAACCATGACCTCATGGTTCAAGAGTTCAAGCCCTGTGTCCAACTCAAGGCTGATGGTGTAGAGCCTGCTTGGATTCTCTCTACCTCTTGCCCCTCCCCCTCTCTTAAAAATAAATAAATAAATAAATAAATAAATAAATAAATAAATAAACATTTAAAAAATGTACCTCCTTGAAACTTTGCACCTTCCTCTGGTTATTACCCTGTTTTCCACCTCCTCTTTACAGAAAAAAAAAAAAAAAAAAAAAAACTCTTGTAAAGTTGTATCTACTTGAAGTCTCTATTGCCTCTCCTCTCATTTTCTCCTGAATAGATTTTAATCAAGCTCCTATGCTTATAACTCCACTAAACTGTTCTCATAAAGGTCACTGATAATCGTCACTTTGCTAAATCCAAGGGTTATTTTTCAGTCCTCATCTCTCTCGGCTTCTCAATAGCATTTGACACAATTGATCACACCCTCCTTCTTGAGACCCATTTTTCACTTGGCTTCCAAGACACCATGCTCCCCACATGTTTCCTGCATCTTGCCTGTGGCTCCTTCTCAGTCCCCTTAGCTCATTCCTCCTAACCTCTAAATTTTTTTCAAAAAACTTTAATGTTTACTCATTTTTGAGAGAGAGAGAGAGAGAGAGTGCAAACAGGGGAGGGGCAGAGAGAGAGGGAGACACAGAAAAAAAGCAGGCTCCAGGCTCTGAGCTGTCAGCACAGAGCCCAGCATGGGACTTGAACTCATGAACTGTGAGACATAACCTGAGCTGAGTCAGGCTCTTAACCAACTGAACCACCCCAGACGCCCCTCGAAAAATTTTTTTAATGTTTATTTCTGAGAGAGAGAGAGAGACAGAGTGCGAGTGGGAGAGGGGCAGAGAGAGAGGGAGACACAGGATATGAAGCAGGCTCCAGGCTCTGAGCTGTCAGCACAGAGCCTCACATGGAGCTCAAACTCACAAACTCCAAGATCATGACCTGAGCTGAAGTTGGATACTCAACCGACTGAGCCACCCGGCGCCCCTCATTCCTCCTAACCTCTAAAGGTGGAGGGTCATGAATCAGTCCTGAGACATTTTCTCTATTTATATACATTCCCTGGGTAATATCATTTGGCCCCATGACTCTATTTTTTATTTCTATTTTTTAATTAATTATTTATTTTTTCACACGGTGAGGCATTTTTTTTAAAAAAGTCTATTTATTTTGAGAGACACAGCATGAGACGGGGACGGGTAGAGAGGGAATGAGAGAGAGAATCCCAAGCAGGCTCCGCAATGCCACTGCAGAACCCGATGCCGGGCTCAAACCCATGAACCATGAGATCACGACCTGAGCCAAAGCCAGAAGCTCAACCTACTGAGCCACCTGGGCACCCTGACTCCATGACTTTAAGAACAGTCTATTGCATCCTGAAGTATTTACAGGGAGAACTTTAAATATCCAGAATTTGCTTCAAAATACTTCAGCCCAGAAAGGAATGAGGAGGACACTAACAGAATATTAATCATTGAAAAAGCTAGGTGATAGGTACACAGATATTCATCATATTATTCTCTCTACTTTTGTATATGCTTAAAATTTTTTCCATAATAAAAATAAATGAATGAACAAACACAATCTGTATACCGAACACTTCTATATTCATGCTTCCAGGCCTTTTCTCCTAAACTCCAAACATATATTTTCTACCACCCACTCAACATTTCTACTTGATTGCTCAACAATCATCACAGGGGCATCTGGGTGGCTCAGTTGGTTAAGCATCAGACTTTGGCTCGAGTCATGATCTCGCAGTTCATGGGTTAGAGCCCTGTGTCGGGCTCTGTGCTGACAGCTCAGAGCCTAGAGCCTGCTTCAGATTCTGTGTCTCCCTCTCTCCCTGTCCCTCCCCCGCTCGCACTCTGTGTGTCTCTCTCTTTCTCAAAAATAAATAAAGATTAAAAAAAAAAAGAAAATGTGCATCAGAACATGTTTCTCCTTCTCCTCAATTTCCCGGCAAGGTCCCATCATACTTGGAATAACTTTCGGTGGCCTGCAACACTTTGTTATCTGTCCCCAGCCTCCAGCCTCACATCCGGGGCTGCAGCTCTCCCAGTTCTCTCTATCTTCACTGGGATCCAGCACACTGGCCTCCTGCTATTCCATGAGTCCATGAAAAAGACTTCCACCTCCAGAGATCTGCCATTCCTTCTACCCAGAATGCTGCCCACCCCCCACCCCCCACCCCTGCCAAGCATTTGCCTGGCTTAAACTCTCACTTCATTCCAAACACCATTCAATCATTACCTAGGTAGAGCTTTCCCCAAATGATATGTGTAAAACAAAGGCTGCTTTCACTCTATCTCCTTTCCTGCTTAATTTCCCACCTATTATTTGATATATCCATTTGTTTGTTACCGGCTTTGTCAGCAACATGAGAACAAGCACTTTGTCTTGTTTACTGCTATATCCCTAACACCCCAAACAATCCATAGCATAAATAGTATAGGTAGAGAGTATTTGAAGGGGAAATGAATGATTGGATGAATGGGTCTCAGAGAAGGGTAGAAGATAGCTCTTCATTTGAATGTTCCAGGATGAGGGGACGTGACTCTTTCCTTCCCCACTTCAAGCTTCTCTGGGGTTCACCTGAACTCTGTGCCTTTAGCATCCAAAAGATTTTTTTCTTAGGGTAGAACCAACTAAGTGGGTAGAACCTTCGATCTACTGTCCTTTTAGGCGGCAGACAAGGAGGCCCACTCTGCAGCCCTTGTGAAAGCACCAACTTGCCCAAGTGCCTTAATCACCTGATCCAGTAATGGGATTGTGAATGCTGCTAAGGAGTTCCTCATCTCCTCCTATTTTTCCCAGCAAGCCCAACTTTTCTGACACCACCTTCTGCTCATCTCTAAAACGGTTGTCAGCCTCTACAACTCTGCTCTGCTCCAAGATCTCAGGTGCCTGGATACACAACTCATAGCCTCAAAAACCTAGCAAAATGTCTAGGCTTCTCTGGAGACCTCAAGACCGGCCACCCTCTAAAGATGGGCAGAGGGTAAATGCAAGCGCTTCATCGTGACCTCGAAAGCCCTACAGATTCTGCGCCCACCTATCTCTTCAAACTCATCCTGAACCATTTTTCTTCTTGCTCATAAAGTTCTAGCCAAAATGATTTTTCTGTTTCTCAAATACTCCAAGCTCGTTCTCGCTTCATGGCATTTGCTCTTGCCTCTCCCTTCTCCCGGAACATTCTATCCCCAGATCTTTGCATGACTGGCTCCTTACTTTCATTAGTCTTCAGCTCAAATGTCAGCTCTTCAGAGATGCTTTCCCGAAGAACATCCATCTGTATGGCATCATTTTCTTTTATTTTCTTCAGAGTAATTTTTACTCTTGTCCATTTTTGTTTATTTGCTTATTGTCAGACTCTTCTCTCTAAAATAGTGCTGACCAATAGAACTTTCTGCAGTGAAGGAAATGGTCTTTTTAAATGTTTATTTATTTATTTTTGAGAGAGTGCAAGCAGGGGAGGGGCAGAGAGAGAGGGAGACACAGAATCCCAAGCAGGCTCTGCACTGTCAGCACAGAGCCTAATGCAGGGCTCACACTCACAAACTGCAAGATCATGACCTGAACCAAAATCAAGAGTTGGAAGCTTAACTGAGTTACCCAGGTGCCCCAGTGTAGGAAATGTTCTTATATCTGTGCTGTCTACTATAGTGGCCACTAGTTGCCATATGAGTCTTAAGCCGTTGAAATGTGGCTGGTGCAACCAAGAAAATAAATTTTAGATTTTATTGTGTTTTAACTAATTTAAATTTAAATAGCTTCATGTAGCCAGAGGCAATGAAGTTCTAGAATGTAAACTCTTAGAGAATAGGGACTTTTGTTCATCTTATGTTTTGCCCTACCCCCAGAAATGAGAACAATTAAGTAGTCCTAACCAAGATATTCTCTAGAGGATGAATTCTTGCCAAGGCCTAAGGTTTGGGTTAGATATAGATAGCACTAAACCCTCAACTGATTTGACTTTCATCTTAGGAACATTAAGGTGAAGGTCAGGATCCCCTTTCTTAATAACAAAATGTTGTTGAAAAGTCAGTACAACAACATTGAAAAAAAATCTTAACCAAGTAATTTTATAATTCTTCCAGCAAACATTGCAACTATTTTCATTTTTGCATACCACCTTCCAGAGTCTGTCCACAGGCAGATGTCTTTTCAACCTCTCGCAAACATGGAAGACACCATCATAATTTTGTCCAGGGGGAACAACTCCAAGGCCAACGTCTGCAGCTCAGATGGAGGAGCCTGATTCTAGAGTCATCTGCCTGTGGCTGCCCCCCAGGCAGGAGGCTTGACTTCCCACAGGCACTGGGAAAGCCCTGTGAGTGGAGACATAGGGCTTGGCCCTGGGTATGCAGCAACTGATGATCGTTTGGGGCCAGAAATTGACTATGGCAGGGGTTCTGCTGGTTTATTCGTTCATCCAGTAACCACCATACTCTGATATAGAATCTCGTAAATATTTTCTTTGATTCTACAGGCTCTACGTTTTTTCCTTTTTGTGGCTGGGTGGTAGACATACCACAATTTATTAAACCTGTTATGTATTCATTTTTGGACCTTACAGAATTCTGCAATTGACTTTTCCTACATGGAGCTTTATACTTTCATTGTATCATTACCTTATAGTGTAGTAGTTAAGAGTGCAGGTTCTGGAAAGAGAATGTCTCTTTAAAAAAAATTTTTTTTTTAATGTTTATTTATTTTTGAGACAGAGAGAGACAGAGCATGAGCAGGGGAGGGGCAGAGAGAGAGGGAGACACAGAATCTGAAGCAGGCTCCAGGCTCTGAGCTGTCAGCCCAGAGCCCGAAGCGGGGCTCGAACTCACGAACCGTGAGATCATGACCTGAGCCGAAGTCGGACGCTAAATCTACTGAGCCACCCAGAAGCCCCTAAATACAGTTTCCTTTATTTGAGAAGGATCAGATGGACTCCTAAATATGCTTTCTTTGGAATTTTTTTTCCTGATTACTAGCAAGGAGGAATATTATTACATGTATTATTATTTACCATTTGTTCCTCTTCTTCAAACTCTTTGCCCACTTAATTACTGCAGTGGAATCCCTTTTTAACAATCTATCCCTTAATACATCTAATTCAGTTGCAGGAGTGGGTTGGTCTCTAACAGGGTGAGCTTCAAAAAGGCCCATTGCCTCTCTGCAGAGGACTCATCAGTGTTCCACTAGACCCACTTTCCTCATTAACCAAGGATCTTCCCATTAACTAGAACTTTTCCCAGCATGGTCTTTCTGTCTTGAAGTACCTGCGGCATTTTATCTGGAGCATGGACTCCAAAGACAGAACAAGAAAATTATTTGAATACAGGCTCCTTTCTTCTTGATCTTGGCAACTGCTGACTGGGGCTGGGAATTCTGCCAAGGCGAACGTGTCCTCTATTTCAGACAAGTGAAAGCTTCTCAACCATCTTGGAGGGGCCTACTCCAGGTGACAATTCCACAGGATGGCTTTGGGTTGAGAAGACCCTCAGTTTAGAGACAATAAAACTCCAACTGGAAAAAGACCATCACTATCTTTTCCTAGAAGGGTACTGTTTATTAAAACGTATGGAATGTTGGGGGTGCCTGGATGGTTCAGTTGGTTAAGTGTCTGACTTCGGCCCAGGTCACGATCTCTTGGTTCATGAGTTGGAGCCCCGCGTCGGGCTCTGTGCTGACAGCTCAGAGCCTGGATCCTGCTTCGGATTCTGCGTCTCCCTCTCTCTATGTCCCTCCCCCACTCACACTTTGTCTCACTCTTTCCGAAATAAACATTAAAAAAAATAAAACATGTGGAATATTGTAATTGTTAATGGTTGCATCTAAATAAACTGAGGACGACATGCAGAGAAGTTGGTAACATGCCCAAATAGAGGCCTCCTGGTCCAGAGTCTGAACTCTGTCAGTGTACCAAAGACCGTCAGGATCAGAGAGTTGACTCACAATAACCAAGTTCACAAGAGTCTGAGTCTTCATCAAGGAATTCTGAAAGTTCGGTTTGTGATAGTCATGCCCTGAGAGGTGAGAAAGGGAGTACAGGTGTTTGTTTATGTGGGAAAGGGGGATGGTTCAGTGGCAGAGAAGACTGGAAACCCTCTGAGGGGACTGGGTGCTTTGGGGCTGGGCTCTTGCTGGTGTGTCCTGCTTGTTCAGAGGATATCCTGAGACCATAGAAGACTCAGTGACTTTATTCTTCCTAAAAATTGCCCAGGAGGGGTGCCTGGGTGTCTCAGTCAGTTGAGCGTCCAACTCTTGATTTAGGACTCTTGATTTAGGCTCAGGTCATGATCTCACTCTCAGGTTTGTGAATTCCAGCCCCACATCAGTCTCCATGCTGACAGTGCACGGAGTCTGCTTGGGATTCTCTCTTCCCTCTCTCTCTCTCTCTCTCTCTGCCCCTCCCATGCCTGCACTCACTCTCTCTCTCTCTCTCTCTCTCTCTCTCTCTCTCTCAAAAATAAATAAATAAAGCAAGCCCAGGAATACCAGGAATAGTCTGTAGTTCGGGGGGGCCACTGGCAATAGTCCTGGTCACCCCCATCTTGAGGGAGAACAATGTTGGAAGAAGCATGAGCAATCAGGCAGAATGAAGTTATTGCTATTGCTTATGCCTTTGTCTACTGGTACCCAATACATAAGGGCCCTTCCCCCTCTTATTAATAGCCTCATGTTAGATCCATTCAATTGTCTCTTGTGGGTGAATTAGAAAGCATTGGAAGTTCTTCTATCCTTTATTCTCCCGGCTCAGTCGGGAGTAATTTAGCACAATACAAATGCCAATTTATTAATAAATATTCTCTTTGATGAGATGCTCTTGTCTGCTGAGAAGCAAAATAAAAGGCTGGCCATTTAGCCCTGAAAAGCATTGGGATGCTTAAGGCTCTGTTTTATTGGAGATCAGCCAGAAACACGAGGTCATCAGAGTAAACAGAGCCTACTGAAGTGGATACAGTTCTTTTCTTAGAACAAATAAAAATCCTTATTTCTAAGTGAAATAGAAAACGCACACAAGATTAACACCTCAGGCAACAACTGATGTTGGTGAGGATGTGGAGAAAGAGGAACACTTTTGCACTGCTGGTGGGAACGCAAACTGGTGCAGCCACTCTGGGAAACGATATGGAGGTTCCTCAAAAAAATCAAAAATAGAACCACCCTGCGACCCAGCAATTGCACTTAGGCATTTATCCAAGGGATACAGGTGTGCTGTTTCGAAGGGGCACATGCACCCCCACATTTATAGCAGCACTATCAACAATAGCAAAAGTATGGGGCGCCTGGGTGGCTCAGTCGGTTGAGCGGCCGACTTCGGCTCAGGTCACAATCTCGCAGTCCGTGAGTTCGAGCCCCGCGTCGGGCTCTGTGCTGACAGCTCGGAGCCTGGAGCCTGTTTCGGATTCTGTGTCTCCCTCTCTCTGACCCTCCCCGTTCATGCTCTGTCTCTCTCTCAAAAATAAATAAGCATTAGGGGCGCCTGGGTGGCGCAGTCGGTTAAGCGTCCGACTTCAGCCAGGTCACGATCTCGCGGTCCATGAGTTCGAGCCCCGCGTCAGGCTCTGGGCTGATGGCTCAGAGCCTGGAGCCTGTTTCCGATTCTGTGTCTCCCTCTCTCTGCCCCTCCCCCGTTCATGCTCTGTCTCTCTCTGTCCCAAAAATAAATAAACGTTGAAAAAAAAAAATAAATAAATAAATAAGCATTAAAAAAAAATAAAAAAAAAAAAGAAGAAAAGAAAAGAAAAAAAAACAATAGCAAAAGTATGGAAACAGCCCAAATGTCCATCGATGGATGAATGGATAAAGAAGATGTGGTATATATCTACAACGGAGTATTACTCGGCAATCAAAAAGAATGAAATCTTGCCATTTGCAACTAAGTGGATGGAACCGGAGGGTATCATGCTAAGTGAAATTAGCCAGTCAGAGAAAGACAAATATCATATGACTTCACTCATATGAGGAATTTAAGATACAAAACGGAAGGGAAGCAAAAATAATATAAAAACAGGGAGGGGGACAAAACATAAGAGACTCTTAAATACAAAGGACAAACTGAGGGTTGCTGGAGGGGTGGGGGGTGGGGGATGGGCCAGAAGGACAAGGGGCAGTAAGGAAAACACTTGTTGGCACGAGCACTGGGTGTTATACCTAGGGGATGAATCACTGGAATCTCCTCCTGAGATCCTTATTGCACTCTATGCTAACCAACTAGGACGTAAACTAAAAATAAATAAATAAATAAGAAAATGCACACAAGATGATTTCATCATGAGAGAAGTTAATCCAAATCTGCAGACTACACAAGGTAATTAAACTCTGCAGAGGTCAGCAGCCCCCAATGGCTTGCTAGTTGCCCTCAGAGGCATCACAGTAGGAAACTTGGAGAATGTAGCTTGTCTCAAGTACACCTTTTATTTGGGACTCACTCTTTTTGAGGTCACCTTTGCCAGCCAATCGGAAGGTCAGCCTGCTAGGATTTTACCAAAGAACACAAGCTTCAACTCTGTGCTGCCAACACCCGTTACAAGTCTGCTATAATCAGCGTGAAGCATAATTTTCAACCACAAAACTGTTTGCAAATATTAAAGGCTAACGAAAAGGAGTTATACCTATGGAAGATTGCATGAGGGGTATTCCGCTTCAAAACTTGGTTTTTGAATTCCTACCACATGCCAGGCACTATGCTGGGTCCTGGGGATGCAGAGGTGAGCAAAAAGGTGTAGTAGGCCTTGTCCTCTTGGGACCCGCAATTTAGCGGGGAAGTAGATACAAATGGAGTAACTATGTAAAAAAATTAGAAAATTACACTTCTGGGGGCGCCTGGGTAGCTCAGTCAGTTAAGCATCCGACTCTTGATTTCAGCTCGGGTCATGATCTCACTGTGATTTCGAGCCCCTCATCAGGTTCTGTGCTGACAATGTGAAGCCTGCTTGGGATGCTCTCTCTCTCCCTCGCTCTCTGCCCTTCCCCCGCCCATGCTCACTCTCAAAAATAAATAAATAAACATTAAAAAAAAAAATCACACCTCTGGTCAGTTCTATAAAGAAAAGGCGTAGGGGGCGCCTGGGTGGCCCAGTCGGTTGAGCGTCCGACTTCAGCTCAGGTCATGATCTCGCGGGTTCGTGAGCTTAAGCCCCGCGTCGGGCTGTGTGCTGACAGGTCAGGACCTGCAGCCTGCTTCGGATTCTGTGTCTCCCTCTCTCTCTGCTCCTCCCCTATTCATGTCCTGTCTGTCTCTCTCTCAAAAACAAATAAACATAAAAAAAGAAGGAAGGAAGGAAGGAAGGAAGGAAGGAAGGAAGGAAGGAAGGAAGGAAAGAAAGAAAAGAAAAAAGAAAGAAAAGATGTAGGAAGGGGATTTGACCTAGACTGGGAGGTCAGTGAACATTGTTTTATGGAAGACACCTTTGGGCTGTGATCTGAAAGGTATATTTACTTTGCAAAACTTGAGCTGGAGATGAACAGGGGAGCATTTTAGGCAGAAGGAGGTCCTGTGGAAGGAGGAAGTATAGAATCCGCCCCTCATGCTGGTGTTCTTAACACCATCTATAGATCACGTCAAAGCCACCAGAAGGCTATATATATTTTTAAGTTTATTTATTTGTTTTAGAGAGACACATAGAGAGGGCACAAGTTGGGGAGAGGCAGAGAGAGAGAGGTAGACAGAGAGAGAGAGAGACACAGAGAGAGAGAGAGGTAGACACAGGATCCAGGCTCTGAGCTGTCAGCACAGAGCCCTGCATGGGGCTTGAACCCAAGAACTATGAGATCATGACCTGAGTCAAAGTTGGACACTTAATTGAACCACCCAGGTGCCCTAGTTATATATTATTTATTCACAACCATAGCCTTCCTGGAGGCCCAGGGGGAAGACAGAGCCCAGCGATTATCATTAACATTTATTGAGCATTTACTGTAAGCCAGGAACTTTGTTAGACGTTGTAAACGAAAATCTACTTTTCTCTGTGTCTTTCTCCTTTACTCTCACACGACAACTACCACACTTCACTTCACTTCTGACACCAGATGTGTGGGTTTCCCACATATCAAGCAACTGTCTGACACCAGCTGGGTGACCTACGATTTAACTCAGTTCTGACCCGGTAGCATTAGATCCCACAAGTTAAGGGCTCAGTCCCACAAGACTGCCCCCCACTTTCAGATACTAATCACAAATTTCAGGTTGTCGCCTGTATGTCTGACCAACCGACTATAAATCTAGGTCCTTGCGACCCCCTCCTTGGGTTCAATAATTTGCTACAATGACTCACAGAACTCAGGGAAACACTTATGTTTAATGGTTGATTATAAAGGTTTATTATAAAGGTTATATAATAAAGAATGACCAGCCAGATAAAGAGACATAGGGTGAGGTCCATGGTTTTGGGGTGCACCACTGTCCTGGTTTACAAACATGTTCACTAACCCAGAATCTCCCTGAACCCCGTACTTTTAGGATTTATACGTATGGAGGCTTCATTGCATAGACATGATTGATCATTAACTCAATCTCCAGGCCCTTTCCTCTTCCCAATGGAGAGGGGTGGGGCTGAAAGTTCCAAGTACCTAATCATGGCTTGCTTTTTCTGGTGACCAGCCCCATCCTGAAGCTATCCAGGAGTCCACCAAAAGTTACCTCATTAGAACAAAAGACACTCCTATTGCCCGGGGGAAATTCTAAGAGATTTAGGAGCTCTGTGTTAGGAATCAGAATTGAGGTTATCTAATTTAAGCCAACAACAACTTTATGAAGTGAGCTCAATTGTCCCCAATTTGCAGATGAAGAAACTGAGGCATGAAGTTAAGGCCAAGGTGGGACAGCAAGCAAGAAACAGAATTTGAAGCCACCAGTTCTGACTCCAGAGTCCAAGTAACTAACCTCACTGCCACCTACGACTTGCAAGTTCTCGTGAGACTTAAGGACTCACGGGGCACAGTGACATCCTGGAGTTACAGTTCTGAGGAATCAACTTTTACAAAGACTTTTGTATGATCTAGGCCTGCACGTGCTAAACCATTTCCTGCAGTCCGGCGCTCATCCTCCCTCACCATCCAGCCCTGTAAACCAGTAGCATATAAACAGTGGTGGGTGGAGTTTTTTGACCAGAAGACATAGAAAGGAGAAGCTATATGACCCAGATAAAGAGATGTTTTCCTGGGGAGGTATTGGGTTCTTGGCTGCCTTGATCTTCTTGCGGCATCTTGGAATGTTGCAACATATAACACCTTCCCATAAGCGTTGGTAAATGTCTCACACGTAACCCCTGAGAATGCCTGATACCTTCCAAACAAGGCTATTCCTTCCCCAGTGTCTAGCAATACATCAAGAGAAGATAAACTCTGAGAACATTTCCTAACCATTCTCCATCAACCAAAGGAGATTGCAAAATGCACTATTGAAAGAGAAACAAAGAAACAAAAGAGAAACAAAAAAACAAAGAAAACAAAAGAGAAATCAGGTCAGGGAATCCAAGAGCTGCAGGCCCCTGCACCCAAAGCTGGGTGCTTGGTCTTCTCAGGGAATATGGTCTCCCTCTCACTTTCTGGTTTATTTCCTGTGTTCTTGCTGTGAGTTGCTTCAAACATTTTTATTTTTTATGAGTTTGGACACAAATAATCTGTTCAATAAGCCGTACGTTGTTGACACAGAAAGTTCTTTTTCACCAAAAGAGCAGGAGCCAGGTCATTCTAGAACATCTTTTACCAGAGTGTTTTCACTTATAAAACTGGGAGTGGGGAATGATGGACTAAACTCTCTTTTAATTGTTTCAACTGCAAGACTCTGTGCTTCGATGGTATCAGATTTATCAGGAAAACTTAATTTAATAGTTTCCTGTTTATTTTTTTTAAGGAGCACCAATAAAGAGGAGAGCAAAAAAAACCCTAAAACATGGGGTGCTTGGGTGGTTCAGTCAGTTAAGTGTCTGACTTCTGCTTAGGTCAAGTCTCATGGTTTGTGAGTTCGAGCCCTGCATAAGGCTTTGTGCTGACAGCATGGAGCCTGCTTCAGATTCTCGGTCTCCCTCTCTCTCAGCCCTTCCCTGCTCTCTCTCTCTAAATAAATTAATTAACATTAAAAAAAATAAAAACCTATCTAAGGATTCAAATCGAATTGTGTTTTAGGCAACATCTCCGTATTTAGAAACTGAAAGTAAGATACTCTTAAATATCCGTTCAAAACAATACAGACCTATTAAGCTAGGTTATTAACTATGAGCCATGTACTAAGCAAAACAGTAGAATAAAATAATCTTAAATATTTTTAAATACCCATGCTAGAGACCAATATTTAACACAGTTTTTACATTTTTTAACCCCTTTCAATGTAACCTATACACTTGTTAATTACCTGAGTAATCAACTCATCAACTTTGCACATATGATAACAAAGCAGGTTTTAGTAAAACATATTTTATTTTAGGTAACCATATTTCTAAATATGTTATTACAAAGTTCACTTTTTTTTTAATGTTTATTTATTTTTGAGAGAGAGAGAGAGAGAGCACACAAGCAGGGGAGGGGCAGAGAGAGAGGGAAACAGATGATCCGAAGGAAGCTCCTGTGCTGTCAGCAGAGGGCCCGATGTGGGGCTCGAACCCACAAACCGCGGGATCATGACCTGGGCTGAAGTCAGACGTTTAACTGCAAAGTTCTTTGTTTTTTTAAGTTTATTTATTTTGAGAGAAAGAAAGAGAGAGAGAGAGCAGTACTCGCTCATATCATCCAGGAAAAAGACATGTGCTCAGTCATTTTTGTGCTTTAGATAACATTATTGGTTTTTGTCTACTCAGACGTGATTGTGGACCGGTCTTGTTTTGTCTGCCTCTGTCACAGTCAGATAAACATATCTGATGTTTATGTTCTGCAAAATGTTGTTTTTCTGTTATTGTTCTGCCAAACGTTTTCATGTTCAACAGGAGAACACCACGGCTGAGCTACGAGTACCAGGCCAGCTCCCAGCTGTGCTAAGGCCCAGGCGTGAGTACCAGGCCAGCTCCAGATGAAAGCGGCTGCTTTTCTCTTTCCCATGATATTAAGAATGCGTATGATATGGGGGCGCCAGTCTGGCTCAGTCAGAAAAGCATGCCACTCTTGATCTGGAGGTCATGAGGTGAAGCCCCACATTGGATGTAGAGATTACTTTAAAAAAAAAATTGGGGCACCTACATGGCTGTCAGTTAAGCATCCAACTCTTGATCTTGGCTCAGGTCATGATCTCACGGTTTGCGAGTTGAGACCTGACTCACACTGACAGCACAGAGCCTGCTTGGGATTCTCTCTCCCTTTCTCTGCTCCTCCCCCTGCTCACTCTCTCCTTGTCTCTCTCAAAATAAATAAATACATTTTTATTTAAAAAAAAAAAAATTTTTTTTTAATGTTTATTTATTTTTGGGACAGAGAGAGACAGAGCATGAACGGGGGAGGGCAGAGAGAGAGGGAGACACAGAATCGGAAGCAGGCTCCAGGCTCTGAGCCATCAGCCCAGAGCCTGACGCGGGGCTCGAACTCACAGACCGCGAGATCGTGACCTGGCTGAAGTCAGACGCTTAACCGACTGCGCCACCCAGGCGCCCCATAAATACATTTTTAAAAAAAAGGAACATAAAATTTTTAAAAAGAATGCATATGGTATGAATATATCATGTATAAAAGTTAAAAAGCTGATAATTCAGGGGGGTGCTGTGTGGCTCAGTTGGTTGAGCGTCTGATTCTTGATTTGGGCTCAGGTCATGATCTCACAGTGAGTGAGATCCAGAAGCTCATCGGGCTCAGCCCTGATGGCATGGAGCCTGCTTGGGATTCTCTCTCTCTCTCTCTCTCTCTCTCTGCCCCTCTCCTGCACTTTCTCCCTCTCAAAAATAATAATAAATATAACTTCCAAAAAGAAAAAGAAAAAAAGAAAAAGCTGACAATTCAGTTAAGTAATTCAACGAAAATTGAGAGAGGTATATTGAAAATTTTAAGTACCTAGGTAAAAATAGAGCAGGATAAGAGACAATGTTATAGAGGGAGAATTGTACTGTTAAATGATCCAAATTGTTGTGTAGAATTTTAAGTTTTATTTAAATTATAATGTGTATTAGACTAAGATAACAATAATGAGGTGAGGGCGAAATTAAACTTGTCACTTTGAAAGGCTTCCATTCAGTCTGCAAAATGGTTAATGTTTCCTTTGTTTTGGGCTATTTGACACCCAATAGTCACGAGCATAATAATACAAATGCAGCCTCAGGTCCTAAATCCTTCAAATTATCCTTCAAGAAAAGAAACCAGGGTTCTTGGAGGGCAGCCAGTGCCAAATCTCCAGGCAGAGAAACTCCCGGTACATCTTGTTACTGACAGGAAATAGCAATTCTTTGGGGATTTCATGTATGGCGTTGGAGGAGGCAAACAGGCCAATTTGAGAAGAAAATGTTCACATTCAGGGACAGTTATGCCACCACAAGCTGAATATTGAAATCAATGACTGTAATCAACTGGAACAAGATTTTTTTTTTCTTTTAAGTGGGTTCTACACCCAATGTGGGGCTTGAACTCACGCCACTGAAATCAAGAGTCACTTGCTCCACTGAGCCAGCCAGGCGCCCCCATGAAACAAGTTAAATCTATAAAAAATGCCTCGAATCCAGGATAATACGAAGAAAAGAGGTATTAACATGAAGTACGTTTAAAATATAATTTCAGTGTAGAGGTAAATGATCAATGTATATTTATAACATTCAGAAATATTATTTACTGATTAAGCCAAATCATGAGAAGTTCATCTTAAAGCTGTGGTCATGACTTGAGTAAATGATCACAAATCATTACCCAACAAGGCAGCACTGCCCAATAGAAATAAATTGTAAGCCCCATATGTAACTTTAAATTTTCTAGAAGCCACATTTATTTTTTTTTATTTTTTTTTTAACGTTTATTTATTTTTGAGACAGGGAGAGACAGAGCATGAACGGGGGAGGATCAGACAGAGGGAGACACAGAATCTGAAACAGGCTCCAGGCTCTGAGCTGTCAGCACAGAGCCCGACGCGGGGCTCGAACTCACGGACCGCGAGATCATGACCTGAGCCGAAGTCGGACGCTTAACCGACTGAGCCACCCAAGCGCCCCAAGAAGCCACATTTAAAAAGTAAAAAGAAACAGGTGAAATTAATTGAAATAACATATTTATTTAATCCAATATATTCAAAATATTATAATTTACACATGTGATCGACGTGAAATTATTAACGAGACTTTTCTCATCCTTTTTTTCATACTAAGACTTTGAAATGTGGTGTGTATTTTATTTTTTAGATTTTGTAAAAGCTTTTTTTTCATGTTTATTTTTGAGAGAGAGAGAGAGAGAGTGGGGTAGGAGCAGAGAGAGAAGGGGACCAGGATCTGAAGCAGGCTCTGCACTGACAGCACAGAGCCCAACGTAGGGCTCAAACTCACGAACCATGAATCAGGACCTGAGCCGAAGTCCGATGCTTAACCAACTGAGCGACCCAGGCACCCCAGATTTTTCTTTTTAAGTAGGCTCTACATCCAATGTGAGGCTTAAAATCACAACCCTAAGATCAAGAATCACACGCTCTACCCACTGAGCCAGCCAGGCACCCCTAGTGTGTATTTTATAATGAGAGTTTATCACAATCTGGACCAGCCACAGTTCAAGTGTTCAATAGCCATATATGTCCACAGGCTCCCATGTTAGACAACATAGCCAAGGCCTCAGAAATGAATTGCTTGGCTGAAGGATAACTGTGAAAAAAAACCCAATGCTTTTACAGTAACAAATTCCTCATAGGTCCAAGTTGCACAGAGAGGCAAGATGTACCTGATAAAGAGGTGGGCATCATAGGAAATCACAAAAACATATGTTTATAATGATAATCAACATTTATTTAGCATTTTCCATGTACCAGACTCCGTACTAAGAGCTTCACAAGGGTTATTTCATTTACCTTAATCCTCACAATGCCTAATAAGGTAATAATAATGACTGACATTGATGTAACATATTTCTAAATATTTGCATCTATTAATGCATTTGATCTTACCTAACCCCACGATGTGGTTTCTGTTAATATTCCATTTTAAAGATCTAAGACAAAGAGATTAAGAGCCTTACCTAGTAAGTGCAGAACTAGAAGCTGGGCAAGCCTATTTGTAAAATATACATTATTTATTATTTTCTTCGCAGAAAGAGAAGGGTCATGGTGAATGGTTTTATTTCAAATGCATTGCTGGCAGAAATTAAGCTGAGAACATTTATTTTAAAGTTTATTTATTTATTTTGAGAGAGAGAGAATGTGCTTGCTTGAGCAGGAGAGGGGAAGAGAGAGAGAGGGAGAGAAAGCATCCCAAACCGGCTCCATGCTGTCAGGGAGAGCCCACCCAACGTGGGGCTCCATCTCATGAACCCAGAGATCATGACTTGAGCCAAAGTCAAGAGTCAGATGCTTAACCGACTGAGCCACCCAGGTGTCCCAAATCCGAGATCCTTTTATTTTATTTATTTTTATTTTTTAAAGTTTATGTATTTATTTGAGAGAGAGAGAGAGAGAGCATGGGCAGGGAGGGGAAGAGAGGGAGGGAGAATCTCAAGAAGGCTCCACACTGTCAGCACTGAGCCTGATTCGGGGCTCAAACTCATGAACTGTGAGATCATGTCTTGAGCCAAAATCAAGAATTGGATGCTAAACCGACTGAGCCACCCAGGCGCCCCTCTGAGACCCTTTTATACTGCTAAGTGATACCGGGCCATAAAAGATGTGATTTTGTAGTATTTGTAAATTTTTTTCTTCAGAGGTAAGATTAAGCAATCCTATCAAGAACCACTAAATTCCTCATAGCTCTGAAAAGGCCTTTGAAACAAACAAACCAATGAGAGATAAACTTTCTTTTCTGTTGTAATAACCTGGGGAAACGTGCACCCAGGGTGTTACTGAGACTGCTTTCTTACTGGTAGAAACCAAGGAAAGGAGATCTCATAAAATGCTGTCCCAGGCTTTTCGACTTTCTCCGTACAGGGATCCAGTACCATTAAGACAGGTCTCAAAAGGGTCCTTAATTTCACTACCATTTTTTTTTTTAAGATTTTATTTTTAAGTAATCTCTATACCCAACGTGGGGCTCAAACCCTGAGATCAAGAGTCACATGCTCTACTGACTGAGACAGCTAGGCACCCCAGGTCATGACCATTTTAGGGAGGACTTCGAAGTATAAGAATGTGTACCATTTCCTTCTACTGAAAAATATTTTTTTTAACTTATTTGGTTTTATAGAAAAATCCATCCTAAAACTCATATCAAATCTCAAGGGACCCCATGTAGCCCAAACCATCTTAAAAAGAACTATATTGTTCTTGGTTTCAAAACTTAATCCAAAACTACGGTAGTCAAAACAGTTTGGTACTAGCATAAATGCAGACATAGACCAAAGGAAAAGAATAGAGTGTCTGGGAAAAAACCCTCATATATACAATCGAATTACTTTTTTAACCTTTGTTTTAATTAAAGTATAATTGACACACAATTTTATACTGGCTTCAGGTATACAACATGATGAGTCCACATTTATATACATTACCAATAATAAGTGTAGTTACCACTTGTCACCACACAAAGTTGTTACAATATTATTGACTGTAGTCTCTGTGCTATACTCTCATCCCCATGACATACTTATTTCGTAACTGGAAGCTTGTACTTCTTAACCCCTTCACCTATTTTGCCCATCTCCCCAACCCCTTCCCCGCTGGCAACCACCCATCTGTCCTCTGTATTTCTGAGTCTATTTCTGTTTATTTAATTTGTTCATTTGTTGTGTTTTTCAGATGCCCCATATATTTTTTAAATGTTTATTTATTTTTGAGAGGGAGAGAGAGAGAGAGAGAGAGCAGGGGAGGGGCAGAGAGAAAGGGAGAATCCGAAGCAGGCTCCAGGCTCTGAGCTGTCAGCACAGAACCTGATGTGGGGCTTGAACTCACAAACTGCGATATCATAACCTGAGCTGAAGTCAGATGCTTAAATGACTGAGCTACCCGGGTGCCCCTAGATGTCCCATATTCTTGCAGGCCCTTTCAGTAGGACTAGAAAATAGTATATCAGCTAGGAAATATACTTATGGATACACATACACACACAAAAATAGATATCATACACCTTCTAAGATGTTGGGCTGGAGTCAGCTCATATGGGCTTGAAAAAGCTCAATGTTGAATATTCAGGAATTCTTTGAGCAGCTGTTAAACTGATGGTAGTTTGAAATCAACCATAGTAGGAGTATTTATACCACAGAAGTCAGTAAATGCTACATATCAGTGTGGGTTTTTTAAATGTTTATCTATTATTTTTGACAGAGAGAGCATGGGGGAGGGGCAGAGAGAAAGGGAGACAGAGGACATGAGGTGGGCTCTCTGCTGAGAGCAGAGAGCCTGATGCAGAGCTCGAACTCATGTGAAATCATGAACTGAGCCGAAGTCAGATTCTCAACCAACTGAGCCACCCAGGTGCCCTCTCAGTGTGTTTTTTTAATCAGAAAGCCATTTACCAGTACAACTACATATATATCACACACATATATCTACTCTTCTCTATATATGATGGTTAATACTATCTCTATCTCTCTATACATACAGACGTGCACATATATGCATCTATATACACCATGGGCTCACGCTTCTACCTTTAATTCTATTTCAACATCAGTTTGGTCTACTCTTTTCCATTTCCATATTTGTAACTGTCTTCTCCAACAGTAACTTGGTTCCCATTATTCTCCATATATTCACTTATTTACTCAATCTCCTGACCACAGGAGCCATCTGCTTGGCCCCATCCCCATAGACTCTGCTGGAGAGCACAGCCTCCTTTGCCCTGAGGGCCTACCAATCCTGACCTTTCAAACCACACTTCAGCCCTAGCCCTGGCCGCCCAGACCACCGGAGTTGCCTTCTTGGCCTGGGCCCCATCAGCTGTAAGCTCATCAGCCAAATCTTAACTTTAGTCCTCACTTTTCCCATGAAACATGCCTGCTTCCCTATTGTTTATGAGCTCATGGTTTTGAGTGATTAATTTAGTTCATTCATATGGATTGCCAGATAAAATACAGGAAGCCAGTTCAGTTTGAACCCGGGAAAATACTTAGGCCAAAAAAGTATTTGTTATTTATCTGAATTAGAAATTGAACTGGATGTGCTGCATTTTAATTTGCCGAATCTGGCAATCTTCGTTAGAACTACAAATAAGCTTCCTTTAATCCTCAACAGTCCCTGGGTCATCTTGAAACGTGGGCTGTAACTCCAGACTTCTGGCACACATTGGGCTCCTAGCTCTTCCTGCACTGAGTCCTATCCACCTCATACCTCTGCTTGGAAGGCACAGGTAAGTGCCCCGCCCCAGTCTCACTTTCTATACATCTTTTCTCCGTCCTTGTTCTGCACGCACGGCTTTTGCTCTCCACCAAACAACTATCAGAGTTATAGACAGTAGTACACAGTCTAGTATACAGCTAGAGATTTTGGTTTACTAATTAGTTCGTGTGTTTTTATCCTGGAATACTCATAAAGGAGAGGAGGCAGCCTCATCAATCCTCTGGGGACTTTACCTAGTTAGCCAGTAGTCCGTAGTATTGCACAGAACCCACTGTATTCTTTTCATTCCCCCACCATGATTTTTACCTCCTTACATTGAAAATGATCTGCTGCCCTCCCTGTCTGTCAGCCCGTGGACTTGTCAGGGAGCTGACGGCCAAACATCAGGGTCACATGGGGGCCAGACTGTGATGCACTCTGAGGGGAGGGGCCTCCTACTTGCACTTAACCTGATAGTTCAAGGTCCCCGGGGGCTGACATTTGTCTCCTGTTTGTGAAGCTCAGGGGTCTCGAGTCTGGGCTGCACCAGGCTAGGAGAAAAATTAAAGATTTGTTTGTGTTTTTTTTATTAAAAAAAATTTTTTTTTGGCTTACACTTATTTTTGAGAAACAGAGTGAGACAAAGCGTGAGCAGGGGAGAGAGAGAAGGAGACACAGAATCTGAAGCAGGCTCCAGGCTCTGAGCAAGCGGTAAGCACAGAGCCTGATGCGGGGCTCGAACCCACAAACTGTGAGATCATGACCTGAGCTGAAGTCGGATGCTTAACTGACTGACCCACCCAGGTGCCCCAAGGATTGGATTTTTCTAAAGAATTAGCTCTATTGGGGCGCCTGGGTGGCTCAGTCGGTTGAGCGTCCAACTTCGGCTCAGTCATGATCTCGCAGTCTGTGGGTTCGAGCCCCGCATTGGGCTCTGTGCTGACAGCTCAGAGCCTGGAACCTGTTTTGGATTCTGTGTCTCCCTCTCTCTCTGACCCTCCCCCGTTCATGCTCGGTCTCTCTCTGTCTCAAAAATAAATAAATGTTAAAAAAAAAAAAAAAGAATTAGCTCTATTGAGACGGAATTAGCATACAATAAAATACCCACATAAATGTACAATTCAGTGAATTTTGACAAATATATATACACATGTAACAGGAACCACAATCAAGATATAGAACATTTCTCACCCCAAAAGGTTCTGTTTGCCCCTTCTCAATCAATTTCTATTCCCAACTGCTGGCCACTGGCAACCACTTAATAATTATATTACACCTATTAATGGATCTTAATATATATTTAACTACACACACTTAAATAACAGAACGTCTGCGTTTTCTTATTAAACCAAAAAGCAAAGGACTGCCTACAAAAAAGTACATGGTTTGAGCATGTTCTTGTTTTATCCATTTTTTTCCAATTCTCCCCTTTTTTAGAGAATAAATTTGTCATTTGGCAAAAGAAAGAAAAGTGGAAAGCCTGCCTAATTTTCAAGAACAATAGTGGCAGTTGCCATTTATTGAGTAGCTACTGTGTACCAGGCACCATATTCACACTTTACATGAATCCGTTTTCTCATTTGATCCTCACAACATCCCTGAAAGGTAGGTATTTATTATCTTCATTTAATGTGTGACTCAGAAACACCCCGACCCCACCTAAGCATGGTTAACACAAATGTACCGAACAGTATCAGTAACCCAAATTTCTGGAGCGCCTGGATAGCTCAGTCAGTTAAGCGTCCACTACTGATTTTGGCTCAGGTCATGATCTCAGTGTGTGGGAGTGAGACCTGCGTTGGGCTCTCCACCGACAGTGCAGAGCCTGCTTGGGATTCTCTCTCCCTCCCTCTCTCTCTGCCCCTCTCCTGCTCACGCTCTCTCTCAAAATAAATAAAATAAACATTAAAAAAATAAACCAAATTTCTAAACTCTAAGCAACCCACCAAGAGCTTAAGTGATAGCAAATCCAGTCTTTCATTCAGGTTCCCCTCCCCAGTTCTCAAAAATAACTAGACCTACCATTGTTACTCTGCAGCTCAAGGATTGCTGCCCTCTTCCAGGCCACTGAACTTTCCATCTGTGGCACACCATCTATGCTGGGCCCAACTCCGGCAAAGCTGTGCTGGGGCCCCTCCTCTCTTTCCAGGGCGTCAGAGTAGCTGGCAAAGATCTTCAGACATTCCTGGGATTCTGAAAACACTATCCCAGAAACAAAGGCCCTCTAGGGGGCAGTGTAGATTAACACGTTGGCCCAACCTAACAACCTACCTCTGCCCACGTTAAAATTCTGTTAACACATGAAAGTGAAAGCTTGAGGCTCAGAGAAGTTAAATAATGTGGTCACGATTGCCCGCTAGTCAATTGCAAGAATGGGATTCAATTTCAGTCTGTCTGACTTCAGAACAGTAACCGCTTTTCACCCTGTTGGGCTATCTTTCTTGACCATTCATTAGACTGAAGGGAAAAGGTCATAGCAAAAAGCAAATAAATAAATATATGTGGAGCAACTACTCTGTGCCAGGCCCCAATTATGATGTGAACAAAAGAGGAAAGATAGCACTTGAGGGAAGAAGTGTTCTTTGGGGAGATTCATGTGTAAGTTAAAGCAGAGAAGAGTTTGAGAAGAGAGGTGGTTTTGCTAATAACAGAGCATGCATTATAACCCAGACGGTCACTCAGGCATCCAACAAATATTCATGCTTATGATAGCCTCTGTGTGAGGCACTGAAATAGAGTGGGGAACTTATGATCTAGTGGGGTGTTAGTAGGAGATATCAAACGAATAAATGCATACTTAAATGTGTCATTACAGGTTGTGTTAAGTGCTATGAAAGAAACAAAGAACAGGCTGGGAGAAGAGAGAAAAGCAAGGGACCCACTTCAAGAGAAGAACTCTGAAGATTGAGAAGGAGCTGGAGATGTAAAGAACATTCCAGACAGAGAGCACAGCAAGTACAAAAAGCCCTTGAGGTAAGAAAAAGATTAGGGTTTGCGGGGCCGAAGGAAGGGCCAGTCTACCATGACAGGATGATACTGTATTTTCATACCGTTTAGTATCAATGGCAAGGAGTTCCAAGAAAAGGTGACAAATTGAGCAAAGACACAAAGGTAGGAAAACTGTGTATAAGGGATGTTTGGAGAGCTAGCAAACAACTCTGTGCTCTTAGGAATAGCAAGTAGTTAAGTGGTTGGATTTAAAACCCAGGCTGAGGATTTTGATTCTATTTGAAGCAAGATGGGGCTGAACATTTTTAAGCAGTGGAGGTGAATTAAGGCAGATGAATTTCAGAGAGCAAGTGGGATGGTCTAGAAGCAGGGATAACTGTTGGGACACTTTTCCAATAGCCCAAGCAAGAGAGAAGTAGGACATGTCTAATGGTGGTGGTACAGGGAAGGAATCAGTCCTTCCATAAATCCAACAAATGTAAAATCCCTGAAAAGGAAGAGCAAAGAATAGTTCTCCAGGGGGAATCTCCGGCAGGGAGGAAGACTGCAACAGCATCTGTGGGGGTTTTTGAGTTTCCATCTCCTTTGAGGGTTCTTTGCCTTTGGGACCACCGACCCTTCATCAAAACACAGTAGCAAAGTCTCCCAGGAAGGAACACTAGACTCCTGGGATCCCAAGGACATGATGAGTCCAAGGGAGAGAGACTGGGAGTTGTGGTGACAGTCATGGGGGCTAAGCATTCAAAGGAAGTTCTGGAATATAGACATTGGTCCCTCACCTTGCAGCTACTCTCACCCTCCCTGCTCTTCTGTGACCTTCAGAGGACATCATGCTGTGTTCTGTATATGTTCCCATTTGCTGGGCAGGGGTAAATGGAAATGGGTCAGAGAAAAGACAGACGGAAGAAGGTTTCCTGAGGACCAATGGATTGGATTTGGAATCTAACCTGATTAGATCTTGAGGAAAGGAAAGAAAAAAACAGAAATAAATATTATAAATAAGGCTGGGTATGGAAGGGGGTGATTTAAGATCTTCTAGCTCCCTTTACACAGATCCTACCCTCCCTAAGCAACCTTCCGATGCTAATTTTGTTTCCAAAGTTGACTTTTCTATAGGGATGCCATTATATTTCTTAGGGTGAATTAGTAAGTTGGGCTCTTGTGACTTAATCACCACCTAGATGAAATGATAGAGTGAGTCAGTCCACATGTTTTTTGAATCCGAATAGATGAATCTGCACAATGAAACTACCCTAAATCATCACTTGTAAATGTGTCGCTGATGGTGTATTGAGAAATATCCAGCTTCATCAAGGAGAACCAGGAATTGGGGCGCCTGGGTGGCGCAGTCGGTTAAGCGTCCGACTTCAGCCAGGTCACGATCTCGCGGTCCGTGAGTTCGAGCCCCGCGTCGGGCTCTGGGCTGATGGCTCGGAGCCTGGAGCCTGTTTCCGATTCTGTGTCTCCCTCTCTCTCTGGCCCTCCCCCGTTCATGCTCTGTCTCTCTCTGTCCCAAAAATAAATAAACGTTGAAAAAAAAAAATTAATTAAAAAAAAGGAGAACCAGGAATATCTGTAGAACTAGAATATGACTAAGGAAAGTTGCAAATAAGTTAACTATATTATAATTTCTGGGAAAAAATACAAAAGTAGGGACATCTTTTATTTATGAGATATATATATATATATTTATTTATTAAAACATCTTTTCAGTTTATTTATTTTGAGAGAGAGAGAGTGCACAAGCAGGGGAGAGGCAGAAAAAGAGAGAGAGAGAGAGAGAGAGAGAGAGAGAGTCCCAAACAGGCTCCGAGCTGTCAGTGCAAAGCCTGATACACGGCTTCATCTCAAGAACCATGAGATCATGACCTGAGCTGAAATCAAGAGTTGGACGCTTAATTGACTGAGCCATTCCACGCCTGTATTTGTGACATATTTCTGCCCTTAGGACAGTACCTGAAACATAGCAGACCATCAATGAATATTTGTTAAACAAATGAAGAATGCCACTCAACACTGCCCTTCAATTTTCCTGCACACATTTAGTGAGTATTCTTTCCTGTCTCACTCTGAAACAATTATTTTTTTTTAATTTTTTAATTTTTTAAAATTTACATCCAAATTAGTTAGCATACAGTGCAACAATGATTTCAGGAATAGATTCCTTAGTGCCCCTTACCCATTTAGCCCACCCCCCCATCCCCTCCTGTAACCCTCAGTTTGTTCTCCATATTTATGAGTCTCTTCTGTTTTGTCTCCCTCCTTGTTTTTATTTTTGTTTCCCTTCCCTTATGTTCATCTGTTTTGTCTCTTAAAGTCCTCGTATGAGTGAAGTCATATGATTTTTGTCTTTCTCTGACTGGCTAATTTCACTTAGCATAATACCCTCCAGTTCCATCCACATTGTTGCAAATGGCAAGATTTCATTCTTTTTGATTGCCAAGTAATACTCCATTGTAGATGTATACCACGTCTTCTGTATCCATTCATCCATCGATGGACATTTGGGCTCTTTCCATACTTTGGCTATTGTTGATAGTGCTGCTATAAACATTGGGATGCATGTGTCCCTTCAAAACAGCATACCTGTATCCCTTGGATAAAAACCTAAGTGCAGTTGCTGGGTCGTAGGGTAGTTCTAGTTTTAGTTTTTTGAGGAACCTCCATACTGTTTTCCAGAGTGGCTGTACCAGCTTGCATTCCCAGAGAGCACATTTTCAATCAAGAGCTTAGAATAGATATGGAATGTGAGAGAGAGAATGGGGATGAGCACTACTCCAAATCTTTGGCTTAAGCAGCCAAATGAACCCACTGTCATTTACTGACAAAGGAAAGGCTTTGGATAAGTTTTGTGTGAGCTGCCTGCTAGATATGTAGAGGAGACAGTTAGGAGGCAGAGTCTGGACATCAGTACAGTGGTAATGGTTAGCAGGTTCACTCTTAGTATTTGCAGGGTCAGGACCAAGAGCACAAATGGTGGTCCATATACCACATGTCTAACTATATAAAGTTATAACTAACTTAACATCACACTGTTAGATAAAACATGTTCTATCCTTCTGTCTTGATAAATATACCTTTACAACAATAAAACCTAAAAGGACACATAATGAAATTGTGATTTTTGTGGCCAAATTTTGGCTAAATATCACAAAAAAAACTGAATTTAATTACTATCATACCTGTCTGACTGTTCCATTGACGGATCAGGGATGTTTAGATAAATTATAAAATACATGATAAATGATTACATATTTATTCCATACAATTAACTTTTCTTGCCTTAGCAAAATCACTAATCATATTGTTATAATAAAATTTTTCACATAGTTTGTATCTGTGGGAATAATGAGCTAAAAAAGGATTGAGAATAAAAGATAATTGTATTCAAAATGTACAAAGTGTAAATATATTTTGATAAGTTTAAAATGAAACTGTTGGGCCGCCTCACTGGCACAGTCAGTAGAGCATCTGACTCTTTTTTTTTCTTAATTAAAAAAAATTTTTTTAAATGTTTACTTATTTTTGAGACAGACAGAGACAGAATGTGAATGGGTTGGGGCAGAGAGAGAGGGCGGCACAGAATCTGAAGCAGGTTCCAGGCTCTGAGTTGTCAGCGCAGAGCCCGATGCGGGGCTCGAACCCACAAGCTGTGAGATCATGACCCGAGCTGAAGTCGAACGCTCAACCGACTAAGCCACCCAGGCGCCCCTTCTTAATTTTTTTAAATGTTTATTTATTTTTGAGAGAGAGAGTGACAGCACCAGCAGGGGAGGGACAGAGAAAGAGGGAGACACAGAATCCAAAGGAGGCTCCAGGCTCTGAGCTGTCAGCACAGACAGCTGGGATCAAACCCAGGAACCGTGAGTTCGTGACCTGATTTGAAATCAGACGCTTAACTGACTGAACCACCCAGGCGCCCCTAGAGCATCTGACTCTTGATCTCAGGGTCGTGACTTCAAGCCCCATGTTGGGTGTGGAGCTTACTTTTAAAAATAAATAAGTAAATGAAAAATAAAATCTTTAAAAAAAAGGAAAAGAAGAAAATAGAAACAGTCAAAAATTGCTTTTTGTGTTTTAAATGTTATTTTTGCTTTAAAACATTCAGATTATTAAAATTCAAAATAACAAAGTACAAAAACATCAGAATTTTATTATATTAAAAAAGGTTTTTTTAAACATTTATTTATTATTGAGAGACACAGAGAGACAGAGCATGAGCATGGGAGGGGCAGAGAGAGGCGTAGATACAGAATCTGAAGCAGGCTCCAGGCTCTGAGCTGTTAGCACAGAGCCCGACGCAGGTCTCAAACTCAGAAACCATGAGATCATGACCTCAGCCAAAGTCAGACGGTTAACTGACTGAGCCACCCAGGCACCCCCCAAAATATCAGAATTTTAAATCAAAATTGTATAAACAATGCAGGAAATAGAAAGTTAGCCTTTAAAAACCAAATTGTCTTATTAAATATTTTTATACAAATAAAGTTATTCCCAATGCATTCCCAATTCATTGAGTATTGACAATGTAAAGAACCAGTTTTTCCATTCATTACAACTAGACAAACACACACATGATATAAAATTTCACGGTCAAAAGAATTGTTTAGCATTGCGGAATTTTTTTTCAGCCACTATGGGAAATTGTACTAAATCACCAATTGTTTCCACACCTTGAATCGGAACAGGTAAAGAGGCAATTTAAAAAAAAAAAACAAAAACATTCCTGCATGGTGCACCTGGGTGGCTCAGTTGGTTAAGCGTTTGACTCTTGATTTTGGCTCAGGTCAGGATCTCAGGGTTCATGCCGTTGGGCTCTGTGTGGGCAGCACGGACCCTGCTTGGGCTTCTCTCTCCCCTTCCCTCTGCCACTCCCTCTCCTTTTCTCTCTCGCTCAAAGTAAATAAATAAACTTTAACAACAACAACAGTAAAAAGGAACATTCACTACTACTGGGAAATAATACTTGGTTATGCAAGAATATGTTGCACCTGTGCTAAAGAACTGAGCCACCCAGGTGCCCCAAAACTCAGTAAGTATGTAATACTAACTCCCCGTTCTCCTTTGCCCCAACCCCTTGCAACAACTCTTCTACTTTTTGTCTCTGATTTTAAATCCTTTAGGTACCTCAGATGGGTGGTATCACACAGTGTTTATCTCTGTGATTTACGTATGCCAGTTAGTATAATGTCTTTGAGGCTTATCTATTGTGTAGCATGTGTCAGATTTTCTTTCCTTTTTAAGACTGAGCAATATTCCATTGTATGTATATGCCACATTTTGTTTGTCCATTCATCCTTCAGTGAATGCTTGGGTTTTTTCCCATCTCTTGGTGATTATGAATAATATTGCTGTGAATATGCATATACAAATATCTGCTCAAATCCTTGCTTTCAATTCTTTTGGTGCCTTTCCGTTTGAGGACACAGAGCAAAAGATAGGGAGTTTGAATGATGCTAGTTATAAAAGTAAATAGAGTCGTACTTAAAAAAATTTTTTTTAATGTTTTATTTTATTTTTGAGACAGAGAGAGACAGAGCATGAGCGGGGGAGGGTTAGAGAGAGAGGGAGACACAGAATCCGAAGCAGGCTCCAGGCTCTGAGCTGTCAGCACAGAGCCCGACGCGGGGCTCGAACTCACAGACGGTGAGATCATGACCTGAGCCGAAGTCGGAAGCTCAACTGACTGAGCCACCCAGGCGCCCCAGGGTTGTACTTTTTTAAAGTTTATTTATTTATTCTATTTATTCTATTTCGAGAGAGAGAGAGAGAGCAAGCAGGGAAGGAGCAGAGAGAGAGGGAGAATCCCAAGCAGACTCCTCACCATCAGCACAGAGCATGACAAGACACGAACCCACAAACTGCAAGATCATGACCTGAGCTGAAATCATGAGTTGAATGCTTAATCAACTGAGCCACACAGGCACCCTTAGGGTTGTACTCTGTGATGAGGGCTGGATCTTGAAAGATAGAGAAATCTATGTGTTCTTTAATATAGTTAGTGTGTGTGTGTGTGTGTGTGTGTGTGTGTGTGTGTGTGTATAAAGAGAGAGAGAGAGAGAGAGAGAGAGATTTTTGCCAGGGCAGGGCCCTTCTTGGATGGTTTTAATGGGCCTAAATATGTAAATGGTGTTAGAACTGGGTGGGTACAGGGGCGCCTGGGTGGTTCAGTCTGTTGAACGTCCGACTTCGGCTCAGGTCATGATCTCACCGTCTGTGAGTTCGAGCCCCGTGTCGGGCTCTGTGCTGACAGCTCAGAGCCTGGAGCCTGCTTCGGATTCTGTGTCTCCCTCTTTCTCTGTCCCTCCCCTGCTCATGTTCTGTCTCTCTCTGTCAAAAATAAATAAACATTAAAAAAAAAAAAAAAGAACTGGATGGGTACAGCAATGAGTGTAGATAGAAAAGAGGTTGAAGGGCTGTGCCTGGGACAGCTAGAAATCAGAAAGAGAAGGGAGAGCAAGAAAAGAAACCATGAAGAAACACCAGGAAAGTATGGAGACTTGGAAGCCAACTGAAATCCAATACCGGGGAATGATCAACAAGGCCAAATACTGCCAAGAGACTAAATAAAGGACTGAGAATTTGCCACTTGAGACAACAAAAGTAGAAATTACTGGTAACATTAAAAAAAAAAAAAAAAAAGGCAGTTTCAGCGAGGACTGGGGATGAAAGCCTGGCTGTAAAGGGTTCAAGAGAGAATGAGAAGAAAGTGCAAATAGAGGATTTGGCCAGCTCTTTACAAGAGTTTTTCTACAAAAGAGAGCAGAGATGTGGGACGGAAACTAGGGGAGGATGTGGTGGAGTGAAAGAAGTCTTGTGGTTTTTGTCTGTTGTTGTCTTGTAACAGTGGCATGACCACTGATGGTTCTGCATCTCCAACCCTGCCCACAGACATATATCCAAGCGTATCCATTTGGATGTCTTATAGGGAAATTAAAATTAACCCATCCCAAACAGAACTTTCGGTTCTCTCTCCCTCTTTTCCCAATCTGTTTCTTTCCTTAGTCTCCATCTTTCTCAGTAAGCATCTTTGCCAACCATTCAAACTGAAGGCCATTCCAGATTCCTCTCTTTCCCTCACTCCTCATAAACAAAGCATTGGCCTGTTGGTTCTGCTTCCAAAATGTATCCTTAATCTGTTCACCTTTACTACTGGGACTGCTGCAATAGCTTCTCTGTCTTCCTTCTTGCCTCCCACCACCTTTTCTCTATGTGGTGGCAGCAGGAGTGTAAATCAGATGATATCATATGACCACTTAACGCTTTTCGGTGGTTACCTGTCACACTTTAAATCCCCACTGCTTGCCTTGAGCTATAAAGTCCTATATTATCTGGCCCTTTTCTCCTTCTCCAACCTCATCTCCACCACCTGCCCTGCCTTGCACCACATTACAGATACACTGATCTTCTTCCCACCCCACCGCATCCTGCCTTTTTTTTTAGGCCTAATTATTTTGTATGCCAAAGATACAAAAAAGTACAGAGAATTTTATAGAAAACCATGTGCCTATTACCTACATCTAACACATTAATGTTTAGCCACATCTGTCCATTAAAATATGTTGTTCTCTGAATCTCTGTTAGCTGGGAAAGTGCCCAACACATAATAGGTGCTAATCAATCAATGTTGATGTATGCAGCTTACTATGCTGATGTATGAAGTTTTAATTCATTCATTTACTGGCTGTATATTTTTTGTGTGTGAATATACCGTAATTTGTTTATCCATCTTTCTACTGTTGAACATTTAGTGTACTGTTAAACACTAATAGTGTTTCAATGAACATTGGCAACATAGTGTTTAAGAGGTCAGATTTGGTGGCTCGGGTAGGTTAAGCTTCTGACTTCAGCTCAGGTCTTGATCTCACAGTTTGTGAGTTCGAGCCTTGCGTCGGGCTCTGTGCTGACAGCTCAGAGCCTGGAGCCTGTTTCGGATTCTGTATCTCCCTCTTTCTCTCTGTTGCTCCCCTGCTTGTGCTCTGTCACTCAAAAATAAATAAACATTTAAAAAAATCTTTAAGAGGTCGGATTCTATGGTAGTTTTTTTTTTTTTTTTAAGTTTATTTATTTATTTTGAGAGAGCACTCAAGCTTGGGCGGGAGAGGGGCAGAGACAGAATCCCAAGCAGTCTCTATGCCGTCAGCGCAGAGCCCAATGCAGAGTCCAATGCCTGGCAATCTCATGAACCATGAGATCATGACCTGAGCCAAAATCAAGAGCCAGTTGCTTAACCAGCTGAGCCACCCAGGCACCTCTAAGAGATCCGTTTCTGGAGCAGACTACTTGGGATTGAATTCCGGGCACCATAATTTCCAAGTTGTGTCACTTTGGTCAAGTTACTTAAACTCTCCATGTCTGTTTCCTGAATTATAAAATGAGGGTAAAAATAGTAACTTTTCATGGTATTGTTAGTAGGATTAAACGGGTTAAAATATATAAAAAACCTTATCTCAATGAATATCAACTATTATTATTATGAGGAATTGCTGAGTCACAGGACATGTGTATATTCAATTTTATTAAGTGATTACCAATTAATGCCTCCACCAGCAATATATAAGTTCCATATTTCTAAATCCTAAAACATGGTACTAAAGGGTATAAAATTATGTATATATATATAATACATACATATATATTATATATATATTATATATAATATATGTGTTATATATGTATATATATATGTTTATTTGATCTCTACACCCAATATGGGGCTGGAACTCATGACCCTGAGATCAAAAGTCAAATGCTCTTCTGACTCATCCAGCCAGGTGCCCCATATATTGTTTTAATTTGTACCTTGATGGTCACAGTGAAGTTAAACACCTTTTCACGGGTTTATTGGTCATTCTTATTGGTGTTTTGGTGAACTAGCTCTGTATATCCTTTATTTACTTTCCTACTGGATTGTTTGCTTTTTTCCCTTTTGATTTGGGGAACTTTTCGGATATTAATCTTTTGGCGGTTTTATATATTTAAATACCATCTAGTTTTTGGCTTGTCTTTGTGTTGCATCTTCTTAAACTTCTGTTGTTACAGAATTAACTAATTTTAATGCAGTCAAATCTAACAATATTTTCTCACACGGTTTGTGCTTTTTGGGGCTTATTTAAGAAATTCGTCCCTATTTTGATATCCTAAAGAAGTATTTCCTGAAAAATATTTCGGGGCCTGTAATCCACCTGGGATTTATTTTTGGATATGGTTTAAAGTAGAAATCTAAATTTTCTTCCTATTGAAAAAGTTGCCTCAGCCCCATTTCCTGTAGAGGTCATCCTTTCCCTACTGACTTGTAGTGCCCATTCTTATAAACCACCTTCCCACGGACCTAGTCTTCATAACCTTTGCTTATTTTCTTTCCACCGGGGGATCCTTATTCTCTCTTTCTTCCGATCGCAGTTTAAGCGTCAGGCCGCTCCTGTCTAGGTTATGTCTACATGTATGTCCGGCTCGGTGACCCCGTGACTCCAGAGAGTCTGGAAAGGCTGAGAGAAGTAGGTGTTTGGCCAGCTGCCGCCAGGCTGTTGCCAGGGCGGCTGTCGGGAAGGCCGCCGAGAGGAGGAGCACCCAGAAACCCAGTGACGGAATCCGACCCGCGCCCGCGTCGCCAAGGAGTGCGTCACCACGTGTGGTCGAACGGGGGCGGGGCCAGGGCTGAATCACGTGGCTTGGTTGCCTACGCGCTGCTGGGCCGTGGGAAGATGGCGGACGGAAAGGGAGAAGCCGCCGCCGCCGCCGGGGCCGGGGCTGAGGCTCCGGCAGGAGCCGGAGCCGGGGACGGAACCGAGACTGAGTCCATGGCTCGGGGTCATCGCCCTGCATCTCCGGCTCTGGGAGCCCCGGGACTGCGACCGTGTCTGTGGCAGCTGGAGACAGAGCTGAGGGAGCAGGAGGTGTCGGAGGTCTCATCTTTGAACTACTGCCGGAGCTTCTGCCAGGTGAGGGGCTGACTGGCTGGCTGAAGGCGGCGGGGTGGGGAGGCCAGGGGAAGAGGCCTCGGATCGGTTGCCGCAGCCGGGGCTGGACTGAGAGGCGCCACCTCCGTGTCTCGCCGCGCCCCCAGGCCGGGAAGGCCCAGCTCGGGAAGCTCGACCGCTGGCCCCCCTTCACCACTGCCCGACTTTGGTCACCGCCAGGGCGGGTTGCGCTGGGCCAGACTGAGAGCCCGGAGGGCGCCGGCGGCTCCCTGGAAGGGCCGAGCCCTGTCGCCGTTGCCTGTCCCCCTGCCGGGTGGTTGGTTGGAGCGCCATTGCCTCCAGAGAGATTGATTGCTCGTTCCTGCTGGGAGATCCTTTTTTGAGTGCAGATCTCCAAACTGGAAAACCTGAGTTTTCCTGAATAATCCGGAGATATGTGTTGGGGCCAGAGACTTCTCTTTGGAGTCAACGTCATCTGGGCCCCTAAAAGGTCTGACAGTTGGCTTTGAAAGGCGTCTTGGGCTTTCTCATTAGTGATTGCGGAGCCCATTGGTTGGTTGTGTTGTTTTTTTTCTTTCTTATTTTATTTATTTATTTTTGAGAGGCGGGGTGGGGAGACTTTTAAGCTGTTCTTTCTCTGCTTCTGGATTCCTTTGAGGATTGTGCTATCAGCAGTGAGGCTAGTGAGCTAGTGGTGGCTATTTAGGGTCTTTGAGTGGAAGAGGATTGAGAAAGATGTGGAGTGTGGTCTCTTGGCAGTGGTATGACCATTTCTGTGCTATAGTGGGTCCTAACCTGTGGTTACATACATATTTATTGGTATGTTTAGTTTATAGTCTCCATGGTCACTTCCAGATTTTTGTCTATAAATTTAAAGATATGCTATTATTATTTCTACTTCTGCTATTCTATCGGGTTTCAGGACCAACCCTCTGCTCCTCACCTGGTGTATCTGAGAGAATGCAAAATAATGGTAGTATGTTGGTACTTGGACTCTTGATGAGTAGTTGAGTGTGCCGAATACCTTGCGCTGTTGCAAAGTTGTAATTGGGGGGGACAATTTTGCTCTCTTAGTCCAGTGGAAAATAAAAAATTGGCTTGCTTTCTTGCTTTTCTCCTTCCTCTTTGCTGAGCCAGAGACACCTCATCTCTTTGAATGGAATTTTGTCCATGCTCATCTTTTCTATACATTGTATCATTAGCAGTTTTTATGTCTACAACCTGCAGCATTTGTCTGCACTAGGAAGTGTCCCGGTGTAATTCTTCTTTGCTTCTATGCTAGTAATGAGCATTGGTATTTAATACATTTATTCTGCGAACTTTTACTGACTGCATTGGATGACGCCAGGCACTTCCTCGAGTGCTGAGGAAACGTAAGACAGCACTTACCCATGATGAGCTTACAGTTGGAAGGAGGTGGTAGACGTAACAGTATTTCCAGAACAGTTTTGGTAATGATGGAAAAGGAGGTGTTGTAGAGACAGTGGTAAGGGGATAGCCATCATGGCACATCCTAATGGAATGGAATGACAATTAGCTAGTAAAAACAAATTAAAAGTTTAACTGTGGACCGTACTGTGTACTTAGAAGTAACTGGGAGAGGCCTCTTTAGATAGGGTGGTCCAGGAAGGCCCTAAGGCTGAAAGGTAAAAAATGAGTCTTGGGACTGTAGGGGGAGGGGAAGGGAGCATTTGAATGCCAAAGGTAGAGATGAGAAGGAAAATTGAAGCTTTGGGAGAATGGGAAGCTGATTGGACAGGAGTAATGGGGAGGACGACAGGAGAAGAAATCTGGGTTTGGGGAAGTCTTCTAAGCTTGTGTTATTATCTTAGATAACAAGAATGGATGTAACTACTTAAGTTGAAGCTTGTCAGAGGATACCATGTATATATCTACATATCTATATATTTTGCTTTATGCCTAGTGCTTGCAGCCCTCATCTCATTTTAACTGAATGTTTTAATGTCTTGAGTCTTGGTGACACCTAGAAATGTAAGGGCACAGAGGAATTTTAAAAGCAAAGTACTTCTGTAATTTGTCTTTTCTGTGAAGATTTCCTTTGGCCTGAGGTTTTTCCCCAAACACTTTTTTGGACTAATAAATGTAATAAGAAAAGATGTTCCTGTAATCATAATGTGTTATAATAGGAAGCACATTGGATTGGGAGCTAGTCGGGTCCTATTTGTGACTCTACCGCTTATTAGTTAATAACCTTGGACACACTGTGCCTATGGAATTTATTTTGTTTCCTGGCCTTTATCTCCTTATAATGCTTTATACAAACAGTAGAAGAGAAAGTTTATATACAACTCTTCACAATATTTGTCAGAATACTTTGGTCACATTTTTTTCCCAGTAGTCCAGATAAAATCAACTCATGGTGCCCTTGTTCACCAAATGCAGAAAAAAAATTCAACATTTTATGATGAAGGAGGAACAATTTCACCATTCAGATTTGGTTGGATAGCTCTTGGTTTCACATTTGAAAGGCAGAATAAGATTTATTCATCCACTCTTTGTGGTGTGCCTGACGTTGCACTAAGTGCTGGATATAGGAACATGCCCTCTAGGAGCACTTAATGTGTAAAGATAGGTAGTAGCATCATAAAGGCCTGATTTGTGCTCTCTGGGATACTTAACTGCCACAAAAGTATTCTCATCAGGTATTTAGTTTAGAAATCTAGAGATTTAGATGTACCAAGCACATCCCTCCTGCAACAGGCTGGGACCATATTCTCTCCAGCTCTTGCAGTACTTAAAAGAAATGGGTCTATCTTTGGAATTGCACCAAATCAAGAAATAAACCAACATATGAAAGGATAGAGTAGCTTGTCTCATTCTGGGCATGTTTTCAATTTTCAGAAGTTTGTGAAGATGATAAAAATGAAACTTGAAAAGTAATAGTTACTAAGAAAATGATACTTAGATCAACTTGTATTCAGTGAACATTTGTATTCAGTGACAATGGGATGTGGCTTTTCCCTCTTTTCCCTCAATTTCTTTTCTGAAAACACTGTCTACCAAACAGTGTGGATGAGATTAACTCCAGAAAATAGTCTTTCTTTGTTTTGTTGAAAAATTGATGGCTATCCTCTCAAGTTTTTGCTATATTTTGGGAATCAAGATTCCTAAAGTTTTACAACTGGTAGTTCTATTTGTAATACAAATTTTGAAAGCTTAAGTAACATTAAGAGACTTGAAATTATTGGGTGAATGATTATACTTTGAGAATACCAGGCAAAGTAGTTTTATGAATAAATCTTGTTGATATGAAACTTTTAGGTTCTAGACTAATAGTGACTTTATAGATTTTTAAGTGTTAAAGTAAGTAAGTACTGCATATATTTCAGTTTCTCCTGGATTTGTGATTGAATGCAAAGGGTCTGCTGGCTTCACCATTTAAACTAGCTATGTGACCTTGGGTACGTTATTTTCTTTAACCCTTAGTTTTCTCATTGGTAAATGGAACAATAATAGTACTTACTATTATCTATGTAAACATAATTGTTTATGGACTAAATAAGACAATCTAAAAAACAGTGTTCCCAGAATTGTCCTAGTTTTCCAGATTTCTTAGCCTTCGAATAGAAAGTCTTCACCCCCTTACCTCCAGTTTACTTTTCAGCTCTTACCTAGCCAATCCCATCACCATAATCCTACTCTTATTCAGAGGTATTTTACTTGGAGTCTTTGGACCAAAATTTCTCCAAGTACATTATTTTGGGAAAGCTGACTTTAATTTTCATTTGATTCCTCAAGATCCAAGATACATATTAGGCTTCGGTAAATATTTACCGATTGATTGATCTCCAAAAGGATACTTTAGCAAGATCTCAGGTCAAGTAGTCTGCCTTTGCCTTTCATTGTGCTGTTCTCTCCTTTTTTCTCTCATTTTATATATGGCGAATTTTCCTTGTTTAGGGCCCAGTGCAAACACCGTCTCCTCTGTGAAGCTTTCTCTAATTTCTCTAGACTTCCTCTTAGATGTTTGTTTTCTTTTGATGCTTTGTACATACTTTTAACTCTTGCTTTTCTTGCTGTCACTGGCTTAGTCCAGGTTTCATAATGTCCTGTTGCAGCAACCTCTTCACCAAGCTCCCTTGCTTTCTGACTGACTTTATCTACACTCCATTCTGGTATTCTTTCTAAATTGTAAATATAATCTCGTTAGTCACTTTGTTCCCTGAAATTCTTCAATGGTTTCTTACCCCAAAGACAAGATAGAATTCAGACTTACCAGCCTCACCTGGCAGACAAAGCCTTTTAGAATTTGGACACTGCCCCCACTCCCCTTCCCCAACTCCCACCTTTCCAACCTTTTTTCTTTCTTTTTTTTTTTTTTAAATACCTTTACTACTGTATTCATCTCTAAGTCTGCCTGATTAACCTAGGGTCCTCCCTTCTCCATCTTCTTATTTATCCTTTAAGACCAGCTCAAACATTAAGTCTTTTTTTTTTTTTTTTTTAACTTTTTATTTTATTTTTGGGACAGAGAGAGACAGAGCATGAATGGGGGAGGGGCAGAGAGAGAGGGAGACACAGAATTGGAAACAGGCTCAGCCCAGTGCCTGACGCGGGGCTCGAACTCACGGACCGCGAGATCGTGACCTGGCTGAAGTCGGACGCTTAACCGACTGCGCCACCCAGGCGCCCCAAACATTAAGTCTTTGAGAAGTGTTTTATGATTGCAGCAGACAGAATGAGGTGATTCTTCGTGTACTCCGGTAGCATCTTGTACATAATTGTGGTACCTGAATAGTTGTTTCCATGTTTGTCTCTTGTATTGGCTAGCAAACCAACAAGAGTAGAGGTCTTATTTAGTCTTTTTTGTATACTTGGCACCTAGCAATTAATACAACGCCTGGCACACAAAACTAATTTGTTGAATGAATTATATTGTAGAACTTCATGATATACTGAAGAGGTTAGTACTGCAAAAGAAACACCTGATGTAAAATCTGATGTAAAAAGCAACTTTATCATAAGAAACAGGATAAAGGAACAGGATAGACACTCTTTGCTCATCTCTTGGAGGCGTACTTGTGAACTTAGCCTACATTCATACGATGTACACATTTACATGTGTGGAATGAGGAGTAGTGTTGGAGGGAGAAAATTAGAGGTGTTATAGCATTGAAGAAGAGTTAGCAGCCTAATAAGGCAACAGTTTGGAAATGTTGAGATGGGGAGGATCAGTTAATTCCTTGAGATTGGTGACCATGAAAACTCTTGAGATTTACTTCTCATTTATTTTAAAGGATTTTTAATACATTACCTTTTCTTTTTGTGCATTCTAAATAGAAACTAGATGACAGGTGGTTATAATGGCATAAACTAGCTTTGCACCGCATATGACCAAAACATAATTATAAATGTGACTATGAAGCAGTGGGAATTTTGGATGCTGTCATTTACTTGGTACCACCCAGTCTCTTTCATACTAGTGATTTTTGTGTCTACCTGTGCTTCATGCTCTTCTGAACAATTTTAATAAAAAATCTAAGTAGAAAGCACCACTTGTTTCAAGCCTGCAAAGGCATTGGTCAACTAAAGTGTGCTTTGTTTTCGCTTAGTTCTAGACACCTGTCACCTCTCCCAGAGGCCTTTCTTGGCTGTCTTGTCTAAAACAACACTTCCCCATCATCTTCAACTCCTGAACACTGCTTTATATTTCTCTAAATCACTGACTACTATCTGATGTCTATGACAAATATGTCTATTTATCTGTCTCTGCACCTGGAATGTAAGCATCAAGAGGGTGTTGACTGTTTTGTTTACCCAGTGCCTAGAATTGTCCCTGGCACTTAATGGGTACTTAGTCAGTATTTGTTGATCTTTTATCTCCTTCCTTCCTTAAATCTCTGACTAGACTTCTTAAGAGTAACAAGTCTTACCTTTCTTTATTAAGAAATAGGGACATGTTTTGGCCAGCCAATTTATGCTGCTTCTGAGCAGGGCTCAGGTCTTACTGTTCTTTGTATCCTAATTACTAAAGAGTATAACTAAATTTTATTTATGGTTTTTTTTTTTTTTAATGTTTATTTTTGAGGGGGGGAGGGGCAGAGAGAGAGAGGGAGACACAGAATCTGAAGCAGGCTCCAGGCTCTGAGCTGTCAGCACAGAGCCTGACACAGGGCCCGAACCCAGGACATCATGCCCTGAGCTGAAGTCGGAGCTTAACCGACTGAGCCACCCAGGTGCCCCTTATTTATGTTTTCTAAGAATTTCCCATGGTTGCTTGTATCCCACAAATATTTAAAGAGCTTTTCAACAGGGTTTGCTTAGCCAGGTTGAAACATTTATTTTGGATATGGTTGATATCATACTGGAAAATTTGAACATAGATAAGGGATTGAGCAAGATTGTATACAAAAAATAGATTCCTAAAACTTTTGTTGATCCCTAAAGCCAACATATAAACCATTACATGAAAAATTAGAGGGGTTATTTATTTATCTGTCAATCTTTCTATCTATCTATCAACTAATCAATCATCTTTTATGTGCCAAGCACTCAGGTAGATGGTGTTATTTTTTATTTTCATTTTACAGATAGAAAACTGAGGCTCAGGGAAATAAACTTTCCCGGGGTCACACAGCGAGTAAGCTGTGACAGAGTCTTCAGATTCCAAAGTCCATGCTCTTTTCCCTATATCAGCATTTCCTAAACTGTTTTCTTCCATGAGTTATATGTATTAGTAAGTACTTACTGAATTTAGGATTCTGTGTTCATGTAAGTTAGGATAATGTTGGGATAAATATTTTTTTATGTGTCATATAAGTTAAGATGCATTGTGAACCTCCTAGAGAGACATTGTTATGCAGCATTTGCCAAACTTAGCAGGTCTGGGACATTTAATATTTTGCTGTGTTCTAAACCTGGTATCATCCCCAAATTACATGTTTTTCTTTCATTATAGTAAAGCAAAACACTATGCGGAAGAGTGGATTGCTTTATGTTTCTATATACCACTGAATTTTGATTCCCTACTTTCAGCCTAAAACATGACTGCGAACTTTTTATGAAAAAAATTTCCCTCCAAGTTTTTGCAGGTTTTGAATTATACTTCTTGTCACATATGAAAAGTATTTCAATGTATTATAATTTTTGTAAATTGGAAATGAATACTATTTAGACCTATCTTGAGATCAAGTTTATTCATCTGGGTTTACCTTTATCTCTGCAACATAGCTAGCTTGGGAACTAATGTATTTGTCTATTTCTTCTCACTTTTGTGCTATGTCTGAATTCTTTATTATGTTTTTTTTTTTTTTTTAAATGCCTTTCTTGTCCTTTTTGGGAGGGATCTATTAGTTCAGCATGCTGACATTTGATTTCATAGTATTTTTACTCCCAAGGAAATAGCCGGAGTGTGTCACATTAGCCAGCACAATAATGCTTTACTAATATGGACACGTGTTAAGAATTATTACTGGGTAGGGGCGCCTGGGTGGCGCAGTCAGTTAAGCGTCCGACTTCAGCCAGGTCACGATCTCGCGGTCCGGGAGTTCGAACCCCGCGTCAGGCTCTGGGCTGATGGCTCAGAGCCTGGAGCCTGCTTCGGATTCTGTGTCTCCCTCTCTCTCTGCCCCTCCCCCGTTCATGCTGTCTCTCTCTGTCCCAAAAATAAATAAACGTTGAAAAAAAAAATTTAAAAAAAGAATTATTACTGGGTATATTGGAATGAATGGCCTAGCTTGGGAATTGCATTTTTGTGATACATGGTTATATAAAATAGGTGTATTTTTATTCATAATTTCATTTACTTTAATTTGCTTTTTTAACATATATGCTTAGAATACATAAAGTATCTTAAAATAATAAAACTGAATATATATATGTATATATAGATAGATATATATTTAAAGTTTTGTGACTCCTGCCTAGTATGTGCTCATTCTAAAAGCTTAAGACAAGATGTATAAGTGCAGAAAGTGAAACCACCATGTAATCTCACTGTGAATAGCTTGGTGTATTGTTCTGATTTTTGGGAAAATATGTATATAGTATACGTGTATATATAAGGATTAAAACTAAAAAAATTATTTGAGTATAGTTGACACACAGTGTTACATTAGTTTCAGATGTACAACATAGTAATTCAGCTTCTCTATATGTTATGCTATGCTTACTCCAAGTGTAGCTACCATCTGTCACCATACAATGCTATTATAGTGTCACTGAGTATATTCCCTTTACTGTGCCTTTTATTCTCATGACTTACTCATTCTATAACTGGAAGTCTGTATCTCCCATCCCCCTCACCCTTTTTTTCTTTTGCCCTACCTCCCTTCCCCTTGGCAACCATCTATTTGTTCTTTGTATTTATAGGTCCAGTTCTGCTTTTTGTTTGTTCATTTGTTTTGTTTTTTTAGAATCCACATATGAGTGAAATCATAAGTTAGTTTTCTTTCTCAATCTGCCCTATTTTAATTAACATAATACCCTCTAGGTCTATCCATGTTGCACATAGCAAGGTCTTATCCTTTTTTATGGCTGCGTAGTATTCCATTGTGTGTATGTATATGCATTTGTCTGTTAATGGCCACTTAAGTTGCTTCTATATCTTTTTTTTTTTTTTAATTTATTTATTTTGGAGACGGAGCATGAATGGGGGAGGGGCAGAGAGAGAGGGAGACACGGAACTCGAAGCAAGCTCCAGGATCTGAGCTGTCAGCACAGAGCCCGACGCGGGGCTTGAACTCACGGACCATGAGATCATGACCTGAGCTGAAGTCGGACGCTCAACCGACTGAGCCGCCCAGGCGCCCCTATCTTTTTTTTTTAATATTTATTTTTGAGAGAGAGACAGAGCATGAACAGGGGAGGGGCAGAGAGAGAGGGAGACACAAAATGCGAAGCAAGCTCCAGGCTCTGAGCTGTCAGCACAGGGCCTGATGTGGGGCTCAGACCCACGAACTGTGAGATCAAGACCTGAGCCCAAGTCGGTTGCTAAATCGACTGAGCAACCCAGGCGTCCCTGTATCTTGGTTATTGTAAATAATGCTGCAGTAAACTTAGGAGTGTCTATCTTTTTGAGTTAATGTTTTCTCCTTAGGTAAATACCCAGAAGTGGAATTATTGGATCAAATGGTATGTCATTTTTTTTAAGATTTTTTTTTAAAGTTTATTTATCTTTGTGGGGGGGGGGTAGAGGGAGACAGAGAGAGAATTCCATGAGAGATCATGAGCTGAGCTGAAATCAAGAGTCAGATGCTTAACCAGCTGAGCCACCCAGGTGCCCACTGGGTCAAATGGTACTTCTAATTTTAGTTTTTGAGGAGCCTCCATACTGTTTTCCACAGCGGCTCTACCAATTTACATTCCCATGGTGTACAAGGGTTCCTTTTTCTCCAGCATTTATTATATCTTGTCTTTTTGGTTCTAGCCAATCTGACAGATGTAAGGTGATATCTCATTGTGGTTTTGATTAGCATTTCCCTGATGATTAGAGATGTTGAGCAATTTTTCATGTGTCTGTTGACCATCTGTAGGTTTTCTTTGGAGAAATGTCTGTTCAGGTCCTCTACCCATTTTTTATTTGGATTTGTTTGTTTTTTGGTGTTGAATTGTATAAGTTCTTTATATATTTGAGATATTAACCCCTTATCAGATATGTCATTTGCAAATATCTTCTCCCATTCAGTAGGTTGCCTTTTTGTTTTGTTGACTTATTCCTTCGAAATGCAAAAGGATGTAGTCCCAGGAGTTCACTTTTGCTTTTGTTTCCCTTGCCTTAGGAGATATATCTAGAAAAATGTTGGTGGGGCTGACGTTAGAGAAATTAATGTCTGTATTCTTTTCTAGGATTCTAGGATATTTAGGTCCTTAATCCATTTTGAGTTTATTTTTCTGTATGTTAGAGAGTGGTCCAGTTTCATTCTTTTGCATGTAGTTGTCCAGTTTTCCCAGCACCATTTACCGAAGAGACTGTTTTTTCTCCGTTGCATATTCTTGCCTCCTTTGTTATAGATTAATTGACCATATAAGCGTGCATGTATTTCTGGACTCTTTATTTTGTTCCATTGATCTGTGTGTCTGTATTTATGCCAGTATCATACTGTTTTGATCACTTCAGCTTTGTAGTATATCTTGAAATCTGGAATTATGATACCTCCACCTTTGGTTTTCTTTCTCAAGATTGCTTAAATATTGGAATTTTTAATTGTCCAAGAAATTCATGTAAAAAAAATTAGAATAACGTAAAAGAAGAGAGTAAAGGATGAAAACTGTCACATATACCCTAATACTTCAGTACTACATTTTTCTAGGTTAATAGTTTTCTTAGGCTAACAGTTTGGGAATATATACTTAGAGAATTTTTCTATATATGTATATATTTTTAGAAAAATAATGTTGAGCTTATATATTAAAACCTAATATATTGATATTGTAGATAATCTGTCTTGTGGAATACACACGTTTATTACTTTAAAAAATTGTATAATATTTTATTGTAAACTGCCTTGATTTTAAATATTTTTAAAAATGTTTTTCATGTTTATTTTTGAGAGAGAGAGAGAGAGACAGAGTGTGAGCAGGGAAGGGTCAGGGAGAGGGAGACACAGAATCTGAAGCAGGCTCCAGGCTCTGAGCTAACAGCACAGAGTCTGACGCAGGGTTCGAATTCTCGGACTGCGAGATCATGACCTGAGCCGAAGTTGGACACTTAACTGACTGAGCCACTCAGGTGCCCCGAAAACTGCCTTGATTTTAAATTCTGCAGGTAGCAAAACCTTCAACACTCTTAATTGAAAAAAAATTTTTTTTTACCTAGAAAAATATATATTGCTACAGAAAGGAAAAAATAAAAGCCCTTTTCTGCCTTCAGTCCCTCCAGTCACTCCCCAAAAGAGTTAAGTCTCTTGTGTATTCTTAAAATCTCAAATACTCTTCTGTGATTTATATTTTAATTTAATGAGAACAATTTTCTATATCGACACACATTGAGCATGTACCATAATTAAACCATTGTGTTCTTTTTTATTGTTATCATAAGTAAGGTTGCAGTGAATATCCTTAAACATCAAACACTAGTTATTTATACCTATAGCATAAATTCTTGGAATTGAAATTACTATATTAAAGAGAATGTTTATTTTAAATTTTGGTGGATACTAGCCTACAAAAAGTTGAGTAGCATTTGTATGTTTTTCATGTGTATTAGATATTTGAATTTTTTTTTCTGTGAGGTTTGTCTTTACTATTTTTTACATAACTGTATTTTAAAGTATTCCCGGCTAAAAGTCATTAAAATTTGATTGTGTTTAATCATTGAGTATGATCATGTAATCTTAAGATCCCATGCTGCTTTGAGGTTCTCAAGAATCTGAAGCCATTGGAATGTATGATACAAATTAGTGATTGTTGCTGTGAGAAATTTGTCGGTCTACTCATTTCCAACAGACATTTATTGATGTTTTATATATCAATGCTATTAGACTCTTGGAAGACTTAAGTCATAGCTGAATAACTGGAAAGGCCCTAGTGCTTTCCATTAGCTAAATTTTTCTTATATTGTTATTTTTATGTTACCAAATAAGGTGTCACTGAATGTATGTATGACCTTGGGCCAAATCAGTTTGTTTTGGGGACTTCAGATTGCTGCTCAAATCAGATGATCTTTAAGGTTTGATTCTCCTTAGAAATTATATAATTCGTTTGAAAAATGTTTGCTAAGGATTATTTTCTAAGTCATCTCCAGACTTTGGTCTTACGTATCCTTATTGAAATAAATGAATAATGTTTTATTTATGCAGTACCTATATGTTATAAGCAACCACAGAAAAACATAAAAGTGGTAAGATTTTTGAAAGTCATTTAAATAAGTGTTAGTATTATGTTTCTGCCCCCAACGGGTTATTACTTCTCTCTCTAGGGTAAATGCCTATCCCAGTGGAAACCACTCTACTGATTTGAACTGAAGTTATTCGTTTACATTAGTTATGTTTATTATCCTTATCTGGCTTCTTTCTTCAAAGTGAAATCTTGATTACAGTCTTTAAGGGTCTTGGTAAATGAAAATATTAAATCTAGAACAAATGATCCCATAAAGTTCTAACAGTAAGTGTGGATACGACATCAAATTTGGGCAGTCTTAATGTTTTACTATCTTATGACATGAAGAACATATCTAATAGAAAGTAGATTTGAAGTTAGGAGATTTCATTCTAACATTCTTGTGACTTTAAACTTTGCCTTGGATCTCTATTCTTGTCTCTAAAATTGGGGGTAATAGAAAGCTCCCTGATAGGTGGTTGTGAATATCAGGTGGGACAGTATAACACTGCTCTTAGCATAACTTTTGGTAGCAGACAGGTACCTAGTGGATCAATTTCTTTATATCCATTTCATCACGAATAATGTTTTAAAGAAATATTTCATGTAGAGCAGCTTTCCACCATTTTCCTGTCAATGTACAGCCCATTGGGGGGAAAAAAGGTTTCCTAGATGTTTATAGAGCATTTGCTAATATAGTTTTAGAGAGCCTATGATGAGCTTTGTAGATTGGAAGTGTAATTTACAGTAAATTTCTTTTATGTTGAAACAATATGGATGTCGTTTGGGATCCACATATAGTGGATATAATGGATTTGACCTGTTGTAACTAACAAATCATTCTATATAAAAATTTCTTTGATTCATTTGACTACTTGTTTTAACTTGGCTTATTATTTGCCATTTAAATTATGTATTTCATTTTATTGAAATCTGCGCATCTCAAAAGTGATTTGAGGGGTGCCTGGGTAGCTCCTCAGTTGGTTAAGCATCCAGTTCTTGATTTGGGCTCAGGTTGTGATCTCATGATTCTTGAGATAGAGCCCCAGGTCAGGCTCTGCGCTGGCAGCACGGAGCCTGCTTGGAATTCTCTCTCTCCCTCTGCCCCCTGCCCCCACTCGCAATCCCTCTGTGTCTGTCTGTCTGTTTCTCTCTTTCAAAATAAATAAACTTTTTTAAAAAGTGATTTGAATTTATAACACGTTGGATTTGAGTCCCTGAAAAAAGGTGGCCATGTTTTTATAAACATGTTTGAGGGAAGAAGTTTAGAAGTTATTTAGTTCACTCCCCTTTCAGCTTAAAACTTTTAAGGGGGAAACTCCCTCTCAGTGTAGGATGTTAGCTGAGGATAAGAATAGGTGATAATATCAATAAAATTCTGAACGTTGACATATCTATTTATCACCAAACAAAATTCATGACTAGTGTGTCATTAATCTGATGTGAACACCCTTGTAAAAAATAGGATTTAAGCATTTTCTTTTATTTATTTATTTATTTATTTATTTATTTATTTATTTATTTATTTATTTATTTTTAAGCATTTTCTTTTAAAAACTCCCAGAAGTGCAGTTTGGTCAACATTATGCTGCTCTCCTCCTTTACAAGGATTTGAATGAAGCAGTAAGAATTTGGAACCAAATCTACTTTTTTTTTTTTAATGTTTATTTTTGAGAGAGAGAGAGACAGAGCATGAGCAGGGGAGGGAAAGAGAAAGAGGGAGACACGGAATCCGAAGCAGGCTCCAGGCTCTGAGCTGTCAGCATAGAGCCAGACACGGGGCTTGAACTCACGAACTATGAAATCATAACCTGAGCAGAAGTTGGACACTCAACCAACTGAGCCACCCAGGTACCCCAAATCTGTTTTAATATACAATTGTTTCACTCTCTTCAAAGATATGTATCTGAGAAACTATCTTAATCAAACTTCAAAAATAATTTAGCATATCCTTTAATAATAGTGCGAAGCCTCAAGAGCAAGTAACTATAAGAATACCTGCTATATACTACTCAGTATGCTGGATTCTGATCTGCACTGATGACAAAACAGATGTGGTTCTTGCCCTCTGGGTTTATTATCTAGTGGAGAAGATAAACGTTAAACAATTTTTGTATTATGTTTGCTTATTGATACAGTAGAGCAGTAGTCAGTGTTTGATCATATATATTTATCCACCTTCCAATTAGTTTGTCCTTAGGTAAGAGGAACATAAGTGAAACAGGAGCTATTATTATTGCATAATAATTTTGAGGTCTAACATAAGTGGTTTTAAATATTTGAACATCGAATATTTGAATATTGAACATGATTTCTCTTTTCCAATTAGTATAGATTATAAAGAAACAATTTTTCATGCCACTTTTCTATAATCAGTTTCATTGATCTTGGTTGCCAAATGGAAAATTTGAAGCAAGTATATTTTTAAGAAGGGAAGACCTGGGGTGCCTGGGTGGCTCAGTCGGTTGAGCGTCCGACTTCGGCTCAGGTCATGATCTCACAGTTCGTGGGTTTGAGCCCCGCATCAGGCTCTGTGCTGACCGCTTGCTCAGAGCCTGAAGCCTGCTTCAGATTCTGTGTCTCCTACTCTCTCTGCCCCTCCCCCGTTCACGCTTTGTCTCACTCTGTTTCTCAAAAATAAATGTAAAAAAAAAAAATTAAAAAAAAAAAAAAAAGAAGGGAAGACCTTACTAATTTAAGGGGGAGTAGAATGCCAGAAATCTTTTTTATTTTAGGTTTGGAAATGCCAAAAAATAAATACCTTTTGAACGTCCCAAAACCATAAGACATCTGAGCCCAGGAGATTATTATAAAGAATTAGAAAGCTTTTGTTTATGTTTATAAAGCATCTGTACCAAATTATTTATAGGGGTTATTTGGATGTGGGGAATGAGAGTAAAATTAGATGGAATACAGTTGTGATTTTTCACTTCTTTATTGCGTACAAAATTTTAATGTGGTGGGATTGTAGGTGAATTTTACCTTTTTGCTGTATTTCAGTATTTTTTCAAATAAAATTTAAACAGATGATAAGGTAGTGCTATATGTATTGATAGGAAAGGATACCCAAGATGTTCTTTTTTTTAAAGAAAATTATCTCATTATATAAAGCAGTGGTATATAGAAAAAGTTTTGAATTACTAAAATGTTATGTGTTGCATTTCAGTCAAGATTTAGTGGAACATCCATTTTTCTTGTATTTTTATACAGTTTGTACTTAATCTGTTACCCTTTTATATCATTTTTCAAAATATTTTTTAAATGTGTATTTATTTTGAGAGAGAGAGAGAGCATGAGCACATGAGCAGGGTAGGGACCGAGAGAGAGGGAGAGAGAATCCCAAGCCACTTCCATGCTGTCAGCATAGACCCCAGTGCGGGGCGCAATCCCACAATCCTGGGATCATGGACTGAGCTGAAACCAAGAGTTGGGTGCTTAACCAACTGAGCCGCCCAGGTGCCCCTCTAAAATATTTTATTTTTAAGCAATTTTTACATCCAACTTGGGGCCCAAACTTAACCTGGAGATCAGCTCACCAACTGAGCCAGCCAGGTGCCCCTATCTGTTACCCTTTCAAATTAATTTTCATTTTATCCTCTGTTGTTGTTGTTGTTGTTGTTGCTTGTTGTTGTTTTGTTTTGTGTGTTTTTTTTTTTAGTATTTGTCTTTGTTTCTCTCCCTTCTGTTTTCTAGCCCTTGTGTCGTTTTCTTGTTTTACTCGCTTGCTTTGGATCTGAAGGAATACCACACTCTGGTAGCTTTCTAAGATCTCTCCTGTCTCTTGTTTGTGTTAGACTGGGTGTAGGAATCTAGGTTGAAAATCAGTTTTGCTCAGAATTTTGCAGCATATGTTAAAAACAAAATATCTCCAACATACAAAGTAGTAAAGAGTATATTAAAATGAGCATGACCTAAGAAATAAAATGATAGAGACTACCTATGTACCCTTTCATAGATTCATTTGCCTCCTACCACCATCCTGATTTTGGTATTTCATCATTGTCCTGAATCTCTTTACTTAGTATTTGTGCATTTTAACACATTTATGTGTTTTCTGCTTTACTTAAATGGTGTACTATATTCTGAAGCTCTTCTTTCTTTCTTTCTTTCTTTCTTTCTTTCTTTCTTTCTTTCTTTCTCTTTTGAGAGAGAAAGAAAAAGAGAGAGGGCACAAGTGAGTGAGGGCAGAAAGAGAGAAGTGGGGCTCACCCAAAGTGGGGCTCTAGTTCACCTGAAGCAGGACTCAAACTCATGAACCGTGAGACCCAGGCCGAAGTCAGGTGCTTAACCAACTAAGCCACCCAGGTACCCTCTTCTGAAGCTTTTTAAATTCAACATAATGGAAAAATAAAATAAATGTAACAGAATGTTTCTAAGATTTATCTGTATTGGCATGGATAGCTTTGGTACCTTCATTTTTCAGTGATGTATAGTATTTTATTATATAAATATAACTCATTTGTCCATTCTTTTATTAATGGACTTAGAGGCATTTGTTTTTATTTATTTATTTTTATTTTTTAATGCCTTTTTTGAGAGAGAGAGTGCGCGCGCAAGCATGATTGGGGGAGGGGCAGAGAGAGAGAGGGAGACACAGAATCCAAGGCAGGCTCCAGGCTCTGAGCTGTCAGCACAGAGCTCAGCATAGTGCTGGAACTCAACAAACTGTGAGATCATGACCTGAGCCAAAGTTGGACACTTAACCAACTGAGCCACCCAGGCACCCTGAGGCATTTGTTTACATTGACTGTTGGGGTTGATATTTTCCCAATGTATCTTGATACATTGGTACAAGAATTTCTTTAGGGTATATGCTTAAAGTGGAGTTGCTGAGTTCATATATAGACCTGCCTTCAACTATAATACTGCCAAGTTATTCTCTAAAGTATTTGTAGCAATTTATGCCAGTTATTCATGTATGAAAGTTAACATTGCCCCACATTCTTGCCAGTAATTGGTGTAGTTCGTTTAATTTTAGCCATTCTGGTGGGTGGACTGTGGTATCTCATTGTGGTTTTAATTTGTTTCTTTTTTCTGTTTACTTGTAAGGAGTTACCTGTTTAGTTATATTTATTGCTATTCATATTTCCTCTTCTGTGAATTGCCTTTTCTTGTTTTTTGCTCATTTTTTAGTTGCGTTATTTGCCTTAAAATTTTTTTTTTTAATGTTTATTTTTGACAGAGACAGACAGAGACAGAGCCTGAGTAGGGGAGGGGCAGAGAGTGAGGGAGACACAGAATCTGAAGCAGGCTCCAGGCTCCAAGCTGACAGCACATAGCCGGAGGCGGGGCTCAAACCCACGAACATGGGAGACCACGACCTGAGCCAAAATTTTTTTTTAAGATTTTATATTTAAGTAATCTCCACACCCAACATGGGGCTCAAACTCACAACCCCAAGATCAAGAGTCATATGCTCTACCGACTGAGCTGTCTTTTACTTTATAGTTTTTATGAAATTTTGTATTATGAAATATGAATCTTTTGCTGGCCATATACCTTGGAATTATCTTCTCTCCAATTTATCTTTTCATTTTTTTTATATTTATGCACAGAGGTTTTACATTTTTTACAGTAAAAATTATAAATCTGACAACTGAAACGTAAAATTTATTTAAATTATTTTTATGATTTTGTGTACTTCTTGGCCCATGTCTTTTTTTAAAATTTATTTTATTTTTGGGGTGCTTAGGTGGCTCAGTTGGTTAAGCGTCCAGCTCTTTTTTTTAATGTTTAGCGTGTGTGCTAAACACACACACACACACACACACACACACACACACAGTGGGAGAGGGGCAGAGAGAGAGGGAGACACAGAATCTGAAGCAGGCTCCAGGCTCTAGGCTCCAAGCTCCTGAGTTGTCAGCACAGAGCCTGATGTTGGGCTTGAACCCACAAACTGTGAGATCATGATCTAAGCTGAAGTCTGGATGCTTAACTGACAGAGCCGCCCAGGTGCCCTAGCGTCCAGCTCTTGATTTTGGCTCAGGTTATGAGCTCACAGTTGTGAGATCAAGCCCCACGTTGGGCTCTGCACTGAGTGTGGAGCCTGCTTAAGATTCTCTCTCTCCCTCTGCCCTTCTCCCCTGCTTGCACTGTCTCTCTCAAAGAAATAAAAATAAGTTTTAAAGATTTTTAAGTACTCTCTACACCCAACATGGGACTTGAACTCACAAACCTGAGATCAAGAGTTGCATGCTCCACCGATTGAGCCAGCCAGACGCCTCCTGTGCCATATGTCTTTTTAAAAACAACTTTATTGAGGGGCATTTGGATGGCTCAGTTGGGTAAGCATCTGACTCTTTTTTTTTTTTTAACGTTTTTATTTATTTTTGAGACAGAGAGAGACAGAGCACGAGCAGGAGAGGGGCAGAGAAAGAGGGAGACACAGAATCCGAAGCAGGCTCCAGGCTCTGAGCTGTCAGCACAGAGCCCGACGTGGGGCTTGAACTCACGGACCATGAGATCATGACCTGAGCTGAAGTTGGCCGCTTAACCGACTGAGCCACCCAGGCGCCCCGCATCTGACTCTTAATTTGGGGTCAGGTCATGATCTCATAGTTTGTGGGTTCGAGCCTCATGCTGGTCTCCATGCTATTAGCGCAGAGCACACTTGGGATTCTTTTCTCCCTGTCTCTCTGCCCATTCCCTACTCACGCTCTTTCTCTCCCTCTCAAAAATAAATAAACTTAAGAAAAACTACAATCTTTATTGAGATATAATTGATATACAGTAAATTGCTTGTTTTAAAATGTGCAGTTTGATAAGCTTTGCCATATCTAATGGCAAAACACCGGTGAAACCATTACTGTAATCAAGATAATATATCCATCACCCCTAGAAGTTCCTTCCTACCCCGTTGCATTTGTCTGTCTTTTCCTAGCATCTTTCATCTTCATCCAACGATTGATCTGCCTTCTCTAGAGATTAGATTCCATTTTTAAGAATTTTATATCATTCTTTTATAAACTATGCTGTGCCTTTGGCTTCTTTTACACAGTAATTATTTTGAAATTCATGTTGTATGGAATTAATATATTGTATTGCTGGGTATTCATTGTATGGTTCTATTATGCTTTGCTCATTCACCTGTTGATAGACATTTAGCATGTTTCTACTTTTTGGCTGTTACAAATAAAGTTGCTGTGAACATTTGTATTTATAAGTCTTTGTGTGGACAAATGCTTTCTCTTTCGACTCTTAAAAAATGAGAACAAACTGAGGGCTGATGGGGGATGGGAGGGAGGGGAGGGTGGGTGATGGGTATTGAAGAGGGCATCTTTTGGGATGTGCACTGGGTGTTGTATGGAAACCAATTTGACAATAAATTTCATGTATTTAAAAAAAACAAACGCTTTCTCTTTTCTCTTAGGTAAATATGTAGCTGGAATGGTTGTATCACATGACAAGTTTTTCAGAGTAGTTGTATCATTTTACATTCCCACCAACAATGTATGAGAGTTCTAGCTTTCTATCTCCTGATCAACATTTGGTGTGATCAGTCTTTTTAATTTTAGCCATTCTAAAATTAGTGGTGCTCTCTGTGGTTCTAATTTACATTTCCCTAATGACTTATTATGTTGAGTATCTTTTCATGTGTTTATTTGCCATTCTTATATCTTTCTCGGTGAAATATTTTTTCAAATCTTTTGCCCATTAAAAAAAGTGGATTGTTTTTTATTGTTGAGTTTTGAGAAGGGTGTGTGTGTGTGTGTGTGTGTGTGTGTGTGTGTTTGTGTCTGTCTGTCTGTCTTTTTTCTGGACATAAACCCTTCATGAGATATATTTTTCTTTCTTCCTTTTTTTAAATGTTTATTTTTGAGAGAGAGAGTGGGGAGGGGCATAGAGGGGGGACAGAGGATCCAAAGTGTAGACTCTGCTGAGAGCAGAGAGCCTAGTGTGGGGCTCGAACTTAACAACTGCGAGATCATGACCTGTACTGCAGTCAGACACTTAACCGACCGAGTCCCTCAGGCACCCCTATTCTTTATTTTAATGTTGAAGCTTAGATGGCAGAGAGTGGGCAGAATGGGAATGGTGATTTTCACTTCCAAGGTATACACATTCAGACTCTAGATCACTTGGGACTCCGGAGGGAACATCCTTGGCCATGACACAGATTCCATTGTGGTAATGTGGCCATGGGGAAAGCCTAAGGTACTGTCTACCTGCTTATAGGGAGCAAATCACTAGGATGAACTAAGGCAGAACAGCATCGTGGGTGTCACACATTCTGGAATAACTGTTGAACTCATGTGAGATACCATCAAGAATTACTAGGATACTGGGTAAGACAGGAATGAAAAGTCCTACATGACTAATGGTGGGCACACAAGCCAGCCAAGCCATGGTTAATTTTTATTAAGTTGAACCCTTCTATAAACACACAGGCTTTTTTTCTTAGGCTTTTCCTTTTATTCTCTTACCAGTATCTCTTGAAGAACACACATTCTTAATTTTGATAAAGTTCAGTTTATCAACTTTCTCTTTTATCTTGTAACATGCTTTTCATGTTACATACAAAGATTTTCCCTATGTTGTCTTCTGTAAGTTTATTTTAGGTTTTACATTTAGATCTATGATCCATTTGTAGCTTATTTTTATATATCCTATGATGGGTGGATGGAAGTTTTTTGTGTTTTTAAATGAATATCTGAATGTTCCGTATTGTTAGTTGAAAAGACTGCTTTCTCTGGGGTGCCTGGGTGGCTCACTTGGTTAAGTGTCTAACTTTGGCTTAGGTTATGATCTCATGTTTTATGAGTTCAAGCCCCATATCAGCCTCTGCACTCACAGCATGGAACCTGCTTGGGATTCTCTGTCTCCTCTCTCTCTGCCCCTCCCCTGCTTGCAAGCGTGCATACATGCTCTGTTTCTCTCTGAAAATTCAATATATAAACTTCAGAAAAAGAAAAGACTCCTTTCTCATTGAATTAAAAAATTGCCTGTGCACCTTGTTGAAAACCATTTAGCCATATGTATATAGGTGTATTTCTGGACCGTGTTCTGTTCATTGATCTATTTGTCTACCCTAATGCCATTATTATTATCTTTTTTTTTTTTTTTTTTTTGCCATTATTATTATCTTGTGTTGCTTTTTCAAACAGAAAATAGAATATGAAAGCAATATTGCACATAGAGACAGGAAGTAGGTGATTGTCAGGGGGCTGAAGGGAGGTAGTAATAATAGGGAGTTATTTAATGGGTTCAGTTTCAGTTTTGCAATGTGAAAAGTGTTCGATGCATGGATGTTGGTGATGGTTGCACAATACCATAAATATACTTAATGCTACAGAACTGTATTTTTTTAAATGGCTGAGATGATAAATTTTTTTATCATCTAATGGCTAAGATTTTTTTTTTTTTTTGCCGTGATTTATTACAAGCTATATTGCACAATGTCTGGGGCAGAATGAATACTCAGTTTCAGTTGACTGATTTAAAAAAAAAAAAAAAAAGACCCAAAGAGGTTAGCTAGCAAATGATGAGGGTAAGAAGTTTGAATCCACAGCCAAAAGGCATATTATTTCACTCTATTACATAGCTACATCTGAATTGTAATACTTTTCCCCAACATGATAAAGCTTGGATTTTAAAATCTCCAGACTTGGGGCACCTGGGTGGCTCAGTCGGTTAAGCGGCCGACTTCGGCTCAGGTCATGATCTCACAGTCCGTGAGTTCGAGCCCCGCGTCGGGCTCTGTGCTGACAGCTCAGAGCCTGGAGCCTGTTTCAGATTCTGTGTCTCCCTCTCTCTGACCCTCCCCTGTTCATGCTCTGTCTCTCCCTGTCTCAAAAATAAATAAAACGTTAAAAAAAAAATTGTATATGGTTACCTAATTTTCCCAACACTGTTAAGAAGACTGCCCTTTCCCCCATTGAATGGTCTTGGCACCCTTGTGGAAACTCATTGACCGGATATGTATAGGGTTTATTTCTGGGCTTTCTGTCTCATTGGTCTGTATATCTTGTTTTCATGCCAATATACACTGCTTTGATTACTGTAACTTTGTAGTAAATTTTGAAATCAGGAAATGTGAGATTTGCAACTTTATTCTTTTCAAGATTGTTTTGGCAATTCTTGGTCCCTTGAGATTCCATAATTTTAGTATGGATTCTTCTATTTCTGGGAAAAAAAGTCATTGGGATTTTGATAGGGATTGCATAGAATCTGTAGATTGCTTTGGGTAGTATTAATATCTTAACAATAGTAAGTCTTCCAATTTATGAACATTTCCATGTTAGGTCTTTCCATTTATTTGTGTCTTCTGTCATTTCTTTCAGCAGAGTTTTATAATTTTCAGTGTGCTTGTCTTTCCCTTCCTTGGTTAAGTTTATTCCTATTTCTTTGATGTTATTGTAAATGGACTAGTTAACTTCTTTTTCAGATATGTCATTGTTAGTGTATAAAATCAACTGATTTTTGTGTGTTGATTTTGTATCCTGCAAGTTTGCTCAATTTGATTATTCAAATTTATTATTATTTTTTTAATGTGGAATCTTTAGCACTTTCTACATGTACAATCATGTTGTTTACAAAACATTGAAACTTTTACTTTCTCTCCAGTTTGGTTGCTTTTTGTTTCTTTTTCTTGCCTAATTGCTCTTACTATGACTTCCAGTAGTATGTTGAATAGAAGTGGTGATAATAGGCATCTTTTTTCCTGATCTTAAAGGAAACGCTTTCAGTCTTTCACCATTGAGTATAATGTTAGCTGTGGGTTTTCATCTATTATTGGTGTATATTATGTTGAGATAGTTTTTCTTTTTTTTTTTTTTTAAACGTTTATTTATTTTTGGGACAGAGAGAGACAGAGCATGAACGGGGGAGGGGTAGAGAGAGAGGGAGACACAGAATCGGAAACAGGCTCCAGGCTCCGAGCCATCAGCCCAGAGCCTGACGCGGGGCTTGAACTCACGGACCGCGAGATCATGACCTGGCTGAAGTCGGACGCTTAACCGACTGTGCCACCCAGGCGCCCCTAGTTTTTTCTTTTTTATTCAAACATTTTTTTAATGTTTACTTATTTTTGAGGGAGAGACAGAGTGTGAGTGGGGGAGGAGCAGAGACGGGCAGACACAGAATTCAAAGCAGGCTCCAGGCTCTGAGCTTTCAGCCCAGAGACTGATGTGGGGCTTGAATTCATGAACCTTGAGTTCATGACCTGAGCTGAAGTCAGATGTTCAACTGACTGAGCCAGCCAGGCACACCGAGATAGTTTTCTTCTGTTCCTTGTTGATTATTTTTTATCATGAAAAGTTCTTGAATTTTTCAGACACCTTTTCTGCATTAGTTGAAATGATCTTGTGAAGTTTTTTCCCCTTTATTCTATTAATGTAGTTTTTACATTGATTTTCATATGCTGAACCATCCTTGCATTCCAGGAATAAATCCCATTTGGTCATGGTATCTAATCCATTTTAATATGCCATTGAATTTAGATTGGTAGTATTTCGCGGTTGTTGTTTTTTTTTTTTAATTTAAGAGAGAGCCTGCACGCAAGGGTAGGAGAGGGGCAGAGAGATAGAATCCCAAGCAGGATCCACACAGTCAGCTCAGAGCCTGACATGGGGTTCAATCTCATGACCCTGGGTTCATGACAAGAGTCGGACACTTAACCAACTGAACCACCCTGGTGACCCAATGAATTTTTTATCAGTGCTTATAAGGGATCTTGATCTGTAGTTTTCCTACTTGTAGTCTTTCTTTGGCTTTGGTATCAGAATAGTGCTGACCATATAGAATGAGTTAGAAGTATTTTGTCCTCTTTGATTTTTTGAAAGATTGAAGTTAACTGTTGGAGCTATTCCCATCCAAGCTCTCTTCCTTACTGTTATTGATAATTCAGATGAAGATACCTCATAAGATGCTGTAGTAACTTAAGATTACCTCATAAAAGAAATATATGAAAATTTTATTCAACTTCACCAGTAATGAAAGGATTGTTAAATTGAATAAACAAAATAATTGTATTTCTCCTATCCAGTTGACCCTCAAAAAATCATATTTAGATTGCAATATACAATAATTGTGACAGCTCCCAATCTGTCACTGTCTAACACTAATAATAGGAATGTAAATTGGAACAAATTTTCTGGAGCAGAATTTGGCACAATGTAAAGCTTTAAAAATTATGCATCTTTTGACCTAGCAATCCCATTTATAGGCTATTATCCTAAGAAAATTGTCATGAAGAATACATGCAAGAAGTTAGAGGAATGCCTTCAACATTATGTGTAACAGTACAAAGTTAAAAACTATAATGTCCAGAAAAAGAGAATTGGGTAATAAATTGTGATACATTCACAAGCCTGTGCAACTATAACATACTGATGTTGGGGAAAATGTTACAAAATAATGTATAGTATGATTCCATTAAAATGTTTCTATTTAGGCATTAAAACCCCCTCAGATTTAATATTACCTGTTAACAGTGGTCTGTTTCTGGGTGGTGGTAGTGTGGATTCTTGATATTATTTCTACTTCTCCATCTCTCTGTTTTTTAAACAGTAAATGATACTAGTTTTAGGGCAACACAGGAAAAGGTATTCTGTTAGAATTGAAAATGGTGCTTGCCTCAGCAGCACATACACTACAATTGAAAATGAAATGAAGCAAGAAACCATAGTTAAATCTTATGACAGAATCAGTATCTAAAAATAATCTGGGTGGGCTGGGATGATGGACTGAATCCAATGAAATTTAATCAGGATGGATGAATTAGGTAGATAAGATAGAGTAATAAGTAAGTCATATTTCTGGGTTTGAAAAACCAACTATACTCAATATGGAAAGTGTGAAGTGGAGCCTGATAGCAACGTATGTAAAAGACTTAAAGGTTTTAGTTGACTCTACCCACTTTTTCTGTGTGAGCAGCCAGCCATTTTCCTCCCCTTCCATTTCATCTCACACCCAGCTTAGTCTCTTCATGGGAAACCTCCAGTGTTTCCTCACCAAGTGACGTTAAGTCTTGTCACCATTTGCCCCCATCTGTTCTAGTCATCTTTTCTGACTGTTCAAGTTGCTGTCTATTTGGAGTCCTCCTGTTCCTCTCCCTTTTGCTTTTTCAAACTTGAGCCATACTTCAGAAATCAGACTTAGTCTTGTTGGAAGCCTGTCTGTCATAGTGCGATCACATTTTACTCAAATTTATTTTAATTCTGGGAATTTCATATGTTGAGAAATTAAAATCAATAAGGTTTCTCGCTTTATGTGCAAAATTTGAAATAATGCAAATCTCTTCTGTTAAAAGTGACATAATTTCCTTTTGCCTTGGGACATGCAGCCTTAACACTAAATACCTTTTTTCATTTCTTTGTGAGCCACCAGCATTCTAAAGTGTGGGGCATTAATTAGCATCACTGCCGCAAAACCTTCCCAGAAGCAGTCACTTTAATGATACTACAAAATATTAAAGACAGTGCTTAGAGGAAAAAAGGAATTTAAAAGCAACTTAAAGGGGCACCTGGGTGGCTCAGTTGGCTAATAAGCATTTGACTCTTGGTTTGGGCTCAGTTTATGATCTCACGGTTCATGAGTTTGAGCCCCAGGTCATGCTCTGTGCCCACAGCACATAACCTGCTTGGGATTCCCTCCCTCTCTCCCTCCTTGTCTCTTTCAAAAATAAATAAACTTAAAAAAATAAAAGCACACTTAAAATAGTTGTAGAATTGTGCATTCTGAAAAGACATGCAGCAAAGTGATGAAGTGTGGGCTCTGGAGCCCGGTACCTCTGAATTCAAATTTAAATTCTGAGTCCTGCACTTAGCTAGTGGGTGACTTTGGGCAAACAACTTAATCTGTGTCTCTGCTTTCTTATGTGTGTATGTACGTACGTTTATTTATTCGTTTTGAGAGAGAGACTGAGCGAGCAGAGGAGGAACAGGCAGAAAGAGGGAATGAGAGAATCCCAAGCAGGCTCTGCACTGTCAGCGCAGAGCCTGATGCGGGGCTCAGACCCATAAACAAGATCATGATCTGAGCTGAAATCAAGAGTCAGATGCTTAACTGACTGAGCCACCCAGGTGCCCCTCTTTGTTTCCTCACTTTAAAAAAAAAAAAAAGGGGGAAAAGATTTTATTTTTAAGTAATCTCTGTACCCATTGTGGGGCTCAAACTTAACAGCCCTGAGATCAGGACTTGCATGCTCTATCGAGTGAGTCAACAAGGCACCTTTTTGTTTCTTCAGTTTTAAAATGGGCTGGGGACACCTGGGTGGCTCAGTTGGTTAAGCATCTGACTTTGGCTCAGGTCATGATCTTACAGTTCATGAGTTTGAGCCCCACATCAGGCTCTCTGCTGTCAGCACAGATCCTCTGTCCCCCACTCTCTCTACCCCAACCCCATGTGCACACACTGTCAATAAATAAATAAATAAATATAAAAATAAAATAAAGCTTAAAAAAGAATAAATAAAATGGGCTGATGATAGGGGCACCTGGGGGACTAAGTCGTTTTAAGTGTCTGACTTTGGCTCAGGTCATGATCCTGGTTCATGAGTTTGAGCCCCCCATCAAGTTCTGCACTGGTGGTGCAGAGCCTGCTTGCAATTCTCTCTCTCTGCCCCTTCCCCACTTGCATGCGTGCTGTCTCTCTTCTCTCTCTCTCTCTCACTCTCTCTCTCGCTCTCAAAAGGAATAAATAAACTTAAAAAAAAAAGGGGCTGTTGTAAATTGTGTTAGTAGCATGGAAAACTCCTAGGAGAATACATAGCTAATACTGTGTGCTCAAAAATACTATGAGAATTCCATTGGGAATATTTCTATTAAAGAAAATAGTCTTAAACCACTTGAGTTTTAAATTGCAGTACATCCCTGCATAAAATATGACTATTTTGTAAGAAATGCTCCCTCTTTGGGGCATCTGACTGGCTTAATTGCAAGAGCATGTGACTCTTGATCTTGGGGTCGTGAATTTGAGCATGTTGGGCGTAGAGATTACTTTAAATAAATAAACTTGAGAAAATGCTCCCTTTTAGATAGTTTCTCGGAAAATAGGATGTGCCAGTCTCTTTGAAACCATGTAGTGAGGAATGTAGATAGAATTCAGATGAAGGGAGATTTTTTTTCCCCCTTCATTGTAAGCATAATAATTGTTCACTAAAGAAAATTTGAGCGTGGCTGGGTGACTCGGTTGAGCATCCAACTCTTGATTTCAGCTTAGGTCATGATCCCAGAGTCATGGGATCGAGCTCCAGTCAGGCTTTGTGCTGAGCATGGAGCCTTCTTGAGATTCTCCTTTTCTCTGTCTTCCCTCTCCCCTGCTTGTGTCTGCACTCTTTCCAAAATAAAAATTTAAAAAAAAAAAAAAAAAAAGTTAAAAAAAAAAAAAGAAACTTGGGGGTGCCTGTGTGGTTCAGTTGGTTAAGCATCCCACTCTTGGTTTTGACTCAGGTCATGATCTCCCAGCTTTGTGGGTTTGAGCCCCTCATCCCTCGTAGAATTCTCTCTCTCCCTCTTTCTCTGCCCACCCCCACCCCCAATTTGTACTGTGTCTCTCAAAATAAATAAATAAACTTTAAAAATAAAATAAAATAATTTTAAAAAGAAATTTGGGAAGTTCAGAAAAATATGAAAACAACAAAAAAATTGTTCATAATGCTACTACTGTCCCAGTGCTAACCATATTAGCATTTTAGTTGAGTTCCTTCTAAGTTTTCCCCTGTGCATTATTATTTTTTTTTAATATACATATATGTTGTGATTATAGCATACAGAACGTATTTAGCCTGGAGAAGTAAACTATTGTAGAAGTCCAGATGAGTCCATAGTAAACTATGTTGGGGGCCTGGTCAGGGTCACTAGCTATAGAAGTAAAGCATAGGGGTAGGAAACAAAAGTATTTCTGAGGTTGAATCAACAAACTGTGGGGTGGTGATTTAGTTTTTTAGCTCTGGCTCCTGAAAAGAGGCAGATGGAACATAGGAGGAAGAGCATATCTGCTGGGGAAGATGTTTGTTTTGGACATGTTGAGTTTGCGATTTGAGTAGGACATTCAGATGGAAATGTCTAATAGGCAGTTGAGGTTTTTAACAAAGACTTGAGAGGTAATCTGCCTGGGATATGCATGAGAGCACCCCAGTAAGAGTGTTTAAAATCATCAAAAATGGCGCCTATAGAGATGCACGTGTATCTGACCTCTCAGTATACCTTTCTGTTTAAGGGCAGGAGTAGAATTTCCATCCTTACTACTCAGCACAGTATTACCACATAGTAGGTGTTTGTGGAATAAATGAGTTTATTGAAACAGAGAGGGGACATTAATTTGGTCTCTGTAGAATCCTAATGAGCTTGAGGAAGTGATATTTATTATTTATCTTCCCTTTCTCTTTCAGTTTTCTTGGTGTCTAAAATAAAATTTCTAAGGAGAAATAAGACCTATTTTTCTTTACTGCTTCTGATGGAATTTTGTTTACATGAGATACTTAAATATTATTTGGATGGCTGTAATTCAGCTTAATCTTGAATTTTTTTAAAAAGGTGATTGTGAGAAAGATTGTTTCAGTGAATCTTCAAATGCTCAGAGTATGTCATAGTGGATAATGTTAAGAAGATCTATTTAATTGGACTAACACATAAGGATGAAAAGATTTAGGAATATAAAATTATATAAATCAGTATAGGGCAAGCTATAAACATAAATATCCATGGGGTATTGAATCTTTGAAATTGTGTAGCTTGTGGAAGTCTTCATGAAATGTGTCATAAGATACTAGATTGGTGGCAGGAGCATTCTTAGTGGGAAGGTGGACTGGAAAGACCCACCTCATCTGTATGCATTCAACCCTTCTCTTTGTATACTTTAGGCAGCAGTTGGTTAATTTGCATGTGTGGTTTCAACTGTCACACTGTTGACTCATTCTGAAATCTCCATGAGGATAGGCCCCCATGTCTTTTTCCCCCAGTACCTAACAGTGTAGGTTAGAGTAAGCTATCGGTAAATATTTGTCCAGTGAATAAAATGATGAATGGATTAGCAAACATTTAATGAGACTTGAGAATGTTCTATGGGGGTGGGAGTGGGTGGAGAATTGTTAGTCCTGTAAAGATTGAAAACACATAATATCTGACCTCAGGGAGCATAAAATCTGGTATTGAGTATAAATTTATCAAGCTCTCTGGTTTAACCAATGCAGACAATTAAGTAATTTGCTGACCTGAAACAGACTTTGTTTGTAACATAGATTTTAATAAATTTCTTAAGAGAGATTATGTGAATTTTTATTTATATAACAGATAATCACATAATCTCCATTCCTTTTGTGTACTCATTTAGCTGCAAAAAGGATTGTTGTGGGCTCAGTTTTAAGAACCTTTGATATTATTAAGTTTTTATTTTATTAAAATTTGGGATTTCTTTTACATATATATTTTTAATGTTTATTTATTTTTGAGAGACAGAGACTAAACAGGGGAGAGGCAGAGAGAGAGGGAGACACCGAATCCGAAGCAGGCTCCAGGCTCCAGGCTCCGGGCTGTCACCACACAGCCTGATGCAGGGCTCGAACCCATGAACTGTGAGATCATGACCTGAGCTGAAGTTGGACGCTCAACTGACTGAGCCACCCAGGCGCCCCTAAAATTTGGGATTTGATTAAATGAGGACATAATGCTCCTCTGAAAATACAGAAGGAGCTCATATCTAAACTGTGATAAAGAAGCAAGATACCTAATTGAATTGGTATACTAAAACAACTGGCTTGATCACTCAAGTATGCAAAGACCAGATAATCCAATGTGTTAGCTAAGAGTTTTACTATATATGGTATAATTGTTTATGATGTATTTCCTTGTAAGTTTTTTTTTTTTTTTTTTTTAAGCAATCAAGACTAGTCAGTTCTTAATTATCAGAACTGATATAAGGCCTTTTTAGAAACTGAAGCTGCAAAAAATCCAGTGGAATCCTGTAGTGCTACTATAACTATTTGTGGTTCTTCACGCAGAAAAATTAAAGTGAAGACAGGAAGTTAGGACTTTTTGAAGAAATTATACTGGGGGTAATGAATTCAAATCATATGTAATTCGCTCAAGATAAAGCTACCCTTTGAAAATAAGACACTGGTCCAGTCAGAATGTGTATTCTGAAGGAAAAAACTTGTATGCTGCCTATGCATAATTCAAGTGGTAACCTAACTAGATATATCAGTTGAGCATAAGCAAAACCTAAGCAGTTGTTGGAAGGAAGATATATATATTAATAGAAGAGAGCACAACCCTGTGGAACTTAGAGTCCCCAAGCAAGAATTTTGCAGTGATTTTCTAGCATTGTCCAGAGAGAACATAAGCCAGCTTTCCACCATCATTTTAACAAATTCTTCGTGTTGGACACATGTAATTTATTAGGCTTGATTGTAGTTCCATTTTCCTTTGTTTTAGATTTCATACTCACCAGATACACCCTCTTAGGTAACCACACTATGGGTAAGGCATTACTCTGGGTGGTAATATGACTGTCTCCTATTATAAACAAATAAATTGGCATTTGGCCTATATGTGGATTTTTAAAAAATAAACTTCATTGAAAATAAAAATACAACATCATTCTTTCATAAATTGGTTGGTGTAAATTAAGCCTAATCAGTTCTATGTGTGGAGAGAAAAATGGATTTTTAGAGCTATAGAGCTGAGGGCCATACTCAGGAATAAATGTCTTCTTGTAGAAGGCAGGAACCATAGTCCTATTCTCATATACCCAGTGCTTACTACTGGCTGGTGCTCAATTTAATCTATTAATGAAACTTATTATTGAATTTCAGAGATCATAACTCCAGACTTCTAGTGAGAATAACTATAGAGATTTTATGGCTTTACCTTTAGATTTATTCTCATGTCAAAAGAGCAGTTCTGGCTTTTCTTTAATTCAGCAGAAACAATTCATTAAATGATGAAAATAGAGTCTTCTCGGGGTGCCTGGGTGGCTCAGTCAGTTGAATATCCAACTCTTGATTTTAGCTCAGGTCATGATCTCACAGTTCATGGGATCGAGCCCTGCATCATGCAGTTTGTTGACAGTGCGGAGCCTGTTTGGGATTCTCTTTCTCCCTCTCTGTCTGCCCCTTCCTTGCTCATACTCTGTTTCTCTCAGAGTAAGCAAGCAAACATTTAAAAAAAGAGAATAGAATCCTATAAACAAATGAGAGGCTAAAAAGGCAAATAAAAGGTGTGTGCATTTGTTAGAAAAAAGGGGAGTGACAGTATTTGAGAACAAAGACAGTCTGTTTCATTGTTTTTATTTCTTAAATAATTAATACTCTAATTTTATTTTTTAGACCTTATTGCAGTACGCAAGCAACAAGAATGCCTCAGAACATATGGTGTATCTTCTGGAGGTATATCGACTTGCCATCCAAAGCTTTGCCAGTGCACGCCCATATTTAACTACTGAATGTGAAGATGTCCTGTTAGTGCTTGGCAGATTAGTACTGTAAGTTTAAGTACTTAAGTCACTGTTAAAATTGAGTACTTCTGGTTGTAATGTTTGCTTGACTTTTCTTTACTATGAAATCACATTATTCAGAGCACCATTAAAGCCATACCTTTGAATGAAATTTCCTTTGCTCTGAGCCTTCATACTCTGGTTCCCAGGAAATAAAGTGCAAGCAAAGCTCCAGCCAAACAACGTAATCTTTAAATGCCTCCAGAGTCTCTTCTACTCAGGCTTAGCATCCAAGAATAATACATTTTCTCTCTGTTCTTAGGTATAGATCAATTTAAGTGACAGTATCTGGAAACTGTAGTGGTCTTTGAGGATCACTTTGTGGAGAAATACTCTGAAATTCTACAATTCAATTACATTATTTGAACTAAGAATAATTTTATTAGCGGACAATATCAGGATATAGTATAAGATTACTACCCTGAGTCCATGATGATTTAGCTGTTGTTTTAATATTTGGCTGTTGTAGTAACAGATAAAATTACACCTTTAATGCAATTTTCATCTGCAAATTGAAAAGGTACAACTATTCAGTTTTTAGATTGGTTTAGCTTACAGATTGTTTGGAAGGATTCTAGTCTGGGTAGTCTTGATTTGTTAAAGACAAAGAGTTGGCCTTGTCAGTATTTCTGCTTCCTCTGCAAGTGACAAGAATCTATATAGATGACAGTTACAATATTTATCTCTTTATCAGCTGCATTGACAATATTTTGCTCCTATTTTTGTCTTCAGGAATCAAAATGGTTCCTATTTGTGTGCCCTCCCCACATCCTAATAAAACTAAATAAAACTGCTTGCAATATGGTTTCTAAAAGGAATATATTATTACCGACTTCTAAAGCCACAATGTAATTATAAAGATGCCTGGTTTTTCTTTATTCTCTTTTTTAAAGTTGAAAAGCCAATATAACAGTGTTGAAGAAAATTTTGAAGAGTGAGAAACAAATTTCAAATAATCTAAACAAATGTAAAGTGTATATTCAGTATCACTGTTGTACTGTATTTGATTATGCTTATAACTACTATAACCACCTTTGTATATTGACTTCATTATTTTATATTATAGGAGCTGTTTTGAATTATTGCTTTCAGTGTCTGAAAGTGAACTGCCATGTGAAGTCTGGGTACTCTTCCTTCAGTCTCTACAGGTGAGTTGATTTGGGCTCAAAAAAGTTCTCTGTTTAGATATCCAAGACACTTAGTTAATTCCTCCCAGCAAATAAAATTGAAAACTTGGAAGAAAAACAAGCATACTGTATATTAATTTCATGAAATTTTGAGAAAGATGCCTTCCAGATGAAGGGGGTGTGTTAAAAATTGTTTTATTCTTTCATTTGGTTTTGTTAGCCATTATATAGCTTAGGAATCAACATAGAAGTTTTCATTATTCAAAAACAAAGTTTTAGACAGAAAAAAGCTATTAAAAATGTAAAGTTGTATATGGTTGGTTATAAGGTAGCAGTATTTGGATCATTCTTTGTACACTTATCTAGTAATTTCCCTCTAACATTAGGGATTATGTCTAGCAGTATAAGTCTCTCGAACAGCCAAAATAGTCATCATAGATTCTGCTCATGCATTTTGTTTGCAGAAGAGCTCCATTGGCTCTCATATTGGCTTGATTATCCACTTTCGTAAAAGGTGAGCAGCACATCAGAAAGTAACGAGTTGTGGAGGAGATAATAGGATAGGAGGAAAAGCAAGTAAAATGCCAGTAACAGGAGGCAAATTTGCCTGTTACTGACAGAGACTGAAAAACTATTTAAAAAAAAATAGTTGGTTATCACTATGTACTAAATACTGCTCTACATTGTTTTGTGTGTTTTGTGTCTTTTAATGTGTTTTGTGTCTTTTAATCAAATTACAAGCCTATAATGTAGTGATCATTTGAATCCCCATTTACAAATAGGAAGACTAGGCATGGAGTGTTGATTAGCTTACCCAAAGTTACACCCAGATTTATATCCAGAGCTTGTTTTGCTAACTGCTTCCTCGAGGACATAACTCTGTAGTAGCCCAGACCTGTTTCATGTAGGCACAAGTAAATATTTAGATGTTAACAGACATACTTCTTTATCTGGCAGTTTCTTTCTTCTGGGGTGTATAACTCAAAATGAAATGACAACAGTGTTAATCTTTTTCTTTTTGGGGAAAAGAGGATTTTTTTTCTCATGTCTTTGGCCTGTTTTAATCCCTATAACATGGTCCTAATTCCTCAAATATTCATATGGGTGCTAAAATCATCTCTCATACATAACACACTGATTTTGTTATGCTGTGTTTTGAGGCTTGCCAGTAGTTTTGTCCTGGCATACAACAGTCTAGAAGGGCAAATCTCCCTATTCTTGTTAAGGCTATTACTATTATTTATATTAGTATCCTTTGCAGAGAGAATACTGTCCTGTTTCTTCATTCTTTTCTTAGATTGTATGCCTGCACAAAATATTTGCCTTTCCCCTACACCTGTGTAACTTTTTCCAGTATTTATCATACAAGATATATTTTTGAATATGTGTTCAATAAAATAAATGTAGTAGAGGTACAGATAAATGTAAGACGTGGTCCCTGTTGAACACTAAAAGGTAAAACCCTGAAGTTTTCTTATTTTAGTGATAAATGAACAAGGCAGTAGATGGTTTTGAGGAAACTTTTGGTAAGAGAACAGTTGTTATCAGAGCAGGCCACAAATAGAACACGCTCATTCCCTATTTTCAGCTTGTGTAACCCTTCCACGTCTTTTGCCTATGAATATGAAAATACATCCTGAAATGAATTTTCTAATAAACAAAACCGCAATCCTGTTTTTTGCAACTTTTTTTTAAGTTTATTTATTTTGAGGGCGAGAATGAGCAGGGGAGGGGTAGAGATGAAGGGAGACAATGAATAAGAGCAAACACATTAAAATTTCAGAATATGGGAACAACCAATAATCCTCACTAGTAATAGTGGACATTGGAGACATATACTTAATCATTTATGTCAAGTTAAATTTCTGACTCCTTTCTCCTGACCCTTTGTGTACATAAATATTTTAAAGAACAAACTATTGGCAATTATATTTTGTTTTCCGAGGAGATAGAATGATAGCTGATAACCTAGACTTTCCATGACATTTTATATAGAGCCACTTTTCATTTAAAAAGTCTTTTGAGGGGCACCTGGGTGGCTCAGTCGGTTAAGCGTCCAACTTCGGCTCAGGTCATGATCTCGCGGTCCGTGAGTTCAAGCCCCGCATCGGGCTCTGTGCTGACAGCTCAGAGCCTGGAGCCTGCTTCAGATTCTGTGTCTCCCTCTCTCTCTGACCCTCCCCCATTCATGCTCTGTCTCTCTCTGTCTCAAAAATAAATAAACATTAAAAAAATAATAATAATAATAAAAAAATAACGTCTTTTGATAGAAGAATTTAAACAATGAAAAAATTTATCAGTTGGTATCATTAAATTAATATTTCTATTAGAAGGAATACATTGCCTTTGTGAATACCATGGAACCCTTTATTTATTAAAAAAGTTTTTTTAATGTTTACTTTTGAGAGAGAGAGTGTGCAAGGCAGGGCAGGGGCAGGAAGAGAGGGAGATAGAGGATCTGAAGCAGGCTGTTTGCTGACAGAAGAGAACCCGATTATGGGGCTCGAACTCACAAACCGCAAGATCATGACCTGAGCTGAAGTCTGGCGCTTAACTAACTGAGCCATCAAAGTGCCTTGTGAATACTGTGGAATCTTTTAAAAGAAAGCTATTAAATAGCCTTAAAATAATTTAGTAATTGGACAGTTGGGTGGCTCAGTCTGTTAAGCCTCCAACTTCAGGTCATGATCTCATGGTTCATGAGTCTCATAGTTTGTGAGTTCAAGCCCTGCATCGGGCTCTGTGCTGAAAGCTCAGCCTGCTTCAGATTCTGTGTCTCCCTCTCTCTCTGCCCTTCCTGGCTCCCACTTGTCTGTCTCTCTCTCAAAAATAAATAAACATTAAAAAAATTTTTTTTAATAAAATTATTAATGTGAGGTTGTAAATTGAATTATGGTCATAATTTTACCTAAGGAGAATTTAGGAAAACATTTTATTTTATTTTTAAGTTTATTTTGAGAGAGAGAGTGTGTGTGAGCATGGGAGGGAAAGAGAAGGAGAGAGAATCTCAAGCAGGCTCTGTGCTGTCAGCACAGAGCCCGACACGGGGCTTGAACGCACAAACCATGAGATCATGACCTGAGCTGAAACGAAGAGTCAGACACTTAACCAACCAAGCCCCCCAGGCACCCCTAGGAAAGCATTTTAAAGGTGCTCTTTAGTGAAAATACCCTAGTTTCTTTTTTTTTTTTTTTTTTTTTTTAAGTTTATTTTGAGAGAGAGAGAAGTGGGGGGGCAGAGAGAGGGAGGGAGAGAGAGAGAATTCCAAGCAGGCTCTGTACTGTCAGCAAGGAACCTGACACAGGGCTCGAATTCACCAACTGTGAGATTAAGATCTGAGCTGAAACCAAGAGCCAGACTTTCAGCTGACTGAGCCACCCAGGCGCCCCTCTAGTTTCACTTTTAAAAATAAACAGAGCTTTGAGGATGGTTTTTTTTCCTGCTTATTTCTCTTTTGGAAATCTAAGTTCCTTTCATAGACATTCAGATACATTGAAAAGGCAAAAAATACATTTTATATTGCTTATTAGTCTGTTTTCTGGATATGCTGTTTTTTGTTTTAGGAGTCACATGATGCATTATTGGAATTTGGGAATAATAACCTACAAATATTGGTTCATGTTACCAAGGAAGGAGTGTGGAAAAACCCAGTTCTTCTTAAAATTCTGTCTCAACAGCCAGTAGAAACAGAAGAAGGTAAGCCATAAAACTTTACTGACTATATTGAAGGAAGAGTTAGATCTAAGAGAATTAGAATTCATTTATGGCTTAAAATTTTGTGAATATCACCTGTGTATCCCTACCCAGTCTGTTCTCCTTTGAATAGTGAAAACTAACTGTTAGCATTTAATGTCTTCCTAGTCTTTAGTATATGGTAGAGCTTTGCTCGTGTTTTGTTCACTGGTTACTACAACTAAGGACCATGGAAAAATTGCTTTTTTATTTTAAACTTATGAAATAATTGGAATTCAGCATTTTGTAGAGAAATACAGAGAATGAAAATTTTATTTACAAAATTGTCAGTTTTAACACCAGAAGATTTATGGAATTGAGTTGGTATTTGCATTTTAGACACAAAAAGTTATTTCATTTGGTACCACGACCAATTGTGATTTCATTTGCTTTAAGTTAGTAGAAAATTAAAAGGACCACATTCTGTTAAGTATGTTTCAGGAATAAAAATGAGCTTCAGGAGAGTTTTTATTTATACTTTTGGTATATCTTTAACTTAGGTCTTGAACAGACCATTTGAATGTTGATGCCTTAAAATATCCTAGTTAGCTTATTCATTCACCAAGTTTGACAGCCTACTGTAGACATGCTGTTTGGGTTTTCCGTATAGTGAGAAGATTGGCAAGGAGGGTACTTCGAGTTTTCTCTTGATCCCTTTCCTCTGCTAATTCTCCTGCTTATTAGTCACATTGACAAAAGAGGAAAAGAACAAAGGAAAGAGCTGTTAAATAGAAAAGAGGTTGGTTTTATTGTTTTCTGTTCAGGTTCCCAGTATATGTCATCCCATTTGTGGATGTAGGCAAATGGAGGCTAAAATATCACCTTTCTTATTAATATAAGTTGCTTAGAGGATAGAGCCAAATAGTTTCAGAAGAATCCCAGAATTAGGCAGATCCCAGTCCAGATAAAGTCTGACTAGGGCAGAGAAGAGCACTTATTCTGTTACTCTCTAGAGGCAGGCCTAAGCTCAACAGGAAGAAGGCTAGAGTAGCATTAAATGTCCCCACTTTATTTTCCCTTGATGTGCGAGTCAGATACATCACCCCACTCAGGAGTTAACAGTACTTAATTTCTTTTCACATAGAAAAAAATCAAGAGATGGAGGGAAGCACTGTTCACCTAACATCTTGTGGTATCCTATCTATTCAGTAAAGATGAAGTGCCCACTATCTGTAAGACTGTGCACAGAACAGCGACATGTCTAAGGAATTATTCTGTGAACTAGCATATAAATGGGGGGCAGCCTATATAGTCTGCCTGCTTTCTCAGTTGGCCCTGACTCTAATTTCAGGTCAGAAGATTAGAAAGCTTTCTTTAGGGGAGCCTGGGGGGCTCAGTCAGTTAAGCAGCCGACTCTTGGTTTTGGTTAAGGTCATGCTCTCATGGTTTGTGAGTTTGAGCCCCACATCGGCCCCTGCGCTGACAGTGTGGATGGAGCCTGCTGGATCCTCTGTCTCCCTCTCTCTGCCCCTCCCCTGCTCGTGCTCGTGTGCACGCATGCATGTGCTCAAAAATAAACATTACAGAAATTAAAGAAAGCTTCTTTTATAGCCCCACTGCCCTTTGTAGCCCAGGTATTAACATATATTTGAAATTAGAAAGCAGTGATTATCCTCTCGTTGATTCTCTTCTGTTCAATGATGTAGTCATCAGAAGCATAAAAGTACACATTTTAACCCTCCAAGGAACTCAATAAATGCTTTTCAGTTTATTTTTGTGGATTTAAAAAAAAAGATCTGTCAGGGTTTTGTTTTTCCTGCCTTGAATTCTTGAATTCAAGAATTCAAGCCCAAAGTTTATTACTGAAGTATGTAATGAGTATCGGTTGTTGGCACTTCTGCCTGGCATAATCAGCAGGGAAATAGCAGGTTCTCCCACCCAGATTCCAGCCCAGGTACTGAAGGCCTTTCCACCCCAGGCTACCCCAGCAGCCTGCCACAGATGATGGGGATGGCAAGACCAAGCCCAGCTAAGGTCTCACTCGTAGTTCCTGTCCTGAGCTCCAGGAGTCACAAAACTACCCCTCCTCACAGTGGCAATGGCAGCAGCCACCTGGATCCAGGTAACCTACAGACTAGGAGACCTCAGCTACCATCAGTGGGGAGCCCCCACTACCATAATGGAGAGATTCCAACTATAACTCAAAGGACACCCAGAGCCACCATCTGATATCTGTCAGTTTTGCCAACTGACCTGTACCCTACCCACCTACCCAGCCCCCCGCCCCCACCCTTTCCCATAACTTATGCCAGTAGGAGACTCAGGAGGGCCAAAGCCACAGTCTTTTCCTTTTTTTCTCTCTCCCCTCCCAAAGGTTGAAGGAAGGGATACATCCTTGTTCAGAGTCACCAACTCCTTTCCCAAATCAGGCTGATAAGGAACCAGCTCTTATACCTCCTCCTGGTTGTATTTCTTTCCCACCCCAGTTTATTTTTTGTGTCCCTTCTGCCCCCTACCTCGGAAGCCATTTTATGAATTGTCAGGTGCCACTTGAGCCTTCCAGTAAAAATAAAAACAGGCTTTCCTGTTAAAAAATAAAAAAACGGCTGTTTTTAATTGGACCTTAAATGTTAACCACTTTTTACATGATGAAGTATCGTGATGTTTGCAGTTTACTTTTAAATGGTTCAGGAAAAGAAAAGCGAAGTAAAGAAATGACAACAGTTCATTTGTTGAATCTAGATGGAAGAAAGGATATATGATTGAAAATTATTTTATACTAAAATGACCAAAAAAATACAGAAAGAGTCCCAATTAGGAAGGGGATGTCTATACTTTATTATATCATTTTTAAATATTGAATGTATGGATGGATTTCGTTTTAAAAAACAAAGTTAAGATGCATAACTTGAAATGAATTTATCTATAAAGCTTATTTATTTATAAAGTTTATCTATCCTGAGAGAGAGAGCACAACTGAGGGAGGAACAGAGAGAGAGAATCCCAAGTAGGCTCTGTGCTGTGAGTGCGGAGCTGGATGCAGGGCCTGAATTCCTGAACCATGAGATCATGAACTGAGCCAAAGTCAGCCGCTTAACCACCTGAGCCACCCAGGTGCCCCTGGTTTTTTTTTTTTTATTTTTTAAATGTTTATTTTTTGAGAGCATGCAAGTGCCTGAGCAGGGGAGGGGCAGAGAGGGAGAGGGAAATCCCCCAAGCAGGCCCTGAGTTGTCAGCGTAGAGCCTGATGCAGTGCTTGAACTCATGAACTGTGAGATCATGATCTGAGGCAAAACCAAGAGTCTGGATGCTTAACTGACTGCACCACCCGGGCAGCCCTGAAATGAATTTTAAAATGCAAGATTGGGGGCGCCTGGGTGGCGCAGTCGGTTAAGCGCCCGACTTCAGCCAGGTCACGATCTCGCGGTCCGTGAGTTCGAGCCCCGCATCGGGCTCTGGGCTGATGGCTCGGAGCCTGGAGCCTGTTTCCGATTCTGTGTCTCCCTCTCTCTCTGCCCCTCCCCCGTTCATGCTCTGTCTCTCTCTGTCCCAAAAATAAATAAACGTTGAAAAAAAAAAAAAAATTTAAAATGCAAGATTGGTCTGTATGTTCAAAGTCGATATGGTGGTTTAACTATAGTACATTGAGTAAATTAGTTTTACCTCTATAATTTAGAGTGTTTGTTATGTGATAAGTACCATATTAGTGCTTTCCATATCTCATTTAGTCCATAAACCAGGTGAGACATTACACATGCCTAAGGCCACGTGGTTAAAATTGGGAGGCAGAATTTGAACACAGGTGAGGAGATATTGAAAGTTTTTGATTGAAGCATGATAACCACTCAGTTGCTAAATATATGGTTTTGTAAAACCTCTCTAATATGTAAGGCATTGTGTTTAGTGCTGCAGGGAATATAGAAGTTAACAAGACACGGTATTCACAAATTGCTGATGGTGTAGTAAGGGAGAAGACAGAAACAGATAATAGCAACTAGTATTGAGCATTTACTCTGTGCCTGGCCCTGTGCCAAGTGTCTTATCTGTGTTACGGTAGTTCATCTATGATTCATTCAGCTCTGTGAGGTGGATATTACTAATTTTTTTTTAACAGATGAAGAAACCTGAGGCTCAGAGAGGTCAGTTAATTGTCCAAGGGTCTCACAACTAGTATGTGTCAGAGACCTGATTCAGCCTCACATTGAATGTGATTCCAAAACATGAGGTAGTAATCTCTGTACACTGTAATCCTTTATTCCTGTAGTTAAAGAGAAAAGTAAGTACAGTGAAGGAAGTAAAATACTGTGGGAATTTTTTTTTTAATGCTGTAAGAATTTAGAAGAGGGTGGGTTGTATAGCTCTTCAGGGTGAGATTTGTGAAAATGCTTATAGCCTTATAGGGCAGATACACAGAGCAGAATCTGATGATAGGCAGAATAGGATATTGGGGTGACAGATGTGGCAGGAAATAATATGAAAGAATTAGATTGGGAGGTTTTTTAAATGTTTGTTTATTTTAATTTTTGTGAATGTTTATTATTTTTGAGACAAAGAGACAAAGCATGAGCGGGGAAGGGGCAGAGAGAGAGAGGGAGACACAGAATCTGAAGCAAGCTCCAGGCTCTGAGCTGTCAGAAAAGAGCCTGACGTGGGGCCATGAACTGTGAACTCATTATCCGTGAGATCATGACCTGAGCTGAAGTCAGACGCGTAACTGACTGAGCCACCCAGGTGCCCCTAATATATATATATTTATTTTTATATATATACACACACACACACACACACACATACATACATACATACATACATACATACACATAGAGAGAGAGAGAGAGAGAGAGATATCTATCAGTTACTGTTTTGGGGGGAAGAAGGCCGGAGGACTGGAGTTAGGGCAGAAAGGAGATAACTTTATAAACATTTTTTTGTGTTTTTGAATTTTATGTCATGTGCATATATGGTATTACTTATTTTTTAAAAGAATTTAAGAAACTGTACAGATCTATATATCTATATCTATATCTATATATATATATGTATATGTATATATGTATCTATATGTATATAGATATACAGATATATAGATATAGATCTACTTATTTATTTATTTACACACAAGAGAACATGAGTGGGGGAGGGGCAGAGAGAGAGGGAGAGAGAATCCCAAGCAGTCCAGAGCCCAATGTGGGACTCAATCCCATGAACTGGGAGATCATGACCTGAGCCAAAATCAAGAGTCAGATCCTCAACTGACCAAGACACCCAGGTGCCCCTGATTGGGGAGTTTTAAAAAGAATTGCTAGCATACAATAAGGATATAATAATAATAATAATTGAGGGATGGAATTGGCAAGGAGGGATAATGCTAAACGTTCATTTCTGTATGATTGAGAGAATACCATTACTGAAAATAGAAGTAAGGAATGAGGAGCTATTTGAGAGGGAGATGTGATTGTGAGTTCGTTTTGTGGAATTTAGTGCCTATGGGACTAAAATGGAAAAATCCAAGTGAAAGTGATCTGTTTTCCAGCCATACTTTTTGACCTTGACTACATTATTAGAGTATCTGTGGAATTTAAAACCAACACACACAGACACACATTCTCTATCCCCCTTTCTCCCTCCCCAGGCTTCACCTGCTAAATCAAAATCTGCAGTTAGAGCTCTAGAATCTAGACCTTTTTGAGCTACCACAGGAAATAGGCACCTTCCACCTATATAGAATGACCTATATGATATATTTAGTGGGAAAAGAAATAGGTCCTCTGTACTCAGAATATTTCTGGAAGAAATTGGAAACAGTTATTGTTTGGGGGGGAAGGAGACTGGGGGACTGGAGTTAGGGCAGAAAGGAGACAACTTTATAAACTTTTTTTGTGTTTTTGAATTTTATGTCATGTGCATATATGGTATTACTTGTTTTTTAAAAGAATTTCAGAAACTGTACAGTTGGTTCGGATGTAAAGACTGGGCCAGTAGTTTATCCCTGTCCCCACAGTGGTTTATCATTAATACAATGATTTCCACTCCATAGATCTCATGCTTGTAGACATAGCAGCATGGGTATCATCTGAGAAGCTTGTTGGAAAAACAAAATCTCAGGTCCCATCCCAGACCCACTGAATTAGAATCTGCATTTTACTAAGATACCCCAGGTGATTCAGAAGGCACTTTCAAGTTTGAGAAACACTATTTTAGATGGAACATCTAAAGCAGTTTGTTTACTCATGACTTGTCTTGACCTACGATATTCTCACCTCTATTCTTTAAATAATAGTAACGATGCCACATGCTTGTTGAGTGTATGCTGTTCGTAAGTCGTGGGATCGTCTAGAACACTGTAAAAATCAGTGCTCAGATGCTTAATATTTAGTACTGCCCAGAGCAGCATTTTCCAAAGTGTGTACTGAACCAGGAACATATATTTTACATTATGCTAATAATATGTGTAAAAGGGTTCTCTGGTCAAATCAGTTTGGGAGACATTGGGTTAAATAAAAGTGAACAGTTTTCTTTATTGCAGGACTGTTCAGAGATTTGACCAAGGAATCCTTTTTTTTTCTAGGACTATCTCTCAGGTCTTTTGGTCGGTGGAACACACTTTGAGAAATTCCTGGTTTAGAGGAAAGAACACCACTGGCTTTGGAATCCTTGGCAAGTTACCTAATTTCTCTGAATATTAATTTTCCTAACCTTAAACTGGGGATAATAATACTTGCCTTGGTGGTGGTGTGAAGAATAAGTGAGAGGTATATAGAAACACTCAGCCTAAAGCTTGGTACCTCATAAAAGTGTTCGAGTGGTAGTTGTTAATATTACATAGGCTACTTCTTTTTCTTGCATTTATTCTTGTTGTTCATATCCATATTCCTTAATATCCTTATCAGAAAGTGAGGGAGGAGAAAGTCAAATAATTAATTTTAATAAAGTGTTAGTAGTTTTATTAAGAGGTTTGGTGTTTAGAATAAAACTACAAATAATGTGGGAATTATTAGCAAAATTAATTTATCTTGCTATCTGCTCTATTAGATGAGTATTGAGATCAGAATATACTTCCCAAGTTATATCAACCGAATTTTTATTCACTAAAAACAAACCAACAACAAAAGATATCAAACTATCGTCTTAACCTTGACATGTTATGAGGTATGTTATCAGACTTTTATTTTTCCTTTCTCCTAGTCAATAAATTGATTGCACAAGAAGGACCTTCCTTTCTGCAAATGCGAATAAAACATTTGTTGAAATCTAACTGCATCCCTCAGGCCACTGCTTTATCAAAACTGTGTGCAGAATCTAAGGAAATTTCAAATGTGTCATCTTTTCAGCAAGCCTATATCACATGCTTATGTTCCATTCTCCCGAATGAAGATGCTATTAAGGAGGTGAGTAAAGCAAATAAGTGCTGTTGTCACTCACGCTTACTATGAATTTAATAGATTTTGATAAATGTTGCATGGCAGGGTGAAAACCAAGAATTATTTTTTTCTGGCTACTGAAAAGTGCTGTATTAATTGTATATAACTGTTCAACAGAGTGAATATAAAGTTATGTCTTATAGGTGGATTTGAAAGTAGATAATTAAAGAATATGCAGGTGGGTATTTATGTGTTAGGGCAATGGTTTGCTTTGAAATTTTCAAATGTAAAAGGTGTTTTTCTTTTTTTTAAAGTAATGATTTCTATATGTTTGGGAAATACAGAAGTTATTAATACTAACATCAAGGGATAAACTAAAGTAGGAATGTCACTTAGCTTTCATTTAAGGTACTTTACACATGTAACTGTAAGCAGAGAAATATGGGACTTTAGAACCTGTGAATATGTTTTGAACTATAATTAAATGCACAAGCTGGGTACCGTGGAAAATAATAAAATAATTGAATCTTTTTTAAAAATTATTTTATCAGTCACATTGCATTTTTTAACCCGAACCCTTTTCTTTAAAATGTTGGAATTCGTTTTCTCTAATCGTTTTTGATAAATTACATAGGAAAAGATGAATAATTTCTAGCTATATTCTGTCATCTACCTATAATTCTCCTAGATCTGGTACATGGATTCTCATTTTACTTCTCTGTTAAACCTTTCCTATTAAAGGTAATAATCCCAAGGATCTGATTGTATGCTGTAGTAATTCTTAAACTTTAATGATAGTTTCAACTTACAGTTTTATTTATAATATCCTACTCCAAATGCAACTCTCTCTTTCCAGCTCACTCACTCCAGGACCAAAAGTCTATTGATCCCGCTTGCCTTCATCCTCCTCATGTACTCCTTTCCCTCCTTAAACTCTGCTTTTCCATAGTCAATCAATATTATCACTCCCTAAGTTTCTCGACTGGTCTCTCCCTTAATTGTACTTATTTGACTAACCACCATCTTGATTATCTCTAAATCTTTACCTACTCTCTATCTTTTCCTGCACCATTGGGGTCAAACTGGGGTGGAGAAAACCAGCCTACTGATTTTACCAGTAATCAGTCACACAATATTTTTTTAGGCTATTTGCTCTCCCACTTTCATAAAGTACTATTTCATACTGTGTCCTTTCTTTTCAAATGTATACTGTAATGCCTTTTGCCCCATCACACTTTGCATTGATGAACTTTCTCCCTATTTCTCTGAGGAAATTGAGGCAGTTGGAAGGGGGTTTCTGTAAGCTGCTTCCATGACATCTATTCACCTACCTGTATCTGTGCGTGCGCACCTTCTCTTCCATTACTAAAGATAACTGTATCTGTTCTCCTGCCTAAGGCCAGTCCCCCCCTGACTTCAATATCATATCCCATCTGCTGTCGCCCCCTCAAGGATAATGCTTACAGGACTTTTCTCTACTGTATCATCAGTTCCCCCTCTACTGCAACCATCCTATCAGCATTTATGCTATTACTTCTTTCATCTTTGAAAAAGAAATCTTTAGATTCCACTTCCCCATCCAACGACCACCCCATTCTTCTCCTGGCCTTTCAGCATAATTTCTTGAATGAATTGTGTGAATTTACTGTTCTAACATCGTTCTCCTCGAACACATTATAATATGGCATTCACCCCTGCCAGTCTATCACATCACTAAATCCAATGATGATTTCTCAGCTTTCATCTTATTCAATCTGACTTCTTAACTTTGTCTTTTAAACATTTTTTTAGGTTTATTTATTTATTTATTTTGAGAGAGAGCACAAGGAGGGAAGGGACAGAGAGAGAAGGGGAGAGAGAAAAATCCCTAGCAGGCTCCAAGCTGTCAGTGCAGAGCCTGACACAGGGCTCAGTCTCCTGAACCCATGAGATCCTGACCTGAGCCAAAGTCAAGAGTCGGCTGCTTAACTGACTGAGCCACCCAGGCACTTTCTAGGGTATTGCATTCTCCTGGTTTTCTATGCACCTAACTGATTAGTCAGTCTTTCTTAGTTCTAACCTGTTCTTCCTCCTCATCTCTCTGTTGAGTAAATGTTATAGTAGTCTAGGACTCTGTCTTTGTGTGTCCTCTCTTTTCTACCTACAAGCATGCCCTTGGTGACTTCTTTTAGATTCCTGTTTTTCAATACCAACTGTTGTCTGCATCTCAAATGTTTTATCTCCAGCCCAGTCCTCTCCTCTGAACTCTAGACTCACATATCCAGCTACCTAATCACTATCTCTACTGGTATGGCTAATAGCATCTCAAACTTCATATGTCCATAACTAAGCTCCTGATCTACCTGATATTCGGGCTTTGTTTTTATGCGCTTTCTTCCAAATGAAGTCAGTTGCTGTCCAGTCTCAGTGTTGCAGGTGAAGGGGGGAAGGTAGTGAATAACCAGCTACCATTTTTTTTTGAGTCCTTACTGTATGTTAAATGCTATGCTGAATGCTTTATATATATTTTGTCACATTTAATTCTTACAACTCTTAACTGTATTTTTATTGGTGAGGAAAATGAGGCTCAGATCAAGTAATATGGTCATGCTTACAAAGCTTAAAGTGGTTAAGGTGAGATGCAAACCTGAGTTTGGTATACTACTACTAGTATTAAAAATGCAGGATAATATATATCCTCCTAGGTGATAAATACCTAAGGGTTTATATGCCGAATGCTGTGTTAGGCATTGTGTTACAAAAATTAATTCAGAAACTTCTGAACTGACCTACTTGCTTTTTACTCTCACTCTCTACATTTTATTCTTACCAAAATTAACTAGAATAATATCTTTAAAACTTAAAGTGGGGTCATGTCACTTCCTGATCAACAGTTTTCCATCTTCTTCATAATGAATCCAGAAGGCTTTATTCTATGTGTCATGGCTCCTGGAGACTTCTCTAAACATCTCTGACAGTATCTTCTACCATGTAACGCTCATTGCTCCGTAGCAATTTGCTGTTGTTTGAACAAACCAAACACATTCCTGCCTTAGATCTTTGTGGTTGCCATTTCTTTTGCCTAGAATGCCCGTCCACAAGATACTTGGGATGGCTCATTCACTTAACAGCATTCACATCTCACTGCAATATTGCCTTGTCAGAGACCTTCTTCACTGTCCCATCTAAAATAGTGTCCTATCAGGGTGCCTGGGTGACTCAGTGGGTTAAGCATCTGGTTCTTGATTTCAGCTTAGGTCATGATCTCACCATCGTGAGATCGACCTCTGGGTTGTGCTCCATGCTGCTGTGGAGCCCACTTGGGATTCTTTCTCTCCCTCTGCTCCTCCCCTGCTTGTGTGCATGCACACTGTCTCGAGTAAATAAAAGAAAAGAAAATTTATACTATCCCCCTTCTCTGTCCTTTTTTTCTTAATACCTGTTATCGTTATTATAAATATATAGACATCCATCTAAAATGGCCTCTGTCACTCTCTGTCCCCTTACTTACCTGTTTCTTCTTTATGTTTATATTACTACTTCTGCTAGACATCATATTTGCTTCTTTTCTGTTTCCTCCCACTAGGTTGAAAACATTGTAAGGATGAAGACATTGGTTTATTCACCACTATATCTCTACATTCTGGAAGAATAGTTAGCAGCGTAATAGGCATTTATTCATAAGCGACTAACTATAAGCCCATATGCTAATTTTTTTATTTGCAGTGTTGGGAAGGGTAAGGAGATGGGAGACTGCTTATCTCTAATAACAGTTGTAGTATTTTGTGTTTGGGAAACCTAATCAGAGTTAAGTTGTAGTAATGGTTACATTCAGCACCTGATACATGCCAGAAAATTTCCAAGAAGCAAAAATGCTAGATCATGGACTTGACTCCTCTTCATTCTATAATAATAACAACTTTTCCTTTAATGTCTCAGCCTTTGTTTATTTAAAACTTTTGTTTGTAGCATTGTGTGAGGTACTGGCAAAAACAGAAGGGTGTGTATGGCTTACTTTGGTTGCCAGAAACAGATACAGGAAGATAAGTACTAAGCTGTATGATACTGCCCCTGAATTCAATAGAAGTGGGGAGAATCTTTGTTGACTGGCATATAAGGCTTTATAAAAATTGATCCTTGATTTGGACCTTGAAATAATGTTAGGGTTTGGATGGGTAGAAAGAATGGTTTGGGGATAGCTGACTTTGGTAGTGAAGGCGGAGAAATGAATGTGTATGTTGCTGAGGCCCACTAGGGAACACCTTGCCATGGCAGAGTGGGTGTTGAGGTCTTGTGAGAAATAAGACCTGTTGGGTGGGGAGAAGGGGGAGGCCTTGGAAACTCTAGTGAATTAAAACTGATTTGATGCAGTAGAAATTAGAAAGGTTTTGAAGGTGGGGATTGAAATGACAAACAGTATTTTAGGAAGCTTAGGAAGAAGATATATTAGGCTTAGAAGAGATTGGAGTTAGCAAGAGGACTTAATGTCAAGAGACTCGTGAGGCCTGGGAGACTGGAAGAATGACAGTGTTCCGCTAACTGATCAGAATGGCAAAGAAGAAAGATATGGACAACAAGGAGGGCTTGGGAGAATAATCAGCTTTGTTTTGTCCATGACTTTCCTGGTTTATTAATAACAAGACAACAAAACAGGATTTCTTCCTGGAGTTACATAATTAATTCCTTTCAACAAATTTGTTGAGTTTGTAAGGAATGAAGTTAGAGGAAATGTGACTTGATTCTCTACAACAGAGGTTGGCAAACTATGGCATGTGGGCCAGATCCACCCAACTACCTTTTTTTGTAAATAAAGTTTTACCGGAACACAGTCATGCCCATTTGCTTATTGTTTATGGCTGTGTTTACAATGGTAGAGTTGAGTAGCTGTAACAGACTACCTGGCCCACGAAGCTGAAAATATTTTTTACCTGGCACTTTATAAAAAATGTTTGCTAGTCCTTGCTCTACAAGAATCAGATTTTCCAGTGTATAGTAAACATTGACTATCATTTAGTCTACTCCTGCATGGTTTACCAGTGATGAAACTGAAGCCAAGATGATAATGTTTCCAAGGCCCTACCTGCATTAAGCTAATTAGAGAGTCCAAGCCCAGGCTAGAACACAGATCTCCTTGCTTTCTGGCCAGCCTTTTTTTCCACTGTACAACTTATTTCCAGTTGGTAAATACAACGAGCCATGTTATAATAGGAAACATCTTAGTGGTATATCATCTATTCATATTTATACATTTATGTATAGGTGTGATTTAAAACATTTTATAATGATTGAGATTAATTACTTAAATATATCAATGCAAAAACATTTAGCACACATCATAAACTTTTAAAAGGAACACTGGTACCATCATAATTAGTCTCACCCAGTTGTGCTTTCTTTTGCAACTGACAATAGAATTAAAGAGAATCTTTAAAATTTGCTTTGGAAAAGTATAATGAATCACTAGACGTTCATTAATCGGGTTTAAAATCAGCATGTGTTCTAAAGTAGCAGAGTTCTATACACATTTGCCATCTACTTCAACTGGGTTCAGAAGAGTCAAATTAACTTGAGCAACAGCTGGGAATAAGAGTATTTGTATGTTGGCTCCTGTGGGTATCACCATAATGGGTGTGTGTAATAGGAAACCTCTGCTGGGGAAGATTTAGCCAGACACATACAATTAAGATTACTTGAGGGGATCACCTTGAAAGCCAAAATTCACAACCCCAAACTCAGAACCTCAGTGGAATCCTCAAGTTTCAGTTTCATTTAGAATTGAATGATACGATATTACTATTAGTTCTGCACATGAAAGATTTTTAATGAAAGTTACAGACTTGGTCATGGCCTAGTGTCCCAAGTGGATGTTTCCTATATTTTTTTCATTACTGAAGGAGGAAATCTTTGCAAAGATCAAGTTTTCCACATATAATATGAAGGATAATGAGATTGTAAACATGAAGCCCTTCTATTATTACGAAGAGCCAAGGAATCTGTCAGTAGAACTCTTGGCACAGTTAAGGCAGGAGTCCATTTCTGTTTTAATCCCTGAATGAACTATTTCTTCAGTGTCTAATGTTAATAGACACAACAGGAGAGGCTTCTTTCTTTTCTTGATGTGGGAAGAAAAAGACAAACAGTACCTAATTTACTCACTAGTCTAGCACTGTTGGGAATTGACATAATCACTAGGTATAGATGATAAACAGCAAATACATTTAAGCAGGATCCATTGGGAATTCAGTTTGGGAGTAGAAGAAAAAGTAAACAGGAGCATAGAAATTTCAGGTGTAGCTTAAATAAGAATCAAGATTAAGATCGATCCTGAACAAGGAATAATAACAAAGTGTATAATTACATTTAAAATTGAAGTGTAAATAATTTTACTTTATTGTATGGGGAATGAAACGTACTCTCAAAAAATACATTAAAGGGATGCCTGGGTGGCTCAGTTGGTTAAACTTCTGACTCACTCTTGATCTCGGCTCAGGTCATGGTCTCACAATTTGTGAGACTGAGCCCCATGTTGAGCTGTGTGCTGACAGCATGGAGCCTGCTTGGGATTCTCTTTCCCTCTCTCTCTGTTCCTCCCCTGCTTGTGCTCATTCTCTTTCTCTCTCTCTTTCTTTTTCTCTCTCTCTCTCTTGCTTGCTCTCAAAATAAACTTAAATACATTAAAGGTAGAAAGGCTGTATGAAGATGTTGAGGGTTTGAGTATTTAAATATTTTCTCTCCTAATGCAGAGGTCTTTTAAATAGCTTTGAAGAGACATCTTCCCAGGGCAGTTTACATCTGGATCTTGCATCTAGTCTTGCTTTCGTGGGTTATGTGTGGGTATTTTGGTTGATGTAAGATTATACTAGTGAGTCATGGAGAGTTAGATGTATAATTTTCAAGAATTTAGTAGGACATTTCAGGCTTACATACACACAGCGATAGGGTTTAATTAGAAGCATCAATGACCATTACATGCAGGTAACCACTGGTGTTAACCTAGTGCTGGTCTGTGGTATTATTGCAGTTTAAAAGAAGTCTGATTTTTAGAAGCATGGCCTTTTTTCCATGTTGTGTCTCTGAACCTAACAGGGATGATTTTCCCAAAGGTAGACCCAGGTTTATGTGAAATGTAGACTTGCTAACTGTAACTCCTACCTTTTTCCTGTTGGAGGATACACGTGACAAGAGTCTTATTATCTGGATAACCTGAAATCCACTTTGATTCCCTTTTGAGAAAACATCAGCTTCAGTTTAAAGAGTCTGTTATGAGGAACAAATGATTTGCATTGTGCCTCAGAACTGATCAGGGGAAAAAAAAGGAAAAAGATCAGGAAAATACTAAATTCAAAACCAGTAACCTAGAGAAAGATAAATGATAAAATATTCCAGTAATGGCACTGGCCAGAATACTGGTTTACCTTGGTAGCCTAATAGTGAAAATAAGAAGGCAGATATGCTGCCTCTACTCCCCTTCTCTTATGCCAGTTGGCTACCTGTTAGACCATTGGTATTTAATTGCCAGATTATTATGAAAGTCTTCTAATTGCATTCTTGTCCCTACAGTTCACTTTCTACAATACCCAAGATAATCTTTTTTCTTTCCTTTTTAAAATAAAAGTATATATTTTGTTTATTTGTTTTTGAGAGAGAGCGCATACACATGTATGAGCGAGGAAGGGGCAGAGAGAGAGGGAGATGGGATCTGAAGCAGGCTCCTCACTGTCCTCACAGAGCCCCATGTGGGGCTCAAACTCACAAACTGAGATCATGATCTGAACCAAAGTCGGACACTTAACTGACTGAGCCACTCAAGCGCCCCTTGAGATAATTTTAGATTCACATATTATTGTAAGAAACAATATAGACATACTTTCCAGTCATTTAACATATATTCATTGGAGGACTCTGTTAGGCAGTGGGGATACAAGGATGAACAAGACACGAGGGAGAGGAACAGCAAACAGTATTCATACACTGTGAGACTGAGGGGAGAGTTCTGAGTTGGAAATGAGGCGTTCAAGTCATCAGCATTTGAAACCACAGGGTGAATAAGATTAACTATTTCAGAACCCTGGAAATTAACTAAAGGCTTACTACAATCCAAAGAGGTTTTATTCAAGGAAAACCGATGAATCTCCCTAAGAACAACTTGATGCCATTTTAACTTGTCCTACTTCCTGTCTCTTCCCCAGCTTCACAGTAACCTTGAAAACAAACAGCCTCAAAGCTACAGTAGTAGTAGCCTATGAAAACCAGCAGCCTAGCAACCAGCTGAGGAAGCAGAATGAGCTTTGGAACTCTGCAAAATCTCATACCTAGCATTGTCACTATTTGATCTTTGTGGCAACTTCTGAAAAGTTCCATCCTCAAGACTTGTCTTTATTTGACTCAGAGCTCACAATGACAAAAGCTGTGTACTCAGTATGTATTTGTCAGAAACAATCAGTGGTAATTGTTTAATGTGACAGTGGTCAGAGGAGGCATTACGAGTCAGGCTAACAAGAGACTGCCCAAAAAGATTAAAAAAGAAAAACTGGGATATGGGACGTCATACGGGACTTTGAAAACTTTTGATGTATTGCTAGGATTCTGGAAGGTAACAGGGCTCTGTGTCTGGTGAGGAATGACCTAAAATGGCCCTAATCTCGAGGCTCTGCACAGGTAGGAAATGAAAGGCAGGGCAGAGTTTTAAACTGCCTACTGAAATATTGAAAGTATGCCCCAATACACAAAGCTGCTTGGCAAAAGCAGAGACTTATTCAGGCATATAAATAAATGTCTTCAATACATGGAACATGTAGCTGACCATTAAGCGAACCAAGCAGAGGCTGTAGTGGCCACACATGACAAAGAATGTAGACTTTACAGAATTAATTCTAGGAAAGTCACTAAACCATCAGGCAAAAAGATCGATGGACTAGAATCCAGAATCTAGAAATAAGCCCTTCACACTTACAACCAGTTGATTATCTATGTGAATTCCAAGACAGTTCAATGGGGAAAAGAATAATCTTTTCAATGAACGGGTCTTTAACAACTGGATATCAGTTGCAAAAGAATGAAGCTTGATCCTTAATACCGTATGCAAAAAAATAACTCCAAATGGATTGTAGATATAAATATGTAAATATAATACAAATATATATTATAAATACATAATTTATATACAAATATATTATCTATAAAATATATTAGATATAATCCATATTAAAATATAAACATATAATATGTAAATATTATGCTATAATATATAAATGTTAAATATAAAGTATGACATCTTAAAATACAGGAATAATTATTTAAGGCTTTGGATTTGGCAGTTGTTTCATATTTGACACCAAAAGCACAAGTGACAAAAGAAAAATAAGACTTCATCCAACTTTGTGAAAGGACATCAAGGAACAGCAAAGTTAATCCACAGAATGAGAGAAAATATTTGCAAACCATATATCTTATAAAGGATTTGAATCTAGAATTAATGAAGAACTCTTACAAGTCACCAGTAAAAAGACAAATAATCTAATATTAAAAATGGTTAAAGGTTTTTTTGTTAAATTAATAGACTTTTTTAAAAAATTAATACATTTTTAAAAGCAGAAACAGTTTATAGAAAGTTTGAGTGGCAAGTACACAAAGCCCTTACCCCACATTTTACCTGTTAACATCTTGCCATGAGTGTGTTATATTTGTTAGAATTGTTGAACTAGTATATTATTAATTAAAATCTATAGTTTACATTAAGGCTCACTATCAGTGTTACACATTCTGTGAGTTGTGACAAACATATAATTGTGTGTATTTGTCATCACAGTAACATGCAGAATAGTTCCCCTCTTCTGAAAATGTCCTGTACTCTGCTTATTTATCCTTCCCTCTTTTCCCCAGGCCCCTGGCATCCACTGATCTTTTTACTGCCCCCACAGTTTTGCCTTTTCCAGAATGTCATATAGTTGGAATTATGTAGTATGTAGCCTTTTCAGATTGGCTTCTTTCACTGAGCAGTATGCATTTAAGGTTCACCATATCATTTTATGACTTCATGCTTCCTTCTTTCCTCTCTTTCCTCCCTCCTTTTCTTCCTTCCTTCCTTCACCAAACTCATATTCCTCTCTGCCTTTCTTTTTTCTTTTTCTTTTCTTTTCTTTTTTTTAAACAAACCAAAGTCCATGGTTAGGGTTCAGTCTTTGTGGTGTACATTCTGTTATCTGAAGTTCTTGGGAGTCTAGTCCTGCTGCTTATTATGTATACTGCATTTCTGGAATGGCTGGTTTAGTTGTACTTTTTATAGTTTGGGATTGTGAGCTCAGTTTTGATGGAAGTGGGTGGAAGCAAGGAGTGCTTTATTTCTGAGAATTCTAATAGGGCTTAGTTAGCATATGTCTCTATAAATCAGTTTCAGTTTTCCTTCTGCCAGGTGATTCAGAGATGTTACCAGCCAGAACCTTCTTTTTATTTTATATCATTTTTCTCAGTTTGGCATTATTAGACAACGGAGTAGTGTTAGGGCAAATTCCAAGTTTGAAGGACAGGTTATAAATTCTCAAGTATTTTTTTTTTTTTATCCCACCAGAACCCAGGTTGAGATTGCTATACAAGTTTTCCTGCTGTGTGCCTTATTTTGGTCCACCCGTTCTCTGAGTTTGTAGCTCTATTGGGGTTCCAATTGTATGCAGAAGTCTCACTGCCAACTTCCTGTCTCCAGGTCCAAGCTTTATCATCTATCCATGAGTTGTAAAACACAAGCCTCTTAGTGAGATTAGCAGTGATCCAGCAAGTTAGGGCGGTTGACCAGTCACACTTGAACACTTTTTTCCCCCTTTATGATTTCTTTTACTTCTTTAATGTTCGGCTGTATGTTCTATAAAAGGCATTTCTGTTTTACCCAGGATTTCTAAGTGCTTTGCCACAGGAGAATTTTCAGGCATTACTCTTGTTCAGGACTGGCAGGAAGGTATGCAATCATTATATATTAAATTCACAGGGTAAGGTGGTATGTTTCATCTTTGCCACCAGAATTTCCAGCATTAGCCACTTTTAGCCTTATGCTGTAAGTTGTGATACTTTGTAAATACACATAGCATTGATAGTGCTTATGCATGATTTATAATTTTGTATTATTAAGTGTATCAGACTTTGTTATGAAGTAGATTTTAGTAAGGAAAGATCTGGAGGAACTAGTTAGGATTTTGAAGAGTTTGAAGGTGAGAACATGGTATGGAATGAATGTTCCTGACTAATCTTTCAGGTCCTTTTAAGTTCCTAGCTGGTTCTGCTCACTGTCCTTCCATTCCAGTTCAATAAATGTTTATTGACAGCCCTTAGAAACAAAACGATCAACGTGTCCTCCAGTCTCCTGCTATCATTAGCCTATATCCTTTATGGAAATTGGCAAAAAGGACCATGTTCCACTATGTCCTCCTTCATACGATTGCTTCCAAAGGTCTCCCTTCTGTGAGGAAGAGCCTCATGCCAAAACTTAGGGCTTGGCAAGCTGACTGAATTTCAGCCTCCATTAATATACTTGGCTGGTTACCTCTGTGTAGTATGAAACTGTACCCTGATATCCCCCCAAGAGCTATTTTCTTTGAAGCCTTCTTTGCTTACTCTAGTCTGCATTATTCTTATCTCCAGTCGGTCCCATTTATTTATTCTGTGGCCACTATGTTATTTATCTTGTGGTTCTCTTTTATTCCAACAAATATTTATTGATGTTCCCCCAAGTTCCTGGTACCATTGTAGGCACTGAAGATACAGTGGTGAATAGAAACAAAGTTTTGCCCAAATGGAACTTATATTCTCATAGGCAAGATGGATAGTAAACAAAAAAAGTATTGGGGCACTTGGCTGGCTCAGTCCGTAGAGCATCTGACTCTTGATCTTGGGGTTGTGAGTTTAAGCCCCACATTGGGTGTAGAGATGTTTAAACAAATTAAGGGGAAAAAAACTTTAAAACAATTTTTAAAAAAGAACTAAATAATTATTTCAGTACCTATCCAGGAATTTCCTAGACACTCACTGAAATTCTCAGAAGCTTGTCAGTGACCTCATTTTAATTTACTGTAGCTGAAAAGTATTTTGTGGCATATATTTGGTTTTTAATGTGGTCTTAAGCTATTCTATTAGAAAAGGTTGGGGACCATACTGTGTCTTATTAGTGAAGTGTTAAAAAATATGTCATTTTAATTTACCTGGATTTTTCTATTTTTAAAAATTTTTATTTAGTTTTGTTACTTTATCATAACTCTTTTTCCTCTGTATTCAAGAAAATACAGGTATTTGGGGCAAAATACTGATATCCTCTTCAATTAAAAATATTATCTGAGTGCTTGCTTATTTGTCACGTAAAGATCCTAAAGCAGGCACTAAGTAGGTTAAAAGCATGAGATAAGATACCAGCTTTCAAAGGACTTAGAATCAGGCAGAGTAGGTAACAGACTGAAGGAACTCTGGCTTCAGTTTCTTCACTTGGAAGAATGATGAGATTTTTTTTCATTACTTAAATGAGAGTGTAAAAAAAAAAAGTCTAGATGGATGCCCCTGTGTTATTAGCATAGATGAGTATGTGTGAGGCAAATGAGTTCTTGAATTGGAAGGTTGTACAGAAACCCCACTATAAACTAGTCCTATTTTGTCAGTAGAAACCTTGATGGAAGTAAAACAATGAAGGTAATGGATAATAAAAAAAATATATGTAAGTTACCATTCTTATTAGGTGTTACGGACCTCTTAGAAACTTCTTTATCAGGCATATATTCTAAAATGTCAGGTAAACAACAATATTAAGCATGAGCTAAAAGCATGCTAGTACTTAAAATTTACTAGGAAATGGGTAACATTTGGAGAAAGTTGAAGTTAAGTTTGAGAAGTTGGTAGAGGTTAGATTGGTACAGGAGCAGGCAAGGTTACCAGCAATCTTTGTGGTAGTCTCAGAAAAGGCACTAAGATACTGGAAGAGCAGAAGGCGTCTACTCTTAGGAAACCACTAGAGTTGATACTCCAACACTATTGCTAAATTACCATTAGCTGAATAGAAATAATTTATTTCTGTTTCTCCAGTTCCTTGTTCATTCTTACCTGTTGGCCCTTGCGATGTGTTTTTCTTCCTCTTTGGAACAGTTTTCTTATTTCACTCTACCCTTTCCCATGGCTTATCTCTACTCATTCTTTAATTCTCATTTTAAATGTGACTTCATCCAGGAAGTTGTTTTTGATCCCCCAAATTTGGGTTAGATCTCTTTTTATCAAAGGTAGGAAAAATACTCTGTACATCCCCATTGTAACAGTTAATATACACTGTAATTCTTAGCAGTCGCTGCTGCCTCATTTGTTTGTTATCTGTGGCTGGACTGTGACTTCCGTGAAGGCAAAAATCAGGTTGGCTTGTATCCCCAGTACTTAGCACAGCACAGGTACCTAGTAATACACAGCACTGCTTTGAAAGACATGTGCATTTTAATTTTAAAATTAATTAAATTTTAATTTTAATTTAATGTTGTTTTCCTGTGGCATTTTGTGAACAGAGGATTTTGGATATCATATAAGACTGTCTTCAGAAATTCATAGTCTAGTTAGAAAGCCAAAGTTCAAAGCACATGTAAAAAAAAGTAAAATAATAAAAGGTAAAGGCCACTGTGAGTCACTAGTTCAGAAGTTGGCCCAAAATGGAATAAAAAATAGCCCAATTAAAAATGTTGATAAGATGCTGTGAATTCAGAGTAAGGCAAGAGATCGTTGGATGCTAGAGTAGTCTATGAAGGAAGTTTCAGCTGAATGTTGAAGGATGGGGAGGATCGGTTCAGCAGGCAGGAGGAGGAGGGCTGTTTGTTTAGGCTTATACACTAACTGGTAGTGTTCATCTTTGTAATAAATCATTTTTGTAATAAATGTTTCGTGTTTGTAATAAATAGAAATAATAGAACTATGTATACCTTCTAAACAACTAGTCTGGATTTTTCATATCATTTCCCCCTCCCCCGTCATTTTAGGTTAATGATTTTTGACTTGAAATCTACATTTCTAATTTATTTCAGTTTTGTCCCTTTTTCTTAATACTTTGGTTCCAAGGTGAAAGCTCATATCTCTCTGAAGTATACCCTTTTAAAATGAGCTTCCCTGTAGGAATAAAATGACGTGAGATTAGTTTTTCATTTTATTTACTGTTACTTTTTATTATTAGCCACAGTTGACTAGAGACAAGAAACAGTCTCTTCTCAGGCTCATCTTTTACTTGTGAAGTAGAAATAATATTGCCTGCATTGCTAATCTTACAGATTTATCATGCTGATAAAGTGAGATGATATCTCATTCAAGGTATTTGAAAAGGATAAAAAATGTTCTAGAAATGCAAATTGTATATTATTTCCATTCTAATTTATATGTCTGGCTTAGAGAGTTTCTCATGCTATTTCTCAGCTTGGAAATGTTATATATTGCTGTTACATTGCAAAATCAAATTTTAGAATTCTGGGTTTTTGATAGGAGCTTTAACATGGCGTGGATAGTAGGTGGTTGCCCTGGAATAAATAGCTGTTTTCATTTGCTGAGGAATTTTCATTTCAGTCCTTCGGTCACTTCAGTTCTGAATACCCTGTGGTGGGCCTTTTGTCTCTGGATGACCCTTCTAATTCATCAGCTATGGATGAGGACATGGTTGTTGAGGGCATCATTAAAATTCCATCCTCATTAAGTCTGATACGGTCTTTTTTTTTTTTTTTAACCTGAAAACGGAATTTAAATTATGTTCTAGGCTTTACCAACGTAATTTTGCCTCCCAGTGCTCTTTAGATATAAATTTAAATCAGGTGTGATCTTGCAACTGAGCGTGATCTTTTGAAATGCTTTCTACTATTCTTAAGGTTGATTTTCTTTTTTCTTTTTCTTATTTTTAAAATTTATATATTTCATGAAAAATTCTTAAAAGCTCTTCTGATGTGCTCCCTATTTGTCAATCCCTGTTAGAATATATATTTTTTAAACCTTAACTGTAACTTTAATAGGCACACATACCACATTTTTAATTGATGCATAATTGACATTGTATTATTTTAGGTATACAACATAATATTCAATATTTATATAGGTTGTGAAATGATATCCAGATAAGTCTAGTTGATGTCTGTCACTATACAGTCACAAAAGTTTTTTTTCTTATGAGAACATTTAAGATCTATTCTAATAACTTTCCAATATGCAATACAGTATTAATTATAGTCACCATGATGTACTAAAACATATTAAATTCTTTTTTTTTTTTTAATTTAAAAAAAAATTTTTTTTCAACGTTTATTTATTTTTGGGACAGAGAGAGACAGAGCATGAACGGGGGAGGGTCAGAGAGAGAGGGAGACACAGAATCGGAAGCAGGCTCCAGGCTCTGAGCCATCAGCCCAGAGCCTGACGCGGGGCTCGAACTCACGGACCGCGAGATCGTGACCTGGCTGAAGTCGGACGCTTAACCGACTGCGCCACCCAGGCGCCCCTAAAACATATTAAATTCTTAAAATAACTCCATGAGGGAGGTTCTGTTATTTCCATTTTACACATGAGGAAACAGACACTAAGTCACTGAGAAGTTACATGACTTACCCAGAGTCACACAGCTAGTAGCTATAGAGCTGGGAAAAGAATATACACAACTTGGTTTTAGAATAATTGCTTTTGGGGCACCTGGGTGGCTCAGTGGGTTAAGCATCCGACTCTTGGTTTGGCTCAGGTCATGATCTCACAGTTCTTGAGTTTGTCAAGCCCTGCGTCAGGCTCTCTGCTGACACTGCAGAGCCTGCTTGGAATTCTCTCTCCTTCTCTCTCTGCCCCTCCCCTGCTCGCTCTCTCTCTCTCTCTCTCTCTCCCCCCCACACACACACACACTAAATAAACTTAATAAAAATATCTAAAAGGAAAAAAAAGAATAATTGCTTTTAACCACTATATCATACTGCTTATTGTGTCATCGCATTGTCTTTAAAAGACTAGAAAACAGACTTGTATGAGGTTCACTTTGTAAATGTGAACATTTTACCCTCATTAAACTTGATTTGTTTATCCCACTCATCACCTGTTTACTGTTTTTTTTTAACGTGTTCCAGACAATGCTATGTGCTGAGTTTTGAACAAGATATACAAAGTCCCTGACCTCATTAATTTTACATTCTAGCAGGGAAGACAGATACTAAGTTCTTTGCCTAATGATTGAATTGTAGTTGTGATAGATGTTACAAAGGAGGAATTAAGAGTAGAGTTTTTGTATGTGGGGTGTTTTTTAATTGAAGTACAGTTGACTTTTGGAGGAGTTGTTTTTTGTTTTCAATGGATGAGAATCGAGTTTTTGTTGGAGATTCTGACCTAGTCTTAGAAGTGAAAGGATTGTATGAGAAAATAGCATGTGAGCTAAGCTTTGAAAAAAGTCTTTCTGTGCCTACTTGAGGGTATGACTAAAATTAGATGTTTCGACCACCTGTTGGAACTGAATAGCACTTTGGAAAAGATGAACTAAACTCTTCTGTACCTCATTCACCCTGATATTCACTTCATTTATCCTGAAATTTATCACTGTTTTGTACATTTGGTGTCTGGTATAATTCACATTTATAAGGCTGACATATGACAAAGAGATTAATCATATTCTTTGTTAAGACAGGGAAGTGATAGAGTTGAGAAAGGATCTCTTTAGAGGTCTTAATCTCCTGTTTCATTAGTATGTAAAAAGAGCCCCAGAAAATTCTGATTTGCCCAGAGGTGGTTTTAAGATTTCTATAATTAGTGTCAATGAGGGGCACCTGGCTGGCTCATTTGGTACTGCATGTGACTCTTGACCTTGGGGTTGAGGGTTTGAGCCTCACATTCGGTGTAGAGATTGCTTTAAAAAAATTGAATCCTTAAAAAAAAATAGTGTTAATGAAAAAGATGTATTTCTGAGTGTTTTAGCTGTTTGAACGCACTTATATCAAGTATTATTTTTTCTCCTTAACTCTGAGAAAGTGATACAAGTTTCTCAACTGGCCTCGTTTAGCCCTACTGGCTGTGAGGATAAGCCTTGTGTTTTTTCTATCTGTAACTAGAGTGACTTGAATAAAACTGTAAAGGAAATAAAGAAAAAAACAAAAAAATTATACTTCAAGTGAAAATAATCTGAAGTTATTATGCATAATTTGACTTATTTATATGGTAGCAAAGTTCATGAATCATTGAACTGTACAAAAATGCTTTTGTCTGTGTTGGGACTGCAGTGGAACTTCAGTCTATTCACTTCTCTTTAATATTTTCTAATATGATATAGTCCAGGAGATTTAGTCATAAGTTAACAGAAGAAAATTGTGTCCCTCTAATTGCCTCATCAATTGTCAAAGATAGAAAACCTTAAAAGAGGCTTCTTGTTACATAACAAAATATGCAGGAAAGTCACCATTTTTATTTTGACTCCATCTTCTCATTTTTGATAGATTGCAAAGGTCGACTGTAAGGAAATACTAGACATCATATGTAATCTGGAATCCGAGGGTCAGGATAACACGGCATTTGTTCTTTGTACGACTTACCTCACTCAGCAGCTCCAAACTGCAAGTGTATATTGTTCTTGGTAAGTATATTTACTTTTTTTCACTTTATTTGTTTAGTACATAGTATGGCATTTAGAGTTTATGTAAAACATTGGCTTCTTTCAAATTTAAAGCCTAAGCAAATTAATTGATGACATGTGAATTACATCTTGCTTAGAAGCTAAACCATTTAATAAAAAATGTTACTGGTTTAATCTTTTCCAGAAGAGTCCAGAAATAAAGAGAGGGTAAAGAATTTGAGCTCCTCTTGATCATCTTATATAGAGGGTTGTCTGTTAACTTTAATATAGGTCTTCTTTGGAAATAAAATTATGGCAACATGAGACAAATTGGTGTTAGGTCATTTTCCTTTACACTTACTATATCTTTTGGTAGTCATTTTCCCCTCTTATTTGGAAACCCATTAATTATCTAGGTTTCTAGGTCAGTCTTGCACTAGAGAAGGAAATCCATTTGAATAGGTAATCTCTTTTGAAACTTTGGTACTATATAGCAGAATTATATTAATTTGGTTTTAATTCAGTTTATATCTCGTTTGCCTACAGAGTACTTAGTTGCTAAAAAGAAAACAGTAAGTGTAACCTACGGTTCTTTCATTCCAACTGTGCAGAATCTGTTTAGGCCAAAAGGGCAGACTTGATACACAGGAGAGTTCTAGAATGTAAGACTGCCAGTAAGTATCAGATTAGTGATATGGATAATGCCATAGGATATTAGTGGAAGGTGCTCACTGTTTAAGAAAGGTGTCAAGGGAGAGGTGATATCAGAGCTTTAATTCAAAGAATGGATTGGATTTGCATGATCTTGATTAGAGGAACATGGAGAGATTTAGAACCTAAGGATGGCTTGAAGTTGGAAATGAACATTTTGATTGTAGGAAAGCCCAGTAAAGCCCTTCGAGTGCTTTAGCCTTCATTGATCTCCTTTTGGAGCATCTGTGTGTATTTGTAGTTTTATTTATTTATTTATTTATTTATTTATTTATTTATTTATTTATTTTTTCAACGTTTATTTATTTTTGGGACAGAGAGAGACACAGCATGAACGGGGGAGGGGCAGAGAGAGAGGGAGACACAGAATCGGAAACAGGCTCCAGGCTCTGAGCCATCAGCCCAGAGCCCGACGCGGGGCTCGAACTCACGGACCACGAGATCGTGACCTGGCTGAAGTCGGACGCCTAACCGACTGCGCCACCCAGGCGCCCCTGTAGTTTTATTATTAACATTGTATGCTACTATATTTCTTCCTGTTTACTATTTTATGTAGAAATATTATTTGTGTGCTATAAATTATCTCATAATAATCCTCATAATTATCATTGTGCAGATGAGGCAGTGGATGACCAGAGGAATCAGAGAAGTCTTGTGATTGCCCAGGGTCTTAAGGCTAAAGTGATAGAGCTGAGATTCACATCCAGGGTTTTTGACTCCTAATCAGTGCTTTTCTTCTCCTGTGGTGGTTTTCTTGGTGCAGGGCCAGAATGCAGATTGCAGTCTTCTACCACTGAGTCCACTATGCCAGAGTTATATCTCCTGTGAGAAGGGAGATAGTGGAACAGGGAGTTAAATATATTTTGTAATAATCATATGGCATTTTGTTAGGAAACCAAAAAAGCAGTGCTAAAAATGAAAAGAATTAAGTAGCAGTGAGGGTTTTGATCATTAAATTAAGTAGAAGAGGTTTTTTCCCCCCCATGCATTAGAGATTAGAGATTTTAGCCTCAGTAAAACAGATGTATTTACTTGAGGAACAAACCCCAATTTATCTTGTTACAGTTAATTTCTTTGCCTACAATGAAAAAATATCTGCTAGTGATAGCTAGATTTTCAGGGCAAAGAAATACACTAAATTACATATGAGATGTGTTATACATTACAGAGGGTTATGGGGGTTTTTTTGGATTTTTTTTTAAGTTTTAGATGTACAGTATAATGATGCAACAATTCTATACATTATTCAGTGTTCATCACAATAAGTGTACTCTTAATCCCCTTCACCGATTTCATCCATCTCTCCTCTGGTGACAACCAGTTTGTCCTCTATATAATGAGTATATTTTCATTTGTCTCTTTTTTCTTTGTTCATTTATTTTGTTTCTTAAATTCTGCATATGTTTTAAATCATATGGTATTTGGGGCGCCTGGGTGGCTCAGTCGGTTGAGCATCCGACTTCAGCTCGGGTCATGATCTCACAGTCTGTGAGTTCGAGCCCCATGTCGGGCTCTGTGCTGACAGCTCGGAGCCCGGAGCCCGCTTCAGATTCTGTGTCTCCCTCTCTCTCTGACCCTCCCCCATTCATGCTCTGTCTCTCTCTGTCTCAAAAATAAATAAACGTTAAAAAAATAAAAAAATAAAAAAATAAATCATATGGTATTTGTCTTTCTCTGACTATTTCACTTAGCATTGTACCCTCTAGATGCATCCATGTCATTGCAAATAGCAAGATCTTTTTTATGGCAGAGTAAATTCCATTGTATATATATACCACATCATCTTTAACCATTCATCTGTTGATAGACACTTGGGCTGCCTCTGTATCTTGGCTATTGTAAATAATGCTACAGTAAATGTAGGGGTGCATATATCTTTTCGAATTAGTGTTTTTATGTTTTTTGGGTAAATACCCAGTGGTGGAACTACTGGATCATATGGTAATTCTATTTTTAATTTTTTTTTTAACGTTTATTTATTTTTTTTATTATTTTTTTAACTTTTTTTTTTAACGTTTATTTATTTTTTTTGAGATAGAGCATGAACGGGGGAGGGTCAGAGAGAGGGAGACACAGAATCTGAAGCAGGCTCCAGGCTCTGAGCTGTCAGCACAGAGCCTGACGCGGGGCTCGAACTCACGGACCATGTGAGCTGAAGTCGGCCGCTTAACCGACTGAGCCACCCAGGCGCTCCAACGTTTATTTATTTTTGAGACAGAGAGAGACAGAGCATGAACGGGGGAGGGTCAGAGAGAGGGGGAGACACAGAATTGGAAACAGGCTCCAGGCTCTGAGCTGTCAGCACAGAGCCCGATGCGGGGCCCGAACTCATGGATCGCGAGATCACGACCTGAGCCGAAGTCGGCCGCCCAACCAACTGAGCCACCCAGGCGCCCCTCTATTTTTAATTTTTTGAGGAACCTCCATACTGTTGTCCACAGTGGTTGCACCAGCCTGCATTCCCACCAGTGGTGCATGAGGATTCCTTTTTCTCTAAATCCTGGCCAATACTTTTTATTTCTTGTGTTTTTTATTTTGGCCATTCTGACAGGTGTGCCGTGATATCTTATTGTGGTTTTGATTTGCATTTCCCTGGTGATTAGTGATGTTGAACATCTTTTCATGTGTTTGTTTGGTATTTGTGTGTCATCTTTGGAAAAATGCCTGTGTCCTCTGCCTGTTTTTAAAAAAATTTTTTTTTTTTTTTCAACGTTTATTTATTTTTGGGACAGAGAGAGACAGAGCATGAACGGGGGAGGGGCAGAGAGAGAGGGAGACACAGAATCGGAAACAGGCTCCAGGCTCTGAGCCATCAGCCCAGAGCCCGATGCGGGGCTCGAACTCACAGACAGCGAGATCGTGACCTGGCTGAAGTCGGACGCTTAACCGACTGCGCCACCCAGGCGCCCCTCTGCCTGTTTTTAAATTGGATTATTTGCTTTTGGGTGTGTTCCATTGTGTAATTTCTTTGTATATTTTTGGATATTAACCCCTTTTCAGATATATCATTTACCAATATCTTCTTTCATTCAGTAGTTTGTCTTTTTGTTTTGTTGATGGTTTCCTTTGCTGTGTGAAAGCTTTGTATTTTGGTGTAGTCTCAGTAGTTTAATTTTGCTTTTATTTCCCTTGCCAAAAGAGACCTATCTAGAAAAATGTTTCCATGGCTGATATTGAAGAGATTACTGCCTGTGTTTACTTCTAGGAATTTTATGGCTTCAGGTCTCACATTTAGGTCTTTCTCAATTTTGAATTTATTTTTGTGTATGATCTAAGAAAGTGGTCTAATTTCATTCTTTTGCATGTAGCTGCCTTGTTTTCCCAACAGCATTTGTTGAAGAGCTTGTCTTTTTCCTGTTGTATAGTCTTGTATATTCCTTTGTCATATAATGACCATAAAAGTGGGTTTATTTCCAGCTTCTTTATTCTGTTCCATTGATCTGTGTGTCGGTTTTTGTGCCAGTACCATACTGTTTTGATTACTGTAGTTTTGTAGCATATCTTGAAATCTGGGGTTGTGATACCTCCAGCTTTGTTCTTCTTTGTCAAGATTGCTATTTTGAGGTCTTTTTTTTTTTTTTTTAATGTTTGTTTGTTTATTAGAGTGAGAGAGCAGGTGAACACAAGCAGGGGAGGGGCAGAGAGAGAGGGAGACACAGAATCCAAAGCAGGCTCCAGAGCCCTGTGTGGGGCTCAAACTCCGGAACCTTGAGATCATGACCTGAGCTGAAGTCAGATGCTTAGCCGACTGAGCCACCCAGGCGTCCGTGGCTATTTGAGGTCTTTTTTCATTCCATGTAAATTTTAGGATTATTGTTCTAGTTCTGTGAAAAGCTGTTGGTATTTTAATAGGGATTGCATTGAATGTGTAGATTGCTTTGGGTAGTGTGGACAATTTAATAATAATTGGTTTTCCCAATCCATGAGCATGGAATCTTTCCATTGTGTCATCTTCAGTTTCTTTTACCCGTGTTTTACAGCTTTCAGAGTACAAGTCTTTCACTTCCTTGTTTAGTTTATTCCTAGGAATTTTATTCCTTTTGGTGTAATTGTAAATGGGACTATTTTCTTAATTTTTCTTTTGCTACTTTATTAGTATATAGAAATGCAACAGGGGGTGCCTGGCTCAGTCAGTTAAGCTTCGGATTCTTTTTTTTTTTTTTTTTTTTTTTATTATATGAAATTTATTGTCAAATTGGTTTCCATACAACACCCAGTGCTCATCCCAAAAGGTGCCCTCCTCAATACCCATCACCCACCCTCTCCTCCCTCCCACCCCCCATCAACCCTCAGTTTGTTCTCAGTTTTTAACAGTCTCTTCTGATTTGGCTCTCTCCCACGCTAACCTCTTTTTTTTTTTTTTTTTTTTCTTTTTTCCTCCCCCTCCCCCATGGGTTCCTGTTAAGTTTCTCAGGATCCACATAAGAGTGAAACCATATGGTATCTGTCTTTCCCTGTATGGCTTATTTCACTTAGCATCACACTCTCCAGTTCCATCCACGTTGCTACAAAAGGCCATATTTCATTTTTTCTCATTGCCACGTAGTATTCCATTGTGTATATAAACCACAATTTCTTTATCCATTCATCAGTTGATGGACATTTAGGCTCTTTCCATAATTTGGCTATTGTTGAGAGTGCTGCTATGAACATTGGGGTACAAGTGCCCCTATGCATCAGTACTCCTGTATCCCTTGGATAAATTCCTAGCAGTGCTATTGCTGGGTCATAGGGTAGGTCTATTTTTAATTTTCTGAGGAACCTCCACACTGCTTTCCAGAGCGGCTGCACCAATTTGCATTCCCACCAACAGTGCAAGAGGGTTCCCGTTTCTCCACATCCTCTCCAGCATCTAGAGTCTCCTGATTTGTTCATTTTGGCCACTCTGACCGGCGTGAGGTGATACCTGAGTGTGGTTTTGATTTGTATTTCCCTGATGAGGAGCGACGTTGAGCATCTTTTCATGTGCCTGTTGGTCATCCGGATGTCTTCTTTAGAGAAGTGTCTATTCATGTTTTCTGCCCCTTTCTTCACTGGGTTATTTGTTTTTCGGGTGTGGAGTTTGGTGAGCTCTTTATAGATTTTGGATACTAGCCCTTTGTCCGAGATGTCATTTGCAAATATCTTTTCCCATTCCGTTGGTTGCCTTTTAGTTTTGTTGGTTGTTTCCTTTGCTGTGCAGAAGCTTTTTATCTTCATAAGGTCCCAGTAATTCACTTTTGCTTTTAATTCCCTTGCCTTTGGGGATGTGTCGAGTAAGAGATTGCTACGGCTGAGGTCAGAGAGGTCTTTTCCTGCTTTCTCCTCTAAGGTTTTGATGGTTTCCTGTCTCACATTCAGGTCCTTTATCCATTTTGAGTTTATTTTTGTGAATGGTGTGAGAAAGTGGTCTAGTTTCAACCTTCTGCATGTTGCTGTCCAGTTGTCCCAGCACCATTTGTTAAAGAGGCTGTCTTTTTTCCATTGGATGTTCTTTCCTGCTTTGTCAAAGATGAGTTGGCCATACGTTTGTGGGTCTAGTTCTGGGGTTTCTATTCTATTCCATTGGTCTATGTGTCTGTTTTTGTGCCAATACCATGCTGTCTTGATGATGACAGCTTTGTAGTAGAGGCTAAAGTCTGGGATTGTGATGCCTCCTGCTTTGGTCTTCAAAATTCCTTTGGCTATTCGGGGCCTTTTGTGGTTCCATATGAATTTTAGGATTGCTTGTTCTAGTTTCGAGAAGAATGCTGATGCAATTTTGATTGGGATTGCATTGAATGTGTAGATAGCTTTGGGTAGTATTGACATTTTGACAATATTTATTTTTCCAATCCATGAGCAGGGAATGTCTTTCCATTTCTTTAAATCTTCTTCAATTACCTTCATAAGCTTTCTATAGTTTTCAGCATACAGATCCTTTACATCTTTGGTTAGATTTATTCCTAGGTACTTTATGCTTCTTGGTGCAATTGTGAATGGCATCAGTTTCTTTATTTGTCTTTCTGTTGCTTCATTGTTAGTGTATAAGAATGCAACTGATTTCTGTACATTGATTTTGTATCCTGCAACTTTGCTGAATTCATGTATCAATTCTAGCAGACTTTTGGTGGAGTCTATCGGATTTTCCACGTATAATATCATGTCATCTGCAAAAAGCGAAAGCTTGATTTCATCTTTGCAAGCTTCGGATTCTTGATTTTGGCTCAGGTCATGAACTCATGTTGCGTGAGATCAAGCCTTGCTTCGAGCTCTGTGCTGACAGTCAGGAGCCTGCTTGGAATTCTCTCCCTCCCCCCTCCCCCCCCCCCCTCCCCGCCACTTGTGCGTGCATGCATGCATGCACTTACTCACACTCTCTCTCTCTAAATTAGTAAACATTTTAAAAAAATAGAAATGCAACAGATTTCTGTATATTAATTTTGTATCCTGTGACTTTGTTGAATTCATGTATCAGTTCTAGTAGTTTTTTGGTAGAGTCTTCAGGGTTTCTGTATATAGTATCAGGTCATCTATAAATAGTGAAAATTTTACTTCTTCCTTACCAATTTGGATGCTGTTATTTCTTTTTGTTATCTGACTGCTGTGACTAGGATGTCCAAACTATGTTGAATGAAAATGGTAAGAGTGGACATCCCTGTCTTCTTCCTGAACTGAGAGGAAAAGCTCTGATTTTCACCACTGAGTATGATGTTTGCTGTAGGTTTGTCATATATGGCCTTAATTAATGTTGAGGTGTGTTCCTGCTAAACCTACTTCGTTGAAAAGTTTTTATCATGAGTGAATGTAGTACTTTGTCAGATGCTTTTTCTGCTTCTGTTGAGATGATTACATGGTTTTTATCCTTCTCTTGTTAATGTGACCTATCATATTGATTGATTTGTGAATAGTGAATCACGTTGCATCCTTGGAATAAATCACACTTGATCATGGTGACTAATTTTTTTTAAGTGTTGTTGGATTTGGTTTGCTAATATTTTGTTGAGGATATTTGCATCTATGTTCATCAGATATTGGCTTATAGTTTTCTTTTTGTGTAGCGTCTACCTGGTTTTGGAAGCACGGTAATGCTGACCTTGTAGAATGGATTTGTAATCATTCCTTCCTCTTTTTTTTTTTTGAAATAGTTTGAGAAGAATAGGTGTTAACTCTTCTTTAAATGTTTGACAGAATTCACCTGTGAAGCCATTTAGTCCTGGACTTTTGTTTGTTGGGAATTTTTTGATTTCTGATTCAACTTCACTGCTAGTAGTTGGTCTGTTCAAATGCTCTTATTTCTTTCTGATTCAGTTTAGAAGGTTATATGTTTCTAGGACTTTATCCATTTCTTCCAGGTTATCAAGTTTGTTGACATACAATTTTTTATAATCTTGTATAATCCTTTGTATTTCTGTGGTGTAGGTTGTTATTTTTCCTCTTTTATTTCTGATTTATTTGCATCCTCCTTTTTTTTCTAATGATTCTGGCTAAAGGTTTATCAATTTTGTTGCATTTTTTAAAGAACCACCTCCTGGTTTCTTTAGTTTTATTTCACTTATTTCTCCTCTAATCTTTTTCATTTCCTTCCTTCTGTTGGCTTTGGGCTTTGTTCTTTTTCTAGCTCCTCGAGGAGTAAGTTTAGGTCATTTGAGATTTTTCTTGATTATAAAGTAATTTTAAAACTATAATCACACAGTTCTTTTAATATTCCTAATAGATTTTCCCTTCTAGAGTGACCTATAGCTTTATTCTTCTTCCTTTCTTTACTCTGACACATTAGCCCTTCCAAGGATGTTAGCAGCTGTAGGATTAATGCTGCTCCACGCAGCAGGAAGGGATTAACAAGGATTTCCCTCTTGTTGGCCTCCTGAGGAGCTAGAATGAGTAAAGGAAAGAAAATATTTAGTCACTTCACACTTGGAAAAGTAAGCTTCTTCCAAGCAGTTTAAAGAGAAATAGAATCTAAAATTTTGAAATTTGGAATCTTTTTTTTTTTTAACCCCTTCTGTTGTTTTCATAGGTGTTTGTTTGTTTTGCTAATGGGATATTGGAGTGGGATATTTGAAACTTAGGAATTCTGTAAAACATGTGACTAAGTTGGAATCTGATAAAAGCAGTCACTTATTTTTAAACACATATACTAGAATTTATTTATCAGAAGTATCATTCTTGAATGTGGTCATCACAGAAGATAGTATTTGAAGTGTTAACTATGTAACTATTACCCAAAAGTTTTTTTTTTTTAATTTTCTTAGAAATTTCCTTTAGAGATACTTACAAACCACAATAAAATATATCCTATTACTTTAAATCAGCCACCGTATATATGCTTGATCTCAAAAGGTATATTACTCAGCTTATTAATTAACCATGGCCCCAAAAGAATTTTGGCTCTGCAAAAATCAAAGATGTGCTGGAGGAATGAGTTTCCTATAGATGTCTGCAGTGATAATACCATTAGAGTAGCCAAGCAAATAAGAAAGATAACCATTTTTGAATGGGACAGTGTACATATAGATGTGTAATTACTACTGCTGCTTTTAAAATAAAGTTCAGGGTGCCTGGATAGCTCAGTTGGATAAGTGTCCGACTTTGGCTCAGGTCATGATCTCATGGTACGTGGGTTCGAGCCCCTCGTCGAGCTCTACTGACAGCTCAGAGTCTGGATCCTGCTTCCGATTCTGTGTCTCCCCCTCTGTCTCTCTCTCTGTCCCTCTCCTTGTAGTCTCTCTGTCTCTCTTCTCTCTCTCTCAAAAATAAACATTAAAAAAATTAAAATAAAATTCATGGGGCACCTGGGCCGCTCAGTCAAACGTTCGACTTAGGCTCAGGTCATGATCTCAAGGTTCGTGAGTTCGAGCCCTGTGTTGGGCTCTGTGCTGACAGCTTGGAGACTTGAGCCTGCTTTGGATTTTGTTTCTCCCTCTCTCTCTCTCTCTGCCCCTCCTTCGCTAATGCTGTGTCTCAAAAATAAATATAAAAAAAATTAAAGGTCATACAGGGGTGCCTCTCTCTGTCAAAAGTAAATAAACATTTAAACAAATAAAGTTCAGGGGCGCCTGGGTGGCGCAGTCGGTTAAGCGTCCGACTTCAGCCAGGTCACGATCTCGTGGTCCGTGAGTTCGAGCCCCGCGTCGGGCTCTGGGCTGATGGCTCAGAGCCTGGAGCCTGCTTCGGATTCTGTGTCTCCCTCTCTCTCTGCCCCTCCCCCGTTCATGCTCTGTCTCTCTCTGTCCCAAAAATAAATAAACGTTGAAAAAAAAATTAAAAAAAAAACAAACAAAAAAACAAAGTTCATACAGGTGAGCCTTAAACCTCCACACAAAGCTTTCAGCAAGTATTTGATAGGTTGACCTTTGCTTTCTTAGATCTGAGTTTAATGTATGTTGGGGCACCTGGGTGGCTCAGTCAGTTGTACATCTGACTTCAGCTCAAGTCATGATCTCATGGTTCGTGAGTTTGAGCCCCACCTGCTCGCTATCAGGAAGAGCCCTCTTCCAATCCTCTGTCCCTCTCTCTCAGCCCCTCCCCACCGCATTCGCTTATGTGCTCTCTCTCTCAAAATATATGTATAAAAAAATCTTGTACATTTGTGTTTCTTTGATGTAATCTCATGCCTGTTCTCTCCCAGGCTAGACTGTGATATGCCAGGGTCAATGTGTGTGTTGTCCTTAGTACCTGACGAAGACCACATATCCATATATGTTTTATTTAACCGAATTTTGTTGGAAGTAAAAAGTGGTCATGAGAATCACATACTGTATCTGCAGGAGCCACCTTTAAAGATGGTCATCCCTTAATGCCACAAAGTTTTCTTTGACTCATTTCCACAATGCCTGAATTCTAGATAACCGTGTGACATGCTGACTGGACTTTGGGCTTCCTGATATGCAGAAACCCAGTGTAGTTTAAAGTTCTTGCATGGTAGCTAGATCTCTGCTGAAGTATGTTTCCTACCATTAATAGAACTAAATTTCCTTTCCAGTTTTTATGAATTTGTATATAATTTGTTGACTTGAAGTAGGCAGTGGGCTAATTGGAAGCATCTATACAGTGGAATCATTTTCAGTATATTCTTTAATGGTTGTCCATTTAAAAAAATCGTACCATTATAGTAATTGATATTTGTCCCAGTGCATGTATGATCCAACAGGTTCTGAGTTACTATTTTATTGGTGGTTTCCGTTTTCCAGTGTACAGATTTGAATGGATGACATGGTAGCATTTTCATGAGCTGGTTGTTTTGCTTTCAGGCAAATTTGTATATTTGGTTGGGTAATGAGTGGTAGTTTTAAATTGTTGGATCATAATTGTGTAAGTATGTTTAAAAACAAAATACCCTTTTTTGATCATGGTTATTTGGAATTAAAATAACTATAGCTTGAAATATTTAATTTGGAATAAATCGGGCCATAAACATTCTGATATATATTTTAAAAGTTATTTGAGGGGCTCCTGAGTGGCTCACCGGTTAAGTGGCCAACTTTTGGTTTCAGCTCAGGTCATGATCTCACGGTTCGTGAGTTCAAGCCCTGCATTGGGCTTTGTGCTGGTAGTACAGAGCCTGCTTGGGATTCTCTCTCTGCCCCTCCTGCACTCCTTCTCTTTCTTTCTTTCTTTCTCTCTCTCTCTCTCTCTCTCTCTCTCTCTCTCTCACTCTCTCCCTCCTTCCCTCCCTCAAAATAAATAGATAAAAAAAAATTATTTAAGAGGCTTTAATACTCAACTTGCCTCTTACCACTTTATCAGATTTGCCTAACTTTAAACTAATATCTAGTTGACGTATTTTAGATAGTAGATATTCCTGATGCAGGGTTCAAACTCGGGAACCATGAGATCATATATGACCTGAGCCGAAACCAAGAGTCAGATGCTTAACTGACTGAGCCATCCAGGTGCCCAGCAATCTTGTGAGTTAAAAAAATGAACAGTCACCCCAATTACTTGCCTAGCCAGTAGCTATTTTCAAAGCTGACCTGTCTCAATTTTTTACTTTTCCTGGTTAGGAAAGCAACACTAGTCACCAAAGACAAACACTTAAAGGCATTTTAAGTTAATTTTATTTATCATAGCTCAAATTTGCCATCATTAAATATTAAAAGCTTTAATCATGTATCTTTTTTTTTTTTTTTTTTAATTTTTTCAACGTTTATTTATTTTTGGGACAGAGAGAGACAGAGCATGAACGGGGGAGGGGCAGAGAGAGAGGGAGACACAGAATCGGAAACAGGCTCCAGGCTCTGAGCCATCAGCCCAGAGCCTGACGCGGGGCTCGAACTCACGGACCGCGAGATCGTGACCTGGCTGAAGTCGGACGCTTAACCGACTGCGCCACCCAGGCGCCCCTAATCATGTATCTTTTAAGGAGTATATTCATTTAGATCTTTGAGGCAAGTTTTGTATGTATGTAAGAATTTCACCATATGAGAATCCTAGTTACTTCTTTAAAAATACAATAGGGGTGCCTGGGTGAATCAGTTGGTTGAACAACTAACTCTTGATTTCAGCTGAGGTCATGATATCAGGGTCATGGGATCAAGCCCTGCATTGGGCTTTGTGCTGAACACAGAGCCTGCTTGAGATTATCTGTCTTCCTCTGCCCCTCTCCTGCTCACACACATGCTCTCTAAATTAATTAATTAATTAAATAAAGTATAATAAAATAAGTTCTGTTAAATTTGTTTATTTTCAATCTGTTGAGGTATGTTCGTTTGTTAAGCTTTGTATTTGTACCCAGCTTCCTAGAATAGTCTGTTAATAGCAGTAAGGTATTAGTGTTCTAAAACTGGCTTGTGAAAATAATACTTTTTTATGAAAATTGTTTAAGAAACAATTAAGTTAAGTAAGTTAAGTTAAGTATGTATTGCAGTGTACAGAAAAGAGTCACTTTTTTAAAGTGGTAACATTCTCTTTAGTTTTACTAAGTAACTTCCCTTGCATTCATATTAGTATTTTTATCCTGGACATTTTTGAGTTACTAGTGCTTTTCCTTGAGAATTTTCTCTTGGGGCTCCTGGGTGGCTCAGTCGGTTCAGTGTCAGACTCTTGATTTCGTCTCAGGTCATGATCTCACACGGTTGGTGAGTTCAAGCCTCATGTTGGGCTCTGTGCTGACAGCGTGAAACCTACTTGGGATTGTCTCTGCCACTCCCTGCTCATGCATTCTGTCTTTTTCTCTCAAAATAAATGAACTTTAAAAAAAAAATGTTTTTTCTCTTAACCCATTCAGTGCCTTTAATTAACTTGTTCTTTTCAAGCTTTCTTTGTTTCCATAATGAATATTTGTAAGATTCTCGTATTTTAGCTGTTTCTAAAAGTGCCATTTTGCTATTTTTATTAGTAATATTTGAACATTCCAAAATGCATGCCTAAGTAGCTTCATGACATTTTAGAGCTAGAAAGGGCCAGGTAAGTGGAGAAGTGTACTGTTAGAATAGTTATTAGTTGTATACATTTTGTTAGCAGTGTCGGGATGTCTCATCATCTCTGCCCACTAGGATAGAGTTTAACGATTTTACCAGTTTGAGAGGACCCAATAGGGAATGTAGACAGTTTTTTTTTTCTTCTAGTTTCTGTTTACTATCAATTTATCTTTACAAACCAAAGTGGGGTGGGGAGGTGGGCAGCAAATACCAGTTGCTTTAAATGTTTTACCTTAATCTTTCTTTTTATAGGGAATTGACTCTCTTTTGGAGTAAACTGCAGAGAAGAATTGACCCATCTTTAGACACTTTTTTGGAGCGCTGTCGTCAGTTTGGTGTCATAGCTAAAACACAGCAGCATTTGTTTTGCCTGATTAGAGTTATACAAACAGAAGTGAGTAATTTTGCTTTTTATGATGATTGTCCTAGAACTGAAGAAATGAGTGGGGAGATTACTTCTCAGACAACTCCTTTTAGACAAGGAAAGATTATGGAATTGGACGTACCTAGGTGTTTCTGCAGATTGACCTTTTAGAATCCACAGTTTTCTTAATGGAAGATAGTGATTTAAAGTGACTGGAGGAAGGGAAGATTATGTTTCTGGGCTATATCTACTACCCTATATCTACTTTTCCTAGAACAGTTTTCTATATTTTATGCAAGCATGTTTGTTTGCATATTAACATAATTATTAACATGAAGAAAATATAACTATATTTTCCTTAAGAATAGAGTAATACATTTTCTAGGTTTTGGAATAATAGAACAGTTCCAGAATTAGCTATACAAAAATTATAATCTGTGCACAACAGGAAACAAGTTAGATATTTTTAGGAAGTAAATATTTCCTAAAATGAAATGAAGTGCTATATATAAAGCCTTGTTTTTTGAGTTGAGCCCTATAGATATATAAGACTATTAGCTTAGAGATTCAGCACAAATCTTATACTGTTCCCTGTTTTTGTTTTGTTTTTAGTATCTGCTCATGACTGAGCTCTCCGTATACCCATAGCTATAATGGCTCATGGCTATGTTTCATGGGCTACTTCTTTGACAACATCCAAGGATTGTTTATACTAAAGCCAAGGCACAGTTGTATCTTTGATACATCCTTTCTCCTTTAATGTAAACATCTATATCCTATACTTTATTTGAAATATGTTGGTCTGGTCTTCTCCAGTGAAGATAGGAAAAGGTAAAAAAACAGTTATTAAAAAGTAAATTCATGGTCAGATATGTTAGGTGATAATTATTTCTAATCACTGTGAATGAAGTTGTATCTCCTGTCACAGAAAGAACATGTTCAAGTAATTACCGAACTTGTGTTATTTTTAAAAATTAGTTTTAGGGGCATCTGGGTGGCTCAGGTAATGATCTCGTGGTCTGTGGGTTCGCACCCGACATCGGGCTCTGTGTTGACAGCTCAGAGCCTGGAGCCTACTCCGGATTCTGTGTCTCCCTCTCTGCCCCTCCCTGACTCACACTCTGTCTCTCTCTGTCTCTCAAAAATGAATAAACGTGCCGGGCGCCTAGGTGGGTCAGTTGGTTAAGCATCCGACTTCAGCTCAGGTCATATCGCATTCCGTGAGTTCGAGCCCCACATCGGGCTGTGTGCTGACAGCTCAGAGCCTGGAGCCTGCTTCGGATTTCGTGTCTCAGTCTCTCTCTTCCCCTCCCCCACTCGCACTCTGTCTCTCTGTCTCTGTCTCTCTCTCTCTCAAAAATAAACATTATGGAAAGAGCCTAAATGTCCATCAATTGATGAATGGATAAAGAAGTTGTGGTTTATACATACAATGGAATACTACTTGGCAATGAGAAAGAATGAAATCTGGCCTTTTGTAGCAACGTGGATGGAACTGGAGAGTGTTATGCTAAGTGAAATAAGTCATACAGAGACAGACAGATACCATATGTTTTCACTCTTATTTTGATCCTGAGAAACTTAACAGAAGACCATGGGGGAGAGGGAGGGGGGAAAAGGTACAGAGAGGGAAGGAGGCAAACCATAAGAGACTCTTAAAAACTGAGAATAAACTGAGGGTTGATGGGGGGTGGGAGGGAGGGGAAAGTAGGTGATGGGCATTGAGGAGGGCACCTGTTGGGGTGAACACTGGGTGTTCTATGGAAACCAATTTGACAATAAATTTCATATTAAAAAAAATAAACATTAAAACATTTTTTCATTAGTTTTAGAATTGGCCTTTAAAAAGTTTTATTTTGGGGGCGCCTGGGTGGCTCAGTCGGTTGAGCGTCCGACTTCAGCTCAGATCATGATCTCACGGTCCGTGAGTTCGAGCCCTGCATCCGGCTCTGTGCTGACAGCTCAGAGCCCGGAGTCTGCTTCAGATTCTGTGTCTCCCTCTCTCTCTGACCCTCCCCTGTTCATGCTGTGTCTCTCCCTGTCTCAAAAATAGATAAACACTAAAAAAAATTTTTTTAAGTTTTATTTTGTAAGTTTTAAGGAGAGTATTAGTTTTCTATTGCTGCATAACAAATTACCACAAACCTAGCACTTAAAACAACACCCAATTGTTAGCTCAGTTTTGTAGGACACAATGTAGCACAGTGTGGCCAAGTTTGTTGCTCAGAGTATCAAGAAGGTGGAATCAAGGTTTTTGCCAGCTTGTGTTCTTATCTGGAAGCTCTGTGGAAAATCTACTTCTAAGCTCATTCTTGTTGACAGAATTCTCTTCCTTTCAGTTGTAAGACTAAAGCCCTCATTTTTTGCTGGCTGCCAGCTGCAGCCTGTTTTCAGCTACTAGAAGCCATCCTCATTCCATACCTGCATTTTTAAGCAAGCAGACATTTAAGAAATTCTCCTAATTTGAATCTGACCTTCTCTAAATCTGATTTCCAGACACCTAGATGTAGAGGGCTTGAATGATTAGGTCAGGCCCACCTAGGTAATCCACCTGTTTTAAGATCAACTGATTTGGGGTCTTTATTACACCCACAAAGTCCTTTTTCCCATATGACATAATCATAGGAATTATACTTACAGGATCCACTTACCCTTGAATGGAGGAGATTATACAAAAGTGAGAGTCATTTTGGAATTCTGCTTACCTCAAGGAACCACAGAAAATGGGAAAGCTGCTAGAGGACTAGGGAAAGTGGGTTTCTGAGGCACTTGGCTGGCTCACTTGGTGGAGCATGTGACTTGTTCTTGGAGTTGTGAGTTCAAGTAAATAGAGATTACTATAAAAAAAAAAAAAAAAAGTGGGTTTCTGACACAGACCAAGGAATTTGCTGTCCACCTACATAACCAGACCCATTCCTCTTTAATCCTCATTTCAGGTACTTTCCACTATAATCATTCATGATAACTGGCCTAAAGGGTAGAAAAGATGTGGACTGGTAGGTGGAAGGCAGTGAGTGGAGAATTCCCTTCAAATTGAGAGACTCACCTCTGGGTTTTTCAACGTTTATTTATTTTTGGGACAGAGAGAGACAGAGCATGAACGGGGGAGGGGCAGAGAGAGAGGGAGACACAGAATCGGAAACAGGCTCCGGGCTCCGAGCCATCAGCCCAGAGCCCGACGCGGGGCTCGAACTCACGGACCGCGAGATAGTGACCTGGCTGAAGTCGGACGCTTAACCGACTGCGCCACCCAGGCGCCCCACACCTCTGGGTTTTTAAAGAGGGATGGATCTAACCTGTATCAGTTAGGATCTAGTTCTGCCGCGAGTAGTAGATATCCCACAATAGTAGTGCTCTAAAGAAAGTGGAAATTTTTCCTTTTCTCACGTAGGTAGATAATCCAGGCAGACAGGCCAAGGTTGCTTTTAGTGGTTCCACGTATCAGAAACCCAGGTTCCTTTTTGTCTGCCATCAACACATAGTTTCCGTCTCATGTTCTAAAAGCTAACTATTCCAATCCTAGCTATCATGTCCATTCCTGATAGCAGGGCACTGGGAGTGGGGAGGCAAACCACACCATGATAACACCTTTTCGTCATCCCCTCTAATACACACAGCCCCATCTAGCTGCAAGGGAGACAGGAGATATATTTATTATTTCAGGTTACTTTGTAACCAGATAGAAACCAGGCATTCTGTTTTTGTAGCAGAAGAGGCAAAGGATATTGGGATACAGCGTATAACCAATGACTTAGTCCTTGGGATGGAACAGGTTAATGATGCTAAAAAGCTTGTGTGGGCATTAGGTCTTTTGCAGAAGGCAACAGTGTATAATGGAGAGGGCCTTGTGATAGTACCTCTTTATTTTCTGGGCTTCCATTTTCTATAAATGAAGAGCTTAAACCAGATCATTTAAAGGTGCTTAGGGGCATCTGGGTGGCTCAGTTGGTTGTGTCTGATCTTGATTTCAGCTCAGGTCATGATCCCAGGGTCATGGGATTGAGCCCCACATTGGGGTCTGTGCTGTACGTGGAGCCTTCTTGGGATTCTCTCTCTCTCCCTCTCTCCTCTCCCCCACTCCTTTACGTGCATGCTGTCTCTCTAATTAATTACTTAATTGGTTAAAAAAATAAAGGTGCTTAGAGTTGTTAGACTTTAAAAATAGTATGAATGAAGGTAGATGAGGTTATATTTTGAAGTGGAAGTTAAAGAAGAGGGCAACATTCAAGAAACTTGAATCCAGTTTATTTGGCCATATGGCCCTTTTTGGTGGAACATCTAGTGCTTACTGTTTTGCAAAACATGACTTTGTCTATTTTAATTCCTTCTCTTTAGTAATAGAGAAGCTGAAAATTAGAGGTGTATGACTTGTAAAGATTGTAAACCTAGTTGCAGCAGAGTCAGGACTGGACCATGGGTATCTTGACAAATTGCGTAATGTGATATGATTATCATTTGTAAATCAGAGCACAGAGGTCTTGGAGGGTCAGGTAAGTTTTAAAATAATTCATAGGTTCTCAACAAGTTATTATTCTTTTTGGAAGAGTGAGATAGACTACAAAGAATATTCTTTTTTTTTTTATTTTGAGAGAAAGTGCATTAGCAGGGGAGGGAGGGAGACAGAGAGACAGAGAGGGAATCTTAATCAGGCTCCACCCTCAGCGTGGAGCCAGACGCAGGACTTGATCCCACAAACCGTGAGATCATGACCTGAGCTGAAATCAAGAGTCGGATGCTTAACCAACTGAGCTACCCAGGCTCCGTCCATTCTTTCTTAAATAGCCCAATCTGGATGAAATGGTAAAATCTACAAAATCACTAAGCGCACTTTTCAAAAAAACAGACTTTATACCATTATGCATTCTAAACAGATATACCAAGAAGTTACTTGTTAAAAGAGTAGTGAATAAATTATAGGATATGAAATGTGGAACTGAATTTTGAAGATAGGACTAAATTGATTTTAAACCAGGTAGCTGGAACAAAGAGTGGCAGACATAGTGTATGAAGAGCACATAGGATATGGCCATATCAAGCTTTGGAATTCATAAAGGTTGTAAACTGGTTAAGAACTCAGGTTATGCACAAAGATAGCTTTAAGTTTAAATCCTTGTTCCTTTGCTCACTAGCTGGTGACTTTGGGCAGTTAACCTTCTGAGCCTTGGTTTCTTATCTATAAAATGAGGATAATGTGGGAAAATAGTATTTGGAGTAGTGCCTAGACTGTAGTAAGGTTTCAGGGATGCCTGGGTGGCTCAGTCAGTTAAGCATCTGACTTCTGCTGAGGTCATGATCTTGTGGTTCATGGGTTTGAGCCCCATGTCGGGCTCTGTGCTGACAGCTCAGAGCTTGGAGCCTGCTTTGGATTCTGTCTCCCTGTCTCTCTGCCCCTCCCCTCCTCAAAAATTAACAGACATTAAAAAATTTTTTTTTAATAAAAAAAATTAGTAAGGGTAGGGTTCTGTAAATTGATGATAGTTGTTTCTCTGTGTTCCTAGAACTTAGAATGAATGATGCTCAACACAGTATAATTGCTTAACAAATTGATTATCAATTTGAAGAGTAGAGTTTATCCTGTTATTTTACATGGTATTCTGTTGAATACTAACTATGTGCCAGAAATGTAGTAATCACTTTATATTGCTTATTTCATTTTTATAACAATGTTAGGAGGAAAATCTAATGTTACCACTACTGTTTCCATTTTATAGATGAGGCAGCTACAGCTCAGGAATTAAGAACTTGTCACTGCAGTGAAGCTGGGTTCAAAAGCAGTAAAAATCTGACTCAAAAATCTGTGCCATTGGGGCACCTGGCTGGCTCAGTCTATAGAGCATGCAATTCTTGATCTCGGGGTCATCAGTTTGAGCCCCATTTTAGGCATAGAAATTACTTTTAAAAAACTTTTATGTTTTGCATTTTAAGCCACTCTGCCATACAATCGTACTTTTCTTTGCTCATAGTATTTTCATATTCCATTTCAGCCTCTCACATAAGTCATCTTCTTGTATGCCTTGTATCATATATGACCAGATCTTTTTCCTGATTTTTTTTTTAATGTTTACTTATTTTTGAGAGAGAGCTCAAGCCAGGGAGGGGCAGGTGGAAGGGGAGGAGGCAGAGGATCTGAAGCAAGCTCTGCGCTGACAGCAGTGAGCCCATCGTAGGGCTCGAATTCACAAACTGTGAGATCATCACTTGAGCCAGAGTCAGACACCCAACCGAGTACCCAGGCACTATAGAAAGAATTTTAAGTTTTTGTTGTTTTTCCCATGGGAAGCTTGAGATTGAGTATACCTATAGCTATAAAGTACTAATTCTTTTGGGAGAAAAGAGGGAGAATCATTTCAGCCTTGAGATTTTGAAAACACTCAGCTGTTCATGACAGTTGAATTTCTTAAATCGAATTCAGTCTTAGACTCACTTTTATACAGCTGTTTCCTTTTTCACCCATTTATTTAAGCCCTGTCCTTCTTAACCAGCTTAAGACAATTCTTTTTTTTTTTTTTTTTTTTTAATTTTTTTTTCAACGTTTATTTATTTTTGGGACAGAGAGAGACAGAGCATGAACGGGGGAGGGGCAGAGAGAGAGGGAGACACAGAATCGGAAACAGGCTCCAGGCTCTGAGCCATCAGCCCAGAGCCTGACGCGGGGCTCGAACTCACGGACCGCGAGATCGTGACCTGGCTGAAGTCGGACGCTTAACCGACTGCGCCACCCAGGCGCCCCAAGACAATTCTTTTTTTGAATCCTTCAGTGACCTTATTTATCCTGATTTCCTTTGAATTCATGTACCTTTATTATTTATACATTTGGCATATAAATAAATTCCTTGAGGGTTAGACAGTGCTTTAATAGGCAGTGTCTTGTAAAGTTGGACACTATAAATGTACATTGTAACATCTAATCCAGTCCTTTCTTTGCTTGTTGAGGCAAAAAGAATTGGAGCACCTGAGTGGCTCAGTCGGTTAAGTGTTCATCTTCGACTCAGATCATCATCTCAAGGCTCGTGGGTCTAAACCCCAGGTTGGGCTTTTAAGCTGACTGCTCGGAGCCTGGAGCCTGCTTTGGATTCTGTGTCTTCCTCTCTCTCTGCCTGCCCCTCCCCCACTCATGCTCGCTCTCGCTCTTTCTCAAAAATAAATCATTTTAAAAATTAAAAAGGAGAAGGATCTAAATGTAACTTGGAGGAAGAAAGTTTAAAGATAAATTTAAGAACACTAAAAGGTTTGAGAAGTATGTATCTTACCAGTGAAAGTTAGGTAATACTTCATAATGAAAAAGTAATAACTCCCCCCCCACCCCCACCCCTGTTTGTCTTACAGGCACAAGACGCTGGTCTCGGAGTGTCAATTTTACTGTGTGTCAGAGCTCTTCAACTCAGATCAAGCGAGGATGAGGAAATGAAGGCATCAGTTTGCAAAACAATTGCTTGTCTTTTACCAGAAGATTTAGAGGTCAGACGAGCCTGTCAGCTTACAGAATTCTTAATTGAACCTAGTTTGGATGGATTTAATATGTTGGAAGAACTGTATCTGCAACCAGATCAAAAATTTGATGAAGAAAATGCACCAGTTCCAAATTCTCTCCGATGTGAGCTCTTACTAGCTTTAAAGGCCCACTGGCCTTTTGATCCTGAATTTTGGGACTGGAAAACTTTAAAACGACACTGCCACCAACTGCTAGGACAAGAGGCCTCAGATTCTGATGATGATCTAAGTGGCTATGAAATGTCTATTAATGACACAGACGTTTTAGAGTCATTTCTCAGTGACTATGAGGAAGGTAAAGAAGATAAACAATATAGAAGAAGAGATTTGACAGATCAGCATAAGGAGAAAAGAGACAAAAAACCCATTGGTTCTTCTGAAAGATACCAGAGGTGGCTTCAGTATAAATTTTTCTGTTTGTTATGTAAGCGGGAATGTATAGAGGCCAGGATTCTTCATCATTCTAAGATGCATATGGAAGATGGAATTTACACCTGTCCAGTTTGTATTAAAAAATTCAAGAGAAAAGAAATTTTTGTTCCTCATGTGATGGAGCATGTTAAAATGCCACCAAGCAGAAGGGACCGTTCTAGAAAGAAATTACTGTTGAAAGGCTCTCAGAAGGGAATTTGTCCCAAGAGCCCCTCTGCAACCCTGGAGCAAAACCAATCATTGGATGAACAAGCCAAAGGAGAGTCTCATGAATACGTCACATTCAGCAAATTAGAAGATTGCCACCTGCAAGACAGAGATTTGTACCCATGTCCTGGCACAGACTGTTCCCGAGTATTTAAGCAGTTTAAATACTTAAGTGTGCATCTTAAAGCTGAACACCAAAATAATGATGAAAATGCCAAGCACTACTTGGATATGAAAAATAGAAGAGAGAAGTGTACTTATTGTCGACGACATTTCATGTCTGCTTTTCACCTGCGGGAGCATGAACAGGTGCATTGTGGTCCTCAACCGTATATGTGTGTATCTATAGATTGCTATGCAAGGTTCGGATCAGTGAATGAACTACTTAACCATAAACAAAAACATGATGATCTGCGTTATAAATGTGAATTAAATGGCTGTAATATTGTTTTCAGTGACTTGGGACAGCTTTACCACCATGAAGCACAACACTTTAGGGATGCATCTTACACATGCAACTTTGTTGGCTGTAAAAAATTCTATTATTCCAAAATTGAATACCAGGATCACCTCTCAATGCATAATGTTGAAAGTTCAAATGGAGATGTGAAGAAATCGGTGAAACTTGAGGAGGCTGCACCAGGTGAAAAGCAAGATTGTATTGATCAGCCCCATCTACTTGACCAAACTGATAAATCACATTTACCCGAGGATCTTCTTTTCTGTGCCGGATCAGCTAGTTCTCAAATAGAAACTGCAGAAAATCTGAAAGAAAACAGTGACAGTAATTCTAGTGATCAGTTAAGTCATAGCTCTTCAGCTTCCATGAATGAAGAGTTAATTGATACACTGGATCACTCGGAAATGCAGGATATATTATTATCTCATGAGAAAGTCTTTGTGCCCTCCAATTTAAAAGAGAAATGTTCCAATGTGGCAGTTTGCTTTGATGGGACTAAGTTCACCTGTGGTTTTGATGGCTGTGGTTCCACGTACAAAAATGCAAGAGGGATGCAAAAGCATCTCCGCAAGGTCCATCCGTACCACTTCAAACCCAAAAAGATAAAGACAAAAGATCTCTTTCCCTGTGGGGGTAATGAACACAATCAAGCAACGGAAAAGTTTGATGCAGAACCTAAACCCAGTTCAGATACAAACAGTGACTCCCCAGATGAAGGTCTAGACCACAATATTCATACTAAGTGCAAACGAGAATATCAAGGTTATTCCTCAGAAGCTTCTATCTGTGCTTCTAAGAGACCGTGTACAGAGGATACCATGTTGGAACTTCTGTTACGCTTGAAACATTTAAGCTTGAAAAACTCAATAACGCATGGATCATTCTCAGGGTCATTGCAGGGGTACCCATCCAGTGGTGCTAAGTCTCTTCAGTCGGTTTCACCTACTATCTCCGACCTTAATTTTCAGAATCAAGACGAGAATATGCCAAGTCAGTACCTTGCACAGTTGGCAGCTAAGCCTTTTTTCTGTGAGCTTCAAGGATGCAAATATGAATTTGTGACCAGAGAGGCTTTGTTAATGCATTATCTTAAAAAACACAATTACTCAAAAGAGAAAGTCCTTCAGTTAACCATGTTTCAACATCGGTATTCCCCATTCCAGTGTCATATTTGCCAAAGGTCATTTACAAGAAAAACACACCTTAGGATTCATTATAAAAATAAACATCAAATTGGCAGTGACAGAGTCACTCACAAACTACTAGATAATGAAAAATGTGATCATGAAGGCCCATGCTCAGTAGACAGATTGAAAGGGGATTGCTCTACAGACCTTGGTGGTGACCCCAGCAGTAACTCTGAGAAGCCACACTGTCACTCTAAAAAGGATGAATGCAGCTCAGAAACAGATTTGGAGTCGTCTTGTGAAGAAACAGAAAGTAAAACATCTGATATTTCATCACCCATGGGTAGCCATAGAGAAGAACGAGAAGGACGAGAGGGAAGAGGTAGCAGGAGGACTGTTGCTAAAGGAAACCTCTGCTATATTTTGAATAAGTACCACAAACCATTCCATTGTATCCATAAAACTTGCAACTCCTCCTTCACTAATCTAAAAGGCTTGATTCGTCATTACAGAACTGTACATCAGTACAACAAAGAACAATTATGTTTAGAAAAAGACAAAGCAAGAACCAAAAGGGAACTTGTCAAATGTAAAAAGATATTTGCTTGCAAATACAAGGAATGTAACAAACGCTTCCTGTGTTCCAAAGCTCTTGCTAAGCACTGTAGTGACTCTCATAACCTAGATCATATTGAAGAGCCTAAAGTGCTTTCTGAAGCTGAATCTGCAGCAAGGTTTTCCTGTAACCAGCCTCAGTGCCCTGCTGTTTTTTATACATTCAGCAAGTTGAAGCACCACTTGATGGAACAGCATAATATTGAAGGAGAAATACATTCAGAATATGAAATTCATTGTGATCTTAATGGCTGTGGCCAGATTTTCACCCATCGCAGTAATTATTCTCAACATGTATATTACCGACATAAGGACTATTACGATGATCTATTTAGAAGTCAGAAAGTGGCAAACGAAAGGCTACTGAGGAGTGAAAAGGTGTGTCCGACAGCTCTCACTCAGGGGCATGAACATCAGACTACCAGGAGATCATTTAATGCTAAGGCTAAAAAATGTAGTTTAATCAAAGAAAAGAAGGCTCCGATTAGTTTTAAAACAAGAGCTGAAGCCCTCCATATGTGTGTGGAACAGTCTGAGCACACACAGTACCCCTGCATGGTTCAAGGATGCTTATCTGTGGTGAAGTTGGAAAGCAGCATAGTGAGGCATTATAAACGCACCCATCAGATGAGTAGTGCCTACTTAGAGCAACAGATGGAAAACCTGGTCGTTTGTGTGAAGTATGGTACCAAAATTAAGGAGGAGCCCCCTTCTGAAGCAGAGCCCTATATAAAGAAAGAAGAAAATAGCTGTGAATCAGAGCACACAAAGCACGGCCATTCCCCAGGTGACAGCGTGCCTGTCCAGAACACAGATTCCCTTCATCCAGGCGAAAGGGATGGAGGTCAGAAAGGATGTACAGAAAGCAAACCAGTTTTTGATGCAGATACTCTCCTCTACAGAGGAACTTTGAAATGTAACCATAGTTCAGAAACCACTTCTTTGGAACAATGTAATATAGTTCAGCCTCCTCCTTGTAAAATAGAAAATTCCATACCTAATCCTAGTGGGACTGAGAGTGGGACTTACTTCACGAGTTTCCAGCTGCCTTTAGCAAGGATCAAAGACTCAGAAACTGGGCAGCCAAGTTCAGGGCAAGAAAACACTGTAAAAAATTCAACCCCTGTTCCAAAAGAGAATTTTAGGAAACATCCACAGCCCAGGTCATTTGATTTGAAGACTTATAAACCTATGGGATTTGAATCTTCATTTCTGAAATTTATTCAGGAAAGTGAAGAGAAAGAAGACGATTTTGATGATTGGGAACCTTCGGAGCACTTAACATTAAATAATTCTTCACAACCCAGTAATGACTTAACAGGGAGTGTTATGGCAAATAATATGGTGAATGACAATGACCCTGAAGTTGACATACCTCATTCTTCCAGTGACTCTGCAATTCATGAGAACCTGACTGCAATCCCACCTTTGATAGTAGCCGAGACAACAACAGTTCCTTCCTTGGAAAACCTGAGGGTTGTATTGGACAAAGCATTAACAGACTGTGGAGAGCTTGCCTTAAAACAGCTTCATTATCTTCGGCCAGTGGTTGTCCTTGAAAGATCTAAGTTTTCCACACCAATTTTAGACTTGTTTCCAACAAAAAAGACAGATGAGCTTTGTGTAGGAAGTTCCTAAATAGCAATTTTGTTTTAGAAACAGACTGGCTCCAACACTGCAACATGGGGACAATTGCCAATTTGAACAAAGGCTGCGAACCAGCCACACCATTGTTTAGGGTAGAATAGGCTGTGTATTTACATGAATGTATAATATCTATGTCAGCAGTATTGGCTGAGTCCATTAGCTCTCCAGTTGGTTTATTGATTGGGGTTTTTTGTTTTTGTTTTTTGTTTATTAAAAAAAGAAATGGAACTGTACTCTTGTTTGGTGCTAATTAATACATCAAAATATATTGGGGCTTCCTTTTTCAAATTAAGTGTGCATGATTGTATATGGAACAAATACTAAGATCCCAGGGTGGGAGGGCTAGGGAAAGGGATATGGAGTTCTTACTTGACTTGAATGTGCACCTGAGGGTGCTTTGTGTAATATATTGTACACTACAGCATCTTATATTTTTTGAGTTGAGTTTCAATAAATTACAATTTTTCACCCATTTCTTGTTTACTCATAGTGAGTTTTCATACCATACACTAACTGAAACTGCACTGGGCATTTTCTGGAATGTGCACTTATATTTTACCCCAGTAGTCTCTCGTTTCTTATTAACCAAACCATTCAGATCAAGTTTCTTTCTGAATGACTGTTGTCATAAAGTTTTTGTGTAGAGAAAATTCTGAAATTGAGTAATTAGCTCTGAGGGTCAAGATAGCTCCCAAAAGAGGATGCCCAGCAGCTGTCCAGATAGAGAGAATACCAAGGAGAACATGAAGGGCATAGATGGATGCAGTCATGTTTCCAGGGACCTACAAAGAATGTGGTAGGCTGCAATGAAAGGGAAGCGCTGGGGTGGATGAGATGACTGTAGAGATCGATGGGCAAGGACCCAACCATGAATGCTATTGAGTTTGGACTCGAGTCCTTAGGCAGCTGAGAGGCTTTAAAGGATTTGAACAAAATAACATGATGTTAATTGCAATGTTAAATTAATAACAATTTGTAGATGTCTTGAAATGATTGTGATTTGAGAGGCTGAGAATGGAAACAGTAGATATTAAGACTGTTGAAGTAACTGAGGCAAACCTGATGAGAGTTTATACTATCAGTTGGAGCACAAGGAAGAGGAGATGAAATTTAAAGAGAGGGTTGGATGGTGAAAAAAACGTTTTGAGCAAAACCGATTTAGTAGTGATGCATCCAGTTGAGGTTGGAATACAAAAGGAAGAAATGAATTTTGGGGAAGAGGGTGGAAAGCCAAGGTGAGCTTGGTCTTTGGATGTGTTGAACCTCAGTGGACTATGAGCCCTGTATGTTTAATGACAAAGCAGTGTGTTCTTATAAATACAGCAGCTTTATTCTCTGTTCTTGTGAAGTTCTCAGTGAGTTTCATTAGCTAGCAATGAAGTGACTCAGACACTCCTGATATCCCTTTCTTATGTCTGTCGTTAGGATTTTGAGACCTTTTCTCTGACCCCTAAAACCCACGCACACACACATGGACACACAATGCCTAAGTGCTTTCTTGGTTCAGATCCTAGTAGGTAACCATAGGGTTCTCAAATAAGCATCTGTTGAAAGAAAAAATGGCAGAAACAGTGGACAGTGGAACATCTTAGAGGCTGAGGCTACTACTGACTCCTTGGGACCTTTAGCTAATTTCTGTGGGCTTCAGTTTCCTCACCTATAAAGCGAAGAGGTATGGGATATTTTGACAGGTCACTTTCTGTGATCTGAGCATGAGAAACAGCTGGCGGCTTCATTTTTAGCCCAGAACAAGAGAAGATTGCTAATTTGCTTAAGACTGAACTGCATCCATTCGACCACTCCTAATTTCTACCCCCAGAAAGGGCCAAGTAGGTCCGTTTGTAGTGGAACCAAACCCTAGTTGAACGCTATTGAAAGTTTGCTTCAAGTACAAGCCTAAATGGTTCATCCTATGATTATTTTCTATTCCAGTTGGAGCATCTTTATTTGACTTTTTAATGAGACCACGTTTTATGTCAAACCCAGCATGTGTAGTTCTATAATACAGAAGGTCGGACAGTTATTTTTCTAGCTTTTCATACTGTCATTTTTACTTGATTTGTCTTTGGGATTTGTCCCAAAGCTAGCACAAACCTGGAAGCATTGACTTTGTTTTCAAAGCCCTTTTAAAGTCAAGAATGCCCCCTAAATGATGGGTAGAAGTTCAGAGTACCAGACATTTTCATTCTGTCCTTTTACCCAGAATTCTCTTACTTCAGTGTTTCCCCATGTTGATGAACACGTGTGAGAGAGTGGGGTGAGAAATGAAGGAAAAGAAAGTTTTTGATTAGTATTCACAGTATTCCATCCCAAACCTATCGTCTCTTAGTCCCAGGTTGCCTACTTCTGCCCTGCACTGCCAAGGACATAGTCATAGTTATTAACCAAATATTTAAGTGCACACATACTTAGTGATGGTTTCAGATGCTTTAAAAGATAAAAATGTAAAGTAAATTTATCAAGGCATCTGGCGGTGTGGAGCTTTCATGTGAGGGCTGGGGTAGCTTTAAACGTTGTAAAGTGTGGTAAGTGGGCCAGCAGCATGGGCATCACCTGGAGCTTGTTAGAAATGGAGAATGTCAGGTCCCACTCCAGAGCTTCTGGACCCAAATCGCATTTTAGTAAGATCGATATCCAGATGATTCATAGGCACAGAAAAATTTGAGAAGCAATGGCCTAGAATACAAAGTGGAAAGCACTGTGAGAATTCAGGGTAATTGCACTTTTTTAAAGCACTTTACATAAAATTATCTTGTTGAATTTTCATAAGTTCATGAAGTAGGTACAGTTACCCTTATTTGGCAACCAAAAAGATAGAAATAAAGTGTTTTGCCTAGCTGATAAAAGCTAGGAATAGGTGGAGCCTAGTTTCCAATCTCATCTGATGGAAGGTATCAGGGAGGGGAAGTTAATGTGAAGGAAGAATATTAGAAGGTTGCAGGTGGTATTTAAAGTCCCAAAAACACCCTAGCTCTGTAATTAAACTGAGTATATGGTTTGTAAGAGTGAATAATGGAGAATAAAGTTTGAAATGTAAGTTAAAAGCCAGGTCATGCGAATCCAATGCCAATCATACATCTATTATTGACATTTTCTCATTTGAGGAAAAAGGAAAACTAGTTCATATGGTTTCTGTGAGTAATTTGTAACTGTTAAAAAGTCCATGTTTCTCTCAGAGAGAAACTTCTAAAAGTCTGAAAGGTTGCTCAATCCCTTCTCCCCACCTGCCACCCCACAATAGACTGTGATACCCCTGGTTTTATATGCTGACTCAGAGGCAAAGCCTCCCATTATGTAGAGCTGAGTCTGGAAAGAGGGGCCTGCCTTAGTCTGACCTGCTTGGTCTATACCTGCAGGAATAGATTCTGTGACAGACTGCTTTTGGAGGTCTGAACCACTTTGAGGAAGGGAAGCAGGATAGTCAGGAGATTTAAAAACCTGTTCACCTGTATTCGACAGGTTTAGCCTGGAAAAGAAGACTGGAGGTACAGGAAAGCTATAGCCAAGTATTCACTAAGCACATACTATCTGCTAGCTCCTGAGCGATGAACCTGAGGCAGTGAGTTTCCTGCATCATGGTGATTAGAGTCTAGTAAAGAAGAGACAATAAACAAAACACTACATAAAGTGCTACAAAAGAATCTGTGGCTGCGATAGCCTCCTCCCCCCCACCCCCCACCCAAAACCAAAAAGGCCAGGAAGAGCTTCCTTGAGGAAACCATGTTTGAACTGAAACCTGAAGAATCAATAGGAATTATCCAGAGAGGATAATCCTGTTGTGTGGAAAGGCTTTGTGGTGTGTTCATGACCTTGACAAGTCTGGTATAGCTTATGCTGAGAGAAAAGATGGGAAAGGGAAAGGAGAGAAGGTTGGATAGATAGGTAAGCAGCAACCATATTTTAGTGCCAAGTAACTAGCTTCTAGATTTCAGATTTTGTTTGAAAGTCAACGAAGAACCTTTTGAAGGTTTAAAAGTAGGTCTGCGTGATTCATAAATTGCAGCATGTAAGTCAAAAAGTCTTAATACAGTCTGATGTGGAAGTGACTGATGGCTGGCCCAGTAGATAGATGGATGGATGACACTATCTAAAGGTGGGCTGAGGGGTGCCTGGTGGATCAGTCGGTTGAGTGTCTGACTTCAGCTCAGGTCATGATCTCACGGCTGGTGACTTCAAGCCCCGCGTCGGACTCTGTGCTGACAGCTCAGCTGGCATGCTCTGTCCCTCTGTCTCTCAAAAGTAAATAAACATTTAAAATTAAAAAATTAAATGTGGGGGGCGCCTGGGTGGCTCAGTCGGTTAAGCGGCCGACTTCGGCTCAGGTCATGATCTCTCGGTCCGTGAGTTCGAGCCCCGCGTCAGGCTCTGTGCTGACAGCTCAGAGCCTGGAGCCTGTTTCAGATTCTGTGTCTCCCTCTCTCTGACCCTCCCCCATTCATGCTCTGTCTCTCTCTGTCTCAAAAATAAATAAACATTTAAAAAATAATAAAAAATAAATTAAAAAAATTAAAAATGTGGGCTGAGATGTCTTGCATAGTGATAATTCAACTTTGGATATGTTCAGGTGTCTAAGAAGGGAGTCCAACTATAAATGGGTTTTTGGACTAGGTTCTTTTTAATTTTTTTTAACATGTATTATTCATTTTTGAGAGACAGAGACAGAGCATGAGCGGGGAAGGGGCAGAGAGAGAAGGAGACACAGAATCCGAAGCAGGCTCCAGGCTCCGAGCTGTCAGCACAGAGCCCGACGCGGGGCTTGAACTCACGAACTGTGAGATCATGACCTGAACCGGAGTCGGACGCTCAACCAACTGAGCCACCCAGGTGCCCCTCGACGAGGTTCTTTTAAGGTATGTTATACTATGGAGATTTACAATACCTTGCATTTGTAAATGTCACTACAAATAATAGTTGCACTTACCTCTATGGGTAGCTTATTCTTTTACACAAATTTTCAACTTCTTACTATAGGCCTACAAGGTAAGTTACCCCACGTCACAAGGTATTAAGGCTTGAGTTAAGTAATTTGCTCAAGGTAACAAGGTTAGTGAATAGGAGAGCCAAAAGTTTTAACCCAGATCCATTGTATTCCCAAAGGCCTATCCTCTTAATAGTTACTCTATAAAGATTCTATCCAGGGGCACCTGGGTGGCTCAGTCAGTTAAGCATCCAACTCAAGTTCGACTCAGGTCATTATCTATGGTTTGTGAGTTCCAGCCCTGCAGCAGGCTGTAAGCTAACAGTGTGGATCCTGCTCGGGATTCTCTCTCTCTTCCTCTCCCTCTGCCCCTCCCCCACTTTCTCTCTCTCTCAAATAAACTTAAAAAAAAATAAAAATAAAAGGATTCTACCCAAACAAGTGCACAGATACGGTAATAGGCACTTGATGAATGAACAGTGTAGGCCATAAAGATATTTTGACTTTGCATTCATCTAATATTTTATTTTAAAAAGTTTTTAATGTTTATTTTTGAGAAAGAAAGAGTGTGAGCAAGGGAAGGGCAGAGAGAGAAGGAGAGAAAGAATCTGAAGCAGGCTCCAGGCTCTGAGCTGTCAGCACAGAGCCCAATGCAGGGCTTGAACTCATGAACCATGCGATCATGACCTGAGCTGAAGTTGGACACTTAACAGACTGAGCCACCCAGGCACCCCTCACTTAATATTTAGACTTCTCCTATGTGCCAAGCCCTAGGGATACAGTAGTCAATAAAAGGGACATGGTCCCTGTCTTCAAGTTGATAATAGGAAAGACAGATGTTAAACCAAAAATTTCACAAATAACTATAATTGTGTTAAGTGCTTTGAAAGTAAAGTGAGAGGTGCCATGTAACAGGGGGTCTAATCTAGTATAGAGATTCTCAAGCAATGATTTAGTTGTCACAGCCCTATCTTTCTCCAAAAAGTTTCTGATTGGCATTCTTTAATAGTTTCTGACCTATTTTAACCTTTAATAGCCAAATCCAAAGTCTTATCTGAGTCCCTTTTATTCCTTGCTAGAAAAGATTTTGCATTCAGTCACTAGGAGACTGTGGGTTTAACATCAATAGCAGTCACTCCTGAACCAGTAGATCATTTCATCCTGACGCAAGTACATTTCCAACAGCACTCTGGACTCTGTCTTCTGGATGTGTCTCTGGCACCTCAAGCAACTTGCCTTACCTCCCCTTCTTGCAAGAACAAAACAGTCCTTGCCTCTACCAGGCCTCCCTCTTGCTGTCCTTTCGACCAGAATGAGCAGATTGGAATAGCATCACACGATATTTTTCCAAAAATTGTCATAACTGACCCCTTTTCTTCCTTTTTCTGCCTCTCCCTCTTCTTGGTGCAAACCCACTTTTGGATTCTTGGCTGTCTTCACAATTGATCTCACAGTTCATACACTTGTGTGTGAACTCTTTTCATGTAAGTTTTTTAGGTACAGACCATACATTTTGTATTTTCATACCTCCTTGCTGAAAATACATAGGTAGTAGCCAATAAATAATTGTTTTGATAACGTGATTTAAGTTATTGCACAGCACGCTACCGTTTACCAAGTGTTTAGAAAATGGTATCATTTGTTTCTAACATAAACCTTGCAAAAGATGTGGCATTCCCATCTGTAAAGAGATGAGCAAAATGAGGCTCAAATATGTTTAAAGTCTTCCCAAAGATCACAATTTCTAAACAATAGTGACATGTGAAAAAAGGGAATGCTACAAAATGATCCAGTAATATCCCCCCTCCACATTTACCTAATCCCTAAAGAGCAAACATTCACTCTTCAGGAAAACTTTCTTTAAATCCTCAAATCTCCACTTAACCTCAGTTAATAATTGCTGTCTCTTCAGTGTATTGTTGGAAGTGTTTTATATCTACACTCCCCAAGAAAGTGACTGCTAGCCACATTGGCTAAATAATTAAATTTATCTAGTTATAATTAAATAAAATGTAAAATCCAATTCCTTGGCCACACTATTCACATCGGACAGAGCAGATATAGAATATTCCCATCATTGCAGAAAGTTCGATTGGACAGTGCTGGGCTAGAGCTAGAACTTGCCAAAGATCAGAGAAAGCAGTATGACTGAACCGAAAATCCAGGCCAGTAGCTGGTTGGTTCTGAGTGAGAAAGTTCACCGGGCGAGTGGGAAGCAAGCTGACCTTTGAAACAGTGACATCACAATGTACAGTTCACAATGGCTCCAGAACACCTCGGCTCCAAGGCCACGCTCCCTAGCCCATATCTAGGTTCCTGAAGCCTCTGCACACGTAGTTCCAGGAGCTGCTGTCTTACTAAAATGTCAACATCTTTGTCCTCATCTTCTGTCTGGGACAACCTCGTAGAATATCTCTCTCTGAGCTCAGTATGGAAGTGGCTACAAGCAACTCTTCTGGGAGAGACTAGTCCACCTCAACAAACAAATTTTGGAGTACTAGATACCCTTGCTCCAATTGTGCAAGTTATCCTGGGGATTTCTTTTTTGCTTTTGTTGGGAGTAGGAGTATATATCTTATGGAAACGAAGTGTTCGGTCAATTCAGGTCATACTCTTTTGTTCCAGAGGAATTTAAATAGTTAGAAATTGAAACTTGGTTAGTTCTCTCCCGCATTGCTGCTATACCCGTATTCTAAGACCATGCAGATGAGGAAAGGATGAACCCTAATCTCTGAAATTGGTTGAAACTAGGGTATCCTTAAAAACTTTTGCCAGTTAGGTTTCGAGCATGAAACGCTCTCTCTCTCACAGTGGTTTTTGGCCTGTTTTAGAATAAAACAGATGAAACAAGCTTATAAACCGAGAAGGCAGCTTAACCTCAAACTTATTTGATCACATATTCATCTTTGAGTTTTTACTATGTGCCTGACACCATTAGGGGCACCTTTTCATAGAATAGGCATTGCAAGGATAATTGGGATCTTGGCTTTGGCTTTGCGTTCTTACTGTGACATTGCTCTGTACCTGATGTCAAGGCATGTATATTCATTAGGCACCGATATTTTCATTATTTCTTTGTTTTCACAATATCAGGCTTGGGCACCTGGCTGGCTCAGTCAGTTAAGCATCTGACATCGGCTCGGGTCATGATCTTGCTGTTCATGAGTCTGAGCCTCACGTCAGGCTCTCTGCTGAGAGCACAGAGCCTGCTTCAGATCCTGTCTCCCTCTCTCTCTGCCCCCCACCCCCGCCTGCACATGCTCGCTCGCTCTCTCTCTCTCTCACACACACACACACACATAAATAAATAAATAAATAAATAAATAAATAAATAAATAAAACATTGAAAAAAAACCAACAATATCAGACTCAATAAACAGGGATTCTTCTGGGGAATAGGAGCATAATTGGCTGGGATTGTAAGAAACATTGAGGATTTTACATACTTCTAATCACCAATAATAATAACTTCATAGTTTTATCACCAGCAATAATAGCTATATTTACAATGTAGTCAAAATGCTTTCTTTTTTTTTTTTAATGTTTATTTGTTTCTGAGAGAGAGAGCAGGGGAGGGGCAGAGAGAGAGGGAGAGAGAGAATCCTAAGCAGACTCTGCCTGTCAGCAGAGCCCAGTGGGGGACTCTAACCCATAAACCATGAGATCATGACCTGAACTGAAATCAGGAGTCTGACACTTAACCAACTGAGCCAGCCAGGATCCCCCCAATTTTTTTAAGTTTATATGAGAGAGAGAATGTGTGTGCGAAAGTGTGCTCGGGGGAGGGGCAGAGAGAGAAGGAGAGAGGATCCCAAGCAGAACCCACCGAACCGTGAGATCATGACTTGAGCCACAGCCAAGAGTCAGACACTTAACTGACTGAGCCACCCAGAAGCCCCTAGTCAAAATGTTTTTAGAATCCCAACAATAACATGAAGTGGATAGAGGTTGTTTTCATATAGAGGTTTCATTTTCATTATCATCTCCATTTTGTAGGCAAGCGAACTTGGTTATCACTGAACCAAGTTGACATAGACTGTAAAAACTGGCAAATCTGAGATTTGAACCCAACTTTTAGGATGCCAAATTCAAATCTCCAAAATCTCATTTAATGTAATCTAACTAACGTAAATCCCCAACAGGGATATGTGTGTATACGTGCACTTCAGTTAGCTAATAGAAGAATATAAGGCCAAAAACCCAAACTGTTTTCTATAATTCTGGGTTCTGCTCTTGTCTGGCTAATGTTCAGCTCAATTAGATGAACCCGCAGCCCTCCGGACACCTCAGCCAAGAAAAAGAGGTAGTATAACAAGTGGTTAACAGCAAGGGCTTTGGAGTTGGATTGCGGGGGCTCAAACCTTGGTTCCGTCGCTTGCTGTGTTGACTGACAGCAACCAGCCTCCAAAACCCCACTTTCCTTTATCTGTAGGATGGGTTTGCTAACAGTGCCTCTCTTTTTTAAAATTTTTTTTTTCAACGTTTATTTATTTTTGGGACAGAGAGAGACAGAGCATGAATGGGGGAGGCGCAGAGAGAGGGAGACACAGAATCGGAAACAGGCTCCAGGCTCTGAGCCATCAGCCCAGAGCCTGACGCGGGGCTCGAACTCACGGACCGCGAGATCGTGACCTGGCTGAAGTCGGACGCTTAACCGACTGCGCCACCCAGGCGCCCCAACAGTGCCTCTCTTAAGAGTGGTAGTGAGGGTTAAAGGAGATATTGTGTATGTAAAGCTCAGCACGCACTGAGTACTCAATAAACAGGGCCAGTTATCATAACAAGGAAGAAAGATGATTGGTTGTTTGGTTTTTTTTTTATCCTGACAGGAATCTATCCTAGATCATTAAAAATTTTCCCCCAGGGGCACCTGGGTGGCGCAGCCAGTTAAGCGGCCGACTCCAGTTCAGGTCATGATCTTGCAGTTCGTGAGTTCGAGCCCCACGTTGGGCTCTGTGTTGACAGCTCAGAGCCTGGAGCCTGTTTCAGATTCTGTGTCTCCCTCTCTCTGACCCTCCCCCGTTCATGCTGTGTCTCTCTCTGTCTCAAAAATAAATAAACGTTAAAAAAAAAATTAAAAAAAAAAAAAAAAGGTAAGGTAGGTTAAATTGAAAAAAAAAAAAAAAATTTTCCCCCAGGGCCAGGAAACCTAGTTTTTCAGACCACTGTGTCCTGAGGGAACCTACACGGAAGTCAGAATTCCTGGGTTTCAGTCCTGGCTCTACCATTCCCAAGTATACGACCTTGGACAATGGCAGGGTCCAAACTGGAAGGTATTTAAATGGCTACCCAGTTCTGGTTTTTTTCTACATAAATAGGTCATGCATAGGCAAAACGCCCTCCTAGCACAGATCCCTGCCTGTGACAAATTTTTAGTAAATGATACCTATTATTATCATCTTCACTAATTAAATGCAAATAATAATCCCTGACCTGCGTATCACTGTGTTTTGTGGTAAAGATCAAAAGACGAAAAAGATGTGAAGGTGTTTTGTTAAACAGAAGCCTTGGCGTAGGGATGAGGGATTATTGTTACTGTTAGGTTTTTGTTTTGATTCTGTTAGTAAACTGAGGCATTCGTGCGAATAAACAACTAACATTCAACTTCTGTTGTTTTATTTTAGAAAATATTGTTGTTTGTCATCACACTCTACAAACTTTACAAGAAGAGCGCAGATTTTTTTCAGGCTTTGCTGGTCAACCCAGAAGGGAACGCTCTCCCAGGTCAAGACAATAACTTCTTCCTGTCCTTGGGTCTGCAAGAGAGAATTTTGAAAAAACTTCAGACAGTGGAAAACAAAGTGAAGGACCTGGAGGGGATGATCATTTCCCACAAACCTGCCACGAAGAGGGATTGCTCCTCTGAGCCCTACTGCAGCTGCTCTGACTGCCAGAGTCCCTTGACCGCATCAGGATTTACTTCCACATCTGAAATGTGACGGACTCCAATCTCTTCCAGAAAAGCACTGTTTTTTCCCTCATGTGTGTGGTGGTGTATCAATAAAGATAGAGAACTATATTGAAATTACCCTGCAAGGACGGGCTCTCTATTCACTAGGGCCCAGCTTCTACTGACGTGTGCGGTGGGGTAATGTGGGGTATAGTCGTCGTTAAAAATGTCTCTGAGATACTGATGTCACTTGGTAGGCTGGAGACCATAAACAGGCATGTTGCGACAATGATGACCAAACCGGAATATGTGGGATGGGAAAAGAAGGGAAAGTGGGTCAGGGATGCAACCTTGGGTTCCACACTGAAGAGGTTGGATTGGATACAATAAAAACAGCAAGAAAGTGCTGTTGAAGGGCAATGGTGTGGACTGTCCTGTAGAGGTAGGCTGGCTCTTGTGCTGGTCTTTGGTCTAAAGGTAAATAATGTGGCCTGGGAATCTGTGTTCATTAATTACTCAGAGGTGGACAAGGGTGGGGTGGACATAAAGGACACTACAATTTTATCCAACTTTTATTGATACTTAATCTGGGCTAAGCATTATAACCCTTGGGAATCTGTCCTGAGTGCTTCAGGGGCACCCAGTTTGGTTGGGCAGTTAACTTCAGAACAAGGAGTTATATGTGATACAGTGGGGTTATACCAACTTGAACTTAGCTGAATTCTCCTATGTGAATCCCAGCTAGGCAGGGAGGGAAGGAGGCACCTACCTGCTATTTCACTTGATGGGTGTGCCCCCCCCCATAGGAAGGAGGGCCCATGGAGGGAGGGATGGTAGTAAATCATCCCCTCAGTGGGTGGGTCTCAGATTCCCCAAGCCTTATAGTGTGTGCATTTTTGCCACAATAAATGTGATTACAGTCATTGAAATACTTTGCAACTCTCTGCCACCCAAATGAAATACTTGGGCAAAGAAAGCAGCAGTGATTTATGGCCATCCTGGAGAAAAACTGGCTGTGCTGTTCAACAGGATACGATATAACAATCTCCCAAGCTGGCATCTTCCTAAGGGATTTCCAAGGGTAATTTTGATCATAAGTTTTTTCCAGTGCACTGGCATTAAAATGCAACCTCTGTAAGATGAGACCTCACGGTATAGTGTACTTAACACAAGGTAGGGCCAGGAAAGGCTTTGCAGAAGAAGTGACATCTGAGTAGTCCTATAAAGGGTTACATAGGCAGACAATGAAATGGAAGGTATTTCTGCTGGTGAATCACCACAGAGCCATATAAAAAGAGGGTGGCTTGGCTGGAGAAGGAGAGTTTCAGGATGGCTAAAGCACTGGCTATTTTCTAAGCTACAATTAAGGATTTGGGCTTCAGGGTAAGACACACTAACTTCATCATCAGATCAGCTTTAATTGATGATGTGGTGGGGCGCCTGGGTGGCTCAATCGGTGAATCATCCAACTTCGGCTCAGGTCATGATCTCATGGTTCGTGAGTTCATGTCAGTGCATGCTGACAGCTCAGAGCCTAGAGCTTGCTTCAGATCCTGTGTCTCCCTCTCTTCCTGCCCCTCCCCTGCTCATACACTGTCTCTCTCTGTCTCCCTTTCTCTCTCTCTCAAAATAAGTAAACATTACATTTTTTTTTTTTTTTTAACTCATGATGTGGTGGGGGCGCCCGGGTGGCTCAGTCAGTTGGGCGTCTGACTTCGGCTCAGGTCATGATCTCGCGGTCTGTGAGTTCGAGCCCCGCATCAGGCTCTGTGCTGACAGCTCAGAGCCTGGAGCCTGTTTCGGATTCTGTGTCTCCCTCTCTCTCTGACCTCCCCGTTCATGCTCTGTCTCAAAAATAAATAAACATTAAAAAAAAATTCATGATGTGGTGAACAGAACAGACGGAAGTTACCAAGTATGCATTATCTGTTAGTGCAGGTGAGGAGTTTGTTCACTATGCTGCTTAAAGAGTGCCATGCAATCTTTTAAATAAAGTCAAAGTCTCAAGGCACCTGGCTGACTCTGTCAGTGGAGAATGTGACTCTTGATATCGGGGTCCTGAGTTTGAGCCCCATGTTGGATAGGAGACTGCTTTAAAAAAATTTTTGTTTTTTAATTGAAGTCATTATCTCCATTTTTGCACAGTCCACATTTAAGTGTCTTCCTACATAGTTCTAGTCATCTTGTTTCAGTTACTTTTCTGGGGTATTTCAAAGAAAGTGTCAGAAGAAGGGCCCAGAAGAGTAGACTGATGTCATGTAATGAAGGGCCTTAAAGGTCATACCATATTGTTGGAAATGGGTCATTGTAGGTTCTTAGACAGGAGAGTGACATAGATTTGGTAGTCCGTATGGGAGACAGAATAGAATGATCTAGATGTAAAAGATAAAACAGGCTGGCTGCTTGTATGAGGATGCACGGTGTGGTAGAAACTGATGGAGTCACCTTGTTTCTGGCTCTCAGCTCTCCAGAAAGGGTGTGTGGGTCACACCACAGTCACAAGAGACTGATACCAAGTGTTCGTTCCCAGTGTGGGGAGTGGGTCATTCTTGAGACCAGAGTACTTATGTCCAGGGCATCAATTAAGGAAACTTGGATGTGTGGCGAGCAGAAAATCAAGGCAAAATGGGGAAAGGGCTTGAGAGCTACTTTGTCGTTCAGGTCAGTTGGGCTAGACCAACTATCCTCCACCACTCCATAGGGAGGAGAATCCTTCCCCTCCACATTCAGTCTGCCTCCTTTGGGAAAACCCTGACGACAGCCTGTTGGGAGGCTCCCGTTTCAGTCTTCACACACACCAACCCTTCTATTTACAAACACTATCTCTCTGCACAGGGTAGGAAAGGATTCACTTTCCATAATTCACTTCTCCCTTTGCTGCTACCACCCTAGTCAAAGCCCCCATCATTTCTCACCTGGATTCTCAAAATGGCCTTCCAACTGGACTCCCTGCTTCCATCTGTGTCCCCATTCAATTTATTCTCCACACAGAGGGCAAAGATACATTACTCCTCTGCTTAAAACCTTCCAATGGCTTCTTCGTTCACCCTGAGTAGAAGAAGTCAAGTTCTTGTCTAAAGGACTGTGCTTGATGACATGATCTGCCTCACCCTCCTTCTTACTCTCTCCTCTTTCCACACCCTCTTATTCCTCACATACTAAGCATTATCTGACCTTAGGGTCTCTGCACTTTCCCCAGATACCTATGTGGCTTCTTCTCTTACTTTCTTTGGGTGTATGCTCAACTGTCAATCTGAGAGGTCTTCCTTGCTTATTTTATGTAAAGAAGGTGCCCCTCATGCCAACATAGTATAGCCCCCTTTTCCTGCTTTTTCTTCACAGTACCTATCACCTCCTCCACTTCTGTCATGCATTTGCTTATAATCTGTCTTCCCCTCTATCTACCCCAGCCTACTAAGAACGTAAGCTTCAGGAGAGAAAGGGGTTTTGTCTAGTTCACTGTTATATCCCAGGCACTCAAAACAATGCCTAATACTTAGCAGACATTCAATATTCATTGAATGAATGAGCGAATTCCAGTCTTGACTTTTAGCAACCTCTTACCAGCTTCCTGTTCCTCCATTTCTTCAGATACATGGTGACAGATAACACTGTGATGCAGTTCTCTCGAGCTGGGGGAGCCTGTAGCTAGTCTTTTTTGTTTTGTTTTGAGAGAGAGGGAACAAGCTGGGGAGGGGCAGAGAGAGAGAGGGAGAGAGAAAGAATCCAAAGCAGGCTCCATACTGTCAGCATGGAGCCAGACGCAGGACTTGATCCCACAAACTGTGAGATCATGACCTAGGCCAAAATCAAGAGTTGGACGCTTAACTGACTGAGCCATCCAGGTGCCCCTGCTTTTTTTTTTTTTTTTTTTAAAGTAGGTTTCACGCCAAGTGCAGAGCCCAACGTGGGGCTTGAACTCATGATCCTGAGATCAAGACCCGAGCTGGGATCAAGAGTCAGACACGTAACTGACGGAACGACCCAGGGACCCAGGTGCCCGAGTAGCTAGTCTTTATAAGGCACTTGTTCAGAGCCGTATACATTGCTGAAAGCTTTACATGATTTTTCTCATTTGATCTTCACAATAGGAGGCGGTAAGTACTATCAGTCTCATTTCACTGATGAGCAACCAATGCAGAGAGGTTAAGTAACTTGCTAATATGTGGTGCAACCGTGGCTGGCAATCAAGCAGCCTGATTCTAAACCTGTGCTCACTTTAGTCACAGCATTTGGTTGGCGGGAGTTTCCGTGAGGCTTTTGGACAAACTGCAGCAGGATGGAGCTAGATGAACCCAGACAGGTGGAGGCAAGAAAAACAAAGAGGGCGTGGCAATGATAGCCCAAGGGACAGGGAATTTTGAAAAAGTGTTTATCCCCTCATATTTTTAAGTTGATAGCTAAAGTTTTCATCACAAATGTATTAATTTTTTTAATGTTTTTATTTTATTTTTGAGAGAGAGACAGAGTGTGAGTGGGGGAGGGGTAGAGAGAGAGGGAGACAGAACCTGAAGTAGGCTCCAGGCTCTGAGCTGTCAGCGCAGAGCCTTGACGTGGGGCTTGAACTCACAGACCACGAGGTCATGACCTGACCAAAGGGATGCCCAACCGACTGAACCACCCAGGGACCCTAGATCACAAATTTAAATAGTTGCAATGAATGTAAACTCTGGCAAACTGTAAATAATGACAATTTAAGATAGCACTGTCAAATCACTTTTTATAATGTATCCAACAGACTCTATGTTACAATTTAGTGACCACCATCATCCATTTAAAATTACACATGAGCTCTTTAATATTTGGTAATTCTATATTGTTCTTTCATCTCTAAATTATATTTACTCCATAAAATGTTATCCAAAGACAATAATTTTTACGTTTCAAAAACCTTTCACTGATCACTTATTCGTGATAAAAATATGTATCAAGGGAAATTAAAAACATTTTTTGCCTGTAATTGTATGGCTTTATGTATTTGAGTTATTCTGAGCTGAGTAATATTACAATCATCTTTAATATACAGCTGCTCAAAATGACATGATTATAAATTTTGATAGTACATAAATATAAAAGGTAAAATTCTACTGGAAACACATCTCTCAGTGAGATAGATGGGGATTCCCCAGAAATTAATTCATGTATCTAAATGACTGTTTCTTACTGCTAGATTAACAGGGTTTTGCTTCAATTTTCTTTTTTGTTTTCATAGATACAGTGCCAAGAAATATGACTCACGAGGGAATGCTGGTAATTCTGTTACAGAATTGTCGATCAATTCTTTGGTTTTCTTCTGAGTGATACGCCAAAAGTCAAAGAGTGCTCCTTCCTCAGTGGGCAGTTCAAATAGACCTACTACTAATTCTGTTAAAAGCAAAGCGAACCAAGCAAAACCCCAGAAACAATCTAACAAAAGAACTTGTTATCCGGTCATTAGAGTCCTTCACTTTCTCAAGTGATTTTTAATTATACTGATTACTTTTCTCTTCGAGGCATTTAGGAAGAGTTGGGAAATTCGAGATATTGTTAATTTCAACACATCTTTAGCATTACAATATCACTGTAATTTAAATATATTTTAGTTGCAGCTGCAGATTTAGCTCAACTTATTGTAAATAATAATTATGCAAATTAGCAACGCCAGTCTCTTTGACAAACCAACTAACCAAATTAGGCTTCTCTTTGGGGAGAAAAAAATTTTCCTTTTCAAGTCAAATAAATGTGTTAACAGGCGCCCCCGTGACCACATGTCACTTCTCAATCCCAAGATAAACATGGCACTGAGCTTTGACAGGGGTTGGTCCCTAAGGAAAGTAAGGCTCTTTCAGTTCAGGTGTTTTTAACCCACGCCTTCCTTGCTTTGTTCCAGGACACTCTTAGGCAAGATGCCACCCCGCCTTCACGTGGGGTGGCAGAGGCGACATCTTTAAACGCAAATCTCATCACTACCGCCCACTGTCTAACAGGTCTGCACTCGGAACACCCCAATATGGGCCCAAATCCCGCACTAAGAATGCCTAGTCTCGCTCTCCGCTCTCCTTTTCAGCCCTAAGGTGTCCCGGGCACGCCAAGCCTCAGTTTGATCTGCGCCAGGTCAGAAGCACGGTTTCCAGAGCCGGCGAAGTCGGCCCCTCTGCGGCTCTTCCCCGCTTCCTCACGGCGGGAGTGGCGGCCCCCTCAGCGTCAGCCCCAGCTCAGTCCCGACCACCAGTGGGCTTGCGCTGGCCGGGAAGGTCCCGCGCAGGCCGCAGCCCTGCCAGGGCAAGCCAGGCAACGAACGACGCCACCTCCCCCTCGGGGTAAAGCGACAGCTCTGCTGCGTTGCCGGGCCCAGGAGAGAGGCCGGAACCCTCGGCGAGAGGCAGGCGTGGGAGGGAGGGAGGGGGAAGAATGTTGGTGCAACGCAGCTCCGAGCGATCTGACCGGGCGTCCGAGCCGCAGCGGACGCAGGCCGGAACTCGGCGTGTGGACTTCGGCCCGCCTTGGGCCGGAAGTGGGGAAGGCGGGATTGTCCTTTTCCGGCAGAAAGTAGGAGGAACCGGGGGCGTCGCCGTGGGGAAGAGTGTTGGTGTAACACTGCCGGCTGCGCCGAGGGGTAGGATGGAGGCGGGTGTCGGTGTAGTGGCGCTCGGAAGGGACGGATATCGCTGTGGCACTGCGGAGACGCTCTGAGGGGACTGGTGTCGGTGTGGCACCGGTGCACGCTGAAGGAGCTGGCGGAACCGGGTGGCCATGGGGATGTGGGCGTCGCTGGACGCGATGTGGGAGATGCCGGCCGAGAAGCGTATTTTCGGGGCCGTGCTGCTCTTCTCCTGGACAGTGTATCTTTGGGAGACCTTCCTAGCGCAGCGACAGGTGAGCCTAGACGGGGCCCACCTGACCCCGACACCTGACCTGCCCGGGCCAGCGTCGGTCTCGACCCGCAAGTCCCTGGATGATTGCTGCGGCTCCAGCATCAGCCTCGACCCTATGGGTCCCTACTAGGCCTCCTAACTTGGCCCGATGGCGGGCTTGGCCTTGAGGGTATCTGGTGCCTCTGGGAGGTTTTCCGCGACGTGATCCTGGGACCCATGCCGGTTAGGGCCTGGTGAAAGGGAAGTCAGGGCCGACTTGAGTTGACTTGAGTCGTGCCTGGCCCACAGCTTTCTTAGGATCCTCAGGCCCAGACTTACCTCCTTTACCCTTGGCAGAGACCCATGAGCCTTTAAAAGGAAGATGCAACATTTTTACCAATCACAACTTCCCGGTGATGCTCAACCATGGGATTAGGACACCATTTTCTGAAAATAAAGACTTAACAAATCCTTCTAAGGACCTGAACTTTTTTCCCTTAAAAAACAAACAAACAAACATGTATACAGTATGTTGTTTTGCCCAAAGAACAATATGTTCTTTTTTTTAAACAATTAGAGCTGTAAAATAGAAACTGAAAGTTACTTAATAACAGTTTCCTGGAGGTAATCATAATGAACGGCCTGCTGTTGGAGATGCGAACTTTTAAATGAGATAGATCTTAAGTTTGTCTGCTTTATTGTCTCTGATTGCTGATTTGTTTTATCTACATTCTTCTATGTTGTCATTGTGTCAACCTGATGGCTATGAGAACCTTTTTTTAACTGCCAGAACTCTTTCTTGAGCATTACCTTCCTCTACAGTACACATTTCTTCTCTTGGGTTACTTTCTGCATGAATCTTTAAATTGGAATTTTTAGTTTTTCATCAGTGGCTGAGTTGTGTCTTGATCTCTTCTTTTAGCCCAGGATCTTTTTTTATTTACTTATTTTTTAGTCTTTTGAGTCTTTTTTTTTTTTTTTTTTTTTGTCTTTTTAAAAAGTAATCTCTATGCCCAATGTGGGGCTCAAACTCATGACCCCAGGATCAAGAGTCACATGCTCTACCAACTGAGCCAGCTGGGTGCCCCCTAGTTCAGGATCTTTAAAGAGGTGTTAAGCTGTATAGCACTAAGTTCTCTGACATAGATATCTTTGGATAACTTTATTAGTACAGAATCTTGAGGTCCTAAAGAAGATCCTTTGGATAAGGTAAACACAGTATATAGTGTCTAAATTGAGGGGCTTATTGAACATCTATCTGTCTTACTTTAACGATAAGCCCAGTTACAGTAACTGCTTTTTGAGAATGTCTCCTTTACTCAATTATGCTTTAACTTTTTTAATGTTTTTTATTTATTTTTGAGAGAGCGACAGAGAATGACTGGGGGTGGGGCAGAGAGAGGCTCCAGGCTCTTAACTGTCAGCACAGAGCCTGATGTGGGGCTTGATCCCAAACTGTGAGATCATGATCTGAGCCGAAGTCAGATACTTAACCAACTGAGCCATCCAGGCGCCTCCTCAGTTATGCTTTAATGTAATGCCTTTTATTGAGGGTTTGGTAAGGTGTCCAACAACGTATAGGGAAGCCATGTGTCATAAAACCATTGTAGGAGATACTGTCCACTATATTGCTTAGTTTCTGTGCCCTATATTATGTCCCGTGGTCTGAAATTTACCATTTCGAATTTGGCATAATGATAAAGTTTGTCTTTTATTTTTTTAATTTTAGAGATAAGAGTGTGTGAACAGGGGGGAGGGGTAAAGGGGAGAGACAGAGAACCTTAAGCAGGCTCCATGCTCAGTGCCGAGCTCCACCCTGGGCTCGATCCCACTACCCTGGAATCATGATCTGAGCCAAAATCTAGAGTTGGATGTTCAACTGACCGAGCCACCCAGGTGCCCCAAGTCTGTCTCTCTTGAAGACCTGATCTGTTTCCATTTGTCATTCCTCAGATTTCTCTGAATTTAGTTTCCAGGACCAAGTTTAGTAATTAGCTACAATATCTGTTAATACTTATGGCTAGCATGGCTTCCTTCTCCTTTCCATGAATTTGTTTTCTATATTATATAGGATGTATGTTTTTCTTGGAGTGAGTGGTACATCACCCTTTGTACATCACCATTTGTGATGTACAGTTTTGGTTTACATGTGCAGACTGAAGTGTGATGACAGCCCTGATTTTAATTTTCCCTTGTCAGCTAGCCTCCGAGTCTCTTGTTCTGCTTTTACTTTGCTGCGTCAGTTGTCTTCGCGGTCAGTGCACTTGATCAAACGTAATATTTGTGTATATGTAAAGCAAATTCAGTAGGCTTAAGTGACAGGTTAAGGCTGTAACCACTCAATGTTTGGTCATAAATGACTATTGTAATAAATAAGGCGTTGGCTTGACTGTCTCAAAGTGTTTTCTTCAAAATATTTCAGAGACGGATATATAAAACAACAACTCATGTACCACTGGAGTTAGGACAGATCATGGATTCAGAAACCTTTGAGAAATCCCGACTGTATCAGCTGGATAAAAGTACTTTCAGCTTCTGGTCAGGACTCTATTCAGAGATTGAAGGCACTGTGAGTAAATTACTTTCTGGAGAGACAACTTATCGAAATGTTTAGTACTCTGTAATGTTGGTTTTCATTTTGTATTGTGACACAAAATAGGGTACCATATCTACACATCCTAGAATGCTTTTTTAACCTTTGTTACCAGTAATAATGGGTGTGGAGCAAAAGAGGCTCATACATAATTGTTAGTGAGTTGAAAACTGTGGCATATGATAACTATCGTAGGTCAGGTGTGAAAAAGAACCTTCTATTATAAGATATTAAGACCTTCTTTTTTTTTTTTTTTTTTTTAGTTTATTTATTTATTTTGAGAGAGAGAGAATCCCAAGCAGGCTCTGCACATGAGGTCAGTGCGCAGGGCCTGACACAGGGCTCGAACCCACGAAACCGTGAGATTGGGACCTGAGCCAAAATTCAAGAGTTGGATGTTAAACCAACTGAAGCACCCAGGCGCCCCTCTGAGATATTCAGCAGTCTTTACAGGCCTTCCTGCCTCCGTCTTAACTTTTCTACTGCCCTTCACACTGCAGCCAAAGGAACCCTGAAGGATAATTCTGATCATGCTGTTCTCCTACATAAAACCTATCACTGGCTCACTGTTTCCTTCTGGGTGCAGTCCAGATTTTTTGGCATGAGTTTTGGGGGTACTTTTGACCTGGCCGTTGCTTACTTCAGCTTCATCTTTTTATTCGTCCCCCCAAATTCTTTCTCCTTTTTTGTCCAGCTTGGTTTCTTGTAACTTTGAGTTTTTTCACATGCTAGTATCTATCAGGGGTGCTCACCTCTACAAGTCCACTCTCTTGCTGGAGGCTGATTAATCCCCACTCTTCCATTAGGTTCCAGCTGAGACATCATCTCTTCTAAGAAACAGTTTGAGGGGCTCCTGGGTGGCTTAGTCAGTTAAGCCTCTGACTTCACTCAGGTCATGATCTCACGTTTCGTGAGTTTGAGCCCCACATCAGGCTCTCTGCTATCAGCACGGAGCCCACTTTGGATCCTCTCTGTCTCTGCCCCTCCCCAGCTCATGCGTGTGCAATGTGCTCTCTCTCTCAAAAATAAACATCTAGAAAAATTATTTAAAAAAAGAAAAGAAACCGTTTGAATCTTCCCCTGTCCCTCGAGATTGGTTAAGGCAGCATTCTTTCATTATTCCTGTCAGTACTTATCACATGGTGAGACTGATAGTTCTTTTTTTTTTTAAAGTTTATTTCTTTATCTTGAGAGAGAGAGAGAGGAAGGGAGAGGATCCCAAGCAGGCTCTGCATCAGGAGCATGGAGCCTGACATGGGGCTTAAACTCACAAACTGTGAGATCATGACCTGAGCTGAAACCAAAAGTCAGATGCTCAACCAACTGAGCCACCCAGGCACTCCAGACTGATAATTCCTTAAAGAAAGGATACTTTAAGGTCTTGTAATCATTTGGCATCTAGTGACTGGCATAAAATAAGCATATAATCCGTATTTCTTAAATGAAACAAGCGATGGGTCATTTTTACTTAGTAAAACAGACCCAGTCTTCCCCCCATGCTAAAAGAAGAGAGGCTGTGTAGTGTAGAGCAGTGTTTCTCAGTCTTTTCTTCATGATCACCCCTGGCCCTGTATCTTTTTAGACATTTTTTCTTTTATTAAAAAATTTTTTTTTAAAAGGTATCTATTTTTGAGAGAGAGAGAGAGAGAGAGAGAGAGACAGAGCATGAGTGGGGGAGGGGCAGAGAAAGAGGGAGACACAGAATCCGAAGCAGGCTCCGGGTTCTCGGCTGTCAGCACAGAGCCCAATGCGGGGCTCGAACTCACGGACCGTGAGATCATGACCTGAGCCAAAGTTGGATGCTTAACTGACTGAGCCACCCAGGTGCCCCTAGACATTTTTTTCTTAATCACCCCTCCATGAAATTTTAATACCACAGATATACTGTATATCTGTTTCTGTACTGTGTGTATGTATATCTGTGCTTTATAAATAAAATGAGTAAGGTTTCTCTTCATTCCCAAACACCAGTTGTTGGTTTTCCACCTCCAAGAACAATTGAAGGTCCGTGGTGCGGAGGTTAAGAACCCAGGTGGCTTGAGTCTGAATCTCAGTTCTACCATACCAGCTCTGGGGCCTCAAGCAAGTCACCACTTCTGTGCCTCAGTTTTCTCGTCTGTTAAAATTGTGTAGTGATACTTCCTCATTTGTAGTGTTGTTGAGAGGATTAAATGAGTTAATATGTGTGAGAAGATTCGAACAGTGCCTGATCCATTATCAATGCTCTGTAAGTGTTGGCCATTATTATTTTTATCATCATGATCGTGATTATCATCACTATTCCTCTAGACCTCTTTTAAATCTCCAGTACCACTAAGAGAAAGATTCCTAAATTGAAAATAAATGAGGTCAGCGACCATAATTGTTTCCTCAGTTATAGAGAAGAAACCAGCTGTTCAGAGCTTTGTTAAATGATGAAAACATTTCCAGCTGGTCACAAAATTTTCCTTGACAGTTACGGACTGGTGTGATTAGAACCAAATTATTACAAGTCTTTCCTATTTCCTCAGGATGATGTAAAGTAGCGAAAAGGTAAGGAGAAGAATTAAATCTTATCTGAAAAACAAAATTCATTTGGCTTTTAGGATATGTTGCAATTATTAGTAATTAGTCTTCTCAATGTTGATTTTTTAAATTATATTTTTTACAAGTCCAAGCCTGGTTTAGTTACAGAGATATTGAAGATTAGTATCGAAACTTGATGCTTTCCAACCAAGCCAGGCTTTATTGTGGTTTATATTTGGCTTTGATTAGTTTATCTGAATCATTTCTTTTGTTAAGGTCCAACTGTGAAATCATCCTTCAGAGGGAGAGATGGAAGCAGAGGTGGTGAATTTAGACACCGTTCTCTTTCCTCACTGATGTTTGATTCTGTGAAGTTCTTTGGCTTACCCCTCACAGGGCCATTATAAAAAGACAGGCAAAACATTTTCAGTCTCTTTCGTTGTCACTAGTAAACAGTTCCAGGAAAGATGGGCAGTAGCTTGGTTGTTACAGTTGGTGAGCATGGGGGTGGTCTAGTTTGTTCCAGGAGATGACAGAGACAGGGAAAACACATATAGAAAGAGAGCTTTGTAATGTGCTTGTTTGATGTTTACAACAGTGCTTTGAGGTAGAAAGGGTAGGCATTGTTATTCCCTTTTTGTGGATGAGAAGGTGGAGGCTCAGAGAAATTAAATGGCTTGTCCATTTAACGGCCAAGTGACGATAAGTGGGAGAAGTGGGTTTCAAGCTCTGCTCTTCTAAGTCTTTAAAATTGCATTGAAGAAACCATTCTCAAAACTCTAGGGACCACATCATAAATGTGCTGAATTTATCCTTGGGGAATTAGCTCTATTTACCGTTCGATGGGAAGCATTTTGTGTTACTTTGAAATCCTGTTCTGTTTGAAGACAGGTTCATTAATTCCTATTTTGTGTTGATTAAAATTAATAAGTTTTTATATTTTGGTCACAAAGAACAAGTGCAAAGATTGATTTAAACTTTTTGTTGCCTCTTTTTTTCTATCCGAAGGAACATAAGCAGAGGCCTTGTGTGACCAATTACAGGTGCCACTGTTCACGCAAATGTGACAAAGCACCCAGAGAGAAGGTGTCCAGCCTTTCTGAGACAGACTTTCCTGGTGTCTCACAAATGTCAGTGAAGAGCCTGATCAGGAAGTGGAAGGGCTGGGCAGTCGAGGAGGGCAGTGTAGCAACATTGAAATTGTTGCTTTTCCAATTTCTGTGGGTTTCTGAGTGAGCACCTTGGCCTTCTTGAGCCTCGTTTTTTTCCCCTCTTTGTGATGAGAAGCCGATACATATTAAACCATATCTCACATGGTTTGTGGCAAGGACTGAGTGAGTGAGATAATGTCGATGAAGCCATTAGTACACTGCTCAATACATAGCAGTCACTTCGTCACTGGGTTTCTTTGGGCAAGTAACTTTAACCTCTGATTTTCAGGTGTCTCATCTATAATGTGGTAGTGACTATATGTCTTGCCTGCTTTGCAAGAGTCTAGTGGGATCTTATGTTTAAGAGTGATGGAGTTGTGGGGCGCCTGGGTGGCTCAGTCGGTTAAGCGTCCGACTTCAGCTCAGGTCATGATCTCACGGTCCGTGAGTTCAAGCCCCGCTTCAGGCTCTGTGCTGACAGCTCAGAGCCTGGAGCCTGTTTCAGATTCTGTGTCTCCCTCTCTCTCTGACCCTCCCCCGTTCATGCTCTGTCTCTCTCTGTTTCAAAAATAAATAAACGTTAAAAAAATATTATAAAAAAAAAGTGCTGGAGTTGTTTTTGTTGGGCTCATTAGTTCTTGTTATAAGACATCCCAGCAGCCTGCTCAGTGAGATTATCAATAGAGGGAAACTTTACTGTTCACTGTGTTTTATATTTCATTTCCCAAAGTATACTAAACAAGGTTTGCGACAGCAGTTTCTAAAAGCATTCCGAGATGCATTTGAAGTTCATATTAAAACTACCCTTGATGCGTACTTAAAAGCTGGACTTTTAATAATAGGTGTTTTAACGTTTCACCAGAAGGCTTATAAATCCTTAATTTTGCATTATTTATTAGGATTAAGAACAGGATGAAAGAAGTGCCGTCTCAAGTCGATTAGTTCAACAGGCGGTGCATATACCAGACAGTGGTGCCAAAGCATATCTTTTGGGAAGACGGGGTTTACATCCAAGATTGGGTTAGGTGAAATAGTTGGACGAAGAGTTAAGGGAGCCTTTAAGACAGCAATTTATTAAACCCAAGATTTTCAGACTTTGGTGACTGTGCCTGGAGACTGCCCGGCTCCACTTCCAGTTCCTGATTCAGTGGTTCTGGGGTGGAGCCCGAGTATTTGCATTTCTAACACATTCCCAGGTGATGCTGCTGCTGCTGCTGCTGTACAGAAACTATATTTGAGGTCCATGGTATTAAACCAACCCAGCATACAGGGAAACATCTAAAAGATGGATGGCACCAAGTGTGGGTGAGATTGTAGGGAACAGGAGCCCTCCAGTACTGCCGACGAGGGTGTAATTTGGCGTAAACACTGCAGAGAACAAGCTGATCATAATACCAAATACATTTACCAGTCATTGTGGATGGATCTAAAAATATGTAGAGTGTAAAAAGCAAGTTGTAGAATAAGTACAATATGATGTTATTTATATATAGTCTCAAAAAGCATATATAAATCACTATATTATTTATGGATACATATATAAAAATGGAAAGTAGATTGGAAGGCTTCCCATGAAATATACGATAGTGCCAAAACCTGTCAAAACCACAATGAACCGTGTGTGAACCAATGAGAATATTGTGCTTCTAACCAAGGAGTGTGATTGATCGTTGTGTTCCTGAGACTCCAGGGAAAGGAAAACTAAACCGATTCCTCTTTAGTTCCATAAACTTAGTATCTGTTGTGGCAGGTTGTGTTTTGTAAGCATGCATTCTTTTCAGATTTTAAGAGCAGCTTGCTCATTCGAATGTCATGGTGATTTGGTGAATATCTTTGTTTGCTGTATCTGCCCAAGACAAAGGGTGGTGCTGAGAAGGGGGCCTCCTCCTATGAAACCCTGACTCCTACCTCAAGATTCACCTTTTCCTTACCTGGGGGAAGCACAGATATCCCATTCTGTCCCTCAGTTTGGTAAGTGGACCTGACTCTCCACTTACACTGATACTAATACTTTGTCCTGACGGATGGGGGCTGTTTCCTTTTAGGCGAAAACCACTTAGGGAGCCACATAGCCTTGGTCAGATCCCATTTATGTGACTCATTAGCCGTGAGATTCTGGATAAATTGCTTACCTTTTCTAAGTTTAGTCCCTGATCCATAAAACTTTTGTTGTGGTCTTTTGGCAAATTTATTTATTTATTCATTCATTCATTCATTCATTCATTCATTTATTTTACAGCTTCACTTTATAGAGACATAATTCACATACCATCCTAATTTATCTGTGTAAAATGTACAGGCATAAATACTTTACCAGGCTAAACTTAGTATCTCAATTGGTTTGTATCCACGTAAATGCATATTTTAGCCTAAATAAGATAGGTCTCTTTTTTCTTCAGAGATAATTATTTTGTCCTTTTTTCTTTTCTTTCTTATGTTTTATTTATATTTTGAGAGAGTACGAGTGGGGGAGGGGCAGAAAGAGAGGGGGACAGAGGATCTGAAGCAGGTTCTGCACTGATAGGCTGACAACAGAGAATGCAGGGCTTGAAGTCACGGACCACAAGATCATGACCTGAGCCGAAGCAGGATGATCAACTGAGCTACCCAGGCACCCCCTGTCCCTTTTTCTTTATGAAATGTTCCCATCTGATAATTTCTAGTCTTCAAATTTAACCAAAGTATGTCTTGTTTTATAGCTTATTCTTCTTTTTGGAGGAATTCCTTATCTCTGGAGACTTTCTGGACGGTTCTGTGGCTATGCTGGCTTTGGACCAGAATATGAGGTATGTGATTCATTAGCATATATATTTTAGAGTCTTACTTTTTGCTTGGCTAGCTATACATGGAAGTTAATTTTTTGGCTCTGTCTTAGGCTTGCTTCTCCGTTTGTACAATCCTTGTCCACACATGCTATGTTAGGATAATGCTAGTTATTGTAGCACACTCCAGAATTTCAATAGCTTATCACAATACTTTATTTCTCAATCACAGAATAGCCTCGCGTGAGTATTTTTGGCCAACAGGTGACATTCTTCCACATGGGGAGCCAGGGACCCGGTCTCTTTTCATCTATGGCTGTGCCGTCTCCTGAGTGCCCCAGAGTTCTCTGCGTCCAACAGGCAGGTGGAATGAGGGGGTGGAGAAAGTACATTCTCTTCTTAATTCCCTTGGCTCTGTAGTATCCTTTGCATTCACATCTTGCTGGTGAACCAGTCATTTAGTCTCAGATGTAAGGGAACGGGGGAATGTGCGCTCCAGTTAGGCAAGCTATTTCTCAGGGACAACCCCTTCCTTCCAGTGAAAGGGGAAACAAGAATTTCCTTGAACCCACTCAACAGACGCTCTGTACCATACGTAGTTAGCAGATACTTCAAACAAGGACAGGGAATGTATCTTTGAGAGTCTCCTTGGAGCTCCTTGAGTCGACTACCTCTTCTTACAGAAGTTCCATTCCCTGGGCAAAGCCCTAAGCCTGAGACTCCCTGACCTGTGGTGGATGCTAGGACACTGCCTCCTGACTTCTTGTTGGAAATTGCCAACTCTCTTCCCTCTTTCCTGATTGTTTATTTGAAATGATGGCTCTCTTCTACATGTATGGGTACCTTGGGTTTTAATTCAGCTCATCCTATGTCCCTTTTCTGTATACCTTTTTCTAAATCAGCCAAACTCTTTAATTTTTTTTTTTTTTTTTTTAACATTTATTCATCTTTGAGATGACAGAGAGAGACAGCATGAGCGGGGAAGGGGCAGAGAGAGGGAGACACAGAATCCGAAGCAGGCTCCAGGCTCTGAGCTGTCCACACAGAGCCCGACGCGGACTCAAACTCACAAACTGTGAGATCATGACCTGAGCCGAAGTCGGACGCTCAACCGACTGAGCCACCCAGGTGCCCCTCAGCCAAACTCTTTAAAGACATGATCTAGTATAAGTTTCTCTGCCTTGTCCCAACCAGGCTTGCCATCTTGTCCTCTTCCACTTACGGGGTGCTCTTTTCTCTCTCTGTGCTTTTGTAAATTGCAAGGAATTCTTCCTTTCCTTGTCTCTCCTGTCCCTTTAGTTTACCTCTTCAGAGTGGCATCCTGAGTCTCCTCAGCCTTGTAAGCCTTGCAAGCCTTGCTTGAATTTACCAGCATATGTATTTGTCTCTCATTTTTTGGTTCTTTTAACCATTTTGTCTATATGGCTTCAGGTGACTTTCACATAGTGCCTATGTAATAAAAGAAACATTGTTTTATTGCTTCCTCTGGCAAGTAAACTCTGAGATACAGATGTTGTTTCAGACTTTGTAACCCATAGAATCAAGCACATTGCTTGAAATCCTGTAAGTACTCAGCAACTACCTATTGATTTGTTCACTAATCATTCATTTGAAGAAGGAATTAATATTACACTATAAAAACCGCCACTGTTTTCTTCTTGTGTTTAGATCACTCAGTCCTTGGTGTTTCTCCTGTTGGCTACGCTTTTCAGTGCATTGACTGGTTTGCCATGGAGTCTTTATAATACTTTTGTGATAGAAGAAAAACATGGTTTCAATCAACAGGTAAACTGGAGAATGCAAATATTCTCTCTTATTTATTTTTATATTAAAAATTGTTTTTAATGTTTATTTATTTTTGAGAGAGAGGGAGAGAGAGTGAGAGCAGGGGAGGGGAGGAGAGAAAGGGAGAGAAAGGGAAAGGAGAGAGAAAGGAGACACATGACCTGAGCCGAAGTCTGACGACCAACTGACTGAGCCACCCAGGCGCCCCTCAAATATTCTCCTGTAAATATAAAGACTTCTTTGTGCTTTTTTTCCCCTCTGCTGGTAATAATTGAAGCATAATTTGCTGTTTTAGAGCATGAATTCAGTGAAGGAAAAGGAACTGCAGATCATAGGTTAAAGTCTTGCCATAAACTCTTCTAGTACTAAAGTCTAGTATCCTTTTGCTAACATTTAAATGGGTTGATTTTGAACTGTAAAATGCCAGACATTTACTTGTCGTCTTAGACAACCTAGTGTCATATAATATAGACTCACTGCCTTTTAACTGTTAAAATTTCTTTAATAGGGACGCCTGGGTGGCTCAGTTGGTTAAGCATCCGACTTCGGCTCAGGTCATGATCTCATGGCTCGTGAGTTCGAGCCCCGTGTTGGGCTCTGTACTGACAGCTCAGAGCCTGGAGCCTGCTTCAGGTTCTGTGTCTCCCTCTCCCTGCCCCTCCCCGACTTGTGCTCTGTCTCACTCTCTCTTTCTCAAAAATAAATAAACATTAAAAAAATTAAAAATAAAATTATGTATCCTTTATATTCACTTATTATTTACTTTAAAAGCAGTTTCTCATTTTCTTGTGATAATCTTTTCTTTTTTCAGACTTTGGGCTTCTTCATGAAAGATGCAGTCAAGAAATTTATCGTGACTCAGTGCATTTTATTGCCTGTGTCTTCACTTCTACTTTATATTATTAAAATTGGGGGAGACTATTTTTTTATATATGCCTGGCTGTTCACATTAGTTGTTTCTCTGGTGAGTAAAATCTTTGTTTCATTTTCTTTTACAAAATTTTCTTGGCAAGATAACTATGATTTAATCTTCATTAGCATGTAAACAGTTCTTGAGAAGCAAATGAAATATAAATAAGTGGTCATCTAAATTTCCCCCTTGGTTTCTGCCTTTGGGTATAGAAATAGGAGAACTGACCCTGACCGTAGATTTTTTTCCCCTTATGCTGACTCGGATCCTAGGAGCTGGTTATTAGTTACCGTTAATAGTTGTCAGGCAGTTTTAGGCTGTGCATTTGTGAGTTGTCACCAGAATGGATGACTAGGTTTGATCATTTAGTCACTCTTTACTGAGCTCCAGTGCCTAAACATCATGGATGTTTTGAAGGGAGACTAGATTTAAGAGGGATAAGAAAAAGAAACCCTAAACCTGCCTGATTTTTTTCTGCCCTCTTTCCCCTGCTTTTTCCCTCCTCCGTTCGTGCTTTTTTATCCCTTCTTCTCTGTTCCCTTCCCCCTTGCTCCTCACTTCTCTTCTCCCTTTTCTCCCCTCCCCTGTCTTCCTTCTCCCTCCCTTCCCTCTCACCCCGCATCTTTCCTTCCTCACATCTTTGCTTCTTCTCTCTACCATATTCTAAACCACTTCACAACGCACACACTACAACACAATGAAAACAGTCTGTTCACAGCTCCCAGGAAATAGCATCTATCAGCTCTTCAACTTCTGTGATGATGAGGTGTATTTTAGTCTGAATTGCCATGGTGCTCTCTGCTTCACTTTCCACTGGTGGGACCAAGCTCCAAGAACAGGTGCTAGTTGGATTTGCACATATCTGTGTATGGCCAATGAAGTGAGAGGAGAGAGCAGACGGAATGTTCCAGAAATGCTTAAGGAAGTGCCATTTCAACCTCAGTGTACACTGTGGGTAATTAATTTTTTACACTACAGGTAATTAATTTTAGTAGACCACCCAAATAATAGCACACAATCAAGCTCTAGTAATTAATTTTTAGCAAAGAATGCAAGTCTCTTGTGATTACTCTGAAAGGCAGAATTCCAAGTTATGATGGGCTTATGAAGTAGCAGAAAGTCCCAAGATAGTTTTTGAATGGACCATTTGACTTTTCAGTTATTACCACATAGAGACTACTCACTTTGATTTAATTTAACAGATACTGAGCACTTATTATCTGGTAGTATTTGGGGTTGGGAATACCAGAACAAATGAAAAGATCCATGTTCTCAAGGCTAGATCATGTAGTTGTTTTAATATGATTGAATCTGTATAAATGGCAGTGCTTTTTTAAGAACGTATTCATAGGGCTGCCTAGGTGACTTACCCCGGTGGGGCTCTGCTGACAGCTCGGAGCCTGCTTAGGATTCTCTGTCTCCCCTTCTCTCTTTTTCTCTCTGTCCATCCTCCCCTGTGCATTCTCTTTCCCTCTGTCTCTCTCTCTCAGAAATAAATAAACATTTAAAAAAATGATGGAAAATCAGATTTCTAAAAAAAAAAAAGCATACTCATAGGTTGTTCTGACATTTGTTTTTCAGGTGCTTGTCACAATCTATGCTGATTATATTGCCCCTTTATTTGACAAGTTCACACCTCTGCCTGAGGGAAAGCTTAAACAAGAAATTGAAGTAATGGCAAAGAGTATTGACTTTCCTTTGACTAAGGTGTATGTTGTTGAAGGTAAGGCTATCCGGGGGTAAGGAGGTTTTACTCAAGTGTTTTGATTTGTTAGGATTTTACATTTTGGCTTCTGAAGATTTCTAGGACTTGGTGGCAGAGTCCAGGGATAGAAACTGGTAGCCTGATACCAAGCCTGCTCTTACCTGCAGCTGTGTTGGGTTGGCTTTACCGTGTTGGTTTTAAGTTTTGGCCAAGGCCTTTTTCACTGCTAGTTGTATCATGTATATGACACTGGTTTATATACTTCTGTTACCTTCCTGCTCCCTCAGGGAATGGAGTTGGACTTTCGCATAGTCCAGTTCCATTTAGCTCTAGTTGGGGGCTTATAAAATAAAACCAGTGATGCTGGCTTTGTCTCATCCAACAAAACTTCCAGTGTTCTGGAGGAGTCCGATTTCACTTGCACGTACACCAGAAACTGTAGTACCATTGGATACTTCAGATTAGTTGTTCTCTGCTTTTTTGATGATTGCTTTTGAGAGTTAAGCTATGTATTAGCTTACATAAGACTACTAAAGTCTCAAGCCCAAAAAGACGTAGAGTAAAACTGTTGTATGATACCATGACTTTCAGAATCTATAATTAAAAGCCATGTAAATGTGTGAGGCACTGGTTCTGCCTCTGCCAGTGGGATCTTGGACGAATCCCTTCACGCCTCTCGGCTTCGCTTTTGCTTCTCTTAAACCATAGTTTGGCAAACGTTTTCTGTAAAGGGCTTGTCAATAAATATTTGAGGCTTTGTGGGCCACATGGTCTCTGTTGCAGCTGTTGAACCCTGCCATTAATTAGTACAGAAGCAGTCACAGATAATGCATAAGCAAATGAGCATGGCTATGTTCTAATAAAATTTTATTTATAAAACCAGGTGGGAAATTAAATTTGTCCTGCAAACCATACTTTGCCCATCACTCCTTTAAATAAAAAAAGAAAAAAAAAAAATCAGTGAGAAACAGCTGTACTGAATGAAGGACTAGAACCTGAGAAGTAACTGCAGGGCCAGGGAGAAGAGATGACTGCGATGGGAAAGAATGAATTAACAGCAACTAGAAGAGCATAGAAATCTCAGACTTGTAGTGGCTTCTGAGGTTATACAGCCTGGCTGACTGCACAATTGGGACATTTCCATGGGGGAAATGGTAGAAGAATGACAATTCACACTACTTCTTTAGCCTCTGGGATCACTACTCTTTTAGTGAATAGTAAACTGGAAGTGCAGTAATCAGGGCAGAAGCATGGTCTCTGAGGGGTTTTTATGGAAGGGGGCGGCCTGAGTTGCTTATCACTTAAGTTATAATCAGAGAATATGAAATGACAGCTAATGATATCAGAATAGAGGCAATTGATGTGTAAATATATACTGTCAGTGCCATATGGTTTTAGATGAAATAAGGACAGCTTTATGGAGAATTACAACATGAGCTGGGACTTTATGGAAAATAAGGATTTGGCTTTTTTTTTTTTTTTTTTTTTTTTTCTCACTCCCTGGCCATCTTGTGGGGCCAGCCCACACCTAAGACAGGAAGACGGTGGCCGAAAAGATGAAAAAGCCACTGGAGTTGATTAACTCTGGGCTGCAAATCAATATGAAAAGTGGAAAGTATGTGCTGGGATACAGGCAGACTCTGAAAATGGTCATCCTGGCCAACAACTGCCTAGCCTTGAGGAAATCTGAACTAGGGTATTATGCCATCCTGGCCAAAACTGGTGTCTGTCCCTACGGTGGCAATAGTATTGAATTGGGCATAGAACGTGGAAAATACTGTGGAGTATGCACACTGGCTATCATTGACCCAGGTGATTCTGATGTAATCAAAGCATTCCAGAACAGACCAGTGAAAAGTAAATCATGCAACTTTTTTTTTTTTTTTAATATAACTGGCCAGAGCGTGTTAAAAAAAAAAAAAAAAAGATTTGAGTAGGTGGAGGGTAGCATATGAGAGGTCAGGTTGTGACATCAATAGGCTTGGGTTTGAATCCTGTTTTGTTTTGTTTTTTATAGTTTATTTTTTAATTTACATCCAGGTCAGTTAGCATATAGTGCAACAATGATTTCAGGAGTAGATTCCTTAATGCCTCTTCCCCATTTAGCCCATCCCCCCTGAATCCTGTTTTTATCACAAATTACCTGTGTGACTTTGGCGACTTACCTTTGCTAAATGGAAGTTTACTGATCTGTAATGTATGTTTTTGTTCTTAATAATGATCACAGTCCTCAGAAATACTTTGACTAAGTGTTGTTACTACTAATAACAATACACATTATGGATTTGTAAATTGACAGGGATATTGTAGTGAAAAGTCCACAACATTCTGTTCTCAGAAAGTACCAGATAGCAGGTGCTGGGCAGAGAATCTAGTGTGATGTGATGCAGGATGACTGAGTAGATACTTTAGATTGGGTCATCAGGCAGGACCTCTCTGAGCAGATGAGTGTTAGCTGACACCTGAAGGAAGGAGCCATCCATGCTGAGATTAGTAGGAAAACCTTCTAGAGCTTTGTGTCTTCAAGAAACAGAAGAAAGTCCAGTGTGACTCAGCACAGCAGAAGGGTGTTATGACATGAACAGTGTGAGATATACACAGGAGTCAGTCCACACAGGCCTTTGTAAATCACGGTAGGACCTTGGGTTTTATGTTAAGTTCAAGGGGGCAAAATCCATTAGAGGTTTTAGTGACATGGTCTGGTTTGTACTTTTTAAATATTGTGGGTTGCTGTGTGGAGAAAAGGTTGTAGTGGGAGGGCAAGAGTAGCAGCAGGACGAGCAGTTAGGAGACTGTGGTAGGGGTCAGCGAGGAGGTAGGGCAGCTTAGACTAGGACAGTAATTTCTAGAGTGAAGTGGATGCATTGGAGATGTGTTTCAGAGGTAGAGTTGATGGAATTTATTCAGAGATTACCTGTGAAGGAATTGGGGAAAGGGAGACACTTAGGGTAATGACCTAGATTTTTGGCCTGAGCAGCTGAAAAATGATAGTTTACTGAGATGGGAAAACTGAGCAAAGAGCAGGTTTGTGGGGGATTAAGTTCTACTGGATTAAGTTCTACATTTTGAGGTATCTATTTCAACACTGTATTAGAGTTCCTCAAGCAGTGATTAGCTCTGAGTGAGCAGTAGAACCAACTGTGGCTAACTGAAGCAGGAAAATTCCTTATTGAATCAATGTTTGATAACTCACAAAGTCACCGGGAAAGTTAAGTTTACTAGCTTGGAAAATGGACTGTTCCCAGGGAGATGAGGAGGTTAGAATCACATTGTAGAACCAGTCTGGTGTGGACCCTGCTCTTGCCTCCTGCTGTTGAATTCAGTAGTATGCTCCCTTATATCATCCCTACCACTTGTATCCATAGCATTAATTCCTCACTGCCCTGGTTCTTTGCATAATTAGCTAAATCTTGAGAGTCCCCAGTAGGTGCATCTGATTGAACCAGGGCACGGGCTAACTGCCAGCAGTGCTGGGGATGCGAATATCTGGCCTTTTAGATTTCTCAAATGAGAAGCAGTCTCCCACAAGACTTACATGGTGAGAAATTTCCTAAACTCTGAAAGGAGAATTCAACATGGAGCAGGAAAACACACACACACACACACACACACACACACACACACGAATATAAATAACAAATCTGCATTAAAGACCTCCTTGTGGAGATATACAGATGTCAGATAGGCAGCTGGATATATGAGTCTGGAGTTCTAGGGGAGAGGTCAGGGCCAGAATATTGATAGGGAAGTATCTGGCACATAGATGGTGTTTAATGCCATGAAGAGGGCACTTAGAGAAGAGAAAGGGGCTCAGGTTGAAGTCAGTAGGAGAGGAAGAGCCAGCAATGGAGGCTGAGGAGGAGAGACCATTGAGGTAGCAATAAAGCCAGGAGAAAGTGGTGTTTCTTTTAAGACAGGAGAAGAAAGTCTTTCAGGGAAGGAGTGGTCAGCTGTGTCAAATGCTGCTGAGGGGGTGCCTGGCCGGCTGAGTTGGAAGAGTAAGTGACCATTGATCTCAGGGCTGTGAATTTGAGCTCCCATGGGGTGTGGAGATTACATAAATAAACAAAAAATGCTGCTGGTAGGTGAAGGTAAGACATCATAAGACATGAAGACACAAATGGCAGTGCCTTACATTGGTTTTTCAGAATTCTCAAGTATATTACTTCATATCTCAAGTGGTATCATTAACCCATTCAGTAAACAAGCATTATTGAATATACTACATGCCACTACAGTGATACAAAAAGCTTATGGTCTAGAGCAGGGACTCTTAAACTTTAGTGACTATAAGAATATTCTGGAAGTTTTGCTAAAAGACAGATTCTTGGGCTCCATTCCCAGGTGTTTTAGTATCTACTTTTAACAAGCTCCCCTAGGTGATTTTGGTATACGTATTCCTTGAGCTACACTTTAAGGTATTAATTTTATTTTATTTATAAGCATATAATTTGCTTACTTCCATAAATAAGGCAGCTTCTAAGAAGTATTTTTAATTTAAAAATTAGAATCAAAGGAGACATAAATGAGATAGAAGTGTAAGACCTCTGAATTACACATAACTTTCCAGATGCTGAGGTCCTGAACTACTGACAAAATTGGACCACGTGTTTGACTCTTAATTTCTAGGCAACAAAACCAAAAGATGAAAAAATAAACACATAAATAGGTTAATATTTATCAAAGTCTTACTATATTCTAAACATATATACTTCTATATATGTAAATATACTGTATTCTAAATATATTGTTGGGGCGCCTGGGTGACTCAGTTGGTTAAGCATCCAACTCCGGCTCAGGTCATGATCTCACCGTTTGTGAGTTTGAGCCTATGTCAGGCTCTGTGCTGACAGCTTGCTCAGAGCCTGGAGCCTGCTCCAGACTCTGTCTCCCTTTCTCTCTGCCCCTGCCCCACTCACACTCTGTCTCTGTCTCTCTCAAAAATAAACATTCAAAAAAATAAAAATACAAATAAATAAACATATATATATATATATATTGTTAAGCATATTTTACACTAGAAGTGTGAATAGATACAAAATACACATTTTCTGTGAGACATCTCAAATTCTCAGGAGAAACAAATGTTTTATCATTTCTTCTTTTTAAGAAATGTATATAAGTAATAGTAGTAGTTTATGGATCAGGTGGTATACAATTGATTTACTTAGAATTTCTCATGTAATCTTTAATCCAGTTCAATGAGCTAGAGATTAGCCTTTACCATGAACAGGTAAATGAAGCTTAAAGAGATTAAGGAAGTTTCTTACATTTACACAACTAGTACATGGCAGAGCCAAGATTTGAACCCAAAGTCTGCTTTTAACCACTAATGTCTCTATACAGTGTAGAACATTTAGAAAATAAAGAAAAATATAAAGAATCAAATAAAAAAATCAACCATAGTTCAGCTCCTGTTAGCCACATACTGTTAAGTATGTTCTTTTTTTTTTTCCAGTCTTTTTAAAAATAGCTTTAATTTTCTTCTGATTCTAGAAGTAAGTATACTTATTTTTAAAAGCCTTGAAAAGTATAAAGGATGGAACAAAAGTCTATAGTTCTAGCAGCCAATGGTAAACACTTCAATATATTGATATATGTCTTCATAGGCTTGTGTTTATGCTTTTCTATTTACATGTATTTTTTTTTCATGACAATAATGGAACCTTATATACATGAAGTTTTGTATCCTTCACAGTATATTGGTGAATTTTTTTTCCATCTTGTTAAGATTCTTTCAAAAGTACTGCTTTTTTCTGGCTGTTTAAATTCCATTTCGCAGCTTTACCGTAATTCAGTCATTCCACTACTGTTGGATATTTAGACTTTCCTTATTGCTGTAAAGCTGTGCCGAGCACAAATATTTGTTGGCAATATGGCAGGAAAACAGACAGTCTCCACTGCTGGTGGTGATTTATGTTGATACATTTTTCTTCAGGTATTAAACAGTTTGAAAATGTTAATGTCCTTTGCAGTAATGCAATTTCTAGGAGTCTCACCAGAGGACCCCAGACTTTTTAATTCTTTTCCATGCTTTGAACTGTCTTTTCCTTAGGATCTAAACGCTCTTCCCACAGCAATGCTTATTTTTATGGCTTCTTCAAGAACAAGCGCATAGTTTTGTTTGACACTCTACTAGAAGAGTATTCTGTACTAAACAAAGCCATCCTGGAGGAGTCTGGCATGGAAGCCCGCAAAGATGGAGAAGGGGACAGTGAAGAAGTAAAAGCTAACGTTAAAGTGAGTTTTTCTTTTCCTAAGAGGCCCTGGGCTCAGTTTTTATAAACAGTTACTATGACAGCTCAGAATAATATCAGTTTCTGTGCAGTGAGTGGTGAATTAAAGGAGACTACCAAATAAGAACACCGTGGCACCTTTATAATTCTGGTATTTGGGAGAGACTATCACTATTATTACATGCTAACTACCTCTCAAGCTTTTATAGAATGTACACATGGAAATCGGAAGTGTAAGACAGGAAAATTCTTATGACTATAAGCTGTCTTTAAAACAGGACTTCATATATATTCTTGATATGTTTATGATCAAAGACTTCCCACAGGTAGGCCAAAGAGGAGATAAACATTTGATTTTTACCTCATTGAGATGCAGAAATGATAGGCTTGGCAATGGAGAGACTTGGATTTGAATCCTGGTTCTGTCATTTAGTAGCTGTGTGTCCTTGGGTACACTATATAATGTGGTTGGCTTTCTTTTGTTTGTTTGACAAATATTTATGAAACCTATATTCTGTGCTGAGATACTTTGCCTGGCACTAGAAATGCAAAAATAAAGAGGGAAGATCTCAAGAAGCTTGTGATCTGAAGGGGAGAAATATAATTGTAACAGTGAAGCTATGTATACTGAATGCAGGGGGAGCACAGGAGAAGACATGTCTTAAATCTGACTTGAGTCTCAGAAAGCTTTTTCGGGGGGCTCCTGACTGGCTCAGTCAGTAGAGCATATGACTCTTGATCTAAAGTACCAAGACTAACTGGGGGAAGAAGGGACAATGATAAGAAACAGCACAGTTTTAATCAGGAACAGCCAGCAGTATTTCTATATGTATTGGAATATGCTATTGGCCTTGGTGTCATTCAGAGATGATTTTGGTTCTGTATAACTCTAGGCAATATGTTAAGTTCTCTAAATCATTGATCATTGATCTGTCTCTCTCTTTTTTTTATTTTTTATTATTAAGTTTATTTATTTATTTTGAGAGAAAGAGTTGGGAGGAGGGGCAGAGAGAGAGGGAGAGAATCTCCAGCAGGCTCTGACATGGGGTTCAAACTCACAAACCATGAGATCATGACCTGAACCAAAATCAAGAGTTGGACCCTTAACCAACTGAGCCATGCAGGCGACCCTAGATCATTAATTTCTTTTTTTTTAAGTTGATATATTTTGAGAGAGTGAGCATGCACGTGTGTCATGTGCACAAGATGGTGAGGGGCAGAGAGAAGGAGAAACAGAATCCCAAGCAGGTTCTGAGCCATCAGTACAGAGCCTGGTGCGGGGTTTGAACTCATGAACTGTGAATTCTTAACCTGAGCTGAGATCAAGAGTCAGATGCTTAACCGACTGAGCCACCCAGGCACCCCTGAATCATTGATTTCTTAATTAAAAGATGCTGCTGCAGGGTTTCTCACCTTGGCACTATTGACATTTTGAGCCAGGTGATTTTTATTGTGGGAGGGTATCTTGTGCATCATAGGATATTTAGCAGCATCCCTGGCCTTTCCCCACTACATGCCAGTATCAACCTTCCCTACCACCAACACCTTTTACAACTGAAAATCTCTCCAGACGTTGCCAGATAGCCCTTGGGGGCAGGGCTTGGGGGGCAAGAACTAGGAAACTAGTTGGGAAACTAGTTCCTAGCAGAACTAGGAAACTAGTTGGGAAACACGGGGCTGAAGCTGCCTGCCTTTAGGGCTCTGAGGATTAAATGAAATGATATAGGTGAGATACTTTGTACTCCATATTATACATTCTAACTACTAGGAAATATTATCATTTGAACATACATTTTGATCCTAAAAAGATAGTCTAATAAAATGGCCTTGCCTGTTATAAATATGTACACGGGGCAAGATTCTGTGAAGGGATTAAATAGCATTGGGAGAGGGTTAACTCCTGTAATTTAGCTTATTTTTGAAGTAGGGTTATCCTGCCGGTTAGGATGTTGGAATAAAAGTCACTTTGGTTTGACCAAGAGTCAGGATTTTAAGCTAAGAAGAGATCTTAAGGTTATGTCATCAGTAGGAACACTGAAGTCCAGAAAGGGTAACTCGGGGACAGCACGAGGGAATCATGCAAGGTCAGCAGGTCACTCTGCTTAAGAGGTACCCACATCCAGGGATGAGGAACAGGGGGTAACATTATAGCCAAACCATGATGTTAGACAGTGGCCCACTGATTTCAAACAGTGTGATGAAATTACTGATCTTTAGTATCTAGGAGAACAGTATTCTTTCTTTCTCCTCTTTCTAGTATTTCTCCTGTTTCTAGGAGAACAGATTTTTTCAGTAAATCTTAAAAAAGATTAGATAGTCTTTTGAAATGTGTTGAGTGGAGTCTCTGAGTTATTTTGCTGGCTTTTTTTGCTTTATTTCATTGATAACTACAAATATTTTAGTATCTGGGTATAAGTTACATGATTAAAATACTTTAGACATAGTCCTGAAGAACCTTTAGTAGAAGAGACTAGCCCTGTACACAAATAGCCCATAAATTAAAGCAGAGTGTGGTAAACATCATGAATGGCTGGAATAGTGTGGTTTTTAGAAATTAAGAGGTTAATGAGGATTCTAATAGATAGTTTTCTTCTTTTTAAAAAAAATTTTTTAACGTTTATTTATTTTTGAGAAAGACAGACAGAACATTAGTGGGGATGGGCAGAGAGAGAGGGAGACACAGAATCTGAAGCCGGCTCAGGCTTTGAGCTGTCAGCACAGAGCCTGACGTGAGGCTTGAACTCAGGAACCATGAGATCATGACCTGAGCCAAAGTCAGACGCTCAACCAACTGAGCCACCCAGGCGCCCCCTAGTAGACCGTTTTCTTAACGGAGAAGATATTTGAACTAAGCAGAATTTTGACTTGGGAATGGGGCTTTTCAGGTCAAAGTTATGAAATGAATAAAATGATACAGACATAAAAACTACACACTGGCTCTTCTAAGATTAATGACTAAATGTATTCTTATAGATGGGGATGGAAAGGTACACTGGGACCAGTTTGTAAAATTCTTCCTGAAGATGTTGAGTGGTTGTCTCCAATGGCCAGGAAGGTTGATTTGGGTAGAAGCCAAAGCTTGCTTTAGGAAGATTACAGTTTGGTGGCAGCATATAGGATAGAACAGATTGGAGGCAGAGAGACTTCTGGGGCCAAGTGCATCAAGGTAAGCATGAAATAAAGAGAGTCTGCATAGAGTGAGAGGTCAGAGTAAGTTCAAGAGTCACAACAAAAGATGGATTTAAAGTACCTGGTGATTGTGCTTGTGGGGAGTGAAGGAAGTCAAAGATTGACTCAACACGGAGAAAGACAAATACCTTATGATTTCACTCATATGTGGAATTTAACAAACAAAACAAACAAGCAAAGGGGAAAAAAGAGAGACCGACAAACAGACTCTTAAGTATAGAGAACAAACTGATGGTTCTCAGAGGGGAGGTGGCGTGGGGATGGGAGAAATAGGTTAAGGGAATTAAGAGCACACTCATCATGATGAGCACTGAGTAGTGTATAGAATTGTTGAATCACCGTATTGTGCACCTGCAACTAATATAACACTCTGTGTTAACTATACTGGAATTAAAATAAAAAACTCAGTAAAGAAAAAAACAAAGATTGACTCAACACTCATTAACTGCAGTGCTTTCCAGTGTATGTGCCATACTATTTTAGGGAGTATATTAGTATTTTAAATTTGAATGGCTATATCTTTATTAATGTATATTAGGACAATGATAAAACTAGCATATAGTGATTTCATAAATATTGTCATTTAGGACAAGTCTAAGTTTTAAAAAGTGAATTGGTTTAGAGAGAGCTATTGAGTAAATAATCACATAGAGATTACACAGATGTAGCAGAAGTTTAGGAAACAGTGGTTTAGTCAGGACCTGCTACTGAACACCTACTATGTACAACACATGGGGGGGGAGGCGCATTCAATCTGGATGAGGTGGGGAAAATGAAGCATTTCATTTTCAACAGAAGTTTAAAGGAGAAAACCAAGTTATCTGAAATCCCTCCTCTCAGGGAGATCTAGTACATTTTGATGAATGTTTCCATACTGGTTATTAACATTTAAAAAGATGTCTAGGAAACTTGACTGTAGGATTTTACCCTTCAGGAGACAAAGAGAATATTTGGAACAACCTGTCTCAAAAGTAGTTTAAAAGGAAAAGTAAAACTATAGAAAAGCTGCCCCTTTGTAGAAGAAAGTATTTCCCAGCAAGGGCTAGGGTTATGTTAAGTCTTCCCAGTTAGTAAGAGTAAATGGAAAGTGCACAGGCTATAGAGATATGGGTTCGGGTTTTACCCACGACATACTAGCGAGATGATCTTAAGACATTTAAAAAAAAAATTTTTTTTTTAATGTTTACTTTGGACGCAGAGAGAGAGAGAGCATGAGTAGGGGAGGGGCCAAAAGAGAGGGAGACACAGAATCCACAGCAGGCTCCGGGCTCTGAGCCGAAGTCAGATGCTCAACCGACTGAGCCACCCAGGCACTCTGATCTTAAGACATTTTTAATTTCTCAGCTACCTCTTCTTTATCTCTAAAATGAAGATAATATTCCTCTCCTGCCCAGTTTGGTGGTGTTGGGATCAAACGAGTCAGTGTATGAATCCTGTGAAAAAAAAGGGCTATAGAAAGCGGTGCTTCTTTCTGTTCTGTTATGTGAAATTAGTGTGGGAAGAAAAGAAAATTCAGTTTTGTCTAAGAATCTGTCACAAAAAAACAAGAGTCCGTTAGTGGACCCTGTTTAAGCTCTTTTCATTCCGTATCTTTGAATGTGACTCTGTGCACTTCTAAATAGCTCCCTAGTAGTACGTGAGTGACTCGGCTGGTTAAGCGTCCTACTCTTGATTTTGGCTCAGGTCATGATCTCACCTTACGTGAGTTCGAGCCCTCTGTTGGGCTCCATGCTGGCAGTGGAGGGGCCTGCTTGAGATTCCCTGTCTCCCTCCCTTGCTGTCCCTCTGGCACTTGTGCTGTGTGTATGTATGTGTGTGTGTATATATATATATATATATATATATATATATATATATATATATATATATAAAACACTTGTGTGTTATATATACATATAACTTCCTAAACCTAGACACAGGAACCTGCACCATCTAGTAGAGAGCTGGTTGTTTAATGAAAGAATTCATAGTTCATACTGGGAAGCTGGGAACTAGTGAAAACAGAAGCCTGAGGACCAAGTTACTTTATATAAAATGACGCAAATGATAGCTGCCTTCTAGCAGTGGAGATTAATGAGCTGCATGTAAAATGTCTGATCCACACATAGGCCATTAATGGGTGGGAGCTATTATTTTTATTATTAAACAAAACAGCCATATTTTTGCTTATGAAAGCAATAGAAAACTTAGAAAACATGACTAATCCGCCTGACCATAAACATTTTACTATATGTATTTCTAGTCTTTATAAACTCATTTTTTCCATCTTTCTCCTCCTATTGGATATATGGATTATTGCCAGTGTTTTGTTGTTAAAAATATTCTTGCAGTAAATATCTTCATATGTGGATCTTCAGTCTTAATTTCCCCCTTAGAATAGATGTCTACTAATTGGTGCTTTAAATTGTGATTCTTTCTTAATGGCCCTGAAGGTGCAGGTGCACGAATGTCTCTCTGTCTTTTAAACAACTAGGCCAGTTTTCTTACCGGTTCTTGCTCTGGCCAAAATTCTAATACTTGAAAGGAAAAGAGATAATAAATGTCAATACTATCTTGCAAATCTCTTTATCCTCTTTCTCATGTATCTACCCAGCCTCACTTTAAATGGACATCTCCTTAAAAAGGAGGAATTGGGGAAGGAGGGGAAAGGTGGTAGAATATCTAGATTCCAATAAATCTTACTGCTTGTGTTCCCATTAGGTTGCATTTTTCTAAACTGCATAAAACAAAATCAATTCCACAATTCATCTGGGTTTTTTTGTACCTCACCCTTTTAAGTATCTGGAGTATATTTCAAAACCCTTGGCCTTTACTTTCTAGGATATAAGTTCTCTAATTGTTGCAGGATATTGTGTGTGTCAGTAGGTCAAGCTTATTTAGTATTTGGCTCACATCTTTATATCTTTTTGATATTTTATTTGCTTGGTGTTTCAGTTATTGAGAGAAGTATGTTAACATCCTCTATTATGATAGATTTGTCAGAATAAATGTATTCTGAGGAAATAGTATTAGATACATGTAAATTTAGAATTAATGCATCCAAAGGTAAATTGAACCTTGGGCGAATTCTGTGGTGACCTTCTTTAGTAATGCCTTTAAGTTTCTTTTCTTTTCTTTTCTTTTTTTAATTTTTAAGTAATCTCTACACCCAACATGGGTTGGGTCTCGAATTCACCGTTCTGAGGTCAAGAGTCCTATGTTCCACCTATTGAGCCATCCGGGCACCCCTTAAGTTGCCGTTTAAGTTGATTTTGTCTGATGTTAATACAGCTACACCAGTTTTCTTTTAGTTAATGTTTGCTAGATGTCATCCATTTTTTAAAAAATTTCTTGAGCTAAAATTCACCTTTTCTACCATTTTTGAATGTATAATTCAGTGGTTTTTATTTATTTTTATTACGTTGTGCAGTGAGCCACCACTAACTCAATCATCCTTTTGCTTCTCAACTTACCATCCTGTCTTAGATGCCTTATACATAGCATGTAGGTAGATTTATGATTGAGAGTCACTATTTTTTTTTTTTGACCAGCTTAGTTTATTTATATATGTTGTGATTACTGATACTTGGAATTGTTTCTGCCATATTACTTTATGCCTTTTTCTTCTGTCCTTCCCGTATCCCCACCCCACCCCTGAACATACACATGTACATCTTCATGCCTTTTTTTTAAACAACTGACTGAGGGTTTTAAAAAATTCTATTTGAGTTGTAATTCAGGTTGGAAGGTTCTTGTATGATTGTGCTTTTAGTGACTGCTGTTAAAAATTAGGATTGCTCGGGGGCGCCTGGGTGGCTCAGTCGGTTAAGCGTCTGACTTCAGCTTGGGTCATGATCTCACAGTCTGTGAGTTCGAGCCCCGCGTTGGGCTCTGTGCTGACAACTCAGAGCCTGGAGCCTGCTTCAGATTCTGTGTCTCCCTCTCTTTCTGCCCCTGCCCTGCTCACACTCTGTCTCTCTGTCTCTCACAAATAAATAAACATTAAAAAAAAAATTAGGATTGCCCATATAACTTAAAATCTTAAAATATATAGTATCTTCACTGCTTCCTGAACAATCCAGGGACCATATACACTTTGATCCAATTCCTCCTTTCATCTTGTGTTTTATTTTTATTTTATTTTTATCCCCCAAATTAGCATTATAATTATTATTTCATACAGTCATTTTTTAGATTTACTCATATGCTTACCTGTTTCTTTGCTTACCATTCCTTATTCATCTTATACCTTCCTTTCAGAAATAACTTTCCTTTTTCCAGAAGTATATGTCTTAGCAACTTCTTAAGAAATTTTTGGATTTTGTTTTTATTTCATTCTCATGCTTAGATGTCAATTTAAGACTATCTTTTTTTTTTTTTTTAGTTTATTTTGAGAGAAACAGAGAAAACATAAGCAGGGGAGGGGCAGAGAGAGAGGGAGAGAGAGAGAATCCTAAGCAACCCATGAGATCATGACCGCAGCCACAATCAAGAGTTGGATGCTCAACCCACTGAGCCAGCCAGGCGACCCAGGACTGTCTCATTGAGCTATTTATATTAGCACTTTAAAGATGCCATTCCATTGTGTTGTGGCTTTTGTTCCTGTTGAAAAAGTCTACTCTGAGCTTTTGTCATTTCTTTATAGTTCTCTTTGGTGGTTCTTAAGATTTCTCTTTGATTTTCATGTTCTGCAGGTATGGGCTTCTTTATCTCAGTCCTACTTGGGATATATTGTGATTCCTAAATCTAACAACTTAGATCTTTCCTGAAGTTTTGAAAATTCTTGGCCAGTTGTATCTGTGAGTGTTGCTTCTCTCCCATTCTCTCCAGTCTGTCTTTCTGGAATTCCAGTTAGATGAATGTCGCACTATCTCATTCTGTCTTCCACAAGTGGTAAACACTATTTCATATTTTCCCTCTCTTTATTCTTTTCTCTAGGTATATTTAATCTATTTATTCTTTAGCCAGCCTGTTGTGTTTCAGTTTTAAAGCTCCGTTTGTTTCTTTTTCAAACCAGTTTGGTCGTTTCTGGAATTCTCTAGTTCCTTCCTCAGTGTTTTTAGATCTCTTCTTTGTGTAAAGCATGCTGTTTTTTTTGTTTTTTGTTTTTTTTTTGTAGCTAATAGTTCCATTATCTGAAGTCTTATGGAGCTAATGGTGCTCTTTATTGTTTCTGCTAACTTACTCATTGTTCCATTGTCTTCTGAAGTCTTTGGTAATTTTTGTTGTGACCTCATAATGCATCACTGATTTTAATCTTTAGGAATCCTGAGGGGTCTGGGTTTAGGGTACAATCCTCAATAGAGGATTTGCATTTGCTTGGGTCATCTGTCCCCAGTGCCACCAAACCAGAAGTATTTTAATCGGTCAGCTTGGGATTTTTCTGGACCATATTATACAGATAATGATTTTGACTTTTCGTAAGAAATATTTTTTTTTCACTTTAGGTGAGACTTGACAAATTTGGTTTATTTTGCCACTGTAGTTTTTCCTAGCTCACTCTTTGACTCAGAGTGTAGCCCTTCATGGATTTGTGCGAGGGATCTCAATTTCACCTCCTCACCTTTGGCTTTTCCTTTTTTTTCTGACGTACTAAATAAACTATATATCTAAAAGGATATTTATAACTTAGTATTTTTAGATGTCTGAGGGTTTTTCAGACTATCTAGTTAGTAACATTGCCAGACTCAGGTGTCTAGGGGTGTGTGTGTGTGTGTTCGTGAGTGAATATGTGTGTGTACATGTGTGAGTGTGTGTAAGATTAAATTGTTCATTGTGTCTTGGCACTATTTACATTGAATCTGGGAAATTTATGAACAGAATTTTATTTGGCTTAGTAAACATTATATATCATCATCCATATGACCACCTGCCATTTATGTTTAATTTTGTAATATTGTAATAATATGCAAATGATTACATATGTGTCAACTAAAGTTATTTATCTTATTTGATTGATGAATATTGAATACTTTTACATTCATAGTTTGTAAAAGTTGAAAGTACAGGTCTCTGGCATCAGACCACTTGGCTTCAAATTCTAGACTTTGGCTTTGTGGTTAGAGGAAAATTAGTTAACTTCTCTGTGCCTAAATTTTCTCATCTATAAAGTGGTATGGTAAGAATACTTTTGTCATGGTGATTTTGATGTATAAATGAGATAATTAAGTATTTAGCACAGAGGGCCTATGTATGTAGTCACTGTTTAATAAATGTTAGCAATTTTTGTAGTTGTTTTTTTTTAATCTTTCCCGGCCCGGTCTTCGTATGTGTTGAAGGGAAAAAAATTCAGATATTTTCCTTATATAATTTCTATGTCATCCATACTGCTTTTTTTCAGGTTCTAGTGTTCTATCTTAACAGCTTCCTTCATATATCTGGTAATTCTTGGTTGTCTACTCCTTAGTAAGAGAATAGGGGCTAAAAACTTGATTGGAATCTCTGAGCCTGTAGCTAAGGCTTGTCCACTTTGAGCTTCACTGTAGGGTGACCTGGGTGGGCTTCTTGCTGGAGAACACCTGGGTGTTAGTATCCTCAGGTGTTTCCTGGTAGAGTGGTCAGAGTTCCCAGGGAGTACTCATCTGATCCTCTCCCTGGGGGGTAGTGTTCTGGGAGCCCAGTGTGGGGAGAGGGCTTGGTGGGGGAGAGTCCTCAGTGTTCAGCATACCCTTACAATAGCTAACCTAACACAGACACATAGTCTGTGTACGCAGACCATGCTCGTGTGCCCTGGCCCTCCACTAGGCCCACTTGCTAGTTGAAAGGTCCTCTTTTACCCAGAGAGAATGAATGTTTAGGCTCCTTCCAGGGACAGGGGCAGTTGCTTTTTTGTGTAGAGTTGGAGAAGGAATCTATAGCTTTAACCACTGCTGAAACCACTCTCACTCAATTCTTATTTTAGCTGCCTTCCCCCTTCCCCCAGTTCCAGAAGTACCTAGTGCTGTTAGTTCCCAAGCCCTGTGAAGACTGTGTGGGATAAATCAGGCTGCTTCTGCTTGCTGCACTGCTGGCTTGTGAGTCAGCTTTCTTTAGTCAGCTAAGTCCATATCACTTGTCCATCTGCTTTCCTGCTTCCAAAATGTTGCTGTTGTCACCTCTCCTGTTTTCCCCTTCCTTGTGGGGTTAATATCTTAAAAATCTCTTGATCGTAGTTTTATGGGGGATTTTGTTCTTTCTGCTACCTTAACTTGGAAGTCTTGCTTTTTTAAATGGCAATTCATGGTGTATTTGTGATCATAAGTGATATGTGCTTATTTGTAGATAATTTGGAAAATAGGAAAGATATAAGCTAGTTACACATCACTATAATTTCTATCACATAGAAAAAACTACTGTTGACATTTGATGTACATCATTTGTTTCTGTGTTGTTTATTTTTATATGCACATTCACATTTTTTCATCATTGGGATCACTATTTTTAGCTTTGTATCATGCTTTCTTCACCTAGTAAACTGTTTTCCCATGTCAGAACATAATTTTTGAAACATTTCTAATGGGTTTATAATATAGCTGTCATATAAATTTGTCATGATTTATTTAAATGTCCTACTGATAAAGATTTATATTTTTAACATTTGTTTTTGTTTTTGTTTTTTTTTCAAATCCAAGTTAGACTATAAGTTTCATGAAGTCAGGGAATGTCTATCTTGTTCATGATTCTCTCTCCAGTGGTTAACCCAATGTCTACCACGGAGTGATTCAGAGAATGTTTTGTTAAATGAATGAACAGTTTTGCACAAAAGTCTGATTTTTTTTTTAAGTTAGAATCTAAGGAAGGCTCTTACTGGGTTAAAAGGTATAAACTTTGTGAAGGTTGTTAATAATTTATTTGCAACGTGTTCTTTGATTTAGAATAAGAAACAAGGATGTAAAAATGAGGAAGTGCTTGCTGTACTGGGCCATGAACTGGGACACTGGAAGTTGGGACACACAGTCAAAAATATCATTATCAGCCAGGTAAGTTGGGAGTGACAGTTCCCTTTTTATGGCAAGGTAGTCAGAGGAGAAGTATGGCAGGCAGGAGAGGTGGTCTAGTAGAGAGGTTAAGACGGACTCTGTAGCCAGGATAGCTGGCTTCATATCACGGCTCCTTGACTTCATCCCTGTGCCCTCAGGCAAGTTCCTTAACCTCCCTCTGCCTCCATCCCTTATTGAATGATAATACTTCCTAGGATTGATGTAAGAATTCACTGAGTTAATACATGTAAAGACTGTGGAGTAGTACGTGGAATGTGGTTAGGACTGTGTCAGTGTTGATCGTTACCACCACCATCACTGCCTGCAGAGTCACTCAGCTGTGAAGATCAAAGCTTGATAAGCTGGATTTTTTTGTAAACTTTTCTCCTTTAAAAGTCATTATACATCTATTGAAAAGAAGTTGGAAAAATGTAGTAAAGATAAAGAAGAAAATAACTATTCCTATAACATTCCTCCTCTGGGACCTAAATCATCTCTCTAAACCAACTGTTAACCATAGTTGTCAGGCTCCAGGTGAAATAGCACTATACTTTGTTGACTGGTTTGGAGCAGGTGTGGCCTTCACTGAGTCTAAAGTAGGTCTTTGTACCTTTCTAAAGGGCCGATGGTTCTGGAGGACGGTGTGTGTGAGGATTTGTAAGCCCCCATGGGCCCTTCCTGTTGCCTTGCATCTTTCAGCAGAAAATGAGTTCCTTGGCTTGAGGCTAGTTGTATGGATACATGGCAGTAGATAAGAAGATAAGTCCAAATCCAAGTTCAGAGTATTCAGTCTAAAGAGGAAAGTCTCAGCCGCCTTCATGAAGAAAGGGGTCCAATGGAATTAGGCTACCCTGAGGTGGTCGGCTGGTCCCTGAGGTGTCGTACCTGATGTGGGTGGGGTTGACTGCCCCTTCTAATAGATTGGGCACTCATCAAAAGCCAGTGGGGGGAATGTCTGGGTTGTTGACCAATGCACCGACTCCATTTCTGGCACCTTGACCACTTTTTCCAAGAGTCCCTTGACCAAGTCCTAGAGTGTCTAGGGAAAGAGGCTGACTGGCATCCACAGAGCAGGTATCTTCTCCACCTTATCGACAGCCTCCTTTACCATGGACTCCTTTGGTGAACATTCACATTGGGCCAATATATCATCGTACTCTGGGCTAATTTTGGAAGTTTTTCCACATACCTCTTTTCCAGATCTTCTTGTTAGCCATCCTTGAGTTTGTTCCGAGGCCCTGATCATCCAGCCAAACCAATATTTACCCACTGCCAATGATTTTATCCTCAGCTCAGGCCTTCTCTTCTTCCAGACTGAGTGGGCAATGAGGTATACTACTAAAGTTTCCTTCACTGAGAGTATTTCCTTCACCACTGTTTGCCAGGAACAGCCCTGAGTGGTTCTGTAATGCCATAGCAGTTCATTTCAGCTGGTGCCAGCAAATTGTATTAAGTTATTTGTAAAATGGGCTCGGATTTTTCCTCCTCAATCAAATGATTGTAGGGAGCTCCCCATGAATAGGGTTGGTTGAGGGATGGCAGAGGGTCAGGAGTTGGCATACTAGGTGTATGAGCTACCTGCTCTTTTAACTTCTGCCTTCATGACATCCTTCATTTCCGCTCGCATATATGCCACTTAGGCGTGATGTTGGGGCGCTTCAGGACATTCCAGTTTCCTGGCTAGGTGAGCTAGCATAGCATCCAGTGTAGGAGAGGCAGCTCGGTTTGCAGGGTCCTGCCGTCCCAGTCAGGAATCAGTCTCTAGTAGGGCACAGTAGCAAACCCAGAGTTGTTTTTCAGAAAGACAGTAGTTACTTGACAAAAATGATATGCATAGCTCATAATTCTAGGACCTTCATAATTCTAGGAGCTTGTCATGTGGATCCACGGGGTTACAAGGGCTGAATTGCGAGCTGCTTGCACTTCATCCTGGGGCTGGCGAACCTTATGCTGAGCCCCACTCTAGGCTGGTAGTGTTTGAGTTCTCTGGCAAATGGTTTGGAGCAGCACCCTCAAATATGGTACCTATGGTCTCCCAAGATCCTGACCTGCCAAGGGAAAGAATGGTATTTGTTCTCTACCTTACTCCAGTACCCCTTTACTCATATTTTGGTACAGACTTTTCACTCTTTTTCTCTCATTTATTGTTAAAGATACATCATTTTTCTCTTGGACCTAACTGCTCAGTACAGCTCCAGTGGTCCTAAAAAGTATTCAAGGGAAGCTTGTTTCTTCGAGCTTCCACATCAGAGTCAGGTGGAAGGCCTTGTATCTGATTACGATTTAATGCAAACAAAGCCAGAATGCATTCTAGCCTTTTAACTTTTTATAGAAAGAAAATATCTCATTGCTGTTGGCCACTTTATTATTATCATTATTTTTTTAAATGCTTTTATTTATTTTTTTGAGAGAGAGAGAGAGAGAGGGAGGGTGAGACTGAGCGCTAGCAGGGGAGGGGCAGGGAGAGAGGGAGACACTGAATCCGAAGCAGGCTCCGGCTCCGAGCTGTCAGCACAGATCCTGATGTGGGGCTCAAACCGTGAACCACGAGATCATGACCTGAGCTGAAGTCGGAAGCCCAACCGACTGAGCCACCCAGGCTCCCCTGCTATTGGCCACTTCAAACCCTCAGTTATTAGAGCCTCCATTTAAGCCTGTCCTTCTAAAAAACTATACAACTTATACATTTGGGGAAATTTTATTTTTATTTCTAGAATAAAACTATAAAATTACCTAAATAACTTGTTTCTCTGATTACACTAACACTATTATTAAAATCGCACCATGATGTCTGATTCTAGTTTTTTTTTTTGGTACTTCTGATTCCACAGTGAAATAAATCACCTTAGTAATAACTTAGAGAGATTTTGTATCTTTCTTTCCAGATGAATTCCTTCCTGTGTTTCTTCTTGTTTGCTGTATTAATTGGTCGAAAGGAGCTTTTTTCTGCATTTGGTTTCTATAACAGCCAACCCACTCTAATTGGATTATTGATCATCTTCCAATTTATTTTTTCACCTTACAATGAGGTAATGTATAATCTTTATAATTATCTTACATATGCCCTTGTATTTCAAATCTAGAACCTTTAGGATAGTGAAAAAAGAAATAAAACTGTAGTTTTAACAAGTAGATGAAACAAAACCTTTTAGTCCCTTGATTTACTGGCCAGTAGAAGAAAGTAGCAGAAAAACCCAAGCCCAAATGAACAAATGCTTGCATGCTGTTAATGGGGGAATAGTCGAGGACTAGACTTTGGTGGTGAAAACTTAGATCCTAACGTACCTCAGAGGCATGGTAGGTGGAGATTAACTAGGAGAATGCTAAGTCCTAGATGACGTATTCACCAGTGTTTGGCTGAAAATCTTCTGTGTTTGAGGGGACGAAACAGTGATAGTTGAGTGCCTGTATGGCTGGATAAGGGAGGCAGTGTGACAGTGTTCCCCTGATCGCGTCCTCCGCCCATCCCCTTCAGAATGGCCTTAGGGTCCCACCACAGGCCCTCTAAGTCAGAACTGGGTGGGGTGCTATGGTAAGTGAGGCTTAAGAATCACTGCTCGGATTGCCCAGTAGGGAGATTGCATACAGGTGATACGGCATGGATTGAGACTGTATATTAACAAATCTGATGATGGCAACATGTCATGATATTTGATAAATTAAGCCAGGAAATAATATTGGGGATCTTGAGTGATTTCCATTGACAAAAATTCTCTTTGAGACAGGTTGTAGAGTTAAGATTTTTAGATAAACTAAATGAATCCTATTTCTCCATTAAAAAAGGGGGAGGAGGTTTGGAAGAGAAATAGGAATAGATCATATTTGCATAGCATTGTCCACATAAACTAACAAAGTTTTCCAGAACACTGAGATTTATTACCTTTAAATTCTTTTTTATTTTAACTGAGAATATTTATAAAATGCCTTTATGCAGTTTGTTACTGCTTAAAGAGGTTAAAGAAGACTTTTTTTTTTTTTAAGATTTTAAGTAATCTCCACACCCAGTGTGGGGCTTGAACTAACAACTCCGAGATCAAGAGTCCCATGCTCCACTGACTGAGCCAGCCAGGCACCTCTAGAGAACTTCACAGTTCAGGAGTGCCTTAAGGACACTGAGCTATGTATACTGAGTGACTCCCGCTGCTCTGCTTTTGAAGCAGTTGTGCTATTTATTTAACAAATTTTTTTTTTCTTCCCTCACTGTCAGGCTGATGATCCTGTCAGTGTGACTTTCTTGTATGTTATTATCCCTTTCTAGTTGGTATCCTTAACCGACCCTAGACGAGAAAATCAGATCATCAAACTCATTGGGTCGTGGTTACTAGATTGACTGATTCGAAGGGTCCTATTCTAAGTACAGGCATGCACGGTGTTAGTGGTTATTCTTTGCCGCAGCTAATTTGACTGCTCAGAGATTTTTGTTTTGCTTGTTTGCTCTCTTATATTGAGTGGTTGAGTTCACTTCAAAAACCACCCAAATAAATGTGGGGTATTAGAGCAATTTGAAACGTGATTAATCCGCAGAGATATTAGCAACTGTTTAAAAAATCTTGAAGAGGGGCGCCTGGGTGGCGCAGTCGGTTAAGCGTCCGACTTCAGCCAGGTCACGATCTCGCTGTCTGTGAGTTCGAGCCCCGCATCGGGCTCTGGGCTGATGGCTCAGAGCCTGGAGCCTGTTTCCGATTCTGTGTCTCCCTCTCTCTCTGCCCCTCCCCCGTTCATGCTCTGTCTCTCTCTGTCCCAAAAATAAATAAACGTTGAAAAAAAAAAAAATTAAAAAAAAAAAAAAAATCTTGAAGAGCCCACGAGATTTGTTTCAAAAGAACTAGGTATTTAAACAAAAAGACTTATGTTTAATTGTCAGCGTTTAAGAGGGCATGATAGGATGGGGCGCCTGCCTGGGTGGCTTAGTCGTTAAGCGTCTGACTTTGGCTCAGGTCATGATCTCACAGTTCGTGGGTTCAAGCCCCACATCGGGCTCGGTGCTGACAGCTCACAGCCTGGAGCCTGCTTCAGATTCTGTATCTCCCTCTCTCTCTCTGCCCCTCCCCCTCCCCCACTTGTGCTCTGTCTCTTTCTCTCAAAGATAAATAAACATTAAAAAAAAATTTTAATAAAATTTAAAAAGAGGGCATGATAAGAAAGAGCTATTTTCCTGGGAAAGATGGGGAAATTGCCCTTAATATTAAGAAAAGTTTGGCCGTGTACAGCAGAGCCAGCAGGTGCAGGTCAGTAAAGAATGCTTTGCTTGGGACACTTACAATCAGGAGAAAAATTGATCCATCGATAGCTCGACGAGGACCACTTAATGATTCTGTCCCAAAAAGTCTATTCAAGATTTGGAGAGAAATTTCAGGCAGAATTCAGATATTAGCTTTGAATATGTCTAAGAAGGGATTAGGAACTCCCAGACTTCATTTTGAAACTCTCTATTTGCTAATAGCAGTGAGAGGTACAAATGAGAGACTTTTTTAAACTTATTTTTTGTCTTAATGCTGAAGTATTTCAAGGTAAGAACTAGAACTCATGTCATTCAACCTGAAGTACTCCAGTATACAAATAAATTATTTTTCCCTCAGAAATGTGTATTTTCAAATGAAGTTTGTCCCCTTTGTAATGGTCCATTCAGAGACTGGATATTTATTCTGGCAATGTTGTCATAGCTCAGAACATTTTAGAAAATTCTGTTTTGAGGTTGTAGACTATAGCCTCTTATATGGAATTAGTGAGCAAGAATTTTTTTTAAGTTTTTTAAAATGTTTATTTACTTTTGAGAGAGACAGAGAGAGAGAGAGAGAGAGACAGAGCATGAGTGGAGGAAGGGCAGAGAGAGGAGACACAGAATCTGAAGCAGGCTCCAGGCTCTGAGCTGTCAGCACAGAGCCGGACGTAGGGCTCGAACTCACCAACTGTGAGATCATGACCTGAGCTGAAGTTGGACACTTTAACCGACTGAGCCACCCAGGTGCCTCCCAAGAATGAATACACACACACACACACACACACACACACACACACACACACACTTACTTATTTATTTATTTTAACGTTTATTTATTTTTGCGAGAGACAGAGACAGAATGCGAGTGGGTTGGGGCAGAGAGAGAGGGAGGCACAGAATCCAAAGCCGGCTCCAGGCTCCAAGCTGTCAGCACAGAGCCCGACGCGGGGCTCAAACTCACGAGCCATGAGATCATGACCTGAGCCAAAGTTGGACGCTCAACTGACTGAGCCACCCAGGCGCTCCAAGAATATATTTTAATAGAGAAAGAAAGGGTCTGAATAGAAATCAGCACGACTTAACTCTGACCCGGAGGAAGGTGGTGTGTGTGGGCAATGGAGGTACCAAGAATCTCAGCGCCACAACCTTCTAGCTGTGTGACTTCCACCAAGTTATTTCACCTCTCTGAACATGACCTTCCTCATCTGTGAAACAACAGTAAGACTAATGACCACGTAGGATTGTTGGGGAATACATAAAGTGCCTACAGCAGTGGCTGGCACCTGGCAGATGCTTAAAAATTAGTATTTTTTTGGTAAGAACATTGATTTGGGTATATATCTGTTTCTGGTCTGTTTGCTCGGGGGAAAAGTCTCAATTTATAACAATTCCCCACCTTAGTTCCCTAAATACTAGTGATCTTCCTTTGGACCTGTTGTTTCTCTTATCCTGAGCTGGACTTTGCCTGCACGCCTTGCTCATGCGCCCGCCAGTGGCCGCAGAGGCGGGCAGTGGTCAAACCCCTTCTGTTTACTTTTTCAGGTTCTTTCTTTCTGCCTAACAGTCCTAAGCCGCAGATTTGAGTTTCAAGCCGATGCGTTTGCCAAGAAACTTGGAAAAGCTAAAGACTTATATTCTGCTTTAATCAAACTAAACAAAGATAACTTGGGATTCCCTGTTTCGGACTGGCTGTTTTCAATGTGGCATTATTCTCACCCTCCACTACTGGAGAGGCTTCAAGCTTTGGAAAGTTCAAAACAAGACTGAGGTGCCCAGGGTCTGCGACTGAAGACATTTCTGATTATTTCTGTCCTGGCAGCATGTTCCAGCTCTTGATGTTTTTAAACCTTTTTTTTTTTTTTTTTTTTTTTTTTTTTAAGAAAAATTATTAAGTACAGAAAAACCCAGATTTAAATACATTTAATATCTCATTTCAAAAATGATTTTAATAATCCATTTCTTAAAACACTGGAAGAAATTTTGAGGCTTAATGTTTTTAAAAGCATGGTTTTATCTCTAGCATCTAATTTTACCATCAACTTTTAAAATTATTTGAGAAAATACAGAACTTGTTTTATTTACACACTTATATGGAACCTGCATATAAGGTGTTTAGGGGCCTGTGTTTAAAAGAGGAACACCACCCAGAGTTTTGTCTGTGAGGGAGTGAGACAGTGGTCCCAAATCACTGTGCTCGAACCTGAGTTGAGATTTGTTTTTACTTCCATGTTCTTGTGATCTAACCTGGTGAATCAGTGTTTTACCTAAGGAAGAAAGGTAATAATTGGTAAGGCTGATGTGATTTAAATGAAACCAATTAGAAATATGTTCTGTTCTACCAAATGTCTCTGTTCCCTCTCTTGCATCACACCGATCAGGAGCTTCTAAATAGTGCTTTGAAATTAGAAATTATGTTTAGAAGGTTTTAAATCACTGGGTTTTGTTTTTGTTTTTAGGAAAATCTCCGTCTTTATCTTTCTTTCTACCTGGTGGATATGATCTCATTATGGCGTAAACTAGTATTTTTCAGAACATTTCAGCTTTTTCCTCATTTATACTCTGATTCAATAAACAGTACATCCTTTCACTTAGCAGCAATCGCCATATTGAAAAGGTTTTGCTATTTTTAAAGTGGCAGAATGTGGAAAGAAGAACAAAAGGACATTTTAAGAGACATAGGGTGAAATACTGATGGTTCTCTTATGGTATTTCAGGAAAAAAATATAGTTTTATATCTCTTTCAAGAACAGAAGAGTTTCAGTTTTTATTTTTGTAATTTTTATCGGGAAGTCGTAAGTACTAATCAGGCCTGATTCCATTTTTGAAAATTACAGTTCTTGATGTGCAGCTAATTTTTATTTTCAAAACAAATGTCACGAAAGATTACTTTTCCAGTTTTCAAAGCTGTGTGTTTGACTGCTTCGAATCTCTGTCCATTTTCTGAATGAGAGCTTACTTTGTGCCTGGAGCTCGCACCCTCTGGTAATGTTTCCTTTCTGGGCATTCATCCCAAAGCGGATCAGCTGTGCACCTTTGGTATCTGGCCAGAAAGTCTTTTACTCAGCTGATATTTGGGTACTGCCTTTACATGGAAATATAATAAAAATAAAGCTAGTTTAGTACTGCATTATTTATTTTCCTAAGGCTAAAGAGGAGCAGTCTGATGATTTTATCCAGCACCCTTTATCTGTGAATTCACGCTGTGATAACTGCCTTTCCTTCCTTCTGTGCCTTTGAATATAAATTTCAGTTCTGCACAAGTGAAACATTAAAAATTGCCAATGCGGATTGATGGACTTTGTCCTTAATTTGACAAAATTGTGTGTCATTTGTTACCTAGACGTATGTTTGTTATCCCAGAGGGACCGAGGGCTGGTCGTGACGAGTGGGAAGAAGCGGCCCTACTGCTGAGCGACGCCACTGCCACCCTGTGCCTGATGCGCACAGCCGTCTCTGTGCCTTCCTCCTGCTCCACTTCCATCAGCTCAGGTTGTCTTGGGTCTGTCTGGTCTGCTCCAGCTGCCTCTTTGGGCTCCCTTACCTGTGACAGCAATAGCTAGCTTTCTGATATGTGATTGTTTGACCTAGTCACCTCCAGTTTATGGATGGCAGAGGCATAGGGATGGCTGGCTAGTACTGATGGGTTCCCTGGATTCTGACCTGTCAGGGGCAAGAGTAGAGAGGCCAGCTAAGGAAGGAGGTGGCACTCTGTACCCTAATTCTCCCCCTAATATACAGGGGACAGGATAAAGCAGATTAAGGCCTCAGGTAAAATGGCAGGGCCTCGGCAGTGTTGATCTCTGAATAGGGTAGAGTCTGCTGAGGTAGAGTATATACTGTCTTTTTAATTTTTTTATTTTTTAATGTTTATTTCTGAGAGAGAGAGTGTGTGAGCGGGAGAGGGGCAGAGAGAGTGAGGGATATACAGAATCTGAAGCAAGCTCCAGGCTCGAGCTTCAGCGCAGAGCCCGATGTGGGGCTCAAACCCACGAACCGCGACACGAGATCACGACCTGAGCTGAAGTCAGATGCTTAACCAACTGAGCCACTCAGGCTCCCCAAGTATATATTGTCTTTGTATCAAACTTGGCCCTTTGCAGAAGTCTGAGAGCTACTAGTAAATTTTCCCTCTGTTGAGGATGGGAGCAGAATTCCTAGGATTAATTCAATAATGTTAGCTCCAGTGACGGTGCCAGCTTGCCTGTGGCCTTTATGTTCTCCCCATCATCCTTAATCCTGTAGGTAGCATTCCCCTCCCTGAGGAAGCCTTCTTCCATTTGGTCTTCATCAATCCTTTGGATTCTTCTGCACATATGTTTTATGTAGCTTTGACTGTTTTGAGTGTTTTATCATTATTAGCAGAAAGCTTAATGAGTACTACATGGGGGTTTTTAAGTTCTGTCCTAGGTGCTATACAAAGAAAATTACAAGGAACTTCTATCTCAAAACGTACATTTCAAGACCACAATGATGTGAGTAAGTAACTTGTGGAGCAGGCTATATACAGTTTGGTGGGAAGGCAGGTACGGCCCGTAGTGGAACGGTACCATCCTCTTCAGACAACACACATAGGAAAGCCTCTGGGTCTTCTTATCCAGGATGGGTTCCAGGGAGGAGGATTTCCCAGTTTGACCAGAGACAGATAGGGAGATACATCTTTTCTAAAAATCTGTGAAACCAGGACTGCCCATACCCAGTAAGCAGGATGAAGCTTGCAGTTGGCAGTTGGAGGGGAGAGGATTGCTAGAGGACCTGAGCAAGTTTTGAAATAGGAGTAGGAATCAGCTGAGGAAGGGTGGGGGTGGTATTCCAGGGAACAGCAGGTATAAAAACAAGAGAACTGGGGCATTTTAGGAATTGCAAGAAGTTAGGAGTGAGAAATGAGCCTGAAGAGGAAGATGGGCCAGGCCCAAGGGGCTTGTGTGCCATAATGAAGCTTATGGATATTATCCCAAATAATACTCATTTAGCTAATATAAATTTCCTGTTAAATACTGTATATTGTTGGAGGCTGAGAATACAGCAGTGAAGAGAACAGCAACAACAAAAAAAAACTGCCTCCATAGAGCTTACGTTCTAACTGGGGAGACAACGGTATTTATGCAATGAATGAATATTTGCTGAATGAGTGAAAAGGAGAGATCGACAGGGTTGGAAATGAATTAGCGTTGGAGGTGAAGGCAGGAGTTAAAGATGATGTGGGTTTCAGGCCTGGGCACCTGGTAGATGGTAGAACTAGTCACTGAGGTGGGGTACGCTGAAGAAGCAGTTTGGGGGAGGGGAATGACTTCAGTTTTGGACAGGTTGAGTTTGAGGTGCTTATCACATAGGGTAGGCGAAGGGGCAGAGGACACATTTCTCTCCTCATCCACCTGGAGCTGGATCCACTAGCTTTGGTTCAAGGTGACCTCGTGAGCAGCATGACACAGGCCCAGTAACTAAGGCAACTGGCTGTGGGTCCTATCACCAACAGAAGCCTTGTTCTGTGGCTAAGAAACAAGCCCACCATTTATCCTGGGAATATTTCTGCTCCTACCCAATCTTTTAGAGCAGCCTCTGGGCTGCTGCTACACCGTTCCTGTGCATGCTTACCTGGCAGAGGGCCTCATCAGCTTCTAAGCCCGCCCAGTGCCCTGGTCTCAACACCCCCTTTGGAAAGTGCCAGAGTACCCAGCAGACAACTGGAGACCCTGTTTGTCGGTAAAGCACCAGAGCTCTGGCTGAAAGCCCTTGTCACTGTTGATTTTAGCAGCGTGGGTTGGACACTGGCCATCTGGGTTGAAAGATTAGTGACTTACTAAATTACTTGAAACAAAAATCCCATCATCCGGACTCCTGGAGTTCTGCCAGGGGCAGGTTTGGGACCTGAGTCTTCGCAGGCCACATGGAGGAGAGACTGCTCGGCCTCTGAGAAGGAGCTGGGCTCTCTTGATGCAATACTGGCTTGATGCAGTTCGGGCTTTCTGAATCCCCCTTTTCCTGACTCCAACGGGGAGGGGTGGGGGTTGAGTTCCTACTGCGTTTTTGTTGCACTAGACTTTTGTCTCTCAAGGTCCAGTGGTGGCTATTCATTCTTTTTTTTTGTTTTTTAAAGTTTATTTGTTTTGAGAGAGACAGCACGAGTGGAGGAGGGGCAGAGAGAGAGGAGACAGGGAATCCCAAGCAGGCTCCCTGCCATCAGCGCGGAGCCCAATGTGAGGCTCAAACTCAGAAAATGGTGAGATCGAGATCGTGACCTGAGCTGAAAACAAGAGTCAGACGTTCAACGGACTGAGCCACCCAGGCGTACCTGGAGGTTCATTCTTGACGGGAAGGGAGGAACCTGGATGCTCTGGGCCATCTGGGAACGTGCCTCAATCACACACAAGCTGAGACCAAGTCCTTCCTGGCTTGATGATTGGTGGCGCCTTCCTTTCAGCATCCTGAACATACTAGTCATTTATTTAATAACTATTTATCGAGTACTTACCATGTGCCAGGAATGTTTCTTGTTTGGTTTTTGGTTTTGTTTTTCAAACTTTTTTTCTTTTCAAATGGGGTGTGTGTGTGTGTGTGTGTGTGTGTGTGTGTGTGTGTGTGTGAGAGAGAGAGAGAGAGAGAGAGAGAGAGAACATTTAAGTTCTATTCTTAGTTTTAATTATATAGGGCAGTGTTATCAGCTGTAGTCACCATGTTACTAGATGCTCACACCCGGCACTGTTTTATGTGCTGGGGAATGGAGCAGCAAATGAGAGACCAAAGTTGCTGCCCTATGGAGCTTATATGATGTTGTTGAATAGCAATAAATGCAAAGGAGAGATAATAAAGGGGTATCTGGAATATTGGTGGGGGCGGTGAGAAGGTCATTTTGAGTAAAGACTAGAAACAAGGGCACTGGTTGTGATGGTATTTTGGGAAAAAGCAATCTTTTGGGGAAGAGCGGGGGGCACAACACTTGTGTGACACAGCATGTTCAAGGAGCAGCGTGGGGGCTGGCATGACTGGAGTGGAATATACTGGGGTCCCAGTGTCAACATGAGGTCAGAGAGGCTTAGGAGAGTCATATGGATCATAAGAACATGGGTTTTTCCTTAGTGAAATTCACCCTCCAGGCTGGTGCCTAGGAATCAGCCCCCCTTTCAGCCCCTTCAGATGCCTGAGTCCTAAGGAAGGAGGTGTAACACTTGCATAAGATTTGAAATCCTCCAGTGGACCCGGTCTCTGGAAAGTTGCAGAGAGGGACATGGAAGGAGCCCCAGCCGGCGCATGAGGAAACCTCCAGGAGGCATACACTGGCTAAGCCCAAGGCTTCAGGCACTAGGACAAGTACAGTGACTTGGCTTAGGGAAGGGGGCACCCCCTCCTTCTCCCACTCTCTTCCCCTCACCCCCTGAGCCTGTTCCAGCAGCCACAGCAGCAGTGGGGGCTCCTGGGGGAGGGACAGGGGAGCTGGGAGGCTGGGATACAGGATTTGCTAAAGTATTGAGGGCGAGGTCACCCCTGTGGTCCTTGGGGGCTACCTCACCTTGTCTGTCCTGTTTGTCATTTGGGATAAGGGGGCTGAGATGTCACTGTGTGTGTGTGTGTGTGTGTGTGTGTGTGTGTGTGTGTGTGTGTTGAGGCAGGGGAGGGAGGACCGGGGGTGGACTAGTGAGAGGAGTTCTCTGCCCTGCTCTTCGGAGGAAAAGGGTGCTCCAGCTTGTGTGGGGACCTAGTGCCAAGTTTAGGGTGAGGTGTAGGAGGGTCCAGGCTTCAGCAAATGCTTGGACCTCAGGCTGGAGTCCTGTACCTTCAGGAGGGGCTGAGGCCAGTAGAATGCTTCATTTGGGGGAACAAACACCCAAATCAATAATGGAGCACTGGGATCGGTCACTCCCTGAAAATCAAAGGCTCCCATCCTTGCACGGGTCCGAGGTACCCGCCATGCCCTTTCCTGCTTCTTGGGTGGCCTTGCTGGCCTACAAAGCTGTGAGGCTGGGAGTGCCCAGGGATACTCAGATCAGATCAGATCTGAGCCAGTCTTCCCTAGACGTCCTGAGTGAAAGTGGCATGAGTGAATGTCACTTCTGCTCTAGTGATCCAGGTCCCACAGACCTGGGAACCCCTGAAGGCAAGAACCAAGTCTTTCAATCTTTCATTACCAGTTCCTGTCCCAGGCCAGCCCACCGTGGGTAGCAGGTCTCACAGAGGACCTTCTGTGCTCTGGGCCTTGGCAAGACGCTGGGTGTCCCCAGCTGGCACATGGCTGAAGGGATCTGCCCAAAGTTACACAGCAGGCCACCATCCGGTTCTTCCCACAGATGTTCCTCAAACGTGCCTCCCCTTCAGGAGCCCCTGCCCACCCTGCCCCGACAGTGGCAGCAGGGAAACTCCCATCCTAGTTCGTATCCAAGTCGGGGGCTTTTATTTACAGAAAGGCCTGGATGGATCTCGGGGAAGGGGTGAGGATGGGAGGGGATAATGCCAGGAAGAGAGGGGAGATGGGTGTTTAAATACTCAGATGGGAAGGAGGCAGGGAGGAAGTAGTGGGGCTGGCTTAAGGATGGCCACCTCTGGGGAGTCACCCACCAGCCATCACCCAGCAAGTCCAGGGGAGGAAGATGGGATCAGGGACGGGCAGAGACCTCAGTCCACCTGCCCCAAAGAAGATGGCCCCTGGAAGATGGCACAGATTAAGGAGACATTTGTTTTGGTAACTTCCGAGTCGTGCTCCAGGAAGGAAAGCCACCCATCTGCTTTGGAGCTGGGACTTTCGGGTGACACTCGCCCTGTCGGTCTCACTTTTTCATTCCAATGCCCTCCCTTTCCTTCCCCCATATTTTAGAATTTCCTTTTTCTCAGGACTCCTGGGTCCCAGATGGAAGGTCCTGGGAAAACTGGCTTCCTGGGCTGAGGGATGGGGTATGTGTCCATCCAGAGGGAACCCAGTCCTTTCCCCCCAGGGTGCCCACCGGGCTCTGTCCCAGCCTCATGCTCATGGCCCTTTGATGGATCCAGGTTCTGTGAGGCGTGCAGAGGCATAGGCCGAGGCTCCAAGGCAGGCCGCGGGCTCACAGAAGCCTGGCAGCCCCATGGGGCCTGGCAGGCCTGGTCGGCCTGCTTCTCCCGGGGCCCCTGGGGATCCCCGAGCTCCATCTTTGCCGTTGATTGCTTGGCCGGGCCGGCCAGGGAGTCCTGTGAAAGGGAGAAGACCGGGACATCAGGGCCGCCTCCTGTCTCGGCTGGCTGTAGGATTCTCAGTCCCGTTTTTCAGGGAAGTGGTGGGGGTGGGATGAGGTCAAGGATGGGGCCAGGAAAAAGGGACTGCCCCAGATGGGTTCTGAGAGAGTCGCATTATCCATTATTCCCACCTCCCAATTAGTGAATCTTGGGAGAAAATGCCTTTTCATTTTCCTACATGAAGCAGATTTTGGTACAAGCCAGGATGTCCTCAGAATCTCAGCTGTCTGGTTCCCAGCCAGACCCCACCCAGCAGCTCCCGGGTGCTCCAAAGGGATGCAAAAGCTGGATGTGCGAGAATGAGCTGGCTGAGTAAGAGGCCGCCAGGGCAGAGACCCAAGTGTCTGCAGGTCCTGAATCCCAGAGCTGAGGGACAGAACTGCCGCTCGGCAGGGCCAAGGTCTTACCTGGGATCCCCGGGGGCCCAGGCATCCCGGGATGCCCACGTCCCATCTCTCCCCGGTCACCCTTCTCGCCGCGTTTTCCTGCGGAGAAAGAAAGAAGCCTTTACTTTTCACAATTGGAGGGTGTTTTTTCTACTTTGGTTGCTATTTCATTTCTATTTCACACACAGCAGTTATTCCTGTTTTATGCTAGTTTATAATAGGGGAAAATTGGAAATGTCTGCAGAACTGGTTAAGTAAGGGAAGGTCCAGACAGGATGGAAGGCTACAGCCAATCAAGTTCATTACAGGAAAGCATCTAATAATAATAATGATAGCTAATATTTACTATGTGCCAACTCTACGTAAATTACCTCCACATGTAATCCTCAGGACAATGCTATGAGGTGGTTGTTATTAACATCCCCCATTTTACAGATGATAAATCTAAGGCCCAGGGAGATTATCAGGTAACTTGTCCAAGGTCTATAAGGAGAAAGTGGCAGAGTCTGGACAGACACCTGTCTTGTGACTCTCAAGTTTCCATGCTTTACTACTTTGCTAACTTACCTCCCCGCTTCTAGGATTTTTATGGAGTACCACTAAGCAAATTTATAACAACACCCCCCGCCCCCAAATACTCAAGTTATAAAATAGTACATTCATCTCCATCAATTTTCTACTAAGAAAGCAAGCCCAGGAGTCACATATGACTTCTGGAAAACTTTGCTGAGGGAGTGGGGGAAAATGTACCTCATCCGGAGAGGGGGAATGATGAAAGAGAAAACAGGAGGCTGAGCCATCAGACCACACAACCCATAACCCAATTGGGGTCTGGCCTTGGCCAAGTCCATACCTGCCCAGTCCCCACCCCCACCATAGAACAGCACTCACCCTTGGGCCCTGTATTGCCAATCTGACCCACGGCTCCCACGATGCCAGGGACACCCCGAGGGCCAGGGTGCCCGTGGGGTCCCTGCTTGCCTGGGTACCCAGGAGGCCCAGGGGGTCCTGGGGGACCCATCATCCCGACCGCACCCAGGGCCTCCCTCTTGGCACTCACAGCGACCTCTGCCAGTTGCTCTGGAAGGGAGGGAGGGAGAGGAGAGGTCTGTGAGATGGGGGTGGGCTCGGTGAAATGGGAAGGCAGAGCGTTCCCCACGAGCCGGGCCCCTAGGTGTGCAGAGGAGAAAGCCCAGTGTGTAATGTCCCATTCCCCCCGGTTTGCGGAAGTCAGAGATCCAGCGTGGACAGATGTACATAGGTCCCCGGCCTCTTGGAAGCAGAGCTGGAATGAGCACCCAGGCCTGCAGACCCTCGGGCAGGGCCAAGTGGAGCAGCTCCTGAGGGGTGGCGCCGCGCCGGCTTGGACTGGGAGGAGGAGGGGGTGCTGCCCCCGCCCTCACCTTGCATCATCTTCATCATCACCGCCACGATGTGCTGGTCACTGGCATCTCGGCCCTGCGAGCAGAGAAGGCCTTCCAGGAAGAAGCCCCTGGCCGGCTCCCATTCTCCCACGGAAGTCTGTGCGGCATCGGACAGAAATCCCCCCCGCCGCACCGACCCCCAAGCCGTCCGAGGTGGGGCCTCAGGGAAGCCAGCTGGCTCCGGGGACTCCCAGCCTTTGAGGGGTCAGCCGCGCCCGCAAAGGGATTTCCTACCGGGAGACTCCCCGCTCCTGGGGGCCGACTCACCGCCACGCCCTGTCTCCCCGGCAGTCCCGGCACGCCTCGGTCTCCAGCTAGTCCTCGAGAGCCGGGGGGCCCGGGGTAGCCCTGCACCCCCGGGGCGCCCGCGTCCCCGCTGGGGCCCGGGTAGCCGGGTTCTCCGCGGACTCCTTGCTGCCGGGGCGGGGGTAGGGGTGGTGCGGAGCTGCGGTGAGAGTTCGCACGCGCGGGGGAGGGAGAGGGGGAGGGGAGGGGAGAGTGGGGGGTGGGAGGAAGAGGGGGTGGACAGGGAGGAGAAGGGGAGGGGAAGGTGCGGGAGGAGAGGGAGGAGGCCGGGACAGCAGCCGTCGCCGGGCAGCGGGGCGCGGCATCGCGGGGGCTGGACTCACCTGTCCCTTGGGCCCCGGCTCGCCAGACTCGCCCTGCAGGCACAGGGAAGCCGGGTCACGGGCGCTGAAGCCCCAGAGCCCTCCCCCCTCCCCCCCCCCCCCCCCCGCCCCGGCCGCCCCAGCGCGGCCAGCTCACCTTCTCGCCTTTCTCTCCCGGGAGACCGGCCACCCCCCGGTCGCCCTGCAAATTGAGCACAGCGAGTCAGAGCGGCGACGGACCCCCACCCGCCGCCGCCGCCGCCGCCGCCGCCGCCGCCGCCGCCCGGAACGCGGGGGGAGGGGAGACGCTGGTACTCACCAGGCCGCCGCGGGGTCCGGTCTTCCCTGGGGAGCCCTGCAGCAAGCGGGCAGTCAGGACTTGGTGAGTTCCCCTCTCCCGGGACGTCTGGGTCCCCTCCCCCTCCCCACCCCCGCCCCCCGCAACCCCCGGTCCTGGCCACACCCCTCTGCAGCTCCTCCCTGTCTCCCAGGGCCGCCTGGGACCCGCCGGACATATTTTTCCGCGAAGATCTGGAGGGCTGAGGAAGGACCTAACTGAGCTCCAGCACCCCCAGGACCTGAAGCCTCTTGCCCAGGTATTTTCCAGCCCCATTTGGTACCTTGTCTCCCTTGATGCCTGGCAAGCCTTGGGGCCCTGGAATTCCGGGAGGCCCCTGCTCCCCCTTGGGTCCCTGAGGAGAAAAGAACCAAGAGTAGTGTATCAAATGAGGTGTCCAGACATGCTCCCCACTGCCCATCAGAGCTGGCCGCCTCCACTAACCTGCCGTCCTTGAGGGCCTGGCTGCCCCACCGGCCCCCTCTCACCCTGGTCACCCTGAAATGGAAAGAGAGGATGACACACAGGCCAATGACACACAGGCCAGAGGATGACACACACCCCCTCCTCGGTCGCCCCCTCCAGACCCCAGACCCTGATGGTCAGGATGCCCTCCATTCCTCCACACCAGCACTGAGGTCCTTTGCTCCACTTTACAAACCAGCAAACTGGGGCCCTTGCCGGGAAGGCCTCACAAGGCTGGGCAGGTGCTGGAGCCGTGGATAGGACCCAGATCCTGGGTCCAGTGGTGCCAGCTGCTGCAAAGGCCACCAGGGAGGGACCACTGTGCCAGGCACTTACCTTCTGCCCCATGATGCCTCGGGGTCCGATTTCTCCTTGAGGTCCTGGCTCTCCCTGGGGGACAGAAACTGGGAGTGAGGCAATGGGCCTGGTGCATCCCTCCCTTCCACGGCTGGCTAACCCCTACTCTCCCTGGGTCTTAGCTAATTCACTTCATCATTTATCCCCTGTTCTTTGGGTCCCTGTCCTTTTCCTTCAGTAGGACCCCACATAGTTGTAGTCAGTCATCATGTGATTATTTATTTAATATGTGCCTTTTCCACTAAACTGTAAACTCCAAGTACGAGACTATCTCAGCATCTAACACAGTTGCAGGTATTTGGTGAATGTTTATGGAATGAATGAATGAATGAATGAATGAATGAATGACTCTGCTGGATTCTTAGCCCCAGTCAACTTGGCCATCTGAGCATGTCATACCCATATAGAACAGAACCAATCCCGCCATCACCACACTGTACATAGAGAAACAAGGACCCAGAGTGGAAAAGGGGTGTCTCCCTGGGTCAGTGGGTCAGTGGCATAGCCCAGACTGGCATTCAGGCCCCCCTAAACTAGGGCTTCACCCCACACTCTCACCCAGGCTGCATATGCTGAGTGCAGGGTCTTCAGACCTGGGAGGGGGACTAATGCAAGAGCCCTGTGTCAGGGAAGGGACACTTACCTCCTTCCCAGGAGGACCAGAGAATCCAGGGAGGCCCTGCTGGCCTGGCTCCCCCTGCAGGAAAACAGTTTTCAGGTCAGTCTGGGGGGTCTAGTCAAGCTCTTGATCTTGCAGAAGCCTGATGAACCCTAAACAGAATCTAGAACCAAATGAGTTGGGGGAAAGGTGTTCTTGGTCAGGTCTTTTGGAGTCCATTTATTTTCCTGTTTGTTTCTCCTCTGGTTGGGAGCCATGCCATCCTGTTTCCACAGAGGGCTGAGGGGAGCGGCAGGAAGGAGGTGCTTAGGCACTGTTGTTGAGCCGGGGGTGAGGCCTGGGCCTTAGGGTCTTTTAGCCATGCCCCTGGACCCTGCCCCCCAGGCTCCCTTGCTCAGATGAAGCCAATCCTGTCCCCAGCTTGAGGTCACCTTACCTTGTCTCCAGGGCCTCCTTTTGTCCCAGGCTGGCCCGGCACACCCTGGAGAAAGAAGATGACATCAGTTTCTATCCTGGCACTGGGGAGCCCCAGGCACCTCCTGCTTTACCTCCTATCCCCATTTCAGATCCCCTCCTTTCCTCAGCCCTGGCTTGTGGGAGCTGAACAACAGAAGGCCCAGCCATGGCATCACAGAGTTGACTGTACCCTGAGCCAAGGTGGGAGAGGACGGGGGTACAGAGGGGCCTATAGTCTATGGGAAGAAGAGAAGCACCCTGTGTTCACAGGCACACGTAAATGACTATAGGAACACAATCTGCACACAGGCATGTTATCAGGCTTTGGCCTCAGCACCTCCAGCAGGGAGGCAGGGGGCGTCCCATGGACTGGGCTTCCAGAAGGTATGCGATGGAGGTGGCCCTGAATGGTGAGAAGGCACAGAGAGGTAGGGAAGGGCATTCCAAGCAGAAGCACCTGCAAAGGCCTGAAGGTGTAGGGGTAGAAGAGGCAAGGCAGGGTTCCCTGAGAAAGGAGAGGACACGGAGGGGCCATGGCTGGTGAGGATGGAAGGGTATGGTGGGGTCAGATTATGGTGGCCTTGAATGCTAAAATGAGCTGTGAGGACAAGCCTTGCAGCTGTCCTGTTCACAACTTTCTCTGCCTCTCAGTGCACCCTGGGGACTCAGTAACCATGTCTTGAATGACTGGATGGAATGACTTTCCTGGAGGCAGTGAGGGCCATGAAAAGTGCCTTAGTGGGAAATAACCAACATGGAGAATTGGAATGATCAAAGAGAAGTCTAGAGCAACTGTCCAGATGATGAGGCCTAAGCCAGGCCAGGGTCCACAGAGGTGGTGATGAGGTCTGGGCTGGGTGGGAACAAGGACTAGAGCAAGATCCCTGGGTGTGTGGATTTCTACCTCATCAACCACTCATGCCACCATGGGGAAGTGGGCAACACTGAGCAGGAGAAGCAATTTGCCCCTGGGGCCGCCCCTGGGACTCCACCCCGTACTCACCGCTAGGCCCTGGTGGCCTTGGTTTCCTGGCCGCCCCGCCTGTCCTGCACTGCCCTGGGAGAGACAGAGAACCAGAGGCACAAGTGAAAGCTCCAGCTAGAGGGTCCATGGCTTCTGCCCCCGTGCAAGTAAGGAAACTGAGGCCCAGAGGCAAGCAGGGATGCATCAGTGGCACACTTAAGGATCCCAGGCTCCTACGCCTCCAGGATCAGTGTGATGAGACTCAGGGCCTGAGCTGGGAGGAACCCTGACCACTCCCCAACTCTACCGGCAATCCCCACTCATACCTTCATGCCAGGTGTGCCTGGGGTCCCATCCTTGCCGTCGATGCCTGGGGGGCCCTGCTCAGAAGGAAAGTGGGGAGATGCCTGGGGTCAGGCCACCCACCCATGTCCCTCTGTGACAGCTGCAGTCAGTGTGTAGGTAGGAAGTGGGTCTGGTTATCTCAGGAACCCCCACCAGCCAACTGAGTCGGGGGGGGGGCAGAAATGGGAAGAGGATTTGGGGGGATGGGCCACAGTCCTTCCTCAGTGGATGACAAGTGTCCCAGATTGCTGCAAGCTTCCCCAAACCTCTGCTACATCACCACCCCATTTACAGGTGAAAGAACTAAAGCACAGAAAGAGGGCCTCTCCCAAGGTCACAGAGCCAACCCGCCAGCAACAGAGCTCAATCCAGAATCTCAGGCTCCTCGTCCTCTGAAGCTTGGACAGAGTTGACCCCGCTCTCTGTCTGGGTAAGCCTGGGCCACTTACGGTTGCTCCCTTCGGGCCTGTTATTCCCTGGGGTCCTCGAACACCTTGGCTGCCCTGCAAAGTAGATAGAAATGAGGTCACCTTCGAGATGCTGAACCCCTGTCGGGCTGATCAGAGAGGGGAGCACTGAGAACAGGGACCTCCAGCTCTCAGGGTCCCTCTTGGCACAGGCCACATTGTGCAGGGGCTGGAGAAGAGGGGCCTGAGGCCCAGAGGGGAGGGAGTAGAGGTCAGCGCCAAGCTGATGGGACTGGGCTGGGCTGGGCTGGGCAAGTGCAGGGATAGGAACCAGCACTCACCGAGACCTCACCTGGGCTCTGAGCTCCACTTATATGAAGGAACACAACCAAATACAATGTGTGGACTTTGGGTCTTGATTTGAACAAGAACCCTGAAGAGACATTTTTGAGACAATTGGGAAACACTGAACATAGACTGATATTAAGGAATAACTGATATTTGCTGATATTAAGGGATAATGGATAATCTTGTTGGTATGAAAGTGAATGATATAATTATGTGAGAAAAAGCCCTTTTTTTTAAGCTATACAGACAGAAGTATTTAGGAATGAAATGACATGATGTTGAGGCAAAGATTTGCTTGAAAATATCAACAACAGGAGCACCTGGGTGGCTCAGTCAGTTGGGTGCCCGGTTCTTGGTTTTAGCTCAGGTCATGATCTCACAGTTCGTGGATCGAGCCCCGTGTCAGGCTCTGCTCTGAGCATGAAGCCTGCTTGGGATTCTCTCTCTCCGTCTCTCTCTGCCCCTCCCCCACTAGAGCTATCTCTCTCTCCCTCTCTCTCTCTCTCAAAGTAAATAATATTTTTTTTAAAAAAGGAAGGATATAAAATATCAGCAACAAAGTGGTGGATTGAATAGGGCAAAGTGTCAATTTGGGGAGACAGGTATATAGAAATTCAGTGTATAATTCTCTCTACTTTTATATGTGTTTAAAAACTTAACATAAAAAACTTTTAAGAAAGTTTAGTTACTGCTCAGTTTTTCTATAAACTCAGAACTGCTCAAAAGAAATAGTCTATTAATTTTTCTAAAAAGTTAAGAGAACTGGGATATAGACCAAATCCCATTAGCCCCATGGCTGATTTGCTGGAATTTCATTGTCTGGCCACAGCGAGCGTGGGACTGGATCCTATGCCTTCTCCCAAATTGAATGTGATCAGCACAGGCTGGGCTTGCAGGAGTGGGGGCTGGTGGGGTGCCTGGGCTCCCAGCACAGAGGCTCCTGCCCCGCACGGATCACTCACCTGCACAGACACACAGGGTAACGCACACACACATGCACGCACTTGCAGACACACAAAGTACAGACGCAGAGTAACTCACTCACACACCCCCATGCATTCGCACAGACGCTCAGAGTAACACACACACACGCACCTGCAAAGACACACACAAAGCAACACATTCGTGCGCACCCATACAAACACAGAGTGATGCACGCACACACAACCATGCATCTGCATGGAAAGAGTAACACACACACACACACACACACACACTCGTATAGACACACAGAGTAATGCACACACACACACACACACACACACACACACACACACACACACACTTGCACATGAGCCTTGGGTGGCCCCCCCAGTACTCTCCAGGGACCCTGGCTGGACAAAGGGTGGCTGAGGACTCACCACATCGCCCTTCTCCCCGGCTCGGCCTGGCGGCCCCCGTGGACCTTCCTCACCCTGGCAAGAAGGACAAACAGGCATCCAGATCACATGGGCTCAGGGGGCCCCACTCCCTTTGCAGCCCCAGGAGCTCCAGCCTGGAGGAGGTATGTGTGCAGGAGCAAGAGGACACTTACTGGTGACCCAGCAGCACCAATGGAGCCCACCATGCCTTTGTACCCACGAGGACCCTGGGGAGAGAAAAGAGGTACAGTCAGTTCTGGCTGGACCCCAGAGGCCAGGGGGCTGTTCATGATAGCTCTTGCAGGACACCCCCGACTTACTTACCGTCTCTCCTTTGGGTCCCTCCATGCCTGGGTAGCCCCTGATGCCCTGGGGACCCTGTCAAGACACAAGAATGACAGCAATGGCGATTTCAAGGTTCCTCTGAGGCGGGCAGCATAGTCCCTATCTCAGAGAGGGGACACTGAAGCTCAGAGATGGGGAGGGACTCACCAGGGTCACTCAAGGGGACAGAGGCAAAACCTGGGCCTCAGCTGAGTCTTCTGGCTGACAGCTTTGGTGCCTGTCCCTCAATTTCTGACAGTCAGCCTCCCTCTCTCCACCCAGAGACGTGCCAACTGGACACAGGTGTTTCTTTTACAGGTTAAAGGCCCGAGCGAGGGAATGGCGCCACTAAGATCCCTTAGGATGAGGAGAGAGGGGGGTCCCGGGAGGAGCATTCCTTACCGGTGGTCCAGGGATGCCTTGCTCTCCAGAGGCACCCACGTCTCCCTTGGGACCCTGTGGGGCAGGAATGAGTGATCAGACAGGCAGGCAGATCGAGAGAAAAACATACAGACATCCAAAGATACCATCCCTTTCCCAGAAAAAGCAGACAGGAAGGACCCTAGAACCCGTGGGAAAATGGAGGCCCAGCAAAGAGAAGGTACTTGTCCAGAGACACGCTGACCTGGAATATAGGCCTCTTGCTTCTCAGCTCAGTGCCCAGAGACCCACAGGGAAAGGAGAAGGGATGAAGAAGGGACAGTCCCTGTAAGACCCTCTTCACACACACCTCTGTAGCCCTCTGTTCCTCATACTCACGGGCCTCCCCTGGCGGCCAGAATCTCCCAGAACCCCGCGTTTGCCAGGATGCCCCTGAAGGGAAGGAGGGAACTCAGTGTGAGGTCGCCTCCCAACCACCTGCTCTGCCCTCCAAGGACTTGGGCCAGTAGCTCACCTTCACTCCCTGCAGCCCTGGGGGGCCTTTCACACCCGCCGGACAGTTGGTTGGACACTGGAAAGAAAATCCCGCCAGGTTCTGTGGTCACTGGCCTGCCCTGTCTTGCCAACTCCCAGACCCTCCTCTCACCCCACTTGGCTGAACCTCCGTGGGGCAGCCCCTCGCCATCCCACTGACTCTACCTCCAAAGCCGACCCACCCCTTCCCCACATTAGACCCGCCCCAGGGCCTCCTCTCACCAAGAAATCCGCACTGCCTTCCAGACCCTGGATGGTTCCTGGGCGGCCCTGAGAGGAGATATGTGGAGATGAAGCCTGACCTGAACCTTTCCCACCTCAGGCTTTGCCAAAGACCCTCATCCTTCCCCATGCGGGAAGTCTACGGACACTTACCGGTTTGCCAGGTGGCCCCGGGGGCCCTGGTGGCCCCTCTGGTCCAGGATCCCCCTGGAAACAAGATGGGCCAAGATCATACTCCTGTCCAGCTCTTCCAGGGTCACTCTGCCCCCTCCTCCAGTCCCCGATACTGTCCTGTCCACCCTGTCCTCCAGGTCACCTTCTGAGATCTGAGATCTTGGGGAGATAAGAGGCCTGGTTGCAGGGAGTGGCCCCAGCCCTTGGCTTTCCTGAACCACCTACAGCAAGGTGGGCTCAGCGGGAGAGGCTTCTGCCCCAGACCTGAAGGAGCTCCTGCTGGCCAGAAGCAGGCCCAGGAGCTGCTGCAGAGACACTCCAGCTTGCCAGCTTGGAGGTTAGAGGGCAGGAGGCAGAGTGAGCAGAGGGGTGGCTGGGGCTCACCTTGGGGCCTGTGATTCCAATCTCACCAGGGAGGCCAACAGGTCCAGGTGGTCCCTAGGAGGAAAGCTGTCACTGGTTAGGATGCCTCGGAGGTTTAGCCCACCCTGATACCAAGGTAGGGGCACCTAGAAGCCCCTTCTCCACTTTTACTTTGGAACCAAGCCCAGAGAGACTGACAACTTAGGGCTTTACGGGCCATAGAATCCCAGAGGCAGCAGGTAGGCCCAGAGTGAGCTGGCCCAGAGTTCTCTGGGAAGTCTGCCTGTTCTGGACACCATCACAGGATGCTGGCCCCTCCCCTTGATGGCCCGTCCTTCTGTATCCTCCTTCCCCAAGAGTCCCAGGGACCCTGTCCCACCCAGAAGGACTTACAGGAGGTCCAGCAAAGCCAGGGCCCTGGAACAGAAGGAAAGGAAATTGAGTTCATGGCTCCTTCTGCAAGTCCCCCCCTCTACCCACAAAGGGTCCCTTGAAGCCCTTGCAGGTTATTATACTCACTGGCAGGCCAGGGGGACCTGGGAGGCCGGGCTGCCCCTGCAAGAGCAAGGGGAGAGGTTCAGAGGCTGGGGTCTCCTAGGTCTCTGCTCCTCTCTCCCACAGCCCCGTCCTTGGATGGCCCAAACTGAGTCCCCAGCAGGCCACTTACCTTGACTCCAGGGATCCCCATGGGGCCAGGCTCCCCCTTGGCTCCAGTTAGACCCTGGGAAAGAAACAGAAGGTAGATCAGCGAAGGGCAAACTTGTTCCCTGAACCACGGGAGAGGGCAGGGCCTGAAGTCTCTCCTGGGCAGGCCCCAACTGCTTCCCATCCCTCTCCATGAAGGTCAAGTGACTGCAACACTGCTTTCCCCTCCCCCAGTGCTCACAGCAACCCTGGGAAACAGGAAGGCAGAAGGATTACTCTTTTATGAAAGATGAGAAACCAAGGCCCCAAGATTTGTCTGCACAGGCCTCACACCTCCCAGCTGAGGAGCCTAGAAGAGCTACATGTAGGTCTGGATTGGCCATTTTCTTGACGTCTGTCTGCCCTTGGCAACTTTTTCCAAGCCTTAGTGTTCACATTTCCAAAATGGGTTAATCATGTTTACCTCTCTGGATGGATGTGAGAACCAATATGCCAGTGGAAGGCAGTGTGCTTCTTAATCTTTGCAGGTTGTGGAAAATTTGGAGGGGTCCTGGTGGCTGTTCATAGCCACGATGACCCTCTTGAGCCAACAGGGCAAAGGCAACTCATGGGACCTCTTTCTCCTCCCATCTTTTAGTGACTGACCCAGGTGTATTCCTCAGTCAGATGACTGTCTCAATGGTTCTGGCTGTGTCCAGGAGCCTGTGACCTTGGGGCTCCTGGGAATTCTGTGGTATCGACGAATAATGTTCCTCTCCTGCATTGCTCCTGGGGCCGCGAGGGGGTAGTAGGGAAGGGAATAGGGAAGGAAAGGACAGCTCCATGCACAGTGTTCAATCTGCTACTTGGAGGCTGGAAATGTGAGACTAAATCCTGGCTGCTACAGATGAACAGAACCCCTGTTTGGACCCCCATGTGCCTGTGATTCATGCTCCTGGGGTGGCTGTGGGGTCACAAGTCATATGGAGGTGAAGGGAACTCATAGCTATAGTCTCCACCTTGCTGCCCTGCTCTGAACAGAAGAGAGAGAAGATGCCAGAATCGGACTCTGGAAGTCAGTGAGTGGAGCCCTAACTGGCTTTACCAGACACTCAGGTACTCACATCAATCCCAGGCTTCCCGTCCGGCCCATCTGGCCCCGCTTTGCCAGGTTCTCCCTTAGGTCCCTTAACAACAGAGGCGGGGCAAATATTAGCCAGAGGAGGGCAAGAACTAGAAAGGTCAAAGGTCAAAGAGGAAAAAAAGCACTCACCGGAGGCCCAGCTTTCCCAGGGGGCCCCTTGTCACCCTGTAAGATAGGAGTTGGTTAGACAGCACCCTGTGGCTCATGCTACCCCAAATGGGCAGCCCTGGCTGGCTGGCCCCACATCCCCTCTCCTCACTTTCTTCTCTTCTGTCCTGCATCCCCTCAGCCTTGCTTTTTTTTTTTTTTTTTTTCTTTTTGAAAATAGCTCCCTTTTCCTCAAAAAAAAAAAAAAAAAAAAATCATAGATGGATTGAGACCAACCCCAGCCAGGTTGGAGAGGTGCTGTTAACGTGCAAGCGGGTTAATAGACACATAGATGTTGGTAAGGTGCCAGTTAGAAGACCCGCAGATAAGGTTGTGGGCTCCAAGCTACCTCAGAGAGTGGGTGTCTCTTGGATTTGGGCAAGTGTGGGAGAAACTGGGACTTTCAGAAAAACATGAAAGGGAGGTGAACTGGGTGGGGAGCAGCTCTTTTCTGGATTGGGGTCAGGAAAAGAAGAGACTGGGGCAAGAGCAGGGACCAAGACGGCCTATGAAGAGGGTCGATTCAATCTGTTCCTAAAGCAGAAAGGATCTCCTTCCCCGGTGACAAAGGACCCATGGTGGAGGACAGCCAGGGCCTGTGGAGTTATATGCAGGCCGAGAGGACTTCAGGCAGTTCAGGGCCTGCAGCCGCCAGAGAGTCTGGCAGGGACCCAGCGCCCAATGTTTGGAGGGTGGGGGCGCCAGGTTGAATAGAAGTCTGTCCAGATGGGTAAACATGGAGCTGACCTCCTGGGGGAGCCTCCTGAATGAGGCATTTAACCCTCACCATGCTAGGGAGAGCAGGGAACAAGCCCTGCTGGTTCTAAATCGGGGAGGAAAATGCAAAGGAAGAGACAGGAGTCTGGTTCAGCTGGTCAGCGGTCTGACCAAGGCTCCCAAGCCACCCTGAAGAAGAATGCAGACATGCCGGGGGCAGGGCAAGGCGTCTCCCACCCCCCACCCCCCCAAAAAAAAGGGAGAGTAGGGGTGGGGGATAAGGAATCGCTTTGAGCTGCGGCCGGCAGACGGAACAGCAGCTCCTTGTCCGCCGGCGGCTATAAGGGGCTTTGCATCTCAGCGCTAGTTTTGAGGTTTCCCAGAACAAACGGGCTCCTTGTGGCGCAGGCCGGCGCCGCTTACTGACAACAGGGGGCGCTGCATCTCCAGGCACCCACCCCACAGCCGCCGCCGCTCACAAAGTTCGCCTTTGTCCGCGGCCTCTCCCCCACTCCGCCCCCCCCCCCCCCCGCCCAGGTTGGAGACTTACGTCGATGCCGTCAGATCCAGGCACTCCCGGCGGCCCTGGGGGGCCCGGGGGCCCAGGTTCTCCGGGCGGGCCTCTCTGAAAACACACAGAGGCGTGCAGCCCTCAGACTGTGCAGGGAGCCGGGCGTCCCAGCGGCGAGCCTCCCCGGGAAACGCAAGCGCCCTTGCGTTTATTGAGAACCTAGTGTGCACCGCACTGTGTACCACTACATGTACCGTCTTTTGGAACGCTCAGAACTGTCAGGCGGATACTATTACGAGCCCCAGTTTGCAGTTGAGGAAGCAGGCTCAGAAGGATTATGAATGATCACAGAGAGTAAGTGGTGGAGCTGGGGCCGCCGGTCTCCTTCCACCGGACCGCGCTGCCCTTGGGCTGTCGCGGTGGGGAAGAGATGGAGATGCCGACGGCGCAAGTGAATCACAGATGGTAGGCGAGGCGGTGCCCAGCAGACTGCTGGCTCCAGTGAACGGTTGCTCGTATTATTCTTTTTAGATGAACAACAGGTATACATGGTGAGTAGGTACCCCTCCCTCTCGCCCGAAAGGAAAGTGGGGGAGGCGCAAGGAGAGGGGGCGTAGGGAAGGGAGGCCCGTTCTCCCTTCCCCTCAGAGCAACCCTCTCCCAGCGCCGTTCCTCCCTCGGGTTGCCCTCGTTTGGGGGCCAGCCCCGACCCAGGCAGGGGTCGCGCGCCTGCCTGGTGCCCGCGCCCTCCCCTGGCCGAGAAGTGCCAGGCTGGTGCCCGGGCCCGGCCCCATCGCGCCCCTGTCCCGTTAGGCCCCCAGCACCCCCCCCCCCACGGCCCTCCGCAGCGCAACGGGGGCGCGGGAGTGGGAGCCGGGCCGAGGGGCAGCGGCCGGGCCCGAGCGGCGTCTGGCTGGAGCCGGGGCCCCCGGGGAGGAGGCGGGGCGGAGGCTCCGGAGCCCTGTGAATGGGCACCATTGTCTCCCCCGCCTCCTGGGCTCTTGGGGCTGCCAGGACCGGGCGCCAGCTCCTGGCCACGCTGTCGGTCCCAGGCTGGGCCGAGCGTCCCCCGACAGGGTCCCTCTGGCTCCCCGGCTCGTCCGCCTCCCTTCGCGGCGCCTGGACGCGCCCCCGTGCGCACCCACCGAGGGGACGCGCGCCGCGGGGCCGTAGGAACCCGAGGGGGGCGTCGGGGGGGGGGCGCCAGGGTAGCGGGCAGACAGGCCGAGCCCTTCACCAGCCTCCTGGGTCCCGCACCCCGGACCCCCCCACCCCGCACCCTGGCCCCGGCGTGGCAGCGGCCGCGGGACTTACGATCTGCGCCAGGGCGAGCACGAGCACCTGGAGGAGCACCAGGAGGCTGCGGGGGGCGGCCGCGGCGGCCATGGCGGGCGGCGGGGTCGCGGAGGACGGGTGCTCGGGTCCACGCTCGCACCGGCCCGCAGAGGCTCCGGGCGCGGCGGCGCTGGCTGCTCTCGGCCGGGCCGGGCCGGGGCGCCTGGATATGCGGCGGGGCGGGGCGGGGACCCGCGGGGTCTGTCACCTGAGAGGGCCGGGGGAGGGAGGCCGGCGCCCTGCGCCCAGCTCCGCCCCGCTCCGTCCGGCAGCCAGTGCCCACCCTCTGCCCTCCGAGGAGCGGCCGGGGTGCAGGACTGAGACCGTCGTCCCATTTCTCCGGGAGGCCGTCCGAGGTCCCCCTCCAGCCTGACCTTCAAGGCCCAGCACCTTCCCCCGGACCCGCAGCCCGCGCCCCATCGCTGGCCGGGTGGTCAGCCACTTCTGCCTGCGAGCCCTGGCCTGGGTCCTTCCTCTCTCCTCCAGGGCCCGGGCCCAGAGCGAGTTTTTAGGTTCTGCAGACCCTGTCTGTAACATAGGCACCACTTTGTTCAACTTCACACACAGTCAGGCCTCTTCTCTATGAGCACCTACCAAAGCCCTTCCTGGGTCAGCCATCCCGTGAATACCCCTGTCCACCTTTTCCTTCTTGCTTCCCTCCCCCCTCCCCCAACTCTATAATGGAGTTGACTGTGCCTCACCTCCAAACTCCTTCATTTCCCTCTCATCTCCCTGCTTCCGCCCCAGCAGGGAGATACGTCTCTTGGAGGTCACCAGTGGGGCCCAGCCCCTCTTTAGTAACCCTCTCTCCGCTCCCCCCACCCCCCACCGCCCAGGAGGCTGTTGGCTCCTGGAGCTGCCGTTAGCCATTCTCTCCTAGAAGCTTCCACCGTCCAGCCCTCCTCCTTCTATTGCCTTCTTCTATTGCCTTTTCTTCACTGCAGCTTTATCTTTAAGCACCACAGTCTCTAACTCTGGGCCTTCTTTCTCATTCGGGGTGATCTCCTCCACCTTCATGGAAACAGCCACCACCTTATTTACCAGTTTCCAAAGCCTACTTACCCAGCATCACCTCTCTCCCAGTCTTAGCTTCCTTTCCATTCACTTAAGTAATATTGGTAGGGTGATTTGGAATCAGACTGTCACTAACCATGACCACAGGCACCTGACACTATATGATGTCTCAGTTGCCTCATCTGTAAAAGGGGATGATGATAGTCCCTGTCTTACAGGGTTTTTGTGAAGATTGGATGAGATGGTGTATATGAGGTACTTAACCTAGCAGACACGCATACTAGGTGCTTGATAACGTTTTCGCTTTTATTGTGATTTATGGAGGACACTTTCTTTACCATCCTGTACCCAGTATGAGGGAGAGGACCACAAGATCAGCTAAAATAGTCAACTCTCTGGAACTTAGGAAAGTCCAACCCCATGGGGCACGTGGGCAAAGGGCCCTGAGCTTTGAGACGTGTTCCTGGAGCTTAGTTTGGGAGAGAAGGCTTGAGAGAATTTAATTGATCTGCCTAACAGAGTGGGAAGGAATTTGGAGTTTAGAGGAGGTAAGAAGAGAGGAGGAGGAAGTGAGGGAAGGATGATGGCATTGCCCAGGGTAGGAGGGTAATATTTGTAACAGACATCTCAGAAATGGGATGGCCAAAGTTGTTGTTGTTTAATTAAAAAAAAAATTTTGGGGGCGCCTGGGTGGCTTGGTCGGTTAAGCGTCCGACTTCAGCTCAGGTCATGATCTCGCGGTCCGTGAGTTCAAGCCCCGCATCGGGCTCTGTGCTGACAGCTCAGAGCCTGGTGCTTGTTTCAGATTCTATGTCTCCCTCTCTCTCTGACCCTACCCCATTCATGCTCTGTCTCTCTCTGTCTCAAAAATAAATAAACGTTAAAAAAAATATTAAAAAAAAAATTTTTTTTTTTTGAAGAGAAGGCGAGTGAGGGAGGGGTGGGGTGGGGGCAGGGTGGGGGGTACACAGGATGCAAGCCCCATGCAAGGCTCTTTGGAACTCACAAACCGCAAGATCATGACCTGAGCTGAAGTAGGACCCTCAAGTGACTGAGCCACCCAGCTGCCCTTGTTGTGGATATATTTAAAAAAAATTTTTTTTAATGTTTATTTATTTTTGAGACAGAGACAGAGTGTGAACAGGGGAGGGGCAGAGAGAGAGGGAGACACAGAATCTGAAACAGGCTCCAGGCTCTGAGCCGTCAGTACAGAGCCGGACACGGGGCTCGAACCCACAGACCGCGAGATCATGACCTGAGCCGAAGTTGGACGCTTAACTGACTAAGCCACCCAGGTGCCCCTGTTGTTGATATTCTTAATATTTGTTTATTTATTTTTGTTTTGTTTTTTTTATTTAAATTTTTCTTTTTTTATCGTTTTTATTTATTTTTGAGACAGAGAGAGACAGAGCATGAACGGGGGAGGGTCAGAGAGAGAGGGAGACACAGAATCGGAAGCAGGCTCCAGGCTCTGAGCCATCAGCCCAGAGCCTGACGCGGGGCTCGAACTCACGGACCACGAGATCGTGACCTGGCTGAAGTCGGACGCTTAACCGACTGCGCCACCCAGGCGCCCCTGTTTATTTATTTTTGAAAGAAAGCAAGAAGGGGAGGGGCAGAGAGAGAGGGAGAGAGAGAATCCCAGGAAGGCTCCACACTGTCATCGTAGATCCCACGAACTGTGAGATCATAACTTGAGATGAAATCAAGAGTCAGATGCTCAACCGATGAGCCACCATGGTTTTTTGCTATTTAAGTAATCTCTACACCTAACGTGAGGCTCGAACTCATGACCCTGAGATCGAGAGTCACATGTTCTTCTGACTGAGCCAGCCAGGCGCCCCCAAAGCTGTTGGTTTTTACGTTGCTCATTTCTTCATCTCTTTGTGAGCTAAATACACATGGGCCTCGTGTAAGTTTTCTTTTGTGGGTGGAAATTACAGAAAGGGGATGCGCTTCGCATCTGGATAGCACATATTAGTGTATTAGTTGTCTTTTGCTGTATAGCAAGTCACCTAAAAATGTGATGGTTTAAAGCAACAATTTCTTGGATCAGGAGTGGCTCTGTTGGTTGGCTCTGACTCCGGGTCTGTCATGAGGTTACAGTCAGATGTGCCTGGGCTTGGCTCGTCTAGAACGCTTCTCTACTCAATGCATCTGGTGTCTGTACTAGGAAGCCTCCGAGAGCTGGGGCGGGAACAGCTGGAATTTCTCAGGAAGCTCTCTCCTTTATCTATTTGTGGGCTTTCCACAGGGTCTCTCCAGCACAGCAGCTTCAAGGTAGCCGAACTTCAAACATAGCAGCTCAAAGAGAGAGGGAAAACACCAGACCGAAGCAGAGTTGCCTCTCAGGATCTAGCCTCAGAAGTCATACAGCATCAATGTCACTGCAGTCTCTTGGTCCAGGCAATTTCAAAGGTTTTCCCCGTTTCAGGGGAGGGAACAGAGACTCCACCTCCTGATGAACGAATGTCAATGTAACATTTTAAGAAGAGCATGGAGCATATGTGTGTGGGGGGTGTGGAACCTATATGGGTGCGGCCATCTTTGGAAAATGCAACCTACCATACTTGGGCTTATAACCTGAACCAATTCAGTGGAAACTGAAGCTCAAAGCAGGCACTGAGCAAGAGAAATTGTCCCACAAGACATGGACTAGAGGTTCAGGCCAGTCGCATACAAATCTTAAGGAGCAGGGAAACTCTGAATAAGTGGAGAGTTGTATATCCACATTCCTGGATAGGAAGACTCATTGTTGCAAAGATGTCAAATTAATTTAGGGGTACCTGGCTGGCTCAGTCAGTGGAGCACATGACTCTCGATCTTGGGGTTGTGAGTTCAAGCCCCATGTTGGGTGTAGAGATTTTTAAATTTTTATTTTAAAAATAAAATCTTAGGGGCACCTGGGTGGCTCAGTCAGTTAAGTGTCCGACTTTGGCTCAGGTCATGATCTCACAGTTTGTGAGTTCAAGCCCCACTTTGGGCTTTCTGCTGTCAGCACAGAGCCTGCTTCAGATCCTCTGACTACCTCTCTCTCTGCCTCGCCCCTACTGGTTCTTTCTCTCTCTCTCTTTCTCAAGATAAATAAATAAATAAACGTTAAAAAAAAATTTTTTTTAACGTTTATTTATTTTTGAGACAGAGAGAGACAGAGCATGAACAGGGGAGGGTCAGAGAGAGGGAGACACAGAATCTGAAACAGGCTCCAGGCTCTGAACTGTCAGCACAGAGCCTGACGCGGGGCTCGAGCTCACGGACCGCGAGATCGTGACCTGAGCCAAAGTCGGCCGCTTAACCGACTGAGCCACCCAGGCGCCCCAATAAATAAACTTTTAAAAAAAGTACTAACTTCTAAAAATAAAATAAATCTTAAAAATTGATTTATGAATTCCATGCAATCTCAGGCAAAATTGGAATGTAGGTTTCATGAAAGTTGACAAACTGATTCTAAAGATATTCTACTAGAGAAATTACATGAAAATAGCCAAGAAAATTTGAAAAAGCAAATGAGAAAGGTCTTTCCCCACCACAGATCAAAACATACTGTAAGGGAGTTGTTCAAATAGTGTTCTATTAGCCCAAGAATAGATTTTTTTTGAAAAGAGAAAGACAAAAGACACACACACACACACACACACACACACACACTTATCACATCTGTTTAATTTATGGGAAAGGTCTTTATATTTAGTTTATGATAAAGGTTAAATATAAAGTCATTGAGGAAAGAGTAGCCTAGTCAATACATATTGAGGCAACTGGATACATATTTAGAGAAAAATTCAAGTTAGATTTCTATATTAGTATACAAAAATATATTCCTGGACTAATTAATTGAGGACCTAAATATAATAATAACAACAAACTATTAAAACATAAAGGAAAATGGAAAATGTTTCTTTAAAAAAATTAAAAAAAACCCTTTTTTAACATTTATTTATTTTTGAGAGAGAGGGAAAGAGAGAGCGTGAGTGGGGTAGGGGCAGAAAGAGAGAGACAGAGGATCAGAAGCAGGGTCCATGCTGTGAGTGCAAAGCCTGATTCGGGGCTCGAACTCACGACCGTGAGACCATGTCCTGAGCCAAAATCAAAAGTCAGGTGCTTAACGGACTGAGCCACCCAGGCGTCCCTACAAAAATTTTTTTTAGTTTATTTATTTTGAGAGAGAGAGAGCAAGCAAGCAAGGAAGGGGCAGAGAGAGAGGGAAGGAGAGAGAGAGAGCGAGAGAGAGAGAATCCCAAGCAGGCTCCTCACTGTCAGCACGGAGCCCAATGCGGGGCTTGAACCCACAAACTGTGAGATCATGACCTGAGCTGAAACCAAGAGCCAGATGCTTAACAGACTGAGCCACCCAGGTGCCCCTGGAAAGTGTTTCTTTTAAAAATAATTTTGTGGTAAAAAAATTTTTTTAAATAAAAATAATTTTGTGGTGGGGAAAACTTTCCTGAGCAATACACAAAACCATGGAAAGATGCCTAAGTTTGACTTCATAACACTTTAACATGTCTTTACAATAAAAATGTATGGAGAAAGTGGAAAGACAGAAAAATATTTATAATATATATTAACAGACAAAGAACTAATATGGATAACACACAAAGAAGTCTTACAGATCAATAAGGCAATCTCTATCAAACATTTAATGGAATATCTCATTTGAATCTCCTACAAGCTTTTAGAGGATAGAAAAACAAAGAACACTGAAACTCATTTTATGGGGTTAATAATAACTTTGAGTTTCAAACCAGTGATGGGCAGTACGAGAAAGGAATATTAGCAGCCGATCTGTCTTATGAACACAGATGGAAAAATCCTGTTTAAAGTATTAGTAGATTGAATATAGTGAACTATTGAATGATACATCATGACCAAGTTGGTTTCATAGCAGGAAAATAAGGATTATTTAAAGTTAGAAAATCTTGAGGTGCCTGGGTGGCTCAGTCAGCTAAGCATCCAACTCTTGATTTCAGCTCGGGTCATGATCTCACAGTTTGTGAGTTTGAGTCCTGCATTGGGATGTGTGCTGACAGCTCGGAGCCTGGAGCCTGCTTTGGATTCTGTGTCTCCCTCTCTCTCTGCCTCTCCCCTGCTTGTGCTCTGTCTCTCTCTAAAAATAAATATATATAAAAAAAAAGAAAATTAAAAAAAAAAGTGGAAACAGGGTGACTAATGTAGTAGATGCTGTCCACGAAGTCAGCATGGAGCCCACTCGGGGGTCTCTCTCTCCCTCTCTCTCTGCCCCTCCCCCCCTTGCTCACTCACACTCTCTCTCTCTCAAAATATATAAACTTTTTTTAAAAAAATAGAAATTTTATGGGGCGCCTGGGTGGCTCAGTTGGCTAAGTGTCCAACTTTGGCTCAGGTCATGATCTCACAGTTCGTGGGTTCGAGCCCCGTGTCGGGCTCTGTGCTGACAGCTCGGAGCCTGGAGCCTGCTTCAGATTCTGTGTCTCCCTCTCTCTCTGCCCTTCCTGGTCGTGCTCTGTCTCACTCTGTCTCTCAAAAATAAATGTAATTTAAAAAAAAGAAAAGAAAAGAAAATCTCTGGGCACCTGGGTGGCTCAGTCGTTTGGGTATCCGACTTCGGCTCAGGTCGTGATCTCCTGGTCTGTGGGTTCGAGCCTGGCATTGGGTTGCGTGCTGACAACTTGGAGCCACGAACCTGTTTCCAATTCTGTGTCTCCCTCTGTTTCTGCCCCTCCCCCGCTCATGCTCTTCCTTGCTCTCAAAAATTTTTTTTAAATAGAAACTCTACTAATTTAATTTACCACATTATTAGATTAAAGAAGAAAAGTTTAAGATCATCTCAAAGATGAGGGGGAAAACAAAGAAACTCTGTTTTTGTCTTCCCACCTACCATAGTAATTTACTCTGCACAAACAAACCTGAAAATAGGAGCCCAAGAATCCCAGGTCCTGGGCCAGAGGGAGCAATGACACCCCAGCCCTCACATCAACCTCATCTCTCCCAAAGAGTGCCTTTTCATCTGAAGGAGCTCAAGATTTCTTTTCCTTTTTTCAATAAAATTTTGTTGTAACCATAGAGATATTTTATATTTGATCAGAGACTGAGTCTGATTCATCCTCTGTTATCAAGCTGCAGGTGTCCACAGATTTTTGGAGAAAGTGACTGATCACTGAATCACCCCCAAGTTGGATCCATGGACTGAAGTTTTCCTCAGGACCTTCCCTAACCATGCCCTTCTCTCTCAGGGGTAGGTTCTCAGGACTCAATTTGGAGTAAATGACTGAATTCTCTTACACCTGACCAAACCCACTTTGTTTCTTCAGTCATTTTCCGAAATACTTACCTCCTTGGTTCTCCGTTTCCCCTCCCCCAACCCCACATCAAGTTCTCAGCCAATCTCCCATCCCAACCACTGCGTCTTCTGGAATATTGGTTCAATGATTAGCAAATTATCTGACTGTTCTCAATTTCTCAGGGCACATTGTCCACCTCCAAGCCTGGACCTCCACATGATGCTCCCTGACAACCTGCTGTCCTGCAGCTCTCACAGTTGGAGGCGTCACATCCCTCAGGGTCAGAATGTGGGATCAGCATCCACATTATTTCTTTGAGTGCTTCTCCAGAAATGTGCTTGTAGAAGACTCTACTCCCTCAGGTGCCAACTGGTTCTATCACCCCTCCTCTTTTCTCTGGGTCCTTTCCCTCACTCACTAATGATTTGGGCACCTGGGTCACATCTTCCCCTCCTCTCAGGGTCCTGCCATCTGGGGCGCCTCACCATCTTCTTGGATGACCCTTTCAACATCCCAGATCCCATTGCCTTAACCACCTCATTTCTAGTGATCGTCTCCTCAACTCCACTTCAGCCGTATTCTCAAGGCCATACCTGGGGCGTTGGCTTCATTCAGAGTGCCTCAGCTCTGAAATATTAAAACCAATCCACCCTGGGATCCCTGAGCCACCATGCAGGAAGTCTGACCATCCTGCTGGGGAGACCACACAGAGAGAGATGCCCAGCCGAGCCCAGCCTTCCAGTTGTCCACACCAAAGCACCAGGCATTTTGAACGTTCCAGACCTGCCTGATCACCTGCTAAATGCCACTGAGGGCCTGAGGAAACTCCACATGGAACAGAAGAATTGCCCAGCTAAGCCTCAATTACAGTTGTGAGTTTTTTAAAAAAGATTTTAAAATCTTTTTTTAATTTTGAAATAATCATAAATTCACAAGGAGCTTCAAAAATAGTATAGAAAAGTCCTATGTTCCCTGTATCCAATTTATCTCAATCATAGTGTCTTACATAGCTATAGAACAATAACAAAACCAGGAAATTTGCAGTATAATTCAAGCACATTGTAATTTTCAGCAAACATGTACTGGATGGGTTTTGGTAGTAGTTTTGTTAGTTATATGTTATAAATATATAATTTCTAAGTGATTGTGAATGGTATTTTGTTTTATTTTTAAGGTTTATTATTTATTTTGAGTGAGTGAAAGAGAGAGAGAGAGAGAGAGCACACATGCAAGTGGGGGTGGAGCAGAGAGAGAGAGAGAATCCCAAGGAGGCTCCCCACCATCAGTGGGGAGCCTGATGCAGGGCTTGAACCCACAAACTGCAGGACCATGACCTGAGATGAAGTCTGATGCCTAACCAACTGAGCCACCCAGGCACCCTCTTATTGTATTTTAAATTTCTCCTCCACGTGTTCACTGCTAGCATATGTAAATGCAATTGATCTTTGTATATTTATATCCCAATACCTTGTTGAACTCAATTCTAGCAGGTTTTGTTTGGGGGTAGATTTAAACATTTTTCCATGTGAACAGCCATCTGCAAATAGAGACAGTTTTATATTTTCTTTCCTATCCATATGTCTTTCATTCTCATTTCTCACCTTATTGCACTGGCCAGAACTTGCAATACTATGTTGAACAAGAGTGATGGAGGTGATTGGGGCGCCTGGGTGGCTCAGTCGGTTAGGCATCCAACTTCGGCTCAGGTCATGATCTCACAGTTTGTGAGTTCGAGCCCCGCATAGTGCTCTGTGCTAACAACTCAGAGCCTGGAGCCTGCTTTGGATTCTGTGTCTCCCTTTCTCTCTGTCCCTCCCCTGCTTGTGCTCTGTCTCTCATAAATAAATAAAAATTAAAAAAAAAAGAAAAAAGAGTCGTGGAGGTAGACATATTTGCCTTGTTCCTGGTCTTAAGAGGTGTGATAGACAGTTTTGTGTCAACTTGGCCAGGCTATAGTCCTCTGTTATTGAAACACCAATCTAGCTGTTGCTGTGGGAAAAAAAAATTTTTTTTTTTAGATTTTATTTCTAAGTAATCTCTACATCTAATGTGGGGTCGAACTTCCAGCCCTAAGATCAAGAGTCACATGCTCTACTGACTGAGCCAGCCAGGTGCCCCTGTAAGAATAATTTGTAGATAGGATTCAAGTCCATTATTAGTTGGTTTTAAGTAAAGGAGATTATCCTAGATAATCTGGATGGGCCTGTTTCAATCATTTGAAAGGCAGAACTGAGGGCTCTCTGAAGAGGAAGAAATTTGGCCTCTCTTGCAGAGAGAGAGAGAGAGAGAGAGCAGGGGAGGGGCAGAGAGAAAGCAGGACAAAGGATCCGAAGCAGGCTCTGCTCTGACAGCAGAGAGCCCAACGTGGGGCTCAAACCCACAAACCATAAGATCATGGCCTGAGCTGAAGTTGGATGGCTAACCAACTGAGCCACCCAAGCATCCCTACATTGACTGATTTTTGAATATTGAACCACCCTTGCATCCTTGGAATAAATCCCACTTGGTCATGACATAGAATTTGTAAATATATTGGTGTATTTTATTTGCGAACATTTTGTTAAAGATTTTGCATCTGTAGTCATGAGGGAATTGGTCTATAGTTTTTTAATTTTTGTGTCGTCTTTAGTTTTGATATCAGAATAATTCTAGCCTCATAAAATGAATTGAAACGTATTCTCTCCTCTTCTATTTTCTGGAACAGATCATATAAAATTGGTGTTAACTCCTATTTAAAGATTTGATAGAATTCTCCAGTGAAACCATCTGAGCCTGGAGGGGTGCCTGGCTGGCTCAGTTGGTGAGAGCATGCAACTCTTCATCTCAAGGTTATAAGCGGGAGCCCCACATTGGGTGTAGAGATTACTTAGAAAAAAAATCTTAAAAAAAATTTTTTTTAATGTTTATTTATTTTAGAGAGAGAGAGAGAGAGAGACAGAGTGTGAACAGGCAAGGGGAAGAGAGAGAGAGGGAGACACAGAATCCGAAGCAGGCTCCAGGCTCCGAGCTGTCACCACAGAGTCCGTCGCAGGCCTTGAACTCACAAACCTCGTTTGTCAATATTATTGGTCTTTTCGAAGAACGAGTTCTTTATTTTATTGATTTTCTCTATTGTTTTCTGTTTCAATTTTATTTCTCTTGTTATCTTTGTTAATTACTTCATTCTTCTTGCTTTGGATTTTACTCTCTTTCTACATTCTATGGTGGGAGCTCTCTGAGAGATTCTGAAACATATTTTCACAGTTATTTTTAAGTCCCTGGCTGTGAATTCCAATATCTGGGTTGTCTATAGCTCTGTTTCTATTGACTTACTTTTCTATTTGAATATGGATCACATTTTCCTGGGTTTTTTTGTTTGTTGTTTGTTATTTTTGTTGTTGTTTTGCATGTCTATTAGTTTTATTGTATACGGGGCATGAATGATGTGTTATAAAGACTCTGAATTGTGTTATATTCCTTTGGAGAGTGTCAACTGTTTTTTCAGCCATTTGGATCTTCTGGTGGATGATCTTGAACATGTGTATGCTTAGTTTTATTCATTGTTAGGGTAATTCTACTTCTGGCTTTGCTCCTAATCCTAGGGTATACCTCTTAGTTACATGATGTAAGAATTTCTCCTAAAGGTGAGACCCTTCTGGGACTTTAATAGAATGTCCCGGGTGTTAACCAAGCACTTCTAACTTGGCATAATTTAAGCTCCAAACTGTCTTCTTGCAGTGGGCAGCAGCTGAAATCTTTGCTCAATTTCATCCTTCCAGCCACTAATTTTCACATGGGTTATTTGGAGTCTTGTTTGTGCACATGCAGTTAGGAAGTTAGCCATGAATTTGAAGGGAGTTGACATACAGATTTTTGGCCATCCCTCCTTGCGGCTCTTTTGTTTTTGTGGTTTTCCCTCAGATTTTTAGCCAGCGGCAGCCCTGAACTCCGTCTTCTGACTCACCAAACCCAGAGGATTCTGGATTTTTACTTGAATTTTAGCTTATCTTTGCTATGGAGACTAAGGGGTCCCCTTGGCAGAAAATCCATATAAATGTGGACCATATCTCGTGTGGTTCTCTTCATTTAAATGCTGAATCCTCCTCCAGTTTGTGCCTGCTTTTGGTTACTTTACCGTGTCATAATTCAATTTTGTGACTTATTTTGGCAATTTGCTGCACCATTCCCAGAACTGGAACTCAGCCCAATGTAGCAATGAAACAACTGTTTAGTGAACATCTGCTGTGTACCTTTGAATAATACAGACACAGTTCCTGTCTTCACAGAGCTCACACTGGGGGGATAGGGGCTCAAATAGGAAAGACGTGTGCTGAGGGCTGTATTAGTGGAAATTTGGGGGACTGTGGGGACCCAGCATATATTGCTATCAACTCTCTACTAATCGTTTTGCTGGGGATCCTGTTTGCAGTCCCTTTTCAGAGATCCTTAGCTCAGCTAAAACACCTCCTTCAACTTTTTTTTTCCTTCCTTTCCTTCCTTTCTCTCTTCCTCCATTTCTTCCCTTCCTTCCTTCCTCATTCCCTCTCTTCTTTCTGAAGTATTTAGTGAGCATTTTCTCTGTCCCCAGGCACTGTAACCCAAGAGGGTGTGGTTATCCTTATTTGGTCCTTAAAGACTCCACCTCCAGAAGGTCTTTCCAGACTCTATAAGCTGGATCAACCCACAGAACATGGCTGAAATTCATTTTTTCAATGTTTTATCCCACTAATATTTCCCCAGGACCTGCTATGTATCAGGCCTGTAGTGTGAGGAAAGAATTAAATAATTGACATCATCAGAGAAAGGGTAGCTAGGAATTACTAATTATTGTAAAGATTTTATTTTATTTAGAAAAATATTTATTTGCTCATTTTGAGAGAGAGAGGGGGAGCGTGTAGGGGAGGGGCAGAGAGAGAGAATGAGAGAGAGAGAATCCCAAGCAGCCTCCATGCTATTAGTGCACAGCCCGTGGGGCTCAATCCCATGGAACTGTGAGATCATGACCTGAGCGTGAGTTCGTGGCCTGAACAGAGATTAAGAGTCACACGCTCCACTAACTGAGCCAGCCAGGTGCCCCTAGGGACTACGAAATATTAATATTAAAATTTATCATTTACATATTTATATTATTATAATTATCATTTACTTATAATCATACTTCTTGAGCACCGGCTATATGACAGACACTGAACTGGTCTGTTCTGTGCATTTTGTGGTTAAGTCCTCACAACCTCTCAGTGAAGTAGGTCCTGTGATTATCCCCATTTTATGTAAGCCTCGGTAAAGACTGAGGCTTAGAGGAGTAAGTGGTTTTCCCAAGGGCACGCAGCTGTATTCCCACCGTTTCCGGCTCATGGTAAGTACCAATAACGTGTATTTCCTCCCTTTTCCACAAAGATCACAGCATATGGTTGTGCAGCTGGGATTCTGCACAAACAAGGATGATAGCGAGGAGAGTGGAGCTGAAATCCAGCCTCTCAGCCACCAGCTTGTCACAAGCTTTTATTTTGCTGGTCTTTGCCCTTCTTAGAGACTTAGAATCTTCTGTTTGACTGGAGGTCTGGGGCACTGCAGTTTACAATCCTCAGACCTCTAATCTCTAACCTTCCAATCTCCTGCTCTTTTCTCCTCAGCTCTGATGGGGAGGAGGGGTGGGCGTGGAAGGTAGGAAGAAAAGTCCAGCCTCCCTTGTCCCCCACTCCCCCCTTCCCCCGCCCTCACCCATCTGTTCTGTTCTTCGGGGAGTCCAACTCCTGGTCAGCAGGAAATCAGGCTGTCTGGGGCTTTGGCGCCACCTAGTGGTTCTCTGCCGCAGCGCAGAATGCCTACAACTTGACAAGTTGAATAAAAGCCCTTTCCTCGGGGAGGAAAATCCTTCTGGAGATGAAATGCGGAGAGAAGAAGATAAAAGATGGTGGGAACCCAATGAGAGAGAGATCATGGCTTTGGGGGGAGTTTGAGCTTAGAGCCTGTATTCAGCTAGACTTGGGTCCAGATTCTACTGCATATTAGTTGCGTGATGACGGGCAAGTCACTTCACCTCTTAGAGCTTTGGTTCCTTCATTTGTAACATGGGGAAAACACCAGTGCCTCTTGGTGTCCAGGAAGTGCTTATCACAGTGCTGAGCAAGCTTTGGATATTTATTTTAGGCAGAAGGAACTTTGTCAGCAAAGGCAGGGCACAGGGCTAGTTTCTCGGAACACAGAAGAGGTGACATGATCCCCTTCTCTGCTAGAACCCCTTCCTGGAAGAGAACCAGCTGCCTGTTCCAGGCTGAGCTCCAGTCCCAACCAGGTTTGCTTACCTGGACTCTGGCTGCCCTCAAATGCCTGGGCAGAAAATGCCAACCACTGCACTTCCTTCTCCTCTGAGCTGCCCAGTCCTGCTCCTGCTTTCATCTGACCCCCTATTTGTTCCAGCTGATTCTTTCCCAGTGCTGGTGCAACACTGATAACATTGCAACTATGGTGCTGGCTTTCACTGAGCTGTTTTCTCCTGGTTTCCCTCCTACCTCTCTAGCAGTTCCTTCTGAGGCTTCTTGTGGGTGTCTTTTCTCTGCACGCCTTTACTTACCACTCCACAGGGTTCTGTCCTGTCCTTCTCTTCTTACTCCCCGTGTTCTTCCTGGACCATATTACCCCCTCCTCTGACTTTAACTATCACCTGAATGTTTCCCACAGAGCCTCAGACCTGCTTAGCCAACTGCCTCTTGGATGTTCCACAGGCAGTTGATAAGTCCAAAATGAAAGTATCTGCAGACCCCCCCAAACCTGCTCTCTTCCTGTGTGGCTTACGCAGCCAGCCAATAGTTTCACCCTCTGCCCTATTGCTTAAGCCAAAGATATGAGTGTCAGCCTTGACTCTCCCCTCACCCCTCCCCCAGTTTTATCACCACGTTCCAGCTGCTATACCTCATATATGTTTATCTAGTCCTTCCACCTCTCTCTATTCCTGGTGCAACTGCCTCACCCTGGACACCATCCTCTTTTGCTTGGATTATTACAACCGCCTCTGAATTGGACTCTTTGCCTCAGTTTTACCCATCTTTGCTTCTAGTGTTCCCTTCTGGAGGCTGTAGGGGAAAGTCCATTTCCTAACATTTTCTACCTTCTAGAGGCTTCCCACATTCCTTGATTTTGGACACCCTCCCTCCGTCTTCAAAAGCAGAAACATCACACCTCTCGGACGTCTGGACTGTTCTTCCATAGTCAGATGGAAGGGTTCTTTCTTCTTTCTTCCATTTTCCTCTTCCGTTTTTAAGGACCCTTGTGGTTGCCTCGAACCCACTCAGACAATCTAGGATAATCTCTATTGCAAGATCCTTTATTATATCTGCAAAGACCCTCTTGCCATATAGTATAACAGATTCACGGGTTCTGGGGATTAAGACACGGACATCTTTGGAGGGCTCTTATTCTGCCTGCTATAGTCCTCTCCCTGATCCCAAAATATTCATGTCTGTCTTACATGCAAAATACATTTACCTCGTTCCAAACAATTCCCCAAAGTGCCCCAAAGTCTCAGCCCATTGAAGTATCAAGTCAAAGTCCAAAATCTAAATCTCATCATCAATATCATCTCTATTAGGTATCAGATGAGACTCCGTGTCATCTCTCCTGGGGTGGAGCTCCTCCCCATCCGTGGTCCCGGAAATCTAGAAAACAAGGTCTCTGCTCCCAGAATAGAATGCCAGGACTGGCATATGCTAACAGTTAAAGGCATTCCTGTGCAAACAGAGAGAAGATGGAAGAAATAAAGGAGTCACAGGTCCCAGGTAATTTCAAAATTAAGTTGGACAAGCTTTATTAGGCTTCAAGGCCTAAGGATAATCCTCCGTAGCTCAAGGCTTAGCCCTCTGAGTTGTTTGTTCTTTTTCATGAGAGACAGCACCTATTCCCAGCTGGGCCATTGTATCAGCCTGCTTCCTGCTTGTAGCCTTCTTTCATTTCTGACCCTCTCTGTCCCTTCCAGTCCAGGTTCCACTGTTTCTCCTGAGATATAAGACTCAAGAACCTTGTGGGCCTCTCATGGGTGTCTCAGAGATGCACTCCATTACACCAGAGGCTCCTTCACAGATGTTCCCTGGATAATTCCATTTCTGGTTTTGGCTTCGTTGAGACAGCTGATGTGATCTATGAGTCACACACTCTCTTCAAAAATCCCTTCACGTGACCAAATACTTGGACCTTTGGATCTTTCAGGGATGTTAACAAAAGGTTGTCCAGGCGCACCATCGGCTTTTTCTCAAGTTCACTTTCCCTGACAGTGAATCTCTCCATTTTAATATCATTTGCAATCTAGATAAGCTGAGAATTCCCCCAGGTCATCAAGCCCCGGTTTGTTTTTGTTTGATAGTTCTTTCCTCCGTGTGTCTGTGTCCCCTCCCGGTTGGTTACGGCGAGTGGCAAGAAGCCTCGAGGCCACACCTTTCAACGCTTTGCTTGGAAATCTCGGCGAAACATCCAAGTTCATCGTTTGTAAGTTCTGCTTTCCACATGACTGCAGGGCGTGTGATTCGAGGCCTCTTGCCACCGAGGAACGAGTTTCCAGTAAGGCGTTCCTCATTTCCTTCTTAGCTCTTATGGGCAGCACCTGTAACAGCCATATTTCTACCAAGTCTGTGCACGATGACGTGGGCCTGCTCAAAGTTGGTTTATGTTTTCTCCTCCGCGCCCCTCACTTCTGAGTCCTCAGCGGCAGAGTCATCGTTAGCTCCCTTGTTGCCACCGAGTCTGTTCAAGGTCATCTAAGCTTTTTCTATGATGCTCCCTACTGTCCCTACTCCCTACTGTCCTCTCCCTACTGTCCAGTCCCACTGCCTCTTCCACGTGTTGAGATGCTTGGTCCAGCACCACCGAAATCTGTATTTGTTTTCTACGGCTGCTGTAACAAATAACCACGGACTGAGAGGCTTAACGCAATACAGATGTGGTGTCTAAGAGTTCTGCAAGTCAGTAGTTGGACACTGGGATGAAATCAAAATGTGAGCAGCTCTGCCTTCCTTTCTGGAGACTACGGGAGTCTATTTGCTTTCTTTTTCTACCTTCTTTTCTTTTTTTAACCTTTATTTATTTTTGAGAGACAGTGCACAAGTGGGGGAGGAGCAGAGAGAGAGAGAGAGAGAGAGAGAGGGAGACACAGAATCCAAAGCAGGCTCCAGGCTCTTGGCTGTCAGCACAGAGCCCAATGTGGGGCTCGAACCCGTGAATGGTGTCATGACCCGAGCTGAAATCAGAAGCTTAACTGATGGAGCTACCCAGGAGCCCCTCTTCTTCTCCCTTCTAAAGGCTTCCCACAT